>NC_090440.1:98030214-98678925 GCF_031143425.1 Pleurodeles waltl | reverse complement strand
GGGTGTATATTACATTTGTGGGCATAATGCCTATTATCGTCTTCCAAAGGGATGGTGGGGGAGATGTTATTTGGGTATACTGTTCCCAAAGGTTTATCAACTGGATGACCTATCAGTGATTCCAAAGACGCCTGGATCTCATCGTATCCGGAAAAGAGAGACCGCAGCTGCTGTGGTAGGAGATATATTTGGAGCCATGATTCCTTCATTGGGAGTTGTGTTGAATTCCATCAAAATAAGAAAGTTGTCTACTATAGTGGATAACATGTTGACAAAGTTTTCAGGTGCTATAATCCTGATGGATGCTGAACTTGCAGCAGAAAGAGCTATGACTCTTCAAAACAGGCTTGCCCTAGACATTCTTTTAGCAAAGGATGGCGGCGTTTGCAAAATGCTTGGTGCGCGTCACTGTTGCAGGTATATACCAGACAACAGTGTGAAAATTAAAACAATGCTTGCAAATCTAACAAAAGAGAGTGCAGACTTGAAGGAATTGAAAGAACCAGGAGTTTGGGAGAAGGCTGGAAAGGGAGTTGCTTCAGTGGGAAATTGGCTTGGTGGCATTTGGAATGGAATATTACTAAAAATAATACAGGGAATACTAATAGTACTAATTTGCATCTTTGGGATTTGGGGAATAAAGAGGGGAATACTAATGATCATGGCAAGAATTAAGAGAAGGAAGGAAGAGAAAATGATGAAAAGAATGGCAGAAGAATACAAGGCAAGAACAAGGGGAACTAAAAGGCAAAGAGAACTGACAGAATTTTAATGGAATAAAATTTGTGGGAATAGTTTTGTGTGATGACAAGTAGTCATCAGAGGAGGGATTGATGACGCAGAAATGAAGGTTTTACATTTATTAGCGCATAAACGTAGTGCTGCAATAATCAAGTGTGACTTTAACCGAACTAATAAAGATTGTACGGGGACAAATGTGCCCTCAGAGTAGTTCGCCAACATTTATAAGCGTGCTTTATATAACGTGATGTATTAGAATTGTACTAATCTGACATAACCGTAAACGTGTGCTATGATTTGCTTGTTTGAAATGTTTTAACTTAGCATAACTTTAGTGGAGGCTTCGGCCTAGTTGCCTTGTCTCACGGTTTAGATGCTCGTGTTTTTCTAATGTGCTAATAAAACGTGTATTCTTGCTTGAAGCTGTACTTTTCCAGTGAGATCGGTTCACATGCTTATCTTTAAGGTTTCGTGCCAGCCTGGCATCTTCTTCTTTGCTCCAAGGTCAATCTGCAGGTGCAGACAATGGAAGCTCTGAAAGTGAGTTAATTGTTAAAATATGTTGCAACTTACGTTCCCGACTCCAAGGATAATGTATGCCTAGGTAGAAGCTTGTGAATTGTTGTTTTTGATTGGACAATTTGAAGCCAACCTATGAACCCTCCAATGGAAGACCCTACTGGATTTGAACTGTTGTCTATTTAAACCTGGTGCACAAGAGGAAAGCAGCCATTAGCCATTACCCGCCATTTGCAGGACATTACGGCCATTACCCATTGCACCCATTGAGAACATTAGACATTGCAGACATTATGGCCCATCTTGCCGACCTCGTCATTTTGCCATCTTCTACGATGCCATTTGATGTTCGACGCCCTTTTGAATGAGACTTTGATGCTATCTCTAATCGAGAGAAAGAGACTTTAATTAATTCTCGCCCTAGAGACTTTAACTTTGATTCGTCCCTTTGCATGAAGTAGTAGTTTTGTCCTTTTATCTTGCCGCTGTGAGGCAATTGCCCCGTCCACCCTGCCCCTTTGCCCCGTCCCATGCTGATGGAAACCGGTACCTGTGAGACGAAGACTTCCTTGAATGCTGATTGAATTTGGTAAATATGAAAGGAAATTGTACAATTGCATTGTGTTTCTTTTTAGGTAACCAACTGCTGATTTTTGATAAGAGCCCTAGTTAGGAGTTTTCCAAATCAATGTTGCTAAATTGTTTTTGCATGAAGTCCCACATGCAGATGCTAATTAGAGGTTAGATGAGGATTCATTTGTTGCACGATGCAATTTGAGACCTTGTTATGCTGACTAATGTATGCAATTAGCCCATTACAGATTATAGTTTTAGTGGTTTGCGTTGCTATTATCGAATGCATTGTTATTCAAATGCTGCATAGATTGCATCTTTTTCGCCGTTATGGACAGCTATTAATGTTCATTTACATATATCATTTGGTGTTGAGACACATTTATATCGTGCTAGCTTTGTTAATATAGGGAAATAAATTCATTAACTTTGAATAAACTGGTGTGGTTATTCATGGCCGAAAGGTCATGGTTCGCCGAAATGTTTTCTGGATTAATTGTGAAGTGTTATGTTGATCAGGGTATTGCTTATGTTCGTTATTGATTATTGATTAGATTAAATTGATTAATCTCGGGTGAAGAGAGCCCCACTTGGTCAAAAGATTCATCGACCCCAGAGCGTCCAAATACAGGTAATTTATTAGGTCGGAACGCTCTATCAAGGGCTGCAGCAGGAGTCTGCTCCTCTTCCTGGTCTGTCCCTGTGGCAGCCTTCTGGGCCTCTCGGGGTAGTCCAGCAGTACTTCTCCCTCTGTCCTCCTGCCATCTTGGCCCAGGTTTGGGGTCCTGGGCCCCCTCTCACCTTTTGGGGTGCATGACTGACAGTACTCCCCCCAGCCCTGCTCTTTGCTGGGGCCCAGGGATGGGGTCCTGGGCCTCTCCTCCTCTTCAGGGGGGGAAGCACAGTAGTGCTTTTTGCGGGCAGGCCCTGGCCCACCCCAGGGGAACAGTCTGGAGCAGTGGCCTCCCCCCAGCAATTCCTCCAAGGAGCCCCTCCTCTTTGAGTGGCCTGGGGCAGGCCCGGTCCTGGCACAGGATGCCAGCTGCCTGATTGATGCAGGGCCCTTTTCCTGCAGCTGCAGAGAACAGTAATTAATCTAGCCCAGAAGGCTCACAAAGGCTAGGGCACTGATCCCGAACTGAGTGAGAGAAAAATGACATTCCTAGATGACCCATAAGCTGTACAGAAATGCTTTTGTAAACTACTACATTGCTCTTTTCATACAGGTTACAGTGAACATTGGTGCAACACTGAAGTCTGTGGCTCTTAGGGAAGTGCAGTTGTGCCCTAGGGAAGCCTTTCCCATTGGCAAATCATGGAGTGTCACTACAGTCAAGACATGACTATTCCTCACATATGTACACCAACCTCATAATGCCTACTCCAGGTCAGCACCCACTCTGCATTGTCCCTTCTGCACCAGGCTACCTAGATGCAGTTCTTGGGCTGCGCACACCAGGAGTTGTCCCTGCGTAGCCCTCACATGGGTGCACACACGTGTGCATGCCTGGTCACGTGCAACCAGCCCTGGGCCCCCTAACCTTGCTGCATTGCAGCAGCCTTATCTTAACAAGGCAGCATTGGCCGTAAACATGAACAGTCCATTATACCGGGACTTTACTGTGAATGAGTCTCAGGCTATGAGGCTCCCTCATTGTAAAAAGTCGAAAAGCAGGTGATACAAAAGCAAAAAATGTAGGCGGACCAGATAGTAAGAACCTCTCACTCATACTGCAGCACACCTAACACAGGGCCTGAAGACATATGACCACCACACATGCACCCTGATAGAACTCCACTGGTTCTCCTTGCCAGCCGGCACAATCTTCATGAGAAGCTGCATTATCTACATCACAGATGACATACTGGCCTACCGAGATGACAAGCTCACCATCTCCAGGGGTTTATGTCACACCTGCAGTCAAGACAGCAACAGACTGATGATAAAGATGCAAAAATATTTATTTAACTGTTTATTTTATTTCAGTTATATAGTGTACTGCTTCTCCATGAAGGGGTATCTCAGCGATAGGGATGACATATAAAATACAGAGGCTAGTGTGGAAGATTTATATGGAGATAAAGTATGGACTACGTTTCATACAGAAACGTTTTTAGCCTCCTGCAGAATGGCAGGAGCTTGGAAATCTCCCTCAAATAAGGTGGAAGAGTGTTTCTATGAGTAGCTGCTAAGTTGGAAAAGCAGTGACTCCGCCTCTCCGTTCGGGCTTGGTGATTCGATTCCGTGCAAAAATGTTTGAGCTACTAGACTGAAGATTGCTAGTCGGTATATAGCTCCGGACCTTGTTCCTGAGGACCAGAGTGCCCCTTGCCATTAACAGCCCTATGAGTATGGCAGAGAATTTAAACAATGCCTGCTTCCTCACAGGTAGCCAGTGAAACTTCTCCAGACTGGTGGAGGCAGAGTCCCTGGAGGAGCTATCAAGAATCCATCATGCATCCATGGTTTCACTGCTCTGCAGCTTGAAAAACACATAATCAGCCATTCCTATAGCAATTTACCATAATCAAAATAATTGACTATCAGAGCTGCACAAAGGTCTTCCTACAGCAATGGGGCACCCGTTTGAAGATCTTCCAGATCATCCTCAGCAGGCCGAAGCAGATTTCTCAAACCACATTAACCTGGTCACGCATAGGTAGAGTTTCATCAAAAGGATGCCCATGTTTCTAGCAGACCTTATAGGTGTTGGGGCTGTGCCCAGTGAACTGGGCCACCAGGTAAACTGAGTTTGCTTTTCCAAACAAGACAGCCTCTGTTTTGTCCTCATTTAAGTGTAGGCAGTGTGTTTGCATCCAGCAGGACAACTCTAACAGGCAGCCCAGTAGGCTTTCCTTACAGGTGTCCACAGCCTTCCCGACTGAAATTATAAGCTGTGTGTCATCAGCATATGAAATGATGTCTAATACCCATCTCCTGATGATGTTAGCCTGACACATGTACACATTAAAAAGTGTTGGGCTCTAGGCCAAACCCTTGGGAACACCACAGTGCATGATTGCCTTATCAGATGTATATGGTTGCAGATAAACTGCCTGAGTACTTCCCATCAGGAAGCAGCTAAACCATTTCAGAACATTAGAGTGTTTTCCAGTATCTTTTCTTCAGTATGTTTAGTAAAACAGCATGCAAAACAGTATTAAATGCAGTGGAAAGATCAAGTAAGATGAGGGCAGTAGCCTTCTCCTCTTCCACTGTGCATCTGATGTTGTCAGTAACTGATAATAGCATGGTTTCAGTGCTAGTTTCCAAATACTTGGTGAGTCTCAATTTCACCAGTTTCTCTAAAATCTTCCCTGGTAAGGGAAGCAACAAGATTGGCCTAAAGTTGGCTACATTTGTGAGATCGGCCCCAGGTTTCTTCAGTCTTGGAAGAAGTAGAGCTTTTTTGCAGTGCCCATGGTTCTCCGCCTTGCTCAAGGAACAATTCATGATCTCAGTCGAGTTTTGGACAAGACTGAATGCAAGTTGATTAAAGATAAAGTGTGGACAAGGATCTAGCGGGGAGTCTGGCTTTATCTGGCCCATGATGTCCAGACCTCCTAAACAAGAACTGGCTCAAAAGTCCCCCAACTTGGCCCATCATCCATCAGAGGGCCACCTTGCTCCAACACCTGATCTGATTCTGGCTGAGGGTCAAACCCTGTGTAAATCATCTTAATCAAACAAATGTGCTAAGTTGATTGCACAGTCCGAAGGGTGCAGGGATGGACCTATTAATGGTCCCATGCTACGATAACTCCTTCACAAGAAAACAAAGTTCCCTGGAGAAGCATTTTCTCTTACCAATTGTTAGTGTAAAACTTCAGGGACTTATGATAACTGTTTAAAGCAGTTTTAAAAACTTCTTTATCTATACTTTTGAAAGTCGCCACTTCCTTTCAAGCCTCTTGCATCTGAGCTTTCCTTCTTTCACCTCAGCTTTTCCTCTTCCAGCAAGGGGTTGCTGTTGTAATCAATGATGGGTGCTCTCAGGTTATAAAAGAAGTAGGTTTATTAGCTTAGTTGTAGGTTACAGATAAAGCCCCAGCAGGAGCAGCATCCTGCTGTTCAGCCCTTCTCACTCCAGCAGTCCACTCATCCAAGCACAAACACTGTCAACATTCCAACCATACTAGGACCTCACTCACTGGCTGAGCAGCAGGGAACATTAAGGTAGTGGGGAGAATGATAAGATAGCAAGAGGCCACAACAGTTGCATTACTTTCAGGCAACTTTCCAGTGCAAAAGAAGTTTTGCACTGGAGAGTAAATAAGTACATTTTCTGCATGGGTTTGCATCACATTTGGTGATTTTGCACAAGCGTAAAGTGCTGATAAATCTGGCCCTTAGTTTCAAGTAAACAAATACATATTTTAATTCTAAAAGGGGTTCTACTGCGTAGCTTCTGATACCCGGCCTCAACACTGCAGTGCCGGAGTTCTTGACTCACTCCAAACTATGAGAAGCTTTGCCTAGAACTATAAATGCAGTCATAGCCAATCAGCCTCTCGTTGTGATCTCCTAGTCCTCAGTCCTTCTTCACTGCGTTTTCCGTGGCAGCACATGGCACAAAAAATAGGTAAACTGACAAGTGTCGAGAGGTTGGCTCTGACATTAGTAGAAGCCTGGACTGCGCTTCAGCCAGCCCTGGTTAAATCTTCAAGACATCAGACTGTTGAATACTTGAAGAGTGACCCTAATCTATACAACAAGGCCTAGATTTACTAATACATCAAACAAGTCAGCAGTAAGGTCTGTGCTGTGCTGCGTTGCATGAATGGGATAGACCAGAACAGCACCATTTCTATTGAGATGTGATACTGTTTCGCTCTTTCCCTGCACTGGTGTACATCTGACTGCCATGCACCAATGCAGACACCACTGCATCATGGTGTAAGGAAGTCTGACTTGTGGCAAGCATAGACTTTGTACAGGAAAGGGTGCTTCTATTACAAAAACTATGCTTCAAAGGTATGTCCAACTTTGCATGTTTGCTTTCCACACACAAAGAGGGAAAAGTGAGGCAAAATGAAACAAAAGATCTTTATGTTACGCCTACATCAAGAAGGGGCAGGATTTTGGTGCAAATCCCTGTTTACAATTATTTGAGGATAGACATCTGCATCAAATCCCATGGGTGACCCCTGACCTGTTTTGGCCGGAGCTCGCTCCCCGCGCGTACAGCACCACCTAGCTGTGCCGTGTCCCTGACCCACGCTGCTGATCGCATGTTCGAGGCCCTCCTCCACCCGCAGGCACCCGCCTGCGCCTCATCCCTGGTGTCTAGTGGGCTACTGGTAAGCGTCACTAGACCTGTGCATTGTATTATTGTGACTGTTTCCATAGTTTTTTATTGTGCCTTGTTTACACGGTTTCTATCCTTTTTATTTTGCCTTGTCTTATTGTGCCTTGTTTTTGCCGTATTTCTCTGTGTATTATGGGCCATTTTGCCCCTTGTGCGCTCCTCTGCCGGCTTTCCCTGAGCCGATCCTCTGCCTTCCCTGCTGCTGCGTCCCTGTGGCCACACCCCCTATGCGCCTCCATTCGCTTTCCCCTCCCGCCTCTCAGCTGCTCCTCCCTCCCACCTCCCCTTCTTAATGGCGGTTGCACGCAGCCCGTCTGCACCCGTTCACGCTTGGACCGTGCCCAGCACCAGTCCGCCTGGTCCCCCTAACCAAGACCCCCCCAAACAACATTACTCCTCACACACTCTCCACTCCAGCCCCACACACACACAGGGTCCCTTCACCTGCTACACCTGCCTATTCTCCTGCTCCACCTCTCACACCCCCAACACCCACACGCCCCACACCAACCCCAGCGCCCCCAACACTGAACACAATAACCTCAATGCAACAAACTCCCGCACAGCCCCCACACACACCAACTGGCCCCACCACAAAAAAACCCACAACCTGAACGCACCCCACGACAACACCACCACAACCCACAGCAACACCACAAGCACCCACACCAACACTATCGCACAACACAACAACGACACCCCCCACAACCATCTCAACTGCTTGCTCCTAAACACCCGCTCCCTACACAAACATGCCACAGAACTCTGGGACTTCATCACATCACACTCACCTGACATCGTCTTCCTCACGGAAACCTGGACAAACCACTCATCTGAGCCCGACATAGCTACAGCCACCCCTGAGGGCTACAAACTCCAATGCAAAGACCGCCTCAACAAACCAGGAGGTGGCATTGCCATCCTGCACAAAGACACCATTAAGTTCACCGCCAACACCCACGACACCCTCAACAATGCATAACACATGCACTTCCTAATCCACATAAACAACAACACCACACTCAGAGGTACACTTATATACAGACCCCCCGGGCCATGCCCCCCCTTTTGTGACACCATCGCTGACACCATCAGCCCGCACGCCCTCATCTCCACAGACTACATCCTCCTCGGTGATTTCAACTTTCACCTGGAGAACCCCCATGACCACAACTCCTCTTCCCTCCTAGACAACCTCACCAACCTCGGACTCAAACAACTGGTCACAGCACCCACCCACTCAGCAGGACACACACTTGATGCAATCTTCACTTCGAGCCAACACATAACCTACACCCAGACCACCGAACTCCACTGGACCGACCACCACTGCATCCATTTCTCCTTCGCCAAACCCTCCAACCCACCACCCCCTACCGCATATGCGACAAGATCCCCTCAGAACGCCTGAACTCCCAACTGGCACCGAACCCCCCGCCCAACACCAGTGACCCCAACACTGCAGCACATAACCTCACAAAATGGATCACTACCTGCGCAGACTCACTAGCCCCCCTCAGAAAAAACACTACCACCCGCAATATCAAGAACGCCCCATGGTTCACTGCTGAACTCCAAGGTTTCAAGCACAAATGCCGCAAAGCGGAGAAAGCCTGGTGACAAGAACCCTCTACCACTAACTTCTCGACCCTCAAAACCTCCACTCACAATCACCACCAACTCACACGCACCACCAAAAGAGCACACTACAAGGAACGCATAGACAACAACTCCCAAAACAGCAAAGAACTCTTTACCATCATCAAAGAGCTCTCCAAACCCAAAGCCAGCAACCTAGACCCCACGCTCACACAAACCCTCTGCAACTTCCTCTCAAACCACTTCCACCGCAAAATCCTGGACATACACACACCCACCACACACACCCCCCACCCGTCCAACACACACCCCCCTCACACCCCTCCCAGCCTACTCACCACCTGGGCCCCAACCACCGACGAAGAAACGGAAAAAACAATGAATTCCATCCACTCTGGATCCCCCTCCGACTCCTGCCCCCATCGGATCTACAACAAAGCCAGCCCAGCCATCGCCCCCAAGCTCCGAGACATAATCAACAGCTCATTCGACACCTCCACGATCCCAGACCCCTGGAAGCACGCGGAAGTCACCACACTCCTAAAAAAGCCCAAAGCTGACCCAGATGACCTCTCAAACTACCGCCCCATCTCTCTCCTTCCTTTCCCCGCCAAGATCGCTGAGAAACTAGTGAACGCCCGTCTATCCCACTTCCTCGAGAAAAACCACACACACGACCCCTCACAATCTGGGTTCCACAGCACGGAAACCGCCCTTATCGCATGCACTGATGACATCAGAACCAGAGCCGACAAGGGAGAGACCGTCGCACTCATACTCCTAGACCTCTCCGCAGCCTTTGATATTGTCTGCCACCACACACTCCGCACACGCCTCTACAACTCTGGGATTCTACACAAAGCCCTAGACTGGCTCACTTCCTTCCTCACCGATAGAACCCAAAAAATCCGCCTCCACCCTTCCAATCCACTGCCACCAAAATCATCTGCGGAGTCCCCCAAGGATCCTCCCTCAGCCCCACACTCTTCAACATTTACATGATCCCACTAGACAACATCCTCTAACCACACGGAATCGCCATCCTCTCCTATGCAGATGACACCCAACTCATCTTCTCCCTCATCCGCAACCCTACTACCGCCATAACCAACCTCCACGCTGCACTCCTTGACATCGGCACCTGGATGACAGCTAACCACCTCAAGCTCAACTCCAACAAAACCGAGATCATAATTTTTGGCCCCCACAAAACCATATGGGACGCCTCCTGGTGGCCCACCCCCATAGGCCCCGCACCTACCCCCACAAACCACGCACGCAACCTTGGCATCATACTGGACCCCTCCCTCTCTATGACCCAGCAAATCAATGCTGTAACCTCCTCCTGTTTCAACACACTCCGCATGCTGAAAAAAACCTTCAAATGGATTCCCACAGAGACCAGAAAGACCGTCACCCACGCACTCATCAGCAGCAGGCTAGACTACGGTAACGCCCTCTACGCCGGCACAACACTCAAACTCAAGCGCAAACTCCAGAGAATCCAGAACACAGCCGCGCACCTCATCCTGTACCTCCCCGCCATGAACACATCTCACCACACCTCAAATCCCTTCACTGGCTCCCCATATACAAAAGGATCACCTTCAAAATCCTCATCCACGCACACAAATCCCTCCAGAACACCGGCCCAACCTACCTCAACAAAAGAGTGAACTTCCACACTCCCACCCGCCACCTCCGATCCGCCAACCTCGCACTCGCCACAGTCCCCCGCATCCAATGCACCACCACAGGAGACAGATCATTCTCCTATCTTGCCCCCAAGGCCTGGAACTCCCTCCCCACCAACCTCCGCAAGACCCAAGACCTCCTGCTTTTCAGAAAAAACCTCAAGACATGGCTGTTCGAACAGTGATCTTCCCCCTCCCACCAGCACCTTGAGACCCTCACGGTTGAGTAGCCCGCTCTATAAATTTCTTGATTGATTGATTGATTGATGGGTGGTGGTTGCATGGGGACACCAATGCGCTATTCATAGAATGCACCCTTGATATAAAGTAATGTGAGGCAGCACATTGAGCAACTTTGCATTACTTTTGGTTAGAATCCAATGCAAAGTGCGATTTGCGTTGGATTGTAAATCCCACCACTACACTTTGCACTAGGTTTGTGTTAAAAAGTAACACCAACCTATTGCAAAGTGTTTTTATGAATCTGGTTCCAAGTATTCGTGGGACATCGCCCATGCATCCTATAGCTCATGCCCCACTATCGCCCACTACATACTGTCTCACATTTTGAAAGCGAGAGAAAGAATAAGAGAGACAGAGAACAAGAGAGATAGAGAGTATGTGTATAACGCTTAGCAGTTGTTTCAATTTTTTCCCCAAAGATTTAAAGAAAAAACACCTTTGACTGTCCTAAGGAAAAAGGCCATGCTCACTTAGAATATTTAGTAATATTTCATAGGTGTTGCATCAGAACTACATGTAAAACCTATGGCTGCTAAACAATTTCTTTTTGAAATGGTGCAATAAAAACACCATTTGAAACACATTTTCAAAACATTCTTTTAAGGGTGTGTCCTTCTTACATCTGGGGGGAATGTGCTCACTTACTTTGCTGTTTACTCTATTCCTTTCGTGGTATTTACTTACCACCACTTTAAGGGTCCAGCAGCAGGTGCTGCTTTTGAAATTTAAAAATGTGAGGTTGCATACACTGGAGCTGTAAGCACTTAGCTTGATTGTGTGCATAAGACATATTTCTATGTAGACAAGGTTGTATGTGTAATGCAGTGATATTATGGCATCATTACAACTCCTGCTATTCCTTCTTGCAATTAATTCAAAAGCACATGACAATCAGCGGTGGCTCCACTGTTATGGCAGAGGGGCGCTGCTGGAGCCAGAATATGAATATATATAAAATAAAATGATGATAAAGCAATCAATAAAACTTCTCTATTATAATTTTATTTTACGTGACAGAGCCCAAGCCAGAGCCGAATCCTAAGGGTGTAGTCTTCCCATCCCTCTACAGCAGCAGGAGGAGTGATGGGCACAGGTCACTGCAAGTGCACATTTAGGTTTGGCCGGCTTTCTTAGGACAGCCAAATGACATGCGCATTTAGATATCTCCAGGTTTGCTGAATGGAGAATAGCAAAATGATAATACCAGCATGAGAGCATCATCTTGATTGGCACAGGAGAGTCTGGGAGTCTGTGTATCAGGGCTGGAGTCAAAGAAAACCAAGGCGGTGAGGCAGCATGACGCACATAAGTTTTCTTTTCTTTTTAAAAAAAATACTGTCCCCCATGCTGCCCCACCACTTTTCCCTGCTGTCAGCCACCACTGGTGAGACTACTTTCTGCCCAACTTCTCCCTGGTCTTCATGATATGGTAGCATTACTTGCAGAGCAGACGTTTATCAAAGTTTTTACTGAGGACTGTAAAAACGTCTAGCTGTCTAGGATGTTTCCTGTCTGTTTTCCATGCTGCTCCCCTGCATGTTTACCTCTTCTGTTGGCTTATTTCTGATAAAGAAGCCAGTTATGTCCTATTCTCTAATGATGTACCGATGTTCTTTCAGTGTAACTCCACTTTCATGAGTCTGGTTTTACTTTGTTTCAGAACCACAGACTGGCATAAGGAGTATCCAAATATTGTTAGATAGCCTATTGTAAAGGCAACAGCATGTGGGGCATATTTACTATTATTTCACGCCATGCATCACAGCAGAGGAGCTTGCTGTGCTGCATTGCGTGAAAGAGAGAGAGCAGAAATGTGCCATATTTAGAAAGATATAGAAAATGTCTGCACTTTCATTGTACTGTAGTGGTGCCTGCATTGCAGACAGGATTGTTTTTGCTCAGACCGGGAGACCTTCCTGCACAATAACAATCTTTAGAGTAATCCTTTAAGGCATATTCCTCTTTATATGTGTGCTGCAAAACGCAGCAAAGCTCATTTGTCTGAATGCAGCACACTAGGAAAGAGGATGTAACGAGGATAAATAAAGATATTTCTCCTTGTTGTGCCTCTGTCAGGTAGACCCACCATTTTGGCGCAAGGGAATGCCCACGCTCCACCCATGTAAAACCTACCTGATGCAAAACGATGCAAGGTAGCACTATGCGCTGTGTTGTGTTACTTTGTATTTACTAAACCTCACAAAGTGGCTTTGCGTGGCTTGGTAAATGCGCAAAACTATTTTTTGTAGGGGCTGCGCCACAAAAGTGATGCAACCAGACACAAAATCATAGTAAATCAGGGCAATGGTTAGTTTGCAGAGTCTAGTAGTGGAGATATTATTCTGCAGATAACTTGTCCTAAAAAAAAGAAAATGCGTGCCTGAGTCAAAGTCAATTAATTAGTTAATGTTGTTTTTTTCCCAACTCAGAGCTTGAAAGAAGTCATACAAAGCACCAGTAGTGGAGTAGGTGAGGCTGATTTTGACTTGCTGCACTAACACTCAGTCAATGCAGGCATTATCAATATGATGTTTCTATTGTGGCTCACATTATAATTTATAAAGAAAGTGCTAGAAGACTAGTATTGCCCTTAGAGTGCCTTCAGGGAACACTACAGAAAGAGAGAATGCACCATTTTATAATAGCTTTGCGCATAATGTAAAAAATAGCAGTGTTGAAGGAACAAATCAGCCATCTAATGCCTCTGTGGCCACTTTTACTATAATGAGTAACACTGCTGGGAGCATCTGAGAGATCGTTATAAAAGTGAGTGAATTTGTGTTAACTGTTTGCACCATGTAATATAATGTAATGTAAGGTGGATTTGTAGAGCGCTGCTTGTCACCCGTGAGTGTATCCAAGTGCTGAGTAGGTTAGTATAGGTGTGTAGTGAGGCTGGGCCTGAGTGCAGGCAGTCTCAATGATCTCGTAAGAAGGCTACTTGAACAGCCAAGTCTTCAGCTTCTTGCAGAATTCAAGAAGTGAGGAAGAGGCCCTGATATATTAGGGGAGGTTGTTCCAGAATTCGACGGCTTGGTAGGAGAATGATCATCCTCCAGTTCTGCGTCCTTGGATGCAGGGTGTGTGGGAGTGAGAGTGATGCTGAGTTAAATTGTCTGGTGGGTTGGTGGAAGTGAAGCCTGTGTTTAAGGTACGTGGGTCCCATGTTGTGTAGTGACTTGAATGCGTTTGTGAGAAATTTGAATTGGCAGTGATTCTGGATGGGGCACCAGTGGAGATCTCTCATGAGTGATGTGGGGTGGGTTCTGTGCAGGAGGTCGAGGACAAGTCTGGTGGATGTGTTTTGGATGTTTTGAAGTCTGTGAAGAAGATGGGTTAGGATGCCGCGAAAGAGTGCATTGCGGTAGTCCAATCTGCTTGTGATTAAGGCCTGCATTATGGTTTGTCTGCTGTCCAGTGGGAGCCATTTGAAGATTTTACGCAACATGTGGAGGATATGGAAGAATGGGGAAGTGACAGAGTTGACCTGGGACTTCATGGTGCGATTGGTGTCTAGGATGAGGCCTAGGTTCCTAGCATGGTCGGTTGGGGTGAGTGTGGGTTTGAGTTCCGCAGGCCATCAGGTGGGGTCCTGAGATGAGCTCTTATTTCCAAAGATGAGCACTTCAGTTTTGCTGGTGTTGCGCTTGAGCTAGTTTTCTTTCATCCAATTGGCTAATTGGCCACGCTCATCATGCATTGTTTGAAGTTTGTCTTGGTAGTGATGGTGTTGACTGAGGCGGAAAAAATGAGTTAGGTGTTGTCAGCGTAGAAGATGATGTTGATTCCGTGGGATCTGAGAATGTTAGTCAGAGGAGTCATACACATGTTGAAGAGTGCAGGGCTCAGTGATGATCCTTGTGGGACTCTGCAGATGAGGTCCTTGGGTTCTGTGTGAGCTTGACTCGTTGTGTCCTGTTTGAGTGCTGGTCCTAGTATTCCCATTGTGTGCAATCTGGTGATGAGTGTGTGGTGGAAGACGGTGTTGAAAGTGGCAGAGAGGATGAGGGCAGCATTTTGTCCATGGTTGAGGATGGTATGTATGTCATGTGGGGCAGCGATGAGGAATGTTTCGGTGCTGTGGTTGTTTTGGAATCCTTACTGTGAGTCATCCAGGAGTTTGTGGCATTCTAGGTGGTCAGAGAGTTGTCTGTTGATGGTGTTCTCAATGACTTTGGCTGGGAAGAGGAGCAGCGAGAAAGGTCAGTAGTTGCTGAGTACTTTGTGGGTGGTGGAGGGTTTCTTGAGGATGGTGATGATATCAATGTGTTTCCGGCTATATGGGAAGGGGGTTGTCTTCATTATTGCTACAGTGTCCTTGATTGATAGAGTGTTCCATGCTGTCAATTGGAGGTCTTTGGATGATGAGGTTAGTAGGCTGGGATGGTCGATGGGTGGTGTCTGGGGTTCAAAGTTGCTGTACACCTTGGCAATGTCTTCATGGAAGAGGTTGGATAGGTTGTTGCAGAGTTCTTGTGCATGGAGTTGCAGAGTTCTTATGTAGGGGTGACAGTGTTGGTTGTGGGTTTTAGGTGGGTGATTTCCTTGACAATGGAAAGAAGTTACTTGAAGTTGGTGGAGCTAGATTCAATTCTCAGGATCAGGGCCTTTTTCTTGGTCTCTTTCAATTGATGGTGATAGTGCCTAAGTGCAGCCTTGTAGTTGTTTCTTCTGTGGGTACTTGGGTGGTTCTCCAATTCCTTTCGAGTTGTTTGCAAACTTTCATGGATTCTCTGAGGTCAGCATTCTACTGGCTAGCTTGTATGCTGGATCTATTGGCTTTTCAGGGATGCCAGGGCATTGGCACATTTAGTGATCCAGTTGTTGAAGTTGGTTGTGTCATTAATGATGTTGGCAGTGGGGTCTGGGTAGTTTAGTTGGAGGTTGGATTTCTGTAACTTTCTTTCAGCAGCAGATTGAGGTGTTGCTAGACTATTAATAACATGCACGGACAATCAGGCTAATTTGACCGAAATGTAGCTCAGTCACAGAATAGTAGGATTTGTGACACTGAATAGAAGGCTTTTAAAATATTTCCAATAGTTCAATAGTAATTCAAGTAGGCAAAATATTTCTCAATTATATATGTATTATTCTCAATTTATAGTAAAAATTAATTAAACAGTTAGAACAGACTTTGAGTATATAATTAGTGTAATATGAACTGCTCATGTTATTTCAGTAGTTCAAATATAGGGCACCCTGGGAGTACTTAAACACCTATCTGAATCATTGACTCACGTTTAACATTCTAGTGAATTCTTGGACCTGTAGTCCAGACTCACAGCAATTGAAACTATGGGTTCTATTAATTAAGGACAAATAACAGAATTGAATAAGCCCCTTTACCCTCACACTGAGGTTTTGGGTGAGGTGCATCTAAAATCATCCCGTGCTGTGCATCAGGGAAGCCTTGCCATGGTGCTTTAGGGTAAGACTTTGTGATATGCAGCTCAGGGGCAGAGGACTGTGTTCAGGTTTTGTAGGCTGGTGCTTGAACCATGTTTCACACTGTTAGCATATTATTAAGTGTGCAAACATCTAAACAACACAGACCCAGTTAATCTACTTATGCCTGCTTGGGGGAACATGAGAACACTTAGAAAGGCAAAGGAGGTCATTTTGAGTCTTTCTTTGTAACTCATTTCAAAATGTGTTCATGGGACAGGATGGCATGGGGCAGTAGAAAAGGATGGAATCTGGTATATAAACTAGGGGTGGAGTGAGTGATGAGCACAGTTTAGTAACCCAGGCCTGATGTAGTACTGTTCCATTTGAAAAAAGTGGTCGCAAATTGTGCATCTATTTTTTGGAAATAGAATAGTATTTTCTAAACTGCCCCATATAATATTAGGTGAGGTCACAAAATACTGGATTACAGGGAGTTACAGCACTATCTAAAAAATGTATATTCATTAGAAAGGTTACAGTAAGATGCCCTCTGATTATCTGCATTCACAGGGATGATAGCCTACAAGCACATCAGACCATCAGTCCTGTTTTAATTTCAAAATGGAAAACTTTTTTTTTTTTAAATGTGTTCCTTAAAGGAACCTGTACTGCTTTATTAAAGAAAAAAAATCCCTTTTGGAAAACGTCAATGGAAGCAAGGAGATGTTCCCAGGATCACAACACTTTTTTTAAAAAGTATTTATTTACATCATAAGTCTTCAAGCAACATAAAACATGAGTACTTTATATAAAAGCATTCTCTTAAATAACATACAACAATAAAGAGAAATATAAATGTAATACTCACATAGGACCTTTAAACCCTAAAATATACAATGTTTGTATATCTTTGCCCTCACGTAACTGTATTAAAACTGAGGCCCTAATTATGAGACTGGTGGTCCTAGGACCGCCAGACTCGTGGTGGCGGGCGGACTGCGGTCCAGCCTCCACATTATGACAGCGATTAATGTGCCCTGGTCGGAGAGCCAGCACCACCACATTTTTGCCAGCCGACGGCCTGGCGGTGCAGGCGGTCTTAAACTGTCAGGGCATAGCAGCGCTGCCCTGAGAATTACGATTCCCCTCCCCGTCGGCTTTTACATTGCGGTTGCACCACCATGTGAAAATTGGCAGAGACGGGGTGCCGGGGCCCCATGGGGACATCTGCACTGCCCATGCACTTGCCATGGGCAGTGCAGGGGCCCCCATGGACAGCTCCGTCTCGCTTTTCAGCACGACGGGTGATCTTGCACCTGATGCACCGCAACATTGCCACTTCGATTTGATTACGAGCTGGTGTCAATGTTGTGGGCGGTTTCCCGCTGGGCCAGCTAGCAGAAACTCTGTTTCCCCCCGCTGGCCCAGCGGGAAACTCGTAACAGGGGCTGCAGGAAGGCTGTCGCATAGGCAGAAACCCGACCCCGGGAGTTTGGTGGACGGGCTTTTCCAGCCGCCAAACTCATAATCAGGGCCTGAGTGTTCTTATAAAATTACAAAAAACTACCTTCATATACACATGGTTAAAAGTGCTACAGTTTGTACCCGATTCCTAATATAATATTTTTTATAAATAGGGCATAAAATGGTTATCCAGAGGGGCAGGACTTTTAAACATTCCATAAAAATGTGCAAATTGTAGCATTTTGTACTCAAATTGCATGTACATTTACCTACAGAATCAATCATTACCAATTTTATCTTGGTATTAGAGTAACATGGGTTAATTCTAATCCTCTGCCTTAACAATTCATGTCTAAACAGACAGTTTGGTAATGAGTCCATGTAAGGAAATGCCTCCTTGGCATGGTTACCCCCTGACTTTTTGCTTTTGCTGATGCCAAGTTATGATTTGAAAGTGTGCTGAGGCCTGCTAACCAGGCCCCAGCACCAGTGTTCTTTCCCTAACCTGTACCTTTGTTTCCACAATTGGCACACCCTGGCATCCAGGTAAGTCCCTTGTAACTGGTACCAAGGGCCCTGATGCCAGGGAAGGTCTCTAAGGGCTGCAGCATATCTTATTCCACCCTGGGGACCCCTCACTCAGCACAGACACACTGCTTGCCAGCTTGTGTGTGCTAGTGGGAACAAAAAGACTAAGTCGACATGGCACTCCTCTCAGGGTGCCATGCCAACCTCACACTGCCTATAGGTATAGATAAGTCACCCCTCTAGCAGACCTTACAGCCCTAAGGCAGGGTGCACTATACCATAGGTGAGGGCATAAGTACATGAGCACTATGCCCCTACAGTGTCTAAGCAAAACCTTAGACATTGTAAGTGCAGGGTAGCCATAAGAGTATATGGTCTGGGAGTCTGTCATGCACGAACTCCACAGCACCATAATGGCTACACTGAAAACTGTGAAGTTTGGTATCAAACTTCTCAGCACAATATATGCACACTGAAGCCAGTGTACATTTTATTGTAAACTACACCCCAGAGGGCATCTTAGAGATGCCCCCTGAAACCTTAACCGACTACTAGTGTAGGCTGACTAGTTTTAGCAGCCTGCCATACACCAGACATGTTGCTTGCCACATGGGGAGAGTGCCATTGTCACTCTGTGGCTAGTAACAAAGCCTGTACTGGGTGGAGGTGCTTCTCACCTCCCCCTGCAGGAACTGTAACACCTGGCGGTGAGCCTCAAAGGCTCACCCCCTTTGTTACAGCACCCCAGGGCACTCCAGCTAGTGGAGTTGCCCGCCCCCTCTGGCCACGGCCCCACTTTTGGGGGCAAGACCGGAGGAAATAATGAGTAAAACAAGGAGGACTCACTGGCCAGTCAGGACAGCCCCTAAGGCGTCCTGAGCTGAGGTGACTCTGACTTTTAGAAATCCTCCATCTTGCAGATGGAGGATTCCCCCAATAGGGATAGGAATGTGCCCCCCTCCCCTCAGGGAAGAGGCACAAAGAGGGTGTAGCCACCCTCAGGGCTAGTAGCCATTGGCTACTAACCCCCCAGACCTAAACACACCCCTAAATCGAGTATTTAGGGGCTCCCAGAACACAGCAAGATAGATTCCTGCAACCTAAGACGAAGAAGGACTGCTGAGCTGAAAACCCTGCAGAGAAGACGGAGACACCAACTGCTTTGGCCCCAGCTCTACCTGCCTGTCTCCCCACTTCTAAAGAAACTGCTCCAGCGACGCGCTCCACAGGGTCCAGCGACCTCTGAAGCCTCAGAGGACTACCCTGCATCTAGAAGGACCAAGAACTCCCCGAGGACAGCGGCTCTGCTCCACAAAGACTGCAACTTTGCCACAAAGAAGCAACTTTGAAACAACACCGGTTTCCCGCAGGAAGCGTGAGACTTTGCACTCTGCACCCGACACCCCCGGCTCGACTTGTGGAGAACAAACACTACAGGGAGGACTCCCCGGCGACTGCGAGCCTGTGAGTAGCCCCCCTGACACCCCACAGCGACGCCTGCAGAGGGAATCCCGACGCTCCCCCTGACTGCGACTGACTGCTTCAAAGACCCAACGCCTGGTAAGGACAGTGCATCCGCAGCCCCCAGGACCTGAAGGATCCGACCTCCAGTGCAGAAGCAACCCCCAGGTGGCCCTCTCCCTTGCCCAGGTGGTGGCTACCCCGAGGAGCCCCCCCTTGCATGCCTGCATCGCTTAAGAGACCCCTTGGTCTCCTATTGGATTACATTGCGAACCCGACGCCTGTTTGCACACTGCACCCGGCCGCCCCGTGCCTCTGAGGGTGTACTTTTTGTGCTGACTTGTGTCCCCCCCGGTGCCCTGCAAAACCCCCCTGGTCTGCCCTGCGACGACGCGGGTACTTACCTGCTGGCAGACTGGAACCGGGGCACCCCCTTCTCCATTGAAGCCCATGCGTTTTGGGCACCACTTTGACCTCTGCACCTGACCAGCCTTGAGCTGCTTGTGTGGTAACTTTGGGGTTGCCCTGAACCCCTAACGGTGGGCTACCTTGGACCCAACTTTGAATCCCGTAGGTGGTTTACTTACCTGCAAAACTAACAAACACTTACCTCCCCCAGGAACTGTTGAAAATTGCAGTGTCTAGTTTTAAAATAGCTATATGGCATTTGTGTGAAAACTTTATATGCTATTTTGCTAATTCAAAGTTCCTAAAGTTTCTAAGTGTAGTACCTTTCATTTAAAGTATTGTTTGTAAATCTTGAACCTGTGGTTCTTAAAATAAACTAAGAAAATATATTTTTCTATATAAAAACCTATTGGCCTGGAATTGTCTTTGAGTGTGTGTTCCTCATTTATTACCTGTGTGTGTACAACAAATGCTTAACACAACCCTCTGATAAGCCTACTGCTCGACCACACTACCACAAAATAGAGCATTAGAATTATCTCTTTTTGCCACTATCTTACCTCTAAGGGGAACCTGTGCATGCTATTTCTTACTTTGAAATAGTACATACAGAGCCAACTTCCTACATTGGTGGATCAGCGGTGGGGTACAAGACTTTGCATTTGCTGGACTACTCAGCCAATGCCTGATCACACGACTAAATTCCAAATATTGTCATTAGAAACTGATTTTTTAAATTTGAGCTATTTTTCTAAATTTTTAAAAGTCCTGCTAGGGCCTTGTGTTAGTCCCTGATAGCATTTCTTTTAGAGTTTAAAAGTTTTGTAAATGTTTGAATTAAGTTCTAGAGATAGGTTTAGATTCTTAAAAAGTATTCCAACTTTTAGAAACATAATGTCTAATGCAGAAGAGAGTGTGATGGAACTCAACGTCACCCCTTACCTGCATCTTAGGATGTCAGAGTTAAGGTCTCTCTGCAAAACCAAAAAGATTAAAACTGGTTCAAACCCTACCAAAGTACAGCTCCAGGAGCTTTTGGCAGTGTTTGCTAAGAACAACCTCTCTGAGGATAACCTTCTAGAGGGGGAAGCTAGTGATGTGGAGGAATTCCCACCTCCAGTCCTAGTTAGGGAGACCAGGGTCCCTCAAACCCAGACTCCACAAGTGATAGTCAGAGATGCTGCTTCTCTCACAGGAGAGTCCAGCACCTCTGGAAACATTGAGGACAGCCTCAATGAAGAGGACCTCCTGCAAGCCAGGATGGCCAAAAGATTGGCTTTAGAGAGACAGCTCCTAGCCATAGAAAGGGAAAGACAAGAGATGGGTTTTGGTCCCATCAATGGTGGCAGCAACATAAATAGGGTCAGAGATTCTCCTGACATGTTGAAAATCCCTAAAGGGATTGTAACTAAATATGAAGATGGTGATGACATCACCAAATGGTTCACAGCTTTTGAGAAGGCTTGTGCAACCAGAAAAGTAAACAGATCTCACTGGGGTGCTCTCCTTTGGGAAATGTTCACTGGAAAGTGCAGGGATAGACTCCTCACACTCTCTGGAAATGAAGCAGAATCCTATGAACTCACGAAGGCTACCCTGATTGAGGGCTTTGGATTCTCCACTGAGGAGTATAGAATTAGGTTCAGGGGGGCTCACAAATCCTCGAGCCAGACCTGGGTTGATTTTGTAGACTACTCAGTGAAAACACTGGATGGTTGGATTCAAGACAGTGGTGTAAATCATTATGATGGGCTGTACAATGTATTTGTGAAAGAACACCTGTTAAGTAATTGTTTCAATGATAAACTGCATCAGCATCTGGTAGACCTAGGACCAATTTCTCTCCAAGAATTGGGAAAGAAGGCCGACCATTGGGTCAAGACTAGGGTGACCAAGACTTCTAAAGAGTCTTCTATAGGGCCCCAAAAAAACTGCTCAGGAGGGAGGGTCCAGAGCCTCTTCACAATCCAGTTTTGGGTACAAGGGTAAAAACGTTGATCCCAAAAAGGCCTGGTGTCATAGCTGTAATCAGCCAGGACACCAAACTGGAGACAAGGCCTGTCCCAAGAAAGGTTCCACTTCTAACTCTACTCCAGCTAACACTGGAATGGCCAGTCTCCAAGTGGGATCAACAGTGTGCCCAGAGCAAATCAGGTTCCACACTGAAGCTACACTAGTCTCTGAGGGTGGGGTGGATTTATCCACACTGGCTGCCTGGCCCCCTAATATGCAACAATACAGGCAGCAACTCTTAATTAATGGGCAAAGTGTAGAAGGCCTGAGGGATAGAGGTGCCAGTGTCACCATGGTGACAGAGAAACTGGTTTCCCCTGGTCAATACCTGGCTGGACAAACGTATCCAGTCACCAACGCTGACAATCAGACTAAAGTACATCCCATGGATATGGTAACTTTAGAGTGGGGAGGGGTCAATGGCCTGAAACAGGTGGTGGTCTCCTCAAGTAGCCCTGTAGACTGTTTGCTTGGAAATGACCTGGAGTCCTCAGCATGGCCTGAGGTAGAACTCAAAACCCATGCAGCCATGCTGGGTATCCCTGAACTGGTGTGTGTCAAGACAAGGGCACAGTGCAAGGCTCAAGGTGAAAAAGTGGTGTTGGAGCCTGTTAAAAGGGCCCAACACTCCAAGAGAAAAGGAAAGAAAACTGGGGAACCAGTTTCAACACAACAAGAAAAAGAGAACCTCTCTTCCCAGGAAGAAGTTCTGCCCTCTGAGGGAACTGAGCCCATGGAGTTAGAACCTTATCAGGTTGAGCTCATAGGCCCAGAGGTACCCTCAAGGGAACAGTTGTGTAAGGGGCAAGAAACCTGTCCCTCTCTTGAAGGCCTTAGGCAGCAAGCTGCTGAAGAGTCCAAAGTAAAAATAACAGGAACACATAGAGTCTATTGGGAAGATGGACTCCTTTACACTGAGGCAAGAGATCCCAAACCTTGTGCCACTAGGAGAGTGGTAGTGCCTCAGGAGCTTAGGGAGTTCATTCTGACCTTAGCTCATGATATTCCTCTTGCTGGGCATTTGGGACAGACCATGACGTGGGAGAGATTAGTCAACCACTTCTATTGGCCCAACATGTCCCAGAAGGTCAAGGAGTTTTGTGTCTCCTGTGCCACCTGTCAAGCCAGTGGTAAGACAGGTGGACACCCAAAGGCCCCCCTCATTCCACTTCCAGTGGTGGGGGTCCCCTTTGAAAGAGTGGGTGTGGACATAGTGGGTCCACTTGAACCTCCCACAGCCTCAGGGAACCAATACATACTAGTAGTAGTGGATCATGCTACTAGATACCCTGAAGCAATTCCCCTTAGGTCGACTACTGCCCATGCAGTAGCCAAAGCACTCGTTGGTATTTTTACCAGAGTGGGATTTCCTAAGGAGGTAGTGTCTGACAGAGGTACCAACTTTATGTCAGCATACCTGAAACATATGTGGAATGAGTGTGGGGTGACTTACAAATTCACCACACTATACCATCCACAAACCAATGGACTTGTAGAAAGATTTAACAAGACATTGAAAGGCATGATCGTGGGGCTCCCTGAAAAACTCAAAAGGAGATGGGATGTCCTCTTGCCATGTTTGCTTTTCGCCTACAGAGAGGTGCCTCAGAAGGGAGTAGGGTTTTCCCCCTTTGAACTTCTGTTTGGCCATCCTGTAAGGGGACCACTAGCTCTTGTGAAAGAAGGCTGGGAGAGACCTCTTCATGAGCATAAACAAGATATAGTGGACTATGTACTAGGCCTAAGTTCAAGGATGGCAGAGTGTATGGAAAAGGCAAGCAAAAACCTTGAGGCCAGCCAACAACTCCAGAAGTTTTGGTATGAACAAAAGGCTGCTATGGTTGAGTTTTAGCCAGGGCAGAAAGTCTGGGTTCTGGAGCCTGTGGCTCCCAGGGCACTTCAGGACAGATGGAGTGGCCCTTACCCAGTGCTAGAAAGGAAGAGTCAGGTCACCTACCTGGTAGACCTAGGCACTAGCAGGACCCCCAAAAGGGTGATCCATGTGAACCGCCCCAAACTCTTCCATGACAGGGCAGATGTGAATCTGTTGATGGTAACAGATGAGGACCAGGAAGCTGAGAGTGAACCTCTCCCTGATCTCCTCTCCACAGACCCTAAAGATGGTTCAGTTGATGGAGTGATCTATTCAGACACCCTCTCTGGCCATCTGACTGTAGGAAGGTCCTGCAACAGTTTGCTGAGCTCTTTTCCCTAACCCCTGGTCAGACACACCTGTGTACCCATGATGTGGACACAGGAGACAGCATGCCTGTCAAAAACAAAATGTTCAGACAGTCTGACCAAGTTAAGGAAAGCCTCAAGGTGGAAGTCCACAAGATGCTGGAATTGGGAGTCATTGAGCACTCTGACAGCCCCTGGGCTAGCCCAGTGGTCTTAGTCCCCAAACCTCACACCAAAGATGGAAAGAGAGAGATGAGGTTTTGTGTGGACTACAGAGGACTTAATTCTGTCACCAAGACAGATTCCCATCCCATTCCAAGAGCAGATGAATTGATAGACAAACTAGGTGCTGCCAAATACTTAAGTACCTTTGACTTGACAGCAGGGTAATGGCAAATCTAAATGGCACCAGGAGCAAAAGAAAAGACAGCATTCTCCACACCTGTTGGGCATTATCAGTTTACTGTTCTGCCCTTTGGTTTAAAGAATGCCCCTGCCACCTTCCAAGGGTTGATGAATCAAGTCCTTGCT
Source organism: Pleurodeles waltl (assembly GCF_031143425.1). NCBI lineage: Eukaryota > Metazoa > Chordata > Amphibia > Caudata > Salamandridae > Pleurodeles > Pleurodeles waltl. The sequence goes on along the minus strand of NC_090440.1, from coordinate 98,654,270 downwards.
GGCTTGGAGTCCTTTAGTGCAGCTTATCTTGACGATATTGCTGTCTTTAGCTCCAGCTGGCAGGATCACCTGGTCCACCTGAAGAAGGTTTTGAAGGCTCTGCAAGCAGCAGGCCTCTCTATCAAGGCATCCAAATGCCAGATAGGGCAGGGAACTGTGGTTTACTTGGGACACCTTGTAGGTGGAGGCCAAGTTCAGCCACTCCAGCCTAAGATCCAGACTATTCTGGACTGGGCAGCTCCAAAAACCCAGACTCAAGTCAGGGCATTCCTTGGCTTGACTGGGTACTACAGGAGGTTTGTGAAGGGATATGGATCTATAGTGACACCCCTCACAGAACTTACCTCCAAGAAAATGCCCAAGAAGGTAAACTGGACTGTAGAATGCCAACAGGCCTTTGACACCCTGAAACAAGCAATGTGCACAAAACCAGTTCTCAAAGCTCCAGATTACTCCAAGCAGTTCATTGTGCAGACTGATGCCTCTGAACATGGGATAGGGGCAGTTTTGTCCCAAACAAATGATGATGGCCTTGACCAGCCTGTTGCTTTCATTAGCAGGAGGTTACTCCCCAGGGAGCAGCGTTGGAGTGCCATTGAGAGGGAGGCCTTTGCTGTGGTTTGGTCCCTGAAGAAGCTGAGACCATACCTCTTTGGTACTCACTTTGTAGTTCAGACTGACCACAGACCTCTCAGATGGCTAATGCAAATGAAAGTTGAAAATCCAAAACTGTTGAGGTGGTCCATCTCCCTACAGGGAATGGACTTTATAGTGGAACACAGACCTGGGACTGCCCATGCCAATGCAGATGGCCTTTCTAGGTTCTTCCACTTAGAAAAAGAAGACTCTCTTGGGAAAGGTTAGTCTCATCCTCTTTTGTTTGGGGGGGGGGGTTGTGTAAGGAAATGCCTCCTTGGCATGGTTACCCCCTGACTTTTTGCTTTTGCTGATGCCAAGTTATGATTTGAAAGTGTGCTGAGGCCTGCTAATCAGGCCACAGCACCAGTGTTCTTTCCCTAACCTGTACCTTTGTTTCCACAATTGGCACACCCTGGCATCCAGGTAAGTCCCTTGTAACTGGTACCCCTGGTACCAAGGGCCCTGATGCCAGGGAAGGTCTCTAAGGGCTGCAGCATATCTTATGCCACCCTGGGGACCCCTCACTCAGCACAGACACACTGCTTGCCAGCTTGTGTGAGCTAGTGGGGACAAAAAGACTAAGTCGACATGGCACTCCCATCAGGGTGCCATGCCAACCTCACACTGCCTATAGGTATAGATAAGTCACCCCTCTAGCAGGCCTTACAGTCCTAAGGCAGGGTGCACTATACCATAGGTGAGGGCATAAGTGCATGAGCACTATGCCCCTACACTGTCTAAGCAAAACCTTAGACATTGTAAGTGCAGGGTAGTCATAAGTGTATATGGTCTGGGAGTCTGTCATGCACGAACTCCACAGCACCATAGTGGCTACACTGAAAACTGTGAAGTTTGGTATCAAACTTCTCAGCACAATAAATGCACACTGATGCCAGTGTACATTTTATTGTAACATACACCCCAGAGGGCATCTTAGAGATGCCCCCTGAAACCTTAACCGACTACCGGTGTAGGCTGACTAGTTTTAGCAGCCTGCCACACACCAGACATGTTGCTGGCCACATGGGGAGAGTGCCTTTGTCACTCTGTGGCTAGTAACAAAGCCTGTAATGGGGTGGCTGTGCTTCTCACCTCCCCCTGCAGGAACTGTAACACCTGGCGGTGAGCCTCAAAGTCTCACCCCCTTTGTTACAGCACCCCAGGGCACTCCAGCTAGTGGAGTTGCCCGCCCCCTCCGGCCACGGCCCCGCTTTTGGCGGCAAGGCCGGAGGAGATAATGAGAAAAATAAGGAGGAGTCATTGGCCAGTAAGGACAGCCCCTAAGGTGTCCTGAGCTGAGGTGACTCTGACTTTTAGGAATCCTCCATCTTGCAGATGGAGGATTCCCCCAATAGGGATAGGAATGTGCCCCCCTCCCCTCAGGGAGGAGGCACAAAGAGGGTGTTGCCACCCTCATGGCTAGTAGCCATTGGCTACTAACCCCCAGACCTAAACACACCCCTGAATCGAGTATTTAGGGGCTCCCAGAACACAGCAAGATAGATTCCTGCAACCTAAGATGAAGAAGGACTGCTGAGCTGAAAACCCTGCAGAGAAGACGGAGACACCAACTGCTTTGGCCCCAGCTCTACCGGCCTGTCTCCCCACTTCTAAAGAAACTGCTCCAGCGACGCGCTCTACAGGGTCCAGCAACCTCTGTAGCCTCAGAGGACTACCCTGCATCTAGAAGGACCAAGAACTCCTGAGGACAGCGGCTCTGCTCCACAAAGACTGCAACTTTGCCACAAAGAAGCAACTTTGAAACAACACACGTTTCCCGCTGGAAGCGTGAGACTTTGCACTCTGCACCCGACGCCCCCGGCTCGACTTGTGGAGAACAAACACTACAGGGAGGACTCCCCGGCGATTGCGAGCCCGTGAGTAGCCAGAGTTGACCCCCCTGAGCCCCCACAGCGACGCCTGCAGAGGGAATCTCGAGGCTCCCCCTGACCGCGACTGCCTGCTTCAAAGACCCAACGCCTGGTAAGGACACTGCATCCACAGCCCCCAGGACCTGAAGGATCCGACCTTCAGTGGAGGAGCGACCCCCAGGTGGCCCTCTCCCTTGTCCAGGTGGTGGCTACCCCGAGGAGCCCTCCCCTTGCCTGCCTGCATCGCTGAAGAGACCCCTTGGTCTCCCATTGGATTACATTGTGAACCCGACGCCTGTTTGCACACTGCACCCGGCCGCCCCGTGCCGCGGAGGGTGTACTTTTTGTGCTGACTTGTGTCCCCCCCGGTGCCCTACAAAACCCCCCTTGTCTGCCCTCCGAAGACGGGGTACTTACCTGCTGGCAGACTGGAACCAGGGCACCCCCTTCTCCTTTGAAGCCTATGCGTTTTGGGCACCACTTTGACCTCTGCACCTGACCGGCCCTGAGCTGCTTTTATGGTAACTTTTGGGTTGCCCTGCACCCCCAACGGTGGGCTACCTTGGACCCAACTTTGAACCCCGTAGGTGGTTTACTTACCTGCAAAACTAACAAACACTTACCTCCCCAGGAACTGTTGAAAATTGCACTGTCTAGTTTTAAAACAGCTATATGCCATTTGTGTGAAAACTGTATATGCTATTTTGCTAATTCAAAGTTCCTAAAGTTCCTAAGTGAAGTACCTTTCATTTAAAGTATTGTTTGTAAATCTTGAACCTGTGGTTCTTAAAATAAACTAAGAAAATATATTTTTCTATATAAAAACTTATTGGCCTGGAATTGTCTTTGAGTGTGTGTTCCTCATTTATTACCTGTGTGTGTACAACAAATGCTTAACACTACCCTCTGATAAGCCTACTGCTCGACCACACTACCACAAAATAGAGCATTAGAATTATCTCTTTTTGCCACTATCTTACCTCTAAGGGGAACCCTTGGACTCTGTGCATGCTATTTCTTACTTTGAATAGTACATACAGAGCCAACTTCCTACAGTCCATATAAGGGACCTATTCTTCTTTTTGCCAAGACTTGAGCATAAACTGGACTGTATTTTTACCCTCATTTTTACCCTCTAAGGACTGCTGATCATATTCTCTAGAAAATTCCTTACTTAATACCTTGAGATCCTGCTTCAAGATTTTCATTACCCCACATATATCCTTCAGACTTTTCCTAATTCCTTAGCCCATTTCGTTTAACCTTTCGTAATTTCATGTTTGCACCATATAGCAAACTTTTGCTCCTCGGCAGCACTAAAAAATTGCCAGAATCTTATTAGCGCCACTTGAACCAAAATACTCCATGATGTCATACCAGTCTCCAATCTCACAGACTGTATCTTTCATGATTCTGTAAGCGAAAATAAACTTTTTAAACATTCCCCCTCCTCAGCATTCCAACCACTTTTACCAATAACACACAGCAGCTCGGCTACATACAAAAATTGGAGGGGGCATCATAGAAGCATGAGCTTTTAAAACAGGTCTGTGGGACATCTCACTATAGTCCCTATTCATTTTTTTCAGGCCACTTACCAAGGCAAGTGTTACATTCTCACGTCTTCATCCAGAATGATACGCGATATCGTTCTTCATCAAAAGGAAGTTTATTTCGTAAGTACAATCTGTATTAAACCCCTGACCCAGCTCCGTCCTTCCTAACCGCCTCCTCTCTCTTCACGCTCTCCTCTCCATCTCTAGAATCCTGCTAGATTCTATTCCCTTAACATTCTCTTCCTTAAAGCCCTATTACCATTACACTACAACATATCACATCCCCTATTCTATATAACAATTGAGTGGAGCCCTTAATAAATGTAAAAATAACAAAATCCTAAAACTAACATCAGTTTATATCTATAACCCTAATAACACACATAATCTTCCAATTTCCTTGGTCTTTCCTTAACTCTGTCACTAGACTTTTTACTCATACTATCTTCACTCCGTACTTCCTTCATTTCCTTTCTCCTGAGCCACTCTTCCTTCTCCACGTCCGTACACTTCACTATCCTCCTCACATTCCACCAATTTCCATCCGACAATTTAACACAGTTGCCCTTGAGTTCAATCACGCACTTAGGCTCAGATAATTTAGATTCACCTTTCCTTACCATGTTGCCTGCGCTAGCTCTTACCCACATACCCTTTTCATACACCTCCTGTTTTCTTTTAATCTTATCATTGTGCCTTGACACATACTGCTGCTGATACTCCTTCACCCTTTGACAGATCTCTTCAGAATCTACTACAGTTTTCCTATTCTTTACCACTTATGCTGGCACTGCCACCGTACAAGGCACTCTCCCTCTTAACAACAAAAACGGCGTCACACCAGCCACACTATGTGGTGTTGTCCTATAATTCCACAACATATCTCTAATCTGAGTTCTCCATGAAGAGTTACTGCCCCCAGCCAACTGGATGTTTTCCCCCAACATTCGATTAAATCGTTCAACCATACCATTTCCCCTAGGATGGTACACTGGAGTCCTGCGGTGCTTTATCCCCCATTTCTTGAGAAAATTCTCAAACTCACAAGAAATAAATTGTGGCCCATTGTCACTGACTATTTCTCCAGGACAACCTTCTCTCCTAAAAATTTCCTCACAGAACGTTATCACATTACCCGCTTTCACCTCCCTCACAAACGCCACTTCCGGCCATTTGGAATAATAATCCATCATAACAATTGCAAATCTATCCGTCCACCCCAAGCTTTCAAAGGGACCACATATGTCAATGGCAACCTTTTCCCACGCTCTCTCCGGAAATTCATTTGATTTAATGATTGTTTCCGACAACACATGTGACTTATCGCTGCATGCGCAGGCCACACAATCTCTTACATACCTCTCAATATGTTTGTCCACACCTGGCCACCAATAATCTGCCCGAACTTTCCTCTTCATGGCAGATATGCCCCTGTGTCCTTCATGCATTAATTTCAACACTCTTTCTCTTAAGCCATCTGGTACAACCAATTTGTCCCCCCTTCTCAGTACACCATCAATCACAGACAATTCCTCCCACACATTCTTATATTCAGCCAAATCAATATTCAATTGTCTTTTCTTTTTCTCCGGTAACTGTTCTATTATCTTATTCAACACTATGGCCCTCATTCTGACCTTGGCGGTCTTTTCGCAAGACCGCCGAGTTACCGCCGCGGTAAAGACCGCCGACCGCGGCGGTATGCCGCTGCGCGTATTCCGACCGCTGGGAGCGTTCCGCCGGAATACCGCCAGCAGCCACACTGGCGGTCGGCGGGAAAGTGGAGACTGGTCAACCTCCACCGCCACGCCAGCAGAACACCGCCCCCAGAATTACGACCCACATTTCTGTGTGGCGGTCTTCTGTTGGCGGTCTTCTGTTGGCGGTCACGTCCCTATGGCTCCCGTCGCCTCCCGGAGGACCAACGCACAAGGTAAGTTGATCGTCCGTGAGGGGAGGGGGTGGGGGGGTGTTGTGTGATGTGTGCGTGCATGGGGGTGTGCGTGTGAGTGTGTAGAGGGGGTGTGTGAGTGCGTGCATGCGGGCGGGGATTGCTGCTGTGCCTATGGGCAATGTGTGTAGTTCGGCGGGTGCGCATGTCGGCATGTATGTGTGCGGGTATGTGTCCCCGTTGTGTATGTGTGTGTGTAGGGGGTGTGTATATGTGCATGTTGGGGGTGTGTGCATGTCGGGGTGCATGTATGTGCATGTCGGGGTGGGGGTTCGTACCACCTCTGGGGGGTGGCAGGGGGGTGGAGGGTGTGGGGGGAGGACTCGGGGGCAGTGGGGGGTGGGGGAGACCCCTATCAGTGCCAGGGAAGGAATTCCCTGGCCCCGATAGTGCCTACCGCCATGGTTCGCATGGCGGTTCCCGAACGCAAGAAACCGCGGCGGTAAGCAGGGTCATGATAGCGTTGGCGGTCTTGGGTCGACCGCCGGACCGGAGTGCGCAGACTCCAGCCCGTCGGTCATGACCGCCGTGGCTGTCGGAGTGGGAAAGTGGCGGTCGGTCGCGGCGGGGACCGCCGCGGTCAGAATGCCATTTTTAATACCGCCGGTCTGTTCGCGGTCCGACCGCCGCCTCTCCGCCGACCGCCAAGGTCAGAATGAGGGCCTATGTCTTCTCGTATGGCGGCTTCCCATTCCTCCTTATCTATGGCTCGGTCCATTTCTGATACATCTGCCACCATCCACTCGTCTTCTTCAATGTTCTCCCCATCATCCACTGGCAATCTAGACATACAGTCTGCATTTATATTCCTTATACCCGGAACATATTCCATCTTAAACGTATATTCTTGTAGTCTATATATCCATTTTGCAATTCTTGGTGTCGCCCTGCTTGCTCCTTTCGTCGTAAAGATGTCTATTAATGGTTTATGATCGGTTCGTAACTCAAATTCCATTCCCCACACATATGTTCGGAAATGTTGCACACTCCACCAGCATGCTAGAGCCTCCTTTTCGATTGTGGAATATGTTGGTTCGGCACCCTTCAACGTACGTGATGCAAAAGCTACCACTCTTTCCTTGCCTTCATGTCTCTGCAACAACGCCGCCCCCAATCCGTAATTACTTGCATCCGCCACAATTATGGTCTGATCATCGGGGTCATATGGTTTCAATGTGATTGCTCTTACTATCGCCCTCTTGATTAATTTGAATGCTTACTGGCATTCTTCAGACCACTCAAACCGACATCCTTTCTTCATTAGACCTCTTAGCACATGCACCTTGTCCGCAAAATGGTCTACAAATTTAGTGTAATATTCAGCTAATCCAAGGAATGACCTCAATTGTTCCTTATTTTGTGGGGATGGAGCTTCCGATATAGCATCTATCAGTTTGAGCTTAGGTTTTATGCCATCTTGATTTAACGTGTGTGTCCTAAGTACTCTACTTCTTCAACACAGAACTTACATTTCTTCCTACTTATGGTAAGTCCTGCTTTTTCCATCTTTTCCAGAACTTCTAACAACACCCTATCATGTGCTTGCTCATCTTCTCCCCAGATCAAAACATCATCCTGAAAAACCAAAGTGTTCTTCACACTGCCCAGAATCCTTTGCATTATTCTCTGGAACACCGCAGAGGCAGATGCCAGCCCAAAAGGCATTCTGATACACCGAAATGCTCCTTCTGTCGTGATGAATGAAGTTAAATGTCGAGACCCTACTAACAACCGCACTTGATGATAGGCATTCGACAGATCCAAAGTCGTGAAACATCTTCCCTTCCGAACACTAGCTAACATTTCGTTTATCCTTGGTAATGGATAACGATCCACCAATATGTTGTCATTTAAGTCTCTTAAATCAATGCACATTCTGATCCTTCCATCAGGTTTCTTCGCTACGACCACTGGACTCAACCATTCAGACACATCTATTGGCTCTATCACGCCCTCTCCGCATAACCTATGAAGTTCTTCCTTCACTTTACTTCTTAATGCCAATGGTACCATCCGTGCTTTGTGTATCTTGGGTACTGCTTTCTTCTTTAAAATGATTTGGTGTTCAAAACCCCTGAGACAACCCAATCTCTTGTCAAACAACTTAGGAAACCTCTGCACCCATTTCTCTTCCCTACCTTCCTCCGTCAACAACACCTGTTCCGGATGATTGGGATCCAGTATAATTCCCAAAGATCGCTGTTCCTTCCATCCAAGCAATGATTTCCCTCCAATCTTTTTACACTTAAAACACTTGATGTTGACCGCTGGACAATTCTTTGCCTCCGCCAAATGTCTGTTACTGCCACATCTATAACATTCTTTCTTCTTCCCATATCCTTCATTTCCATTCCTTCTGTTATACTTTACTTCACTCACAGTATTTTGTTCCACACTTCCAGTATCTGTACTATTTAATTCTTTAACATACTGTTGTGTACTTTCCATATGTCTTGCTACCTCAACTGTTTTTTCCAACGTAGGATTTTTTAAACCAAGCAATTTCTCCTATATCTTCATGTCTCTTAGTCTATTTATGAGTTGATCACGAATTATTTCATCATTCAGATCCTTGAATTTACAACTTATAGCCAATCTTCTTAAGTTGCTTACATACTGATCTATTGTTTCTCCTAGTTTCTGAGTGCATGAGAAAAATGTATGCCGCTCTACCACAATATTCATTTTTTTCCCGTAGTTCTCTTCCAATGCCTTCATGGCATTCTCATACACCTCCTCCTCTTGATCCGAATCTTCTCCTTGCACACCTTGCAAAGGTAGAGTTTTCAAAACCTTTCTTCCCTCCACACCAAGACAGTGCTTCAAAATTGCTAATTTCCTCTTCTCTACATACATCTCCCCACCAATAGCATCCAAGTAGGTGATAAACGCATCTTTCCAATCTTCCCAACCCATGCATGGTTCGCCTGGATGTTGTAGAAAAATTGGTGGTGGGTTTATTAATTGTGATGCCATATTGTTATGTACAAGTTAAGTTTGTTCTTTCCTTGTTTTTTTTTTCTTATAAAGTACCTTATTTCCCTTGTACATGTACAGCGTGCATTATGGTGCATTCACAGGATCATACATCATGATTTTTTTTTTCTTTAGAGAATGCACATAAACACTGCTCAGATGCGATGTTTCAGACCCGATTTCTTTTTTTTTTCCTTTATTTCCTTGCGAACATCGTGTTGCTAGGCAACTCTCCGTTTCGTGTTATTTTTTCAGCGTCGCGTTGCTAAGCACTCAGCTGTTTAGCACGCTCTACGTTTAGCACGCTCGTGCGCCTGCCGTTTAATGCGTTCCCGCATGCGCAAACAGTAAACACTACAATAGCATTTATTTGTACTTGCGCTTGTTTAATTTGGACGTCCTTTGTGTCTGCTGTTGTTTGCCGAGGTCAGGGGTCACTTTACACCTAATAATCTTCGGTCCTCGCTGGATTCGTCGTACCTCAGCAGTACCAGCTCGTCGCCACTATTACATTCTCACGTCTTCATCCAGAATGATACGCGATATCGTTCTTCATCAAAAGGAAGTTTATTTCGTAAGTACAATCTGTATTAAACCCCTGACCCAGCTCCGTCCTTCCTAACCGCCTCCTCTCTCTTCACGCTCTCCTCTCCATCTCTAGAATCCCTGTTACCGGGATACCGCTAGATTCTATTCCCTTAACATTCTCTTCCTTAAAGCCCTATTACCATTACACTACAACATATCAGCAAGGGCCTTTGTTTTTAATGATTCAATCTGTACCAGTTCAAGGACTTCTCAAACCTGACCCTAAATACATTCACCAGTTCCTGCTTAGTGGTTCCAAGGTATCAACTGAACTTTACAGTGCTTTAACAGTGTTCTCCAAGTTTACCACTAACTTTTTTATTTGATAATATTCCATGAAGGTGTTCAGCTTCCTTTGCAGGCCTAGCTCTGTTGAATGCAAAATCACAAGGTCATCTGCATGCTACATGTTTTCCATTAATTTTGGGGCTGCCACCCCTTTCCACTACCAAGTCTGCTGGCATGTCCGCTATAAATAACGAGAAGTGTAAGGGGCCAGGACACAACCCTGCCGAAGCCCATTATTGATAGATATTTTCTGTATCGGAGACCCCTCAATATCTGTAATTACTTGAGCCCAGTTGTGTGAATGAATCTCCTGAATTAACAGACTCTTTGAATGTCTTGCTTTACCAAAGTTTCCGATAAGCACTTACGTTCCACCAAATCAAAAGCTGCACGGAAGTCTATGAGGAAGCAACCAGACTGCCTCTTTGTTCTACTGACTATGTGCAATGGACCAAAGGGAAAAACACATTATGAGTGGCATTCCTTGAATCCCTCTGCTCCAAAGGAACAATATGTGTTAATTCAGCCCATTCCTTAAGCCTATCTTTTGCAAATATGTTTTCTCCAACATCCAGTAGGTTAATCAACCTATAGGTCTTTGGGGTCTTTAAATCTCCCCTTTAGTGGATAGGTCTAATAATTGTGCCTCTCCAGCATTCAGGGAACTGGCCTATAGCTAATATGTTGATGAACATCCGGGGAAAAAATTCCTCCCACCAGTCGAACCTGGTCTTTATTATATAACAGCTGGAAGATTATCCAGACCAGCCGCTCTTGACAAATTCAGGTTTGATGTTGTGCATTTAATATTAGCTACCATAAACAAGGACATAGTGTCCTCATCCACACCCACCCAAGTGGTTACTGGCATTATGATGGGCTCTATTCCATTACCATATATTTCTTTTGGATACCCAGCCCAAACATCTTCTTCCACCATGCAGTTCATGACCACCTGCACTTTCCCAGAACCGTTCTGCTCTAGCTTCCAAAACGTTTTCAAATTGTTTGCTTGTATTCCTTCCAGCAGATTTCCTCAACACTTCTCCTTATTAACTTTTTTGTGGTTTCTAATTAACATTTTACATGCTTTCTTAATGTTCTGAAGGCTACTATAACTTTCATAGTCAATCTAAGACTTTTCTCCCCTTTCCTAATCTGAACCTTAAGTTTCCTACATTCCACCTTGAACCAATCATTACCTTTCCACTATGTATCTTGAATCCTGCTATTCCGTTCCCTTTTAACTCAACCTTCAAACGATCATACCACCTTATGCTGTTGGCAGGGGCATTAATCAACACTTACCCTTGTTGAAAGGAGACTAACTTCTCCATAGGAATCTCAGTGATTCGAGTAGTCAGGTGCTTAGGATAGTCCATCAGTAGGGGGATTACCCTTTCCCTCAACCTACTTTTGCCTCTACTTATTTCCAGTTTCAGACAATGATGGTCACTTCCTTCACCTTGGACTTTATGAAAATTCCAGGCATGCATGAAACTATAATCTGTGGGACAAGGCTGTGACTCATACTTGAACATTCGGCGCACAGGAGGGTCAGAGTCCATCCAACCATTAATAAAAAGCAAGCCCTTAGAGCCCATAAATTCACCAAGTGCCACATTTAATGCCTATAGCACTGTAGCTGGGAAACTATCAAAATTTATATAATATGAAACTCTTCATACCAGGGTTCTACCCTACCTGGGTTTAATTTGTGATTAAAGTTTCCTAGCATAAAAAACATATCTTTATGAAATGTACTCACTGAGAATCCACATCTTCCTTAAATCTTCCCAGTTTGAGTGAATGTACACATTAGCTATTACCATACATACCTCAAGTCTGGGCCCTGGAGGTGCACCCTGCGGGCCACCAACCACTTATATTGGTGCAACCTTTATAGCTTTTTTGGTGGATATCAATGTTCAAACCTCCCAGAGGGGCGACCCTGCAGTCTCCTCTTAGCTGTCCTATTTATCTGCACAAAACCGTCAAACATTTGGGTTTTATCACACAGCCATGTTTCCTGCAGACATGCAATCTCATGAAGCTTGACCAACCTTTGAAAACTTTCTAAACTCAGACTTTTCACTATGCCATTAATATTCCATGTCAAGTCCCCTGAACTGTGAGGCGACCAGAAGTCCTGATCAGTATCATTCAGCCACCCGTCTTCCCCGGAGGCTTGTGAGGACATAACCGCATACCTATTCTCATGGCTCATATCTTCCCAGGACCTTACAGTACCGGGATATGGCACGGTTATTCCCAAATCTTCTTTTTCTCTATACCCCTTTCCAGTCAACCAAACTTGCCTTGGTCTGAGCCCTGCGTGGTTCCTCCCAAAAAGTCTGTTCCAAATACACTTCTGGAATTTATGATTCCTGGACAAACCTAATCCCTTTTCTTAACACCTTGCTTTTCACATTTATAAGTAGGACTTTACTAGCCACAACTACAACCGAACCTTTCTGACTTCATTCCCTTTGTTGTTCTTCGTAAAACCTACTTGTCTAAGGTCCTTTGGCCCTTCTCCTTTCAGGCTGGAGCATTTGGAAAAGGAAAATAATAGTTAGGATTGGTTTAGGGGTAGTAACTTCCTTACTCTTTTTCCTTTCTTCTCATTTTGTGACAGTTCGAGATAGAATCACAGGTTACTCCAGACTCTGCTCTTTGTTACTATGGAGATCATACTTCCCTCTCCCTGCTTATAGTACCCTTCCTTTTCCTTTCCGTCTTTCTCCTTTGTCGAAACCCCAGGTCTACCATTGCTCTGTCTTCTCCTGCCTGTTTATCATTATCAGGCTCCTTCCTACTTTGGGAATGGGAATTACGCCATCTTGTTCTTCCACGAGTTCCCCTTCCATCCCGTTCTTGACTCAGTACCATCTTAGATCTCCCAGGGACTGTTGTGGGTTGATTCCTGTTTTGGTCTTTTACTTGATGGTTGCACCCTCTACCTAAGTCTGCTGTCTTTATTTTCTGATGATTTGCTCTTACCCCCTTCCCAGGGCCTATCCTCACTCTTTCAGACCGGGGTATATACTGCCTATATTTAGTAGTTTCACCCAGCTTCTTGGCAAGCATTGGCTACCTGGATGCTTATATACTCTGCAGGTCGACCAGACAGAGGGCATCCCCTTCTGCCTCCTGATAGGCCTAAGTTTCCATTCTATGCTTGTTTTTTCATCAACAGTTCTTAATATTGTCCACATGTGGTCCTTTATCTGTTTTAGTTCCCCTGCAATTATTTTAGTTCCCCCCAATTATCTACAATTGATCTTTCTAGGCTTTGAGTATATCATGACTCATTACAGACACCTCCAGCAGTTCTTGCAAAGTCTTTTGTAGAATCAGCATTATATCTAACATTGAAGTCAAGCGCTGAAATTTCCAATTTTAGAATAGGATTTTGCACAGTTCCTTCAGTGGCATGTTTTGCTGAAGCCAAACGCTGATCCCTTATATTGTTATGCTCATTCCGACGGTCATTATAAAACTCACTGTAATTCTGTACATCTGCTCCACCATTCCTCTCCCCCACTTGCGACCCTCTATTCACAAATAGGGAAAAAGCTGTGAGGATGAGGATCGTCTTGTTTCTAAGTACAGTTCATTCTGCCTCACCATGTCTGGATTAGTTATGGAGGGTAAACCTAAGTCTGAGGATAGGTGGATTACATTCCCAGAATCCCTTGGTTGACCTTCGCAAGTAGGTAGAGTTTCAGAGAGCAATTGTTTCTTTCAAAATGTTGGCCAACAATTCCCTAATAAATTTGCTGACGCCCCTCCTGTCATTCTGTGAAGTGCTTATGTGTTGAATTCGCCTCCTTCTGTTTCCGCACATAGAGCCTTATTTACAAGGCCTTAGCACCAACGTAGTATCATCTTTGCGCCACCATTGCATCACTCTTTTTGATGCAATGGTGGCGCAAGCAGTGTTTTACACTGCTTCACACTTACAAACTGACACATTTGGCCCAATGTGTCAGCTTGTAAAGCCTTGAGTCACATTATACCTGTGCCAAATATAATGTACGCAAGGCAGGCGTTCCCTCAGGATAAGCCACGCAGACCTGACGCATTGAAATTTACATTTCACTGCGTTGTTCTGAGACTTCACGGCTTCAAAATTTTAACACCTGCTCAGAACAGGCATTACACTGATGCAGGGCTTTTCTCTATGGGAGCCTTCCTCGCATTGCTGGAGTAGCCTTATTTATTTTACGCTAGTCCAGCAATTCGTCAGTTTGCAACCACAGATGCATCAGAATTTCTGACACATCTGTGAAAATATGCGCCATGGAGCTCTGTATAGTAAATACAGAGTATCCATGGCATTGTTAGGGAATTGTTGGGCAGCGCAAGAAATCTGATGCATCCGGGCTGGTGTGTCAGATTCTTGTAAATGAGGCCCATAGTGTTTACTTTGCCTGCTCCATGGTTTCCCTCCCTTTCCTCCAATGGCCTATTTCCTGTTGTGGTGGCAACCTCTTCCTGGGGACAACTAGTCAGCCCTTTACGTGTTTTGCCTCTCCCAGGCGCCATCCTTCCTTGGTGCCTTACACGGGTGCTTTCTTCGGTTACTACCCTGCCTGGAATAATACCCTTCCCGCTCTTATCACAGCAAGTCAAGGCACTGGTTGTAGCCCCAGATTCCTACTTCTCACATTCAAATGTTCCTCTGGGAGTGTAGTACTTAGGCAAGTTTAACAAAATATCAATTACTGCCAGGCACTTACCTCTTCTTTTCTGTTAGCCAGATACCCTGCCAAAAGTCCGCTGGTCCGCTGCCACCACCACCACCCAGATAGCACCTTGCACCTTGCTTACATTTGGCACATGCTCAGTGCTGCAGGGAGCCCCCTTTACGCCTGCAGGTACAAACCTCTCGGCCTCCTCGGTCTCCCAAGCTCAGCGTGTGCACTGCCACGTGTCATGCTCCTCGCGGCTCCCCACATGGGCCGGCATGGTTGTCCCACACTGGCTCTGTGACCCACTGGCTATTCTCTGTGTTATGTTGACGCGAGGATATGGACCTTCAACCTGGCGTCTGGCTACTGAACTCAAAACTCACTGCTCCGGCAGTGTCTCACAGTTTTGCACCTCAGCTTTCGCGTCTCACGTGGCTCTGCGTCTTCAGCATCTCCGACAAAGGTGAACAGACATGAGCTCAGCAGCATCCACGTCACTCAGCACGACATAGTGTCAGAAAGCAGAGGAACACAACTTACCCTATAGACTGGCAACAAACTTGGCAGTCGGTACCTCATCAATAGCTTGCAATCATAATTGCAGTTGTAAACCACTGATGCATTCCTTTCTAATTGGAAATAAGAGGAGCATGGCCTATTCATGCCCCCTCCTGTTTGTGATTCAGAAAAGATTAGAAAAGTGCTTACGAGTCAGAAAGAATTTTCATTAAAAGGGCTTTGTACATAAAGAAAAGCTATTATGCAGACTGTGATTTTGTGAAGCACATTGTTTGTGATCACAAAAGGCTTTGTACATTAGCTCCCAGATCCTAAAAAATAAATGCAGGTTTCAGTCACAAGAATTAATCAAGCATTTACAATGCAATGGGCCTCGCGTTTGCTCGAGTAAGAGCTATTAGCGTTGTAAACTCCTAACCGGCCTTTTGTTGTCACATAAACTGAAAATGAAAAGATAAACAGTTTCACATAAGTGGGCCCTGAAGCAAGCACACAAAAGAAACAGAAGTTTGCTTGCAGTGTAACGTATCAGCAAAAGTGCAATTATCTATGTAACAGGATTGATGTCATGCAAAGCGCATGACTACTGCCCAGCAAGATCGTGCTACCTATGAAACAAAGAGAAAAAGTAGTCCAGAAACCATATGGAAAACATGGAGCCTCGTATGTTTTCAGTAGCTGGCCGATGCGCTCGAGGAGGGGTAAACACCGGAAAAGGCATGACGTATGCATGCATTTCACTAATCAAATCAGACGAATTTTAAAAGGCAAGCCCACGAACCAACTAAAGTGATGGGTATTGTAAAGAAATGGCTCCCTGTTGCAGTTACCCCCCACTTTTTTGCCTGATACTGATGCTGACTTGACTGAGAAGTGTGCTGGGACCCTGCTAACCAGGCCCCAGCACCAGTGTTCTTTCACCTAAAATGTACCATTGTCTCCACAATTGGCACAACCCTGGCACCCAGGTAAGTCCCTTGTAAGTGGTACCCCTGGGAAGGTCTCTAAGGGCTGCAGCATGTCTTATGCCACCCTGGGGACCCCTCACTCAGCACAGACACACTGCTTGCCAGCTTGTGTGTGCTGGTGGGGAGAAAAGTCGACATGGCACTCCCCGCAGGGTGCCATGCCAGCCTCACACTGCCTGTGGCATAGGTAAGTCACCCCTCTTGCAGGCCTTACAGCCCTAAGGCAGGGTGCACTATACCACAGGTGAGGGCATAGGTGCATGAGCACTATGCCCCTAAAGTGTCTAAGCAAAACCTTAGACATTGTAAGTGCAGGGTAGCCATAAGAGTATATGGTCTGGGAGTCTGTCAAAAACTAACTCCACAGCTCCATAATGGCTACACTGAATACTGGGAAGTTTGGTACCAAACTTCTCAGAATAATAAACCCACACTGATGCCAGTGTTGGATTTATTAAAAAATGCACACAGAGGGCATCTTAGAGATGCCCCCTGTATTTTACCCAATTGTTCAGAACAGGACTGACTGGTCTGTGCCAGCCTGCTGCTGAGAGACGAGTTTCTGACCCCATGTGGTGAGAGCCTTTGTGCTCTCTGAGGACAGAAACAAAGCCTGCTCTGGGTGGAGGTGCTTCACACCTCCGCCCTGCACGAACTGTAACACCTGGCAGTGAGCCTCAAAGGCTCAGGCTTCGTGTTACAAAGCCCCAGGGCACTCCAGCTAGTGGAGATGCCCGCCCCCTGGACACAGCCCCCACTTTTGGCGGCAAGTCCAGGAGAGATAATGAGAAAAAAAAAGGAGGAGTCACTGGCCAGTCAGGACAGCCCCTAAGGTGTCCTGAGCTGAGGTGACTCTGACTTTTAGAAATCCTCCATCATGCAGATGGAGGATTCCCCCAATAGGATTAGGGATGTGCCCCCCACCCCTCAGCCATTGGCTACTGCCCTCCCAGACCTAAACACACCCCTAAATTCAGTATTTAAGGGCTCCCCAGAACCTAGGAACTCAGATTCCTGCAACCTAAGACAAAGAAGGACTGCTGAGCTGAAAAACCTGCAGAGAAGACGGAGACACCAACTGCTTGGGCCCCAGCTCTACCGGCCTGTCTCCCCACTTCAAAAGAACTGCTCCAGCGACGCATTCCACAGGGTCCAGCGGCCTCTGAAGCCTCAGAGGACTACCATGCATCTAAAAGTACCAAGAACTCCCGAGGACAGCGGCTCTGCTCCAAGGAAGAAGCATCTTTGAAACAAAGAAGCAACTTTGAAACAACTTGCGTTTCCCGCCGGAAGCGTGAGACTTGACACTCTGCGCCCGACGCCCCGGGCTCGACTTGTGGAGAACAATCACTTCAGGGAGGACTCCCCGGCGACTGCGAGACCGTGAGTAGCCAGAGTTGACCCCCTTGAGCCCCCACAGCGACGCCTGCAGAGGGAATCCCGAGGCTCCCCCTGACCAAGGCTGCCTGCTTCTAAGATCCGACGCCTGGTAAAGACTCTGCACCCGCAGCCCGCAGGGCCTGAAGGATCCGACCTCCAGTGCAGGAGCGACCCCCAGGTGGCCCTCTCCCTTGCCCAGGTGGTGGCTACTCCGAGGAGCCCCCCCTTGCCTGCCTGCATCGCTGAAGAGACCCCTTGGACTCCCATTGAAACCTATTGAGAACCCGACGCGTGTTTGCACACTGCACCCGGCCGCCCCCGTGCTGCTGAGGGTGTACTTTCTGTGTGAACTTGTGTCCCCCCCGGTGCCCTACAAAACCCCCCTGGTCTGCCCTCCGAAGACGCGGGTACTTACCTGCTGGCAGACTGGAACCGGGGCACCCCCTTCTCCATTGAAGCCTATGCGTTTTGGGCACCACTTTGACCTCTGCACCTGACCGGCCCTGAGCTGCTGGTGTGGTAACTTTGGGGTTGCTCTGAACCCCCAACGGTGGGCTGCCTTGGACCCAAACTTGAACCCCGTAGGTAGTTTACTTACCTGCAAAATCTAACAAACTCTTACTCCCCCCAGGAACTGTTGAAAATTGCAGTGTCTAGTTTTAAAATAGCTATATGTGATTTATGTGAAAACTGTATATGCTATTTTGCTAATTCAAAGTTCCTAAAGTACCTATCTGCAATACCTTTCATTTGAAGTATTACATGTAAATCTTGAACCTGTGGTTCTTAAAATAAACTAAGAAAATATATTTTTCTATACAAAAACCTATTGGCCTGGAATTGTCTCTGAGTGTGTGTTCCTCATTTATTGCCTGTGTGTATACAACAAATGCTTAACACTACTCCTTTGATAAGCCTACTGCTCGACCACACTATCACAAAATAGAGCATTAGAATTATCCCTTTTTGCCACTATCTTACCTCTAAGGGGAACCCTTGGACTCTGTGCATACTATTCCTTACTTTGAAATAGTGCATACAGAGCCAACTTCCTACAGGTATGGTTACAAGCCCATAGAACGATAACAACAGGGACAGAGCGCATTTCGCGCTCGACCCTAAAAAGAGAAGTGAGACAAATTCTCAATAATGGATAATACATAAGAAAGGAAGGACATTATAGGCTGTGGACTAATGTTACGCACAAAGGCCTAGTTGGGCAAAAAATGCAGTAGCCTGAAAAACAAACACAAATGGAAGAGGTGTAGGGATTTTAGCGGACTTTTAAAAAAAAACTTTTTTACTAAGAAATCAAAGCTGGCAAAGAGCAATTTATGTGACACACGGGCATTTAGAAGGGAATAGGAGATCCAAAGCAGTCACATCTGTGTAATCATTGTAATAAACTTGCATTAAAGTAACTAAATTCATTTCAGTTAAAATCACAAAGTTAAACAAAGAAGTGTTGGCTTATGAGGCCCGTACAAAGTGTTTCCAGTGAAAAGTTGTAAGCTGTGGAGACCCAGGCACAAAAGGCCATGTACACCAATGCAATGAGCCAGAATTAATCTGTAGTTAAACTCGCAGAAATCAGAAAAATATTGATTATTTTAAATTAAAGTTGAAGTCCTGAACTCTTTTGAGGAAATTGCTTGAGCCCGCCTGGACCTGGTAGGAGGGAAGCACACTGATGCCCACGTCCTCCCAGGGGCAGGGCAGAACCCAATTAAATATCACTGAAGAGCACGTTTGCTGGTGTTACCATATTGACAAGTGATACATGAAAAATACAATAATTTTGTGATTTTTATAAAACTGCATGACAAGACTGCCTGAAAATTACATGTTTAAAAATGTCTGGTGCTCAATTTATTTGAAAAGGTAGAAATAAAGGCTAAGGCAGAATGTGAGGCTGTAGAAGTAGAAAACTGAATTTCACTACAAATAGTTGAATCCTGAGAACATACTGCCTACATTTTGGAAATATTCTAAAGAAAGTGGCAATAAAAAGAGGCATGGTTACACAGCATGATTTCATTCATCTGTCGTGTTCAAGCCATTAAGTATGGAATCACAGTAAGATGTGCTGAGAAATGATGCCCTAGCAGTAAGAGACAGAAAAAACACAAAGAAATGCCTCTCCCCCTCATCATAGGAGAAGAAAAACCCACTTTGGAGTTTGAAAATAAAGAACCTGATTTAAGTGGCCCTAGCGCCACCTTAGCGCCGCAATAGCATCATTTTTTTGACGATAAGGTGGCGCTAAAGTGGCTTTTCAAACAGGCCGTTTTACAATGGCACAATGTGTGCATTATGCCACTTCGTAAACCTTGCGCCACATTATCCCTGC
Organism: Pleurodeles waltl; assembly: GCF_031143425.1. NCBI lineage: Eukaryota > Metazoa > Chordata > Amphibia > Caudata > Salamandridae > Pleurodeles > Pleurodeles waltl. Next base: position 98,634,487 of record NC_090440.1, on the reverse strand, counting down.
GTCAGGCATAATATATGCAAGAGGGCCAAAAAAATGGCGTAAGGAAATCTCAGAGAATTCCTTGCGCCATTTTTTTCGGCACTTTTAATGCACACTCAGGGCAGGCGCTAAAAGGGGCATGCCATTGAAAACAGTGGGCCCCATGTACTCTGCAGGAGTGGCGGAAAAGCAGGAGTAGTGTCAAATATTTGACGCTACTCCTGCAGAGTACATCAATAGCATTAAAAAAAATGACACCATTGCCGCTTATCTGCTCCATGGTGCGCCATATCTTAGATACGGTGCACACACGGTGGCGGTAAGGGGCACAAGGAAAGTGGTGCTACACTCGGTGCCGCGCCACTTTCCTTAAATCAGACCCAAAGTGTTGAAACGTTACTGTACGGCTACGTCATGTTTGACGTAGCTGTATTGCAAAGATCTAATACATTCACAGAAACCACATTGACGGCAGTTCCTGTGGATGGCAGAAATGTATGTTGGGCTTACAAACATTTCTAAATTTGACAGGTGGATACTCCATCAGGATGACGAATACATTTACTCCATCACCCTGATGAAGTGCTATTTGTCCATCAAATTATAAATCATCCCCTCACTGTTGAGATAACTAATATGTCACTATCAAAAGTGAGGTCTTCTATTTGTGTGATAAATACTGTCTTACTGTATCAGACTGTAGATCAGTGATACTCAAAGTATGATGGTTGCAACCCACCTGACCTATAAAAGCGGCCCCCTCGTCACCATCAGAACTGGGCTTTCTTTTTACTGCACTGAGCACTAACATTTAGAAAGCTGTCAAACGGGCGAGCATTTATTTACACGTTAACTGAAGTTAAAGAAAGGAAGTAACCATGGTGTCCTGCCCCACTTAACTTTAGGAAGACCTTAATTTCTAAAAGACATCTTGCAACAAATGTGTTAAAGTATGACAAACACTCTTAACAATTCAAAAAGTATATGTCATTTACAAGCAGAAGTGTTTCACCATAACACATCAGATTATATGAGTGCATCGAGAAATATTTTTGGGAAAAGTTATAGTTTACAAACATGAATTTAGAAACATTCTCGCTTTCCACCCCACCCTCCTCCCAATACCCTGCCAACAATGCAGATGCCTAGTTAACAGGGAAGTCAGTTGCAGGTATTCTCTAGGTGGCCGGGGTTGCTCCATGGAGTTTATTGAGTCAAACTCAAGAGAATGTTTGGTACGGCGCACTCCCTGAACTCACGTACTTCTAGATCCTGTTATATGTGATAATTAATGAAAAGGAGGGAAAATGGAATAAATCTATTGCCTAGGATCACACAATTTGGTCAAGAGGGGAAGTCGGGACTGATCCCAGGTTTTCTGGTCTCACAATGTGCAATTCAGTCTTTAGATGCACATGATTCGCTTCCTCTCTGCCCAAATTAAATCAACTGCCCCCATGTTGACATCAGTGCGCCCCTTGGTCACACTACAGACCAACCCTATTAGCCAGTGCTTAATTTGTGCTTGTTGTTTCCGGTGCTGAGCACCGGCACTTATTTTTGAGGGCCGGCACTTAGGCCCTCATTCCGACATTGGCCGGCGGCGGTCGCCGCCGGCCTGTCGGGGGCCGCCAGAATAACGTTCCGCGGTCGAAAGACCGCGGCGGTGATTCTGACTTTCCCGCTGGGCTGGCGGGCGGCCGCCTTCAGGCCGCCCGCCAGCCCAGCGGGAAAGAGGCTTCCACGATGAAGCCGGCTCGGAATCGAGCCGGCGGAGTGGAAGCTGTGCGACGGGTGCAGTTGCACCCGTCGCGTATTTCACTGTCTGCGAAGCAGACAGTGAAATACATTTAGGGGCCCTCTTACGGGGGCCCCTGCAGTGCCCATGCCAGTGGCATGGGCACTGCAGGGGCCCACAGGGGCCCCGCGACCCCCCCTACCGCCATCCGGTTCCCGGCGGGAGAACCGCCGGGAACTGGATGGCGGTAGGGGGGGTCGGAATCCCCTTGCTGCGCCGCCTTGGAGGATTCCTATGGGCGGCGGTACACTGGCGGGAGACCGCCAGTGTTGCCGGTCCGACCGCGGCTTTACCGCCGCGTCGGAATGCCCATTGGAGCACCGCCGGCCTGTCGGCGGTGCTCCCGCGGTCCTCCACGCTGGCGGTTTGAAACCGCCAGGGTCGGAATGAGGGCCTTAGTCTTCTGCCTCAAGCATTTGCTGCGAGCAAAAGACACGTTTGGGAAAGACGGAGGAAGAGAAAAACGAAAAAGCGTAACGATGAGAGAAAGCAGAAAGCTGCAGGTGTGAGCTGAAGGGGCAGGGAGTGGCTTTAAATGGATTGAAAAGGTCAGAGTTGGCATCGGGATTACGCTGCCTCAGTATTCCCTGTTCGCAGATTTAATTGCAGCAGCTGCGTGTTGAAGAGGAGGGCTTTGAGCACCGGCACCTTTTTATTTACAAATTAAGCACTGCTATTAGCCCCTGGAAATATGATTGCGAGTATCTACGCTGTAGATGATACAAAGTCTTGATTAAGAAGTCCAAATATTTGCCCACAGGTCCTAAGGCAGAATCACAGCAGTACAGGTTTAGTGAATATTAGATAAAATATAAATTACAGGGGTGTGCCATGTTTCAATATTGAGAAAGAGAGATTCATTGTGGCTAATGAAGCCCTGTTTTGGTCCTTCATTGATTTCTACAATCTCATTTTGTATTGCTGTATTGCTGTGAGTGGTTTCTGTGAATGTTTAAGAAAATGCTCTTATCTTATGAAATTGATGTAAGATTTCAGCTGGGTCTTAAATCACGATGCCTCATCTCAGGCTCACTGGTTTTATAGTGATTCCTTAATTAATTTGCAGGTGGATCAAAGCAGACGCTTCCAGCTAAGTTATATTCTAAGACACAAATTAAGATTTGTTTTTATGTATAGTCATCTCTTTCAAAATCAGAACCAGAAGTTACACTAGCATAGTCAAGGCAGGAACTGAAAGATGATGGTGGTCTAAGGAATATAGTATTAGTATTGCTTGTACATCGGTTGCTTGAAAATAATATTTGTAATCATTTGTTTCTGAACAAATGTAATAGTTCTGCATGTGCATTAAAACATCTGGGCAGTATTTATAGGCCGCTAGGGCCACAGGAGCGTCACTTTTAGTGACGCTCCTGTGGCGCTAACCACAGCTCCGTATTTACAAGGTGGCATTAAGCCAATTTCTGTGGCTTAACGCTACCTTGTACATACAGCCCCTTCCCACACAGCACTGTGTGTGGAATGGGCATGCACTGGGTGTTGCTGTAGGCGTCCCACAGCAACACCTATTGCATTTTGAGGCTGCCTCAGATTTATGAAATCTTGTAAATCTGAGGAAGTGCCAAAATATAACGCCACCCCGAGGGTGGAGTTAGCAGGGTGCAACGAGCAGGAATACTTCTATTCCTCCTCGTTTTTTGCTTTTTCTATGCGTGCTGCATTCTGCCGCACGCATAAAAAAAGCAAAATGCCAGAAGTGATTGTTTATGTGTGGGAAGGTGTCCCTTCCTGCACATAAACAATCATTTGAAAATGACGCTTTGGCACTTCTGTGTGTGCTGCATTGTGCAGCACACACAGAAGTTCCAAAGCGCCATTAGTGATTGTAAAACACATAAACAATTACACCCCTCAACAGAGACATCCTTGCACAGTGGTGCAAGGATGTCTGCGTTGGCGCTGGGGGAAATGCAGGGGTTCCACGTATTCCCTTAAATACGGCGCATCCCTGTGTTTCTAAAGTGACGCAGCGCAGCACTGCCAATTTTGTCGCTGCAGCACTTTTCTGTAAATCTGGCCCTCGGTTTTTTCTCTAGGCATGAATGAGGCACAAGAAAGTAGAACATAAGCAGCATGAAAAAAACGAAGGTCAAGGAATAAACAATACAATTCCTAAACTAGTTAATAAAACAACATCAAAATACTTAAATCTGTTATGAATAGTTTAAGATTTTTTAATCAAATGTTAAAAAGCACTCATAAGAAGCAAAGGTTAGCAAATATCAATGATAGTCTAGCAGTTCACATTGGTCGACAACTTTAAATTCAAACTTCATCTCTCAGATGGAAGTCAGAAATCTCCAGTGCACCAGGAGGGGATAAGGCTAGCCAAGGCCATGTACACTGAATTCGGGTGCCCTTTTTTTAGGCCAATAGATCGGAAGCGATACCTGTGAAAGCTCTGGCCACCAAGATTGCCTCACACACAAAATCCCTTGGCTACCTTTCCTCGCTGATATGGTCTATGTTCAGACTTTGGGTCTTGTTTAGAGTTTGGCAGACAGGGTACTCCATCAAAACGTGGCGGATATCCCTTCTGCTGTGTTGCCATAGGTTATAATGCACACATACATTCTGTGACAATGTAACCCATCCAACAAACTTTAAGCAAGGAACAGAAACAACAAAGGATGATCTCCTACACCACAGGGAAAACTCCCTGGATGTAGGGGGAGCATTATTGTTTTTATTATTTTGTTACTTTAACAAAACATGCTAATAAAGTTTGGTCAATGGCTGTCAAAAACAACACTCACTCACCAAAGCTTTTGTACCTTGCTCGGGCCCACCATGAGGATGTTTCCTGTCATGGGACAGAGATCACAATTGGGCCTGCTGTGATATCTAAATTTAGCAGATAGTAGTCCATCAAGGTGGCAGACGTAACCATCTGCCCCTTAGTCACTTTTTTGGAGTGCAAAGTTCTCCACTGGGACAAGGTAAAACGTCATAGCTAGGCAGGGCTCCGCGAGGGAGGATAAAATCTGAGTGAAATACTGGTTAGGTATGGTTTCCTGCAGCAAAGAGTACCAGGGCTCTACAGAGGAAATCGTGCTTGAAGAAGTTCTTACTTTTTTGGATAGCCTCAAAGTCCTGGCTTTGAGAAGACCTGCATTAAAGACAGGGCCACACAAGAGCCCCATTTCAGTACAAATATTCCATTATCAGGGTTCCTGCCTGCTCTGTGTGTGCCCAACTGGTGTATGCCCTTGTCTTCCCTCCAATCACAATTCTCATATAAAAAGGCAATAAATCTTACCCTGTTTTCCTGCCAAGAATCTTCCAGTAGACAAAAAGCCTGAAATACCTTTTGTTTTCTGGAACGTTCCTTATGGGTGCCATTCACACGTCCTCTGTAGACTGGGAAATCAAATTACCCTCACTGTTGATAGTGGGAGCCAACAGATCCAGTCTGGACATTGTCCAGGAATAACCAAAGATATAAGCATTTTACAGAAATCATGTTTGGCACACATTTACTAGACATCTAAGAAAGATGACACTAGCTCAACCCATTTGGTATTGATGACTTAGTTCAGTGATCACTGGACCACCCTCACCACGGACAAGACCCGTTCCATCATGAGCAGCATCCACTCCGGAGCACCTACAGATCCCTGGTCTCACCACATGTTCAACAAAGCCAACACCTCCATTTGCAGCCGAGCTCCGCCACACCCTCAACTGTTCCATAGATACAGCTACCTTCCCCGAGGACTGGAAGCATGTCTAGATCCGCCCACTACTGAAGAAACCAACGTCCAACTCCCTGGGCCTAAAGAACTACTGCCCCATCTCTCTGCTGCCTTTCCCAGCCAAGGTCATCAAAAAGGCCATAAACACACAGCTCCATAAGCACATCGAGGACAACAACATTCTAGACATCTTCCAATCTGGTTTCAGGAGCAACCACAGCATGGAGACCGCCCTCTTCACCACCAAAGATGACATCCGCATGCTCCTCACCTTCGGCCATATAGCAGCCCTCATCCTACTGGACCTATCAGCCGCCTTTGACCCGGTTTCGCACCTCCCCCTCTGCTCCAGACTCCACACAGCCGGCATCGACGGAAAGGCCCTACAATGGATATGCTCCTTCTTTTCTGGCAGAACACAGCGAGTCAGATTCCAGCCTCACCTGTCACAACCTACAGAGATCAGCTGGGGAGTTCCACAGGGCTCCTTCCTGAGCCCCACACAACATTTACATGGCCCCGTTCGCATCCATCATCAGGAATAATGGGCTGAAAATCACCTCCTATTTCGACGACACCAAGCTGATTATCTCATGACCTAAACGCCCACAACTGCCAAGAAGAATTTCCACGATGGGATAGAAGCTGTAGCCGCCTGGATGAAGGACAGCTGTCTCAAGCTGAACTCTGACAAGATTGAGATCCTCATCCTGAGAACCTCCACATCAGCCTGGAATGACAACTTGTGGCCAGCCAGTCCCGGCACCCCCTCCACCCCACCAAAACATGCATGCAACCTTAGTTTCATCCTGGACTCATCGCTCACCATGACCCACAAAGTCAACTCAGTCAATCATCCTGTTTTCACACACTTCGACTTCTCCGGAAGATTTACAAATGTATCCCAAAGGACTGCAGCAGAACCGTAACCCATGCCCTGGTTAACAGCAAACTTGACTGTGGCAATGACCTCTACGCCGGCACCACCCAGAAGAACCTAAAGAAACACATCCAAAACTCCTCTAACAGACTCACCCTGGACGTTCCCGTCCACAAACACATCACCAATCACCTAAGAGATCACCACTGGCTTCCTATTGAGAAAAGAATAAACTTCAAACTCCTCGTCCATGCATACAAGGCCCTCCACAACCTAGGACCCACCTCCCTCAACCACTGATTCACCTTCCACTCCCCCACCAGACTTCTCCACGCCACTCAACAGGCACTTTCCATTGTACCCCATATATGAAAGACCTTGGTTGGGGAAAGATCTTTCGCCTACCTTGCAGCGAAGAGATGGAACACCCTGCACCTCAGGCAGTCACCATCGTTACCCCAATTCAGGAAGGACCTTAAAACCTGGCTTTTCAACTGAAGCTCAGAGGACAATCCCCCTCAGTGCCTTGAGACCTGAGTTGCTCTCTATAAATCCTGATTTGATTTGATTTTTGATTTGAGGCAATGCAATGATGTACATGGGCAAATGCATGGATATTTTTTAGAGGAGTCAGCAATTAAATGTCTCTTGCATACCTGAATGTTCTGATGCCAAGGCATGAATACTATTTAGCATATCCTACAGCCTCATTCTTATAGTGACAAAAGATTTCACAAATACATTTGATAGCTTTTGTTAATTCATATGTAACCAACTATTGGCAAAGCCATTAAATTTGACTTTTGCTCACAGATGCACATTGCATTCACGCTTGAGAGCTTACACACAGCCAAATATAATTAAAAGGGGGTTAGACAAGCAGGACCTCTACACACATATAAGCAGGTACCCATGCACCCCAACATACAGTTGTCCATCAAGATCCACACATCTAAAAGTTGTATAGGCACCCAAAGCACCCATACAGATACACAAATAGACAAACAGGTACTGATGCAACAGCCCAACAAACATACCACCCCGCTTTGTATTATATAGAGCAGTGCAGCAGAATGCACACAGCACACACGATGATGTGACTCAGGAGACCAGCATGGGTCATGAAGTAGTGTGTTTCAGGGTAGCAGAGACTGATGTACAGTATGCAGCACAAGTGACGTGCAAGAGAGAGGAATAGGTGATGCAAATTTTGAGAGCACCACGGGTCACTTATGGAAGGCTTGATGATGTACCCCAGTGAAGAACTGGATGATGTGCCTCAGAATACTGTAGGGTGATGTGCCTCACCTGTACACTGAATCATAGAAGTACTGGATGTTTTGCGCAAGGGAAGCACTGGGGACTGTGAATCTGGGTAGCACTGACAGTTGTGTATCAGTGCAACACCATCTGATGTGAAATTCAGCGGCACAGAGTGGTATGCATTAGAGGGCAGGGGATGATGTGCAGAAGGGGTTGCACATAGACTAATATGCACCAAAAGTTAAAGTGTAATGTGCAATGTGGCAGCGGATAATATACATGGGTGCATGGGTACATGGGTACAGAGTGATGTTTGAGAGATTTCAAGTTTTTCTGGTGAGTAGATCAGACACTCCTGCTTTGTGTTTTAAGTCCATGTTGTGATTATGTATCATGGTTAAATGACCTGAATTGTGCTGAAATAAATACATCTCATCCATATTTCTCTGGCATCTTTCTTTGAGGAGGTGCTCACCCCTCAAAGAAAGATGCCAGAGAAATATGGATGGGATGTATTTATTTTTTTATTTTCATCTGACCATCCCCTTTTTCAGTTCCTTTACAGCTTAATGTTTGAAGCTGTGGTAGCAAAAAGTAATTTAATGATAAATAATTTAACATGTGTATTTGGGGATGATGGACTGCATAAATGTATCTACATCATTTTATACTCACTAATTTGCTAACTGAACATGGCATCTTGTGCTTACAATTCCTTACAAGCATGAAGAGTTCCATATGAAAAATAATTGCAATTGGTCCTGGGAAAGGCAGGCTAGCACAGCACTGATGTTATTAATGACATCACTGGTGATGGCCTATCTGATCTCACCACTGATGTCATCCATAATGCCATTTGAGATACCATCAGGGATGTCATCAATGATGCCTCTTGAGAGATCATCAGTGATATAATGTGAAGAAGAAACAATAAGAGTGGTAGAGGGATGATGAAAGAGCAAGGTGAAGATTAATGTATTTAAAGCCGGCTGGGGAGCTTACACGTAAGAATACAGAGTTAACCAGAAAAGTGAACTACTAGACCAACATACAGAGACCATGGATAGTCAGATAGACATATTGACAGACATATAGACAGATAGACAGACAGACAGACAGATTAGATAGATAGATAGATAGATAGATAGATAGATAGATAGATAGATAGATAGATAGATAGATAGATAGATAGATAGATAGATAGATAGATAGATAGACAGATATATGGATAGCTAGATAGATAGACAGACAGAAAGATAGATAGATAGATAGATAGATAGATAGATAGATAGATAGATAGATAGATAGATAGATAGATAGATAGATAGATAGATAGATAGATAGATAGATAGATAGATAGATAGATAATGACGCATATAGATTCATAGACTGATACATCGGAAATACTTCTACAGAGCAGTGAGACTGCAGTGGCCTTTTACTAATTTAAAGAGACTGGAAAAACTCCAGAATTACTTACCGTAAATATATGAAATACCGACAAGCTCGAAAATTGCGATGATGACAAGCGAGTAAGAGGCTGCGTAAGTATCCACAAGCTGCAGCATATAAATTCCACCCTGAAGACAGAGAGGGGAAAATGAAATTTCAAATACCGTCATTTCACGTTATTTGACTATCAAGTAATTCCAGCCAGCAATTTACACTCATTTCCATCCTTTTGGAGGAAATATTGTTTCTATGCAATCACTTTAAACAATGGTGCAAAGTCATTGAATACACTTACCAACCAGGAGAGCAAGTTAAGCACCTGTTGCAGAGATTCCCATCTTTTAATCACAATTCAAACGTGAAGGGGATGAAAACATCGTGCGGAAAATAGAGCATAAATAGTGCAGTGACAAACACAAGTTGCTCAATCCCAGGTTTCGAGTTTCTCTGCAATAGTCCCTTCCTGAGACATTTCCTTGCACATATTTTGCCAGGTAATACCTGATAAAGTTTGTATTGGTACACGAGGTCAGAAGAAGGGAAAATTGGTTTTAATCCAATGTACATACTCCGATACTGCAGGTTACCCATCATTCCGACTTCGGAAATTCAAGTAAAACAGTAATTTTGCTCTGGGCATATTCAACAAGCAGTAGTATTGGTACTTGTGTCGGCAGTGCCATTCAGCAATTGTGTCTAACACTAAAATCCCATTATTGATAATTTGATACCAATTAGATTTTTGAAAAATTAGCAATTTTTTTGCTTTTTCCAAGTTCACTTCCATTCCACCCGACTGCCTGTGACTCTACCTGCAGCTAAGGAGTTTGAGCTCAGCAATCTGGAGAGCTGCACTCCACCTGAGCTCAGAGGATTCTGGAGAGGGGGGCTTCCAGTAAATAGGGACCTAAAGAAGCTGGAGCTCCAGAAGGCCCTCAGGGCCAAGAGGAGGATATGGGCATACATCCTCAGCTGCACCATCCAGAGGATGAGGACGGCTTACGCCCAGGAGTGGAGCCCTTTGTCAGGGTGAGGAGCAGTGTGTCTGTCTGCAGCTTGTCCACAGAAGAGCTGGAGGACAAACAAGCTGAGAGGGAGTTTAGGCTGCAGCTGGCCAAATGAAGGTTAGAGGCTAGCCAAGGAGGAGGCTGCTATTAAGAGGGTGGCAGAGGAGGCCACTCGGGCCGTTGTAGAGAAGAAACTGGCCATGAAAGAAAGGAGAATGGCTCGTGAGATGACTCTTAGAGACCTGGACATCAGAGCCAAACAAGCAGAGTCTAGGAGTAATGGTGGCAGCATACGTTCAGTGTCCATTGGAGAGGTTAGTGTCCACACGCCACAAAATCTGGTGCCTACCTACATGGGGGGGTGGCATAGGCATTTGGTTTTCTGCCTATGAGGGAGCCCTGATGATGGACAGGGCCCATCAGGAGGATTATGGGCTAGCTTATGGAACACATGCCCATAGTGGGGAGGGACACCCTTCTTACACTACAGGTGGGGGACCAAATGGAGTAAGCATCTATGAAAGCCATTCTTGTCTCCAAAATTGGGCTTAGCCCCCAAAAGGTACCACATGAGAATTAGAGACAACCAGAAGCTGTCAAATTAGTGGATTCCTTGGATTACACTGAGTGATTGGGTGAGGGGCAGCAAAGTGAATGATTTTACTGGGTTGTAGGTTTTAATTTTAAGAGAGCACATGATCAATATCAGTTTTACAGATCTACACCAACACCTGATTGATAGGGAGCTCACTGACCCCGGGAAGCCTGATAAGGAGGTGGACTGTTTGGTAAGCAGCAGTGTGTACAAAAAGGCATCTGGGCAGAATCCCCAAAAGGGTGGTCATGGTCTCCACCAACAAAAAGAGAGAGAGAAATAGAAACAAGGAGTTCTCTCAAAGCCCCAAAAAGGTTCACAAGGAAAGGGTATCCAGCATCAGTCTGACCACAAGAGCAATGGCCTCTTTGATAAGAAGACAAATAAGTTTTTCCCCAACGGCCACAAGTGCTACAAGTTTGGGCAAGTGAAAAGTGTTGCCAAGTGTCCCAGGAGGGCACTCCCCCACCCCAACTGGTGAGCAAAGCAAAGGTTGGCCAGTGTAGTGCTTAGGAAGGAGATTGCCCGAGTTGGTGTGGTGGAGGAGCAGAAATCACCCTGGTATCCTTGGAAGACAAGGATATGGTGTCCAAACAACACTTCCAAAACAAGTACAGGCAATGGGTCACCATCCATGGGCAAAGAGTAGAGGCTCTGGGGGGCACAGGATCTAGTATGACTATTGTAAGGTGTCATCTGGTGTCCTCAGAGCAAATAAATAACCATTTAATTCCAACAGGTTGTGGTGACGGACAACCGGGAGAGTTACTACCCAGTGACTCTGGTTAACTTTGAGGGGGTGGGCTCCAGTTTTCCAATGATAACTGTGAACCCTGCCATGCCTGTAGATTGTCTGTTAGGCAAAGATCTGGAGCACACTATCTGTGAAGAAGTGGAGCTTAGATCTTACTTGAAGATGCTAGGGTTACCTGAGTGGATGGGCCTGAACACATGGTCTATGGGGACCCAAGGTTGCCTGAAGCTTAAGAAAGTGGCCAAGGCAGCTGCTAAGAAAGGAAAGGGCAGGGGAATAGGAAACCAGCTCCTCAAACTCCCACGAGCCAGGTAGACGGGATATCTGAGGAGGCCACCCTGGAGCCACCCGGGGAGGACATTGCGGCCTTGATGGACCTATCTAAGCTTGCTTAATGGCAAAGTGAGGATGGGCCCTCCAGGGAGGAATTCTGTAAGGCACAGAAGGAGTGCCCATCTCTAGAGGACTTGAGATGGAAAGCTGAAGACCAAGCAGGAGGTGTCACTTCTGGAGACAACTGGGGAAGGACAAGAACTTTGTCAGGCATGACACACACTTCTACTGGACCTGGATGAAGACAGCCTCAAATGCATTCTGTACGTCATATCCTAAATGCTAGGCCAATGGGAAAACAGGATGAATCTGAAATCTTCCCTCGTTCTCTTACCTGTTGTTGGCACCAGCTGTGAAAGAGTAGATATCCGCATTGGTGGGCCCTGGGACCCCAAAACTGCCTTCAGCAACAGGTTTATCCTGCTTTTGGTGGACATGCCACCAAATATCCAAAAGCCATACCTCTGAGGTCTATGGCTAGTCCTGCAGTGGCTTAGGCCCTGATGGGGATTTTTACCCAAGTGGAGTTCCACAAGAAATTGGTGTTTCACTGGAGCACCAACTTCATGTCTGCCTACATGATGCCCATGCGGGATGAGTGTGGCATTACCTACAAGTTCTCCACACCCTATCTCGCTCAGACAAATGAGCCTGTTGAAAGATTCAACAAGACCATTAAGGCCATTCTTATGGGCCTGCCTGTGCCCATTAGGTGAAAGTGGACATCCTTCTACCATGCCTGCTCTTTGCCTACAAGGAGGTACCATAGAACAGAGTTGTGCTTAACTCATTTGAGCTCCTCAGTGGCCACCCTGTTAGGGGACCTCTCAGACTAATGAAGCATTGAGAGCAAGCTCCCCCTCAGGATGTAGTCAGTTAATGCTGGCTGTCAGGAACCAGATGCAGGATCTCTGGAGAAAGGCTTCTGAAAATTTAGAACCCATCCACAAAGTAATGAAACTCTGTTACAACCAGATGGTCATTCTGGTTGACTTTCAGCCTGGCCAGAATGTGCAGTAATAGTGCCAGGGAGTTTGGGGCCCACAAAGACTGTTAGTTAGGGCTTTAGGAGGTGAAGGAGAGAAAGGGGGGGTCACCTTCTTGGTCACCGTCAAGACTCCTAGAAATCCCATAAAGATACTTCATGTGAACCACCTTAAGCCACACTGATAGAGGTCTGAGGTCACTATGTTCCTGGTGACAGATAATTGAAGGGAGGAAGAAGTGAGCCTCTCCTTGACCTCCTGTCCCCCAAGGAGAAGGATGGGTCAATGAAGGGTATCAACCTGTCCCCTAGTCTGACCCCAGAATAAGTACAGGGACTACCACCAGTTGTTGGGACAGTTTGCCTCCCTGTCCCCCTCACCCCTGGGCTTACACACATATGTACCCAGGACACACATACTGGAGGCAGTATGTCAGTGAAAAGCTAAATTTACAGGTTGTCAGGCAAGGTGAGGGCTAGCATTAAGGATAAAGTCTCCAAAATGCTTGAATTGGGAAGTCCCTGGTACAGCCATGTGGTGCTGGGACCCAACGTCACCCCACAGGGCACTGCCTCAGAACTCAGCATCTTTGTGGACTACAGGGGGCTCAACTCAGTCACTAACATTGGTGTACACCCTATACCCCAAGCTGATAAGCTCATTGACAGGCTGGCTAGGAACTGCCAAGTTCCTGAGTACTTTTGTCCTCACTTCAAGATGCTGGCAGATGGTCCTGACTGAAGGGCCCAAAGAGAGGTCTGCATTCTCGACCCCAGAAGACTACTTCTAAATCATAGTGATGTCTTTAGATTGAAGAATGCTTCTGTCACTTTCCAGAGGTTGGTCAACAGGATCCTGCCCAGTGTTGAGTTCTCCAGTGCTGCCTACATAGATGGCATAGCTGTCTACAGTGCATCTGGGAGGACTGCCTGCACCACCCCAGGTGGCATTTCATGTCCTACAACTACAACAGGCAGCCTGACTACCAAGGCCAGGCCAGCAAGTGTGAGAAAGAGCAGGGAACTAAGGTGTATCTGGGACACCTGGTGGTCAGAGGCAAGGTGCACCTCCTCCAGGCCTAGACTGAGACCATCCTGTTCTGGGAGCCCCCAAAACTCATACAGAATTGAGGATCGTCCTGGGCTCCAGTGGATACTACCAGAGGTTAGTGAAGGGGTATGGCACCATTGTTGCTCCATTGACTAAGGTGACTTACAAGACACAGCCCAAGAAGGTGATGTAGACAGAGGCCTTCCCAAAAGGCTTTGACACTCTAAAGGGTGCCATGTGTACAGCACCTGTCCTCAAGGCCCCTCATTTCTCCCAAGGATTCATAGTGTGGGCTGACTCTTCAGAGTATGGCATAGGAATTGTACTGTCACAGCTAAATCAGGAGGGCCTAGATCAGAACCCTTCATCAGTAGGAGGTTTCTTCCCAGGGAACAGAGGTGGAGTGCTATAGAGAGAGAGAGGCTTTTGCTGTGATCTGGGCACTGAAGATAGTGAGACCACCCCTGTTTCATTAGTAACTTCTGAGTTCACACAGACCGCAGGCTCCTCAGATGGCTCATGCTAATGAGGGGTGAGAATGGCAAACTGTTGAGGTGATCCATCTCCCTAAAGGGAATTAACTTTATGGTGGAACACCGCCCTGGGGCAGACCACTTCAGTACGGATTGTCTGTCCTGGTTCTTCTGTCTTAGTGACAAGAACTCTCAGAAGGTTGGATAGTTCCCACTTTCAGCATGTTAGACCTGTCATCCTTTGAGTGGTCTTCTCCTAAGCCTTTTGTCTTCTCCCATTCTGGTTTTGCAGAATTTGGTTTTGTTGGCCTTAGGACCCTGCGTAGTTTACCACTGCTAACCAGTGCTATAGTGATTGTACTCACTCCCTAAAACATGGTGTCACACGCCTGATTGGCATAATTAATTTACTTATAAGACCCTAATAAAGTGGTGTAGTGTATACCCAAGACTGGTAAATGAAATGCTACTGTTGGGCCTGTAGCACCTATTGTGCCCCCCATTAAGTAGCTCCTTCAAAGTTGCCTCAGGTCTGCCATTCCAGTCTGTATGCAGATTTAAACTCCCAAGTTAACGTGGCAAAATAAACCCCTTGCAAGGACTAAAACACCCTTTTATTACATGTAAGTCACCACTATGGTAGGCCCTAAACAGCCCACAGGACAGAGGGCATTGTACTTAAAAAAGTAGGTGCTGTACGTTTAAGTTTTACATGTCCTGGCAGTGAAAAACACACAAATTGTTTATTTACTACTGTGCGGCCTACCCCTCTCATATGGTAACATTGGATTACCTTATTACGACAAATAAGTGATGATGTTTGTTTGAGATCAGGTAGAAATGTCATGTTTTGTGTCTAAGGAATTATAACTTAAAATCCTCTTTAATGATAAAGTAATATTTTCAGTCATAATTCTGAAAATGCAATTTTTTCCAAGTTGACATTGTCATGTCCTAGCCATTTGGTGCCTTCAGCTTGTTTTCTGTATCTCATGACTAGGTATAGTTGGCCGTTGTGTATTCCTTCCAGATAGTCACACAATAGAGGGACTGGGTATTGGTAGGATGGGCCATACAAGCAAGATCGGGGATAGTGCGGTGCATAGCCCCACTTGCACTTTAAAAGACATGGAATGAGCACGCACACACTTCACACTAGCCCAGTAGTTCCCAATCATTTTCGATCCACGGCTCCCTTGACCTATTGCCTGTTTGCCATGGCTCCCTATTATGCTACCTTTTTTGGCAGTTGGGGGGATGTAAGCCCAGCCTCGAGAGTACTTCCCTTTACCCCTGAAAATAATTGGGGTGAAGCAAATGAAGGTATTATATCCCTAGATCAAAGAGGGTAGAAATATTCCCTAAGGCACCCTGTATTTTCAGGGAATGATGGGGAATGCTTTTTCTCTGCCCTGGAAGAGGTTTTAAATATGAAGAAAGGCAGATGAAAATAGTCAATGTGCGTTTGCTTTACATCCACAATCATAAATTGTCTGATAGGACGAGTAGTATCCTTCCACTGCATATTTAAAGAGATAATTTTGTAATTTTAAATTCAGTACCTCATTGAAGTGCCTCATTCCTTCCTCTCTCTCCCTACTTTTCTTCCTGCACACTCCTTTCATTCCCCTCCAGGTGTTCTCTGTTTTTCGGTGCTTCTGGTCCCGTTACCCACTCCTCTTCCACTGACTTTCTGTTTGTGTTATTCTTTCTCTCCATGCGCTCCTTTCGTCCCCCTCCCTACACCTCTGTCAGTCCCAGACGTTCCCTCCCTCACTCCTCCATCACTTATATTATTATTATGATTTGTTCTTTTACATGGGTCCAGCACCTGCAAAATGGTGCTGGGCCACTGGCTCCCCTTTTTATGTCTGGCCTAAAGACAGCTTTAGCTGTCATGCCAGCCTCAGGTTTGTTAGAAAGCATCACACAAAAATACATGCATATATGGGTGCTTCAATCAATACTCTTTCACCATTGGTCCCTTTACATGTCACTCAAATTATGCTCCCTCACACTAGAGCATAAAGTATAGATGAATGGACCAGCCACTGGATGCTTCCATTTTGAGTGACTGCATTATGCCCCTGTACACGTATACATATGTGCACGGGACATGGAGTCACTTGCTGTTTTGCTATTTTCAGCCTCAAGCAAAAAGCAGTTATTAATTGTAAAATGTGATGGCACAAATCCTTTAGCACATTCTATAACTTGGTGGTCGTCTCTGCATTGTTTTTCAAATATGTTGTGCACAAAAATAAATTGTTTTAATGGATCTCAGCAAATCAGCTGGCTGCGCCAGCAATCGGACGCACACGTTAAAATGGCTCTCAGCCTGGTCTGAGTGCCTGTATGCACTCGCTGCAAGGGCTGTTAATGTCATGGGTTTGGGCTTTGTCTGTCCAGTGTGAGGAAAGCTTGGCAGCCTGCCACCTCCCTACTTTCCTCTTCTTTCCCTCAGCCGTGTCCCAGAGATGGCATCATATTGGCAGAGCACAAAGCCCAATTTCTGCATTGGAGAGAATGAAGATATTATAGGCGCGTTTTTATAGAAGGGATGAATTGGGCGTTTATCATGACTGCCCTGTTTAACCATGCTTCTTGCTTCTTTAATGCGGGAACACAACAGCATTTGTAGGCAATATTTTAAAATACTATTTATTAACATGAGTTTCTGTAACCCCAACTGGGCCACAAAAACTGCTGAACGCTGCACAGAAAAAGCATCTGCAGTGTACAGAAAATGGATAACGTATCAATGTTGCCTAAATCCAGATGAATAAATGTCCACAGCTGAGCAAAATCATGTTTACAGTCAGGCGTGCAGTACCTATTAAGGGTGTTGTGACTGCCGCAAGCCAGGGCCCGCCTAAGCGGAGTCTCTTACACATGTCATGAACGTAATCACGCTGGTCTTCACTAGGTTCCTGAGATACATGCAACACTCCCGAGTGCTGTGGTGCCCAGTTTGGAAACCACTGTACTAGTCTATTTTGCCCCTAGACATATTGGTGCCAGGCAGGGAGGCAGAAAGTTCCAGGTACTTCTACTGGTGGGGGGCACTCCTTCCTATTCAAAGCTAGCACCAGATATATAACTAGGACCCTCAGACCCACTTTTCAGTTCACTTCTGGGCCTTAGGTAGGTTTCTTCCACTGCCTGCGGCCTGCTGTGTACTTCAGAGGACTGCCCTGCTGCACCAAGAAAGCTGCTCCCTGGAACCGGTTTTGTGCCTTTAGAGGATTGCACTGCTTCTTGAGACCTGCTTCTCTGCTTCAGGGAAACAATTCCAGAGTGACTTCAATGGTTAGTCAGCTGGCCTCCTGATCAGAGCCTCAGGGACAGTAAAGGCTACAACCATCTTAAACCCACACCTGGACCCAGCATGACTATGCCCTGACCCTCCAAGTGTCCCCCTCAGTCCTGGGCCCTTGGAAGTGGTGCTATGGATGCCCAGGTAGCCCAGATCCACAACTTGGGACATGGAAATTTTCATGTAAAAATTGCTCTGAGAACAGAGAGGAGACAGGAACTCCAACCCTCCCATGGTGCACCACTTGTCAGACTGACTTTGCAATAGCTCCCACTATGTTCTGGGGAGCAGAAAACTATGTTCAGTGGCTCCTTGCAGAAGGGGTATCCAGCCTCATGCAGCTCTCATCAGCTACAGCCTGCAGTGATTTTTGCCTTCAGAAAAAAAACTAACTCTGAACGTATAAATTTCACCACAACTTTTTTCACTGGCTCCCCAACAACAACATCTCCTCCTTGAACACCACCGGCTGCCTTGTTGAACTTTACCGTCTATAATATTCCCTTAAAAAATACTTCTAAGTTCGAATGTAAGGGGAGACCGGGCCCAATCAACTTTGTGAAACCGAACCGCTCTCCACTACAGTCAGCCATTACTTTCGACTTTTCCCTGGTCTCAAGTGACTAGATGTCCCCGGTTGGGGCTTTGATCTTTTAGGCTCTATTTTTCACTTTAAAGTTTATAAATTCAAATCTTTGGTTCCATTGATTGTATTTTTGTTGTTTTGTTTTCAAATAATTTAATTAAATTGACTCTATTTTTTCTAATTTGGTGTGGGATTTCTCTTGTGTTTTGTTTTCCCTTCATTACTAATTAAGTGCTGAATAAATACTTTACACATTGCCTCTGAGTTAGGCCTGACTGCTTTTGTGCCAAGCTACCAGAGAGTTAAGCATAGGATAATTTAGTGACTGTCTGTGGTTCACTTTTACATACAGCTGTATTGCAGAGGTAGTGTGGTCATGATGTTATGGTGGTTTTTGTATGTTCTTCTGTTATTTTCTGTTGTTTACCTATTTCAACGGAGGCTGCTACATTTCCAACTAAAAGCAGCACTTGCATTGAAACCTCATGTGACAGGCAAACATTTATTACCTCTGCTCCAGCAATTCTATTACTTAAGACAATAGAGAGGCCAGAACTCTGGTACAGACTGTGTCTTAACTAAGCGCTCCCAATGCCCACTTTATGTGAAACAGCACGGAATCTTTCTGGATGTTATTATACATTCTGAGGTACAGCATTTTTAATCAGACATCCATTAAACTGATTCTTATACTTTTTTGCAAAAAATTACTTATTGGTGTTTTTTTTAAATTTTGCACTACAGACTCTGCTTTTATTCTTGATGTCGGCAACTATACGCTCTCTTTAATGTGAAAGAGGAAGTCAAGAATTTAAGCAGTGTGTGGGAAGGGAGATGTTGTGATCATGTATTTTAAGGAATATAATTACCATTGGTGTACTTAAAAGTTTATTGCAAATCATTCATGACTTTAGAAAGGAATTTAGCACTCAGCCTTGTTCTTATGTATGGTCACGGAATTCCTTGGTGACTTGCAATATCCTTATAATGTACGGCAGGGGGTACCTTATCCTATACACTGGAAATCAATGAGGAGTTCTGTGATGATATAGATGAGGGAAACTAAAGGTTAAGATCCTTTAAAAGGTCAAGGAACTTTAAAGTGAGATACAATACCCTTCCAATATATTATATATTCACATATTACCAAAAATACCAGTTAATCACACTACTCAGAATCAAACTATACATGCAAGTTGTCCTAAGGTCCTTCAAATATGTAGAAATAGCCATTCAAATTGGGGCAGGTCGACTCAGTCTTTCCTTCCTCCTATACACATGATCACCAATGAGTTGGGTAACAATAAACATCTGTCATCGGGGCCAAAAAACACAGTGCACAGTTTAGAACATGCGTTACACAAACAATGCCATTGCATTTTTACCTGGGTAATCATAGGAAACCCCATGATGTAAAAGCAAACACAGCACCCCAGGGTGAAGAGGGGTTTGTGGGTACGCAGGTACTTCGGAAATTCATCTGACACAGAGGTCACTATGGTTTCAATTGTAGCAAACTGAAAAGAACAAGACAAAAGAGAGAATTGTGTATCAACATTACAGCAAAAGCAAGTGACAAAGACAATCCTTCAGTCTTGCGTTCGAATCTTGACTGATGAACGTAAACAGCACGCTGGCAGGAAAAAATAAAATAACGATGGTTTGATGAACAAAATGCATCTATTGGCTAAATAATTTAATGTGTGATGATTCAGTTTGCTTATGCATTGCAATATAAGCACTCAATAACAGGCGGAAAGATACACCTGTCAAAGCATGAGGTGAGTAATAGTCCTTTGGGTGGAGTCAAATCTAAAGCTAAGTATAATGAACATGTAGTATAGGCATTTAGCCTGCTATGCTGTCAAGCCAGATCTAAAAATCATGGCCCAGATTTAAAAGGACCTGGTGTCTCCTTGCGCCACCGTAGCGTAATTTTGTTTACACTAATATGGCCCAACGAGGCCAAAATTGCCGCACCACGTTTACAAAGTGGTGCAATGCATGCACTGCACGACTTTGTAGCCCCTTGCGCCACATTATGCCTGGGCCAGGCATAATATACGCAAGGGGGGGTGTTCCCCATTAAAGGGGCTGAAAAAATGGCGCCAAGAAATCTAAAATATTTATTTGCGTCATTTTTAATGCCTGCACAGAGCAGCCGTTAAAAGGAGGCACACCGGTATTTATAATGGGCCTCACTGTGCTTTGAAGGATTAGCGTCAATATTTTTTACGCTAATCCTGCAAAGTGCCAAACTAGCGTCATCAATTTTGACGCTAGGTCCCTCACTACCACCATGGTGTACTGTACCTTAAATATGACGCACATATGGTGGCATTAGGAGGGGCGCTAAGGGGCTCAGGAAGTGTGGTGCTGCATTGGATGTAGAGCCACTTTCTTAAATCTGCCCCCATGTTCTTTGATGCGCATCCTGTGTCCCAGGGCTGCCTGCGAGTCTTATACCATGTTTTGATACCAGTTTAATATTACAGTGCCTACAAGATAAGAGCTAAACAAATGTCTGACAGTTTCCTTAAATTATATTTGAAAGTGGATGTGGCACTCAGCACATTGTTAATTGTCTCTCGAGGTGAGAGACCGTGAACATACACAGTGGAAAGATAAGGATAAAGCCACAAATTGCTGTGATGATATTTTTACCATTAAGTGACCAGCATCAGTGATGTTTGAACAGTATCTCGGGATTAGGTACCAGAGTGTATTAGAACAGATTCATACAGGAATCACAGCTGTCTGCTTGGAAAGGGTGGAGGAGGGTCAGTGTTATATGTCATTCATTAACTATTAAAATTAAACAAAATGATACTGCAGCAATTCCCTTTGTTGGATTGGTGAAAACCCCACATTTGCATATGCATACAAGCATGCCCGTGCACAAAAGAGGAAATAAACAAGGAAAACAGACTTTTCCCCTCGTAATGCCGCCCTCCCGAAAGTGTACGGATTTGACGCAATCCCAGGTTTACAAACCTTTGTAGATCTGGAATACCATTAAATCCATGGGTGGATGCACAGGAAAGCCCAGGCTCTACCTATGGAGCATCTTTCAGCTCAAAATGTAACGTAACGCAATGCAATCAGCCAAGTTGCATTTCATTTCTTTACACAGCCACACAAGGCAGTTCAAATCACCTGTGGTATGTGGCTTTGTATATCTGAAATAAGGAATTGCGCTGCCTTGCGTTACCTTGCATGACACAAGGAAAATGCAACCCTTTAATAAATGTGGCCCTTAATCTAAAACACACACATAGGCATGTCATAAGCTATTGCGGGCCTTAGACAAGAAAGTGACATGTGGTCGAAATAAGACAAGTGCCTGCTTGAAGTTTAAAACAAAGGGCCACATTTACAAGCAGCTTGCACCGCCGGTGCATCACTTTCTTTGATGCACCGACAGAGCAGGCTGCAGGCCATATCTACAAGGCCACTCAAAGCCCCTTCGTGTGGCTTTTCATGGCCTTGTAGATATAGAGTAAGTCAACGCAGCCCAAGTTTATGCGTTGCCTTACTCTGTGTAAAAGAGGCGTTCCATGGGCATTGCGGCGGGTGCTCCCACGCAACACCCATGGATTTTGACGTATTGCCAGATGTACAACGATTCGTAAATTTGGGAATGCATCAAAAGCCTATGCGCCCAGGGGAAGCATAAGGGAGGCACAACGAGGAGAAATATCTTTGTCTCTCCTTGTTTTTTCCTTTTTCTATGTGTGCTGCGTTCGGCAAAGCACACATAGCAAGAGGATAATGACTCTCGTGGTTATTTTTGTGCAGGAAGTTGTCCCTTTCTTCACAAAAACAATCATCCCTGTAAAGCAGATACCCTTTCACCATGGTTCAAAGATGATTGCATTGGCGCATGGCAGCCCATTATGTGCCAGCACAGGGGAAAAGGACATGAATGCGCTGTATCTTGTAGATATGGTGCATTCCTGCCCTTTTGGTTTGATGCAGGACAGTGCAGCAAGAAGGCTTTCGGTGCTGCCCTGTGCCAAAAGATTTTAAATATGGCTCAAAATGTTCAGAACAGAAAATAAAGTACAGCAGATCCAGAAACTGGAGATATTTAAAGATAGAATACATGTTACATGCATACATGCCTCTCTCTCTCTCTCCCTCTCTCTCTCTGCCTCTCTCCAGCTCTTTTTCTCCCGCTAAAATATCTCTCTCTGTGCAGTGGTTGAACAGTGATATTTTTCCCGCTGGGCTGGAGAAGAGATTAGGTAGGACTAGGCTTGATTGGCAAGCTCTGGTAGCTCTGTGGATGTTCATTGGTTTTCTGTAAAGGCTACAGTACAAAAACATGCTTACAAATTCTTGTTGGTTCATTTCAGACCCACTCCTCATGGGTAGCAGGAGTCTGTCTAGGCTGTGTTGGTTCAATGTAGAACTACTCTTCATGGGTGGCAGGAGTCTGTGTAGATCCTTAGAAGTCTTGTGAGATTGCTCATGCTACATCATCAAATATTTAACAAACAACTGTCCTGTATTATAGTTGGTGTTATTCCACACCCTCTGCCAGATCTATCATCAGGCTGTGGAAGTGAATGTAATCCTGAGGGCAGGAGGTTAATATGAAATGGCCACATCAAGTATTTAGCTCAGTCAGCAATGCTATAAACCCTAAGGTTCTGAAGCTCCTACAGATGTTTTAAGCATTAACCCAACAACTTTCTTAGTAATAGGGGACTTGATAACCAATCGTCATGCTTCAAGGTGTCAGAGGAGGGGATTGGCTTCTCCCTGAGAGTAGTGAGAATGCCCTTAGCCACTTCGTTTGGCCTCATTCAAACACATAAAAGACACATGTGGACAGCCTCATTAGAGGCTCTGCACCAGCTTTATAAAGTACCAAGAGAGTCAAAAAAATAAACAAAGAACAACAAAAGTCAGGCCTTACCATAGTGTCAAGTCCCAGTGTTAGTAACATCAAGAAGAATATGATGGCCCAGAATGGGGAAAGTGGAAGTCTTGTCAGAGCTTCTGGATACACCACAAAAGCAATTCCAGGACCTGGAAGAAACATGCGTAGTTACTCCATCTGAATGTCTCTATTTTCCATAATTAGTTTTATACTTTCCCAAAAAAACATTCTTGTAGGTTTATCATGAAAATGCTAATCCAGTTATGGAACAGAAATAAAAAGTTTCTTCTGGGAGACTGAAAAGGATCTCTCACATGGACGTCATTCAGAGGTAGCCAGGGATCACAGCTGCGACTCTTAGTGGAGCATCCTCCCCAACCCGGGTACATGTGAATGACCGTGGCACACACAGCTCTGTCACAGATGTCTTTATTCGCCAGCATACTTTAACACACTATACTTGGATCATGTCATAACCGTTAATAACCACACATTAACACCTCCCAACAAGTTACACATTCCTCTATTGAGTCTGCCTAGAACCACAAGGATCCTAGAGCACAAAAGTTCCGCAACACTTCATCTCCCCACTTGTTAAACAAAAGTATGAATAACAGTCACATTACATTATATTTCTTCAGTAAGTTGTCAAGACGCTCGCACTAGTCAGCCAAATTGAGTGGTATGAGGTAGTTGAGACGCACTTTGGTTTCATACTGATGTCACTCATTCTGATGTTTGATCTGGGCTGTTAGGCGGGATTGCCTCATTCATGATTGCAGGAGCTGATGAAAGTAGAGGTAAGTGCTTAAAGTGTGACGAGTACTGTCTTATGGTGTGCCTGGGACCATGCGCTATCACCATGTGTCTTTTGCACATCACCACTCTCAGTGGATAGACAGCAAATGGAGTGTCTGTTTTCCATTTTTGTTTCTGGTAGACCTGAAAGACTGTTTCCTGAGCTTATCGATGTCGGTCCGCATATGTTTTTATTTTGCACTTTCTGTGTCTGTGACACAAACCTTATCAGCATTCAAAGGTCCGTCCATTGTCCACTGTGGCAGTTTGGTTCAGATGGCTCTTCCAAATATCAAAGTGGCAGGAATCAGACCAGTTGTGGAGTGGGGAGTTGAAGGAAAAGCACAGAGGACTTGACACAGGGCCTGGTTTAACTTTATTCCCTCCATCAATGCTCACTGACTCATCCTTTTGAGGGTACCCATGCATCGTTCAACAGCACAATTGGCTTGTGGCCACAGAGGTGAACTTTTTTGTTGCTTGTCATTTAGGCCCATATTTATACTTTGTGATGCAAACCAGCGTCAGCACAGTTTTGCATCAAAAAGTTTACCGCCGGCTAACGCCATTCCAACGCACCAGCCGGGCGCCTTATTAATGGAATGACGTTAGCCGTCTGTTGGACTTTTTGCCTTACGCAGGGTCATCCCCAGTCTTTTTGCCTCCTTCCTCCTGGTTTTTCTGACCTCTCGCTGTTGGCTCTAGGTCTCTGAGCACTTTATCACTGCTGACCAGTGCTAAAGTGCAGGTGCTCTCCCATCTAAAGTAGGTATGATTGGCTTATACCTAATTGGCATATTTAATTTACCTATAAGTCCCTTGTACAGTGGTATCTCTATACCCAGGGCCCGTAAATTAAATACTACTAGTGGGCCTGCAGCGCTGCTTGCACCACCCACTGAAGTAGACTTTCAAACCTGTCTCAGGCCTGCTAGCGCAGGGCCTGTGTGCACAGTTTTGTGCCACAGGGACCTGGTATCTAAATTTACTTGCCAGGCCCAGAACTCCCCTTTTACGACATGTAAGTCACCCCTAAGGTACGCCATAGCTAACCCTATGGGCAGGGTGCCATGTATGTAGAAAGGCAGGACATGTGCCATATTGCATGGCCTGTCCTAGTAGTGACAAACAGCCTAACTTGGTGTCTCACTGCTGTGAGTGCTGCCTTCTCATAGGATTGCATTAGAAATGCCCTTCCTTATGTGTAAAGGGTATTGTCTGATTTATGAGGGGTAGCGTAGGCATGTTTGGTATGGTTGTGATGGTGATAATAAATGCTGCTTACTGGTGTGGGTGTATTTTTTATTACTATCACAGAAATGCCACTTCTAGAAAGTGCGCTTTTATCTGTGCTTATGACTCTGGTGTTTTGCAGCTTGACTCCAATCCACGTCATGGGCAGAGTGACAATTGGGGCTTTGTGCATACTTTTCAGACAGCCTGTACACAGGGAGAGTGGAGGTGTCACAGAGGTGCATCTGCATACTGAATAGTCTTCCTGGGCTGAGAGAAGGGAGAGGCGGGGCACACCTGTATTTGTAAAGACTGTGCCCTGGCCTCACATAATAGGGTCGTTAACCCCCCACTGATGTTTGGAGCCTGTGCTGAAAGGAGAGAGGGGGCACTCCCAGAACCGGTTGTAACTGGCTGGAACCTCCTCACCCTACCATTGTAAAACACTGTAAGAACTGACTATAAGTACAGGGGAATTTTCCCCACAATTTGGAGACTCTTGGAATCATCTTGGAACTGGACACCAAAGGCTGAAAGGACTCACCAGGAACCGCCATGGACTGCTGCTGCTGTGCTGACCTGTGACCTGCCTGGTCACTGTGAAGGACTTGCCACTTGCTGCTGGCCTGTAGCTGGGCCCTCCACCTGAGGACCTTGTCTTAAGATTCTGCTCCCCAGGGGCAGGGTGCTGTGGCCCCTGACCCCTGCATCCATTTCTTCACGAGGGGTGCTTCTCTGTGGTTGCGGCTGCCATAGCGCTGATTGCAGCGCGCTTATGGAGCCTTGGTAGACTGGTAGGCTCCTTGCTGCATTGTGCCATTTTAAATAAGATCACCGCAGCAGCTCGGGAAGCTGGAAGAACACTTGCGCACCGCATCGGGTGCAGGCGAGGGTCTGCTCGGGCCCCAGGAGGGGTCTGATCTTCTTGTGGCTTCATGGCAGGACCAGGGTCAGGTGCGGGGAGAGCCCCCTTCCCCCTGGCCTCTGCGTTAGGAGCAGGACGCTTCTTTTCTGCTGTTAGGTAAAACGGGCATTATTGTGCCCCTCCCCCAGCTTGGTGGAAGGGCCAGTGGAGGCCCGGGGGGGCCCCCAGAGATCACGGGTCCCGGGAGGGGCCTGTCAATAAACCGGAGGGGGTGCGTGGTGCCCCCCTCCTGCCCTAAGTTGTTTTTGCTGGATTTGGCCCCCCTCGTGAGGGCCGGTTGAGGTCCTGGGGGGCCCCCAGTAATCACGGTCCCCGGAGGGGCCTGTCTATAAAAGAGAGGAGGTGCATGTCACCCTCCTCTGACCCCAGAGTATAAGGGAGGCCCCCGTTTTGCGCATAGGAGTGCCGGGGGCCCCATTGTTCACCTTCTAGGCACTGGAGGTGCCTTCATCCAACCAGGTACTGTTTAAAGGACCAATATAGTTGCAATCCAAAGTTCTTTCTACAGACTTTTGTTTGATTCATATATTACCTACCTGCGTTTGATGTTTTTACATATGTGTATGCAAATGTTCCTTTTATGGACATGCTTGCTAATATAATTTTCTAACTTGCCATATGTTTTCTAATGTTCCTACTATGGGCATTTTATGATATTCTTATGACAAGTGCTGTGATGTAATAACGTGTTTTCCTGACTACTGCTTGTGTTGCAGAATACTGAGTAACCTGTGTATAATGTGTGACTACTGCTAGGTTGCAGAGTAACTAATGTGTAACGTTCTGACAACTGCTAAGGTAGCAGGATAGTACTGATATGTGATGTTTGGTCTGATAATTGCCTTGTGTACAATACAGTATATTTTCATATAATCTGGTGTTGTGTTTCCTTTGTGGTGGGGATATTGCGTCACGTGTGTTGTGTGTGTTGTGCAAACGCTTTACACTTTGCCTCCGGGTTAAGCCTGACTGCTCGTGCCAAGCTACCAAGGGGGTGAGCAGGTGTTATCTTGGACGTGTAACTCCCTTGCCCTGTCTAGGGTGGGTAAGTTCTGCCTGGCTGAGGTGCATACCCTAGCCAACCAGAAACCCCATTTCTAACACCGGCGCTGCAGCCTGGTTAGAGTCAAAATCAATTACTCTAACCAGGCAGCGCAGGCATAGGGAAGAATCGGGGTTGTGCGTCAAAGAATGGTGCAAGTCAGGTTAGAGTAAAAAATTATGGCTTTAACCTGACTTGTGCCATTTTTTGGTGCAAAACCCCCATTGAAATGACTCCTGTCTTAGCAAAGACAGAAGTCATGCCCCCCTGCCCAATGGTCATGCCCAGGGGACTTCTGTCCCCTGGGCATGGCCATTGGGCACAGTGGCATGTAGGGGGACCCAAGTAAGGCCCCCCCATGCCACTTTAAAAAAATAAAAATATATACTTACCTGTACTTACCTGGGATGGGTCCCCACATCCATGAGTGTCCTCCAGGGGTGGGCGAGGGTGGCAGGGGGAGTCCCTGGGTGCAGGGAAGGGCACCTGTGGGCTGCTTCCATGGTCAGAGACCATGGAAATGAGCCCACAGGTCCCTTAACGCCTGCCCTGACTCAGGCGTTAAAAAACGGGGCAAATCAGGCTGGGTGCCATTTTTTAAGGCCCGCCCACTCCTGTGCGTCAAAATGAAGCGGGAGTATAAATAAGGCGCACATGCCTCAAAGTCATTTTTTGAATGGAAACACCTACCTTGCATAGCGCAAGGTAGGTTTTCACATCCAAAAAATGACTCAAACTCCATAAATTTGGCACTGGACGGGTACAGCGCCAAAGTATAAATATGGAGTTAAGTTTGCATCTAATTTGCGTCAAAATAAATGACGCAAATCCAGGGCAAACAGAGTATAAATATGCCCCTTAGTCTAATTAGAAACTCGTTTGAATTCTTTGCTATTGAACAGTGGACTGTTGTCAGATTTGACAATGGCGGGGATACCGCATGCTGCAAAGATGTCATCCAGCCCCACGATGACCTTTTCATGGGTTACTGATGATAGCTTCTCTACTAAAGAAAAGCTTGCATACTCATCAACACCTGCCATGAGATGATGCTAGTTTTCTAAGGGCCCAAAGAAATCAACTGCAACTCTTTCCAAACCCTGTGCAGGAAGGTCAAACATTGTCAATGGATGCTGTGTTACACTGGGGGAAAGGCAGTTGCAGAGATGGCACTCTTTTAGCTCCTTCTCAACTAGCTTGTCTTAGTGCAGGAACCACACTCAGGGGCATATTTATACTTTGTTTTAGCGTAGTTTTTTAACGTAAAAATTTAGCAAACTTGACTCCATATTTATATTTTTCTGATAGACCGGTCTAGCGTCAAAATATTGGAGTTTGCGTCATTTTTTGGATGTGTGAATCCACCTTGCGTCAATGAGATGCAAGGTAGGCGGTCTCATTCAAATAATTATGCCAAGCCCTTAGTGCCATATGTATCCCCCCATGCAAAATTAAGGCATGGGTGGGAGGCGGACCCAAATAATGACGCTCAGCTTGCTTAGTGTCATTATTTAACGCCTGGGTCAGTCCAGGCATTAAGGTGCCTGCGGACCCATTTCCATGGCCAGACACCATGGAATGGGCCCACAGATGCCCATCCAAGCCCCAATAACACCCCCACCCACACCAGAGGAACACCAGAGGATGGGGGACCCCATCCTGGGAAAATATAGCTAAGTATAGGTAAGAATAAAAAAAAAAGAATTCTGTGCCATTGGGGGCCCCTTATATGGGGACCCCTGCATGGCACAGGGTCTAATGGCCATACCCAAGGACACTGGTCTCCTGGGCATGGCCATTGGGGTGGTGGGCATGACTCCTGTCTTTACTAAGACAGGAGTCATTTTTGGATACTATTGCACCAAGATATGATGCTAGGCTGGTTAACGCCATTTATATTGGTGTTAACCAGCCTAGCGTTATTCCTGGCGCCCTAATGCCATTTTCCCCTACCTCCACCCCCCGGCTAGCATCTTTTCTTTTGATGCTAGCTGATCCTTAGTGCTGGCTTGGCCATTCCATAAATATGGCTCCCGGCTTCCGCTCAGGACTAGCGCTAGCAGGTGCTCAATACATCACCTTCCTTGGTTACGGACAGTTCATCTTGTACATTTTTGAATTTTTCAAATTCAACATTGTCAGCAAAAGGTTGCGTGTTACTCTTCCACAATTGAGTTGAAACGAAGTCTTTGAGCATGAGCATGTCTTTATCAGCATTAGTGGCAGCGGTAATCTGTTCAATGGATAGGGCGCTGGTGTACTATACCCCACAGTTAAGTTACTGTACTCCTCAGACAATTTGGATGTTTCACTGAGTCGATGAAGTAATACTAGTGAAAAGTAATGAGCCAGGTTCTGATCTTTACCAGGCTAGTGTACAATTACTTATCATACTCCTGCAGTCTCAACCCCCACCTCTTAATGTGAGGGGGCATCTTGGCTTTCGGGTTTCCAGAAATATTGAGCAGCACTTGGTGGTCAATTATGATAATGAAACATTTTCCATGTAGGAACACATGAAAATGTTCACAGGCCCACACTATGGCCAGCCTCAACTTCTCCAGCTTCGAATAGGCATGTTCTGTGACAGGCTTCGAGTGGCATACGTTACAATGTGTCTCTGAGCATTTAGCTGACCATTATGTTGAGTAAGGTTTGCCCCATGTACCCTGTCAAAATAGGCCAAGTCTGTTGGATTCTCCATCACACGTTTTATTCTTTTGAAGCTTTAATCATGTTCAGGGGACCACTGGAAAGGGGCATTTTGTTTTGTCAAGTTTCTTAATGGGAACTCACTGTTGCAAAGTCACGAATGCACCTTGAGCAATAACTGGCCATGCCCAAGAAAAATGGCAGCATGGTGACATTATTGTAGAGGGCAAGTAGCTGGCAGTGCTTGCACTTTAACTGGGTCAGAAGCCATTCCCCCGTCAGAAACTATGGCTCTCATCATGACTTTGGTAGCTGTCCAGGAAGACCTCCAAAGCCACGGGTGCCAGGAGACTGCCAAGGTTGGAGGTCTCCCACCTGCCATATCACAGGTAATGCTGGATTTCTGCCACACTTTGGGCGGAAATCCGGCAGTACTCATGCTGGTGGGCAGAGGCACTCTGGTGGTTTCATCACCTGCACAGCCCCAACAGTAGGACATCGCCTGACATATAAGGGGGCATAATATGGCCTGGCGGTGTTCTGCTGGCGGGGCACTGCCGGCGGTGGAAGCGCCCCTTCTCATTCCATGCCGGACGAATGTGAATGCGTGTATGAATGGAGTTGAGAGTGCATGTATGAATGGAGTTGTGAACGCGTGTATGAATGAGTGTATGGATATTGTTGTGAATGTGTGCATGTATGTGGGGAGGGGGGAGGGGGAGAGGAACAATGTGGCTGAATGGAGGAAGGGAGGGACGATGTGGCTGAAGGGGGGAGGGAGGCTCTAGTGCTTGCGTGGGGGGTGGGGGAGCTGTCTACCGGTGACAGGGAAGAAATTCTATCTCACCAGTAGCCTTCCTGCCATGGTTTTCAGGGTGGTGCTACAGCCGCGGAAACCATGGTGGAATCCCGGCACCTTATACTGCCAGTGGTCTTCTGTGGACCGCCAGGTTGGAGATGATCATCTCCGGCCTAATGGTTCACACCGCCATGGCGGTATGAGTGGAGATGTGACGGTCTTCACCGTCATGGGGATATGAAACACCACATTGGAACCACAGCTTTTTCTTCTTTGAAGACATCGACTGGCGTGCATCTAACTCGTATGTGTGCTTGCTTTTAGTGACCAACGCTGATTCATTTTTCAGTGTTCCAGTTTCCATGTCAGCAGCTTCTTGATCTGCTCTTTTTTTTGGCGCTTGCTGACAATAACACTTTCTTTAGACTGAGTGTCTCTCAAAATGTGTCTTCTGAAAGAGTCTGAAAGACAACCCATCAATGACTCTGAGGAGTATGACTTCTTCATCATTAAATTCACTAAACGTACAGTGTTTGAGAAGCACATTGTCTTTCAACAAACTCATCCATTGTTTCACCAACTTGCTGTCTCGGCTGATTGAAAATATATCTTCCATAGTCAAAATCCGGCATCGGATTGAAATTGGAACTCAATGTTTCTTTGATATGAAGGTACAATATTGCATTGGTCTGGAGGATTGTTTTCAGAACCTCTTCTACTTCATCATCGGCAAGGTTCTTATAATATTTAATGATTTTCTTGTTATCTACTTCTTCTAAGGCATCTATGAAGTCATCAAATGTCTCAATTCACATGGTCCATCTGGTGTCAATATTTAGCTTTTTGGAGGTGTCAAAAAGAGGTGGTGGTTTCAGAAACACAGCTGTGTCATACTTTGCACTCTTTTCTGTTACCGTTGAGTGTATATGTTGTTCAGATAACTGCCACTGTTCACCTGGTAATTAACCTCTGCAAGCACTGGACGTGTGCTCGGACTTGGGTCATCATGGCCAATTGGAGGTCGTAGGTCTTCATTTTTTACCTTGACGGTGAGTAACAGTTATTTTTCTCACACTTTATCATTGTTGTGTTGAGCTTTTTGCATTGTACCTGCATGTCACTGCCTTTAGCGTTTTGCTTTGTATCGACGACGGCTCTGTGTTTTGGCATGCCACACTATTTCTTCTTTCAGCCTTAACAACCGATTCTGGTGAGCTCTTCAAATGTTCTCCTCCTCAGGGCCTTCCACTTCTTTGCAAGCCATATATCTGCTGGAGCAGATCATCAATTCCACACATGCCAATTTTGTCATTACAAACTCTCAGGGAGAGCTGTCTCATCTCTTCATAGCACAGAGCCCTTTCTCATCACCAGTTGTGCCGTCCTCCCCAGCCCAGGAGCATGTGAATGACCAAGCCACACAGAGCCCTGTAACAGATTTCTTTATTGCATACGATCATACGCTACACTCGGATCACGTCATAACCGTTAATAACCACACCTCCCTACAATTCCTGTATTGAGTCTGCCTAGAACTACAAGGGTCCGAGTGCAGAAAGTGTCATGACAGGACACTTGGCTTGCCCCCTGCAACCTCTGGCATTGCCTTTGTGACCCCTGACCACAGAGGTGCCAAAGGCAATGCCAAGAACAGAACGTAAACAGAGCTGTGATGTACACTGTTTACTTTCTGCATCTCCAGCTTCTATAATCTGACATTCAGCTCTTTGCACTGTAAATAAATAAATATATGAGTACAATGCACAGTATCTAGAGAAAAAAATGAAATTAAAAAAATTTATTTTTTTAACAAGATGTTGCAGATTTGTATTATTGTGAACACTTAGAGATTGTGTGTAAGAATGCAAATATTACATCTGTGCTGTAGTGAGTGACAATGCCTTACGAATAAGCTAATCAAAGTGTATTAACAATGCTAAGGAGCAATTTATGTCAATGACATCTTTCACATTCATCCATATGAAGAAATACTGGTGGACAAAACTACTGTTTTTGTCTTATGTCTTTGTGTGTCTTTCAGTAATTTCCCAATACATTTTATGATTGAGGTATAGATTAGGGAAACTATTAAACCATGACAGTGAAGTATAAATAATTTGGCTTCACTGTGTTGTCTGTGGCACCAAATTCTCTTCTCCCAACAAATTCATATTGTTATGTATTAAAAAAAGAGAAATCTGTATTGTGTCAATCAATTATATCATCCAATTTAAAATGTAGATGGTATATAAAATAGACATTTATTTGTGTTAGTAACTTGTGTTAATTAATAATTTGTGTTTAAAAGCCTCTTAACTTCAGGAGTGTCAGTTATTGTGATGTCATCTGGATTAATATCATGTGTACTCACTTCTTGGGAGGATGCACTGTCAAAGATCAAATGCTGCTACTTCCTGTGGTGTTATTGTATCAAAGGGTAGGTATGTGATGTCACCTCCACTACCCCTGGCAAACTTTTTAGGAGAACAAAAATGGAGAACACAAACTTGTCAACCCCAGGGGCCGTACTACTATAAATATGGTGCACTTTCCCTTTTTGCACCACGGGGCATCTTTAAATATGTGCACCATGCGCAAACAGGGAAAGTGTGCCCTATTACAGTAAAAGCACTGTCCCCAGGGTAACCGCAAACTCATGCTGTCCTGAGGAGTCATGCATTCAACTGAAATATGGAGCACCTGCACTTTATAGCGGGATTAGGGATCCCTTTGCAGGCAGAAGCAGTGAGTCATTGCAACTTCCTCCAAGTAGATGTCTGGGGTCCATGGGACCCACTTTCTCTCTTCCACAGCGCTGCCATCAGGGAGTGCACTGACAGTGCACCACCTTTTGTGGAGCACTTTCAGTGTGCCGAAATGCTGGCAGTCAACACAAGCCATGTTGGCTTTGCCAGTGCTTTTTTGATGTTTGAATTTCTTGCCTGTCAAGTCGTGCTCCTTATCTGCCATGCAGTTTTGGCAAGTGGGTTCAGTCATAAGATTTTGTTTGGCTCTACAACTCTGCAGCTCCCTGCCTCCCTTGCTCCTCTTCAACCACCACTCAAGCTGGGGAGAGATTTACTTCATGGTAGGAAAAGTAAAATACCTCAGATGAGATGGCAGTGTTTGGCAACTGTCACCCTGACAATAATGTATTTTATTAACTTAATAACCTTCTGACTTTATTCTCTTTGGGCAATGCTCCTACTTAAAGTAAGTGGCAGTAATATATGAGGAAGGTGAAGGTTTTCAAAGGTTAGGACCTGATCATATAAAATACTTTTTTTCATTCTTTGTTGAAGTCATGTTTTTTTTTATTTTGGAATCCCGAGCGCCTTGAAGCATCCAGTGATTGAGTAAAGTGCTTGAAAAGGAACAGTAAACAAAATTACAAGACCATTCAATAGCTATTTACTATTTATCCAGTGATTAGATGGGAGATATATATCGCTGTCTTGCACTTATTTAGTTTCTGCTTGATGCTGTAGGGCCGTGAATTATTTAAAATGCCTTGCGCATTTAAATTGCACTCTTATTTTTATTTTTTATTTGTTTGCCTTAAGTGGGAGCCATAGTGTCAGTATTTTGCAGAAATGCAAAATTTGCATTTTTCAAAAACTTTTTAAAATACGTGGGGAAGTTTCTAACTTTCCCAGAAATATCCCAGGACTGGAGTTCGAATAGTAAATATGCCTCCTGAAGAAGTTTAAGGTAAACTGCATTGTCCCCATATATTCTCATTAGAGCTAGAGTACCTAATGTGCCATGCCAGAGCCCACAAAACTCTCTGCTGGCCTGAAAAATCCGGTCATGACATCCACAATTCAAAGTTAGTGAAACATTCATATGATTTTAAGGAGTAGCTTTAGGGTGCAATCCTTTTTGGGCAGTTTTATAAAGCGCAAGATTAGCCCAAAGGCATCATAGCACTTTACATTTGCACCAGATTATATTAAACAGGGTCAGATTTATATTTAGGTTTGGGGATTTTAAGTGATTTGCTTAGAGTCACAGGATGTTCCTAGTTTCTAAGCAGGCATTGCAAGCTAGTAGGACACACTTGCTCCCACATTTGCTCCCTAAGTTGAGTTTGGAGGTCTGACAATTGAAATGTCCATTTCCATTTTCTCTCAATTGTATTCTAGAGAAACTACAGCCTGGATAAAAATTGCTGTGAATTTTTAATTAATATTACTAGAAACCAACACTTAAAAGATATGTTTTATATATCAATTAAACTTCTGCCAGCATCAGTCAGGTACGTTCCATCCATAAGGTGAGCCAATGAATTCACAGAAGAGGGGAGCAAAGACCACCAAGTTGCAAGTGGAACACTTTTGTAGGGGGAGGGGTCCTCTAGATAGTGAGTGCCAGAACCAAAAATGTGCTTTTGCATGAGGAGCTACAAATTATTGTGCTGATCCTGCCTCAGGAGACGTCATTGTAAAAACTATTTCAGTCCTGATGCCTCTGTGGATAAATACTTCCAGTGTAGGGATTATTTTTCATCTCATGTTCACAAGTTTGAATCCCACTCAATACACTTCACATTTTATCCTTTCAACATTAATAAAATGAGTATCATTTTGTTGGGTAACAATAATCATCGGTTATCTAACATCAGTAGACCCAGGTGAACATGCGCTGTATGAATGCGTGAGGTGTCATTAAGGCATACCCAGGTTTTTGACAAATTGATACCAGGCCATCTTAATTTTCCTGACAATGTGATTGGTGTACAGGGTGCATCTGAGAAATTTATTACTGGTAAGAGTTGGGTTTGAATCCGTGGTGGCTGAGCATTGTTGAACTCAGAGGCACCTATACTCCAACCATCGTAGGATGGCAATTGCACTAATGCTATATACTAATAATTGCACTGATGTATCCAGATCAATACATCTTATCCCTGCTTGGATTCAACGAAATGGGCAACAAGAAGGAAAGAGTGAGAGTTGCTTGACAAGTAACTACAAAAATTAATTCACGTGATAAGATGTTAAAAAAGTGAGGTTTGCCTTGTCAGCCCTCAAGTTAGAAACATTGAATTGGGTTTTCAAAATGACTAATACATAATGAAAGATAAATTATTAAAATTCATTACATATATATTCACCTCATAAACTCATCGTGGATATCCTGTAACCTGACAGATTTTACAATTTGGTGAATGATTAACCCAGCGATACTGGGAATGAATATTGGAGACTTAAATTTCCTTCTTCTTTTTTAAGAATTGCAATACATTACCTTGATCTGCCACCTTATCAATGTTCACCTTGAGTTCATTCGCCATGAAGCCAATGACTGAGAAGATGACGAAGCCAGCGAAGATGCTTGTGGCACTATTAGTGCATGTCACTATCAGTGTGTCTCTGCAGGATAAAAATGGTGTTAGTAGAATTTATGAATAGAGGATATCTGAATTCTAATAGTCACACTGTCCATTTACTGCACTTTCACCAGCTTCACAACAGGAGCGCGGAACATTGTGTGTAAATTGGAAGAATTAATATAACACATAAAACTACACATTACAATTCATTTATGAATCATTCTGTAGACTAAAGTTGCACACCAAAGAAGTACACTAGTTCCCTTTTGCATAAACTATTACATTACCCTTGACAAGATACATGCAGAAATGTACCACTTAGGCCATCGTCAAATTGTGTACATTATACTGCTCAAGATATGAATATGTACCACGTGGCTTAAGGTGTGTTATAGACATCCCTATGATGTTCTATACCTGATAGGATATCTCATCAGGGGAGGCAAAGCTGCAAAGACCCCCAACGATGGGTGGGTTATATTATGCCCAATGATTTGAAAAGTTCTAAAACACTAGGAACATGTCATGCAAAGAGGTGGAATATAGCTGCCTCCTGTCTGTCTGTCTGTCTGTCTGTCTGTCTGTCTGTCTGTCTGTCTGTCTGTCTGTCTGTCTGTCTGTCTGTCTGTCTGTCTGTCTGTCTATCTATCTATCTGCCTGCCTGCCTGCCTATCTATCTATCTATCTATCTATCTATCTATCTATCTATCTATCTATCTATCTATCTATCTATCTATCTATCCATCTGTCTAGCTATCTAGCTATCTATCCATCTATCTATCTATCTATCTATCTATCTATCTGTCAATCGCTATGTCTATCTAATATTTTTCACTACACCTATTTGTAATCTCGTCCCCTCTCCATCCCAGGCTGTTTCTCTCTGTCTTATCTTCTTCCTATGTCTAAAGGCAGTAATCACAATACAAAAGGCAGACATGTGTCAGCACAAGAGTTCTGCAAAGACTATCATGATATAATGCTAGAGGGTGGGGAATGTTCATACGATGAATGCGTGACCCAGATACTCAGCAGAAGGAGTGAAGGCAATAACTGAATTCACGAAGTCCTGACACAGAAACAGGGGACCATTAATAGAGAAATCAAAAGTAAAGCTGGAGCAGAGATAGGGTCTCTTCGAACAGCTGGCAGGTAGACTGCATGGGCTAGGTGAGATCTCATTTGCATCTTGTGTTTCAGGGTAAGAATAGCGCTGTCCAAGTGCCCACGTTTGGAGAAAGTGGACTTATCCAGCAAAAAAGCTAATTCTGTTTCATGACCAATAGAGATCTTATTCCCTTTCCCTATTATCTTGTCCTGACCCTAAGTAGTGTCCAGCTGACTACTGCATTCTCTGCACCCAAATCATGCTCATCTAGCTCTAAATAATAAAGTGATGTGCATGCAGGTTCATTTTCTTATGCACAGCATTCGGTAGAAGTGCTGTGTTTTTCCTGCTTACTGGGCTGAGCGTAAACAGCTTGTTTCCTAAAGCCATTTTCTAAGATGTATTATGATCTTTTCTGCTAATATTATTTTTTCGTCAACGATTTTAGTTGCACGTAAAGCCATTATATATTTAGATAACCCTTTTTGCATACATTGTTTATTGGTGGTGCAGCTGCATTCTCTGCTGCTTTTGATAGCAATGGGACTGTTTGTTTTCATTGAGTTCTGCTGCAGGAGAGGCGGCCAGACACCTCCTGAGCCCGCAGGACCTTGCAGTGCATCTTGGGCAAGAGCTGAGATGCCAATCCGATGACAGACTTCTCAGTCATACAATTATACACTGTGCACCTCACTCCAAGCAGTCCCCTGACCCAAGGCCATACTGGTCAGACCAGGCATCGGACGTTTCCCCTTGGGGGGGGTGGAGGGGAGCGGGGGTGCTTTTGATGTTGGGGGGTCGCTTTTGTAGCAGTGCAGCAGTTTTAAAAGCACTGCAGAGTTCCCCATATACCAATGGTTTTCAGGTAAAAATAAAAGTGTCATGATGACTCTGGTGATTAATGTACCTGCTGGAGAGAGATCGGAGTTTTTTCTAATGCCACTTTTCACTCATCTAAGGTAGCGCAGAGGGTTAATATGACTGCTGCAGAGAACATGTACAATGCAGGTCACAAAACAGCATTTTATGTGCAATGCTCAGTGGGATACTGGTTTTGCCACAGAGATCTTTTTGTTACTGTGCAGTTCATAAATTACAATCATAATCTAAATTACATTCATAATCTAGCACAGTGACCTATGAATTGTCATTACAGAGTTACACCCAAACTGCATGGTACAGGTTAGAAAGTAATGTTTTTTTCCCAGTCTTTTTTCCAGTAATTTTGCTAAAAAAGAGTTTGTTTGGGTAGAACGAAAGAAATTGTTATTAGTACAGTCAACCCTAATCACTCTGGTATGTTCTGAATCCTGAGTTTATGCTTCCCCAGACCAAGCTCTCTCAAATAATGCCTACCAGTATGGATGACGTGTGAATCCTACACCTTGAAATCCTCTTTGTCTTATGTCATATTTTCTATACACTGATTTACACACGTACGATTCCTTGTCTCTGTATGTGCCTGTTATGTAAAGTGCTTCAACACCCTACTCTGGTAAGAGAGGCACTAAGAAACAAATGAAATACATGTGAAAGAAGGGTTGCGGAAAGATAAGAGGCACTGTTAGAGGGTAAGGTCATCATTTACTATGCTTACTATGCTTTTAAAACGAATAAAACGGAATCTATAATAAAAAATGTTTTGTAGAATGCACTGTTTTTGGAAAATTTTCAAAATTTTCTTGTGGGGACGAACCCCCTAAGCCCCACTCTAGTGGTCAGACTCACTCACTTGCTATGCACCAGATGGGGGCTGGTCTGACAAAGTTTGAGAGGCTTCTTTGGGTTCCTAGTCCAGCCCTGGCCTCACGCATTGAACCTCATGCGTGGAAGCGTAAGGGCCTGCATGGTGCCAGGCTCTCTTTCTTACTCTGCCTGACAACCCCCATACTACCCACCCAATCCCCCTGAGAAAGAGTATGCAGATCCATTCATGCAAATGAGCCACATTGGAAAATGATGGGCAGCATGCAAAAAGTACTGTTTGCGAGCTGACCAATGATAAATCATGGGATGGAAATCTCAATATAAGTTGAGTTGAGTTCATTCAATTGCAGATACTGTACCTGTAGCAATTATTGTGAAATTTGTTATAGGATGAGAGAGTTATCAGGCCTCCCCAGGCGGCAGATAAGGAGAAGAATATCTGTGTGGCTGCATCCTTCCAAACCTAGAATTACAAGGACAATAAAGTGAGCTAACCAACTATGGCATATACACATTTTGTTTTAGAGACAATCACATGCAGGTCTCACTTTCTCTATACAATGAAGGGGCTGAGAAAATAATGTCACACAGCCAAAGTGTTATTAAGAGGTAAAAAAACAACAGCAAAAAAAAGTAGCAAAATGTTGAATGTAAAAAAAAGCCAGATCTCTGCAGTTAACTTATCTATTGAATAATTACAGCACTACCAATAAGAACAAAGGTTCTATATGATGAGTACGAAGTACTTGAAATACTCCAGTGTGAGTTGTGTGCTTAGAAGGTGCCAACCATGGTGGATGAAATGTGGACTGGTGTGATATAGGGTAGATCAAGAGTGTGGAATATGAGGTTGGGTGGTGAGAGTTGATTTGGCATCCACAGTGGCCACTGGGTGTTACTTGGTGTGGAGCTGTTCTTTGCCCATGGGCACCAGTCCAATTACCTTTTATACTAAAAGAAAGAAGTTCCCACATTCGGTTACTGCGGTGTGGTGCAGTGTGCACCATGTTTGAATATTTAATTACCTAAAAACACAACTTCACCCTACTCAAATTTACATTTTTCCCATTTGAATGTGAGACTGGCATCTTGTAAAGCTGTCAATATATTTCTTACGTTCATATAGTGCTCCTGTATATCTTTGCCAAATATGAGGATGTCATATGGAAAAATGCATGAAACTGTAAAGTGCTCAAGTTCCTCATCATTTTCTACTTGGTGTTAAGCACTTGCAAGATCAATTAGAGAAAATACTGTAGATCCAACCACAGCCTCAATTTGTTCTTGTAATTCGGTAGTGGGAAGTTGTCAGTCCAAGTGAAATCATGTAGGCAATGAATGTCTACATATAATCTCAGCTCTCCTAAACTCTTCAATAAAATCACTACATTCATTCAGATTATTTTATAAATTCTATTTAGGCCTGGGTAAAATTGTAATTATGTCGGAGTAAACAGAGTAATTTTGGTAATACTGCATTACTCTTTTGATGTAAAATTACACAAAATTACGTGCTGACACCCGTGTGCATAATTAAGAGTAAAATTCTACAAAAATCCTACCACATGAGAACTGGAACAACTGAATTAGCGAGCATGGGCGATTGCTGGCTGGTGCTGTTCTTGTTCAGTTGCATTTAGCGCTATTTTGTTAGTGCTAAATGTATCATCGAACCCATTTTAGACGTGAGGGTGCAATTTGTACTATGAAAGTAGTGCTAAATGCTGTGTTACGCTACTGTGTAATTTTAAGTAATCCTGAAAAATTTCCATGTATTTTTGCATAATTTTGTAATAGCAATGTAAATGAGTTATTCCCACCATAGTTCTAAAATGTCTTTAGCACAGAAATCCTGCAACACCTTTTTGAGTTTTCCCCTGTATAATGTATTGGTCTCACATTATCTTGGGTCATAATCTTAGGTTTGTACCCTTTAAACGTTCCCACCCTTTGTTCAAATACCTCTACGAAGTCCTCCTCGAACACATCATATCTCTCACACCTTCTGGTATCCCCATCCCATGCATACACTGGAGAGTCTGCCTTAGGATTCAAATGCATTCCCAACTTCACTTAGTGAGGCCAACCCAAAAAAGCTCTCCCCCGTCCACAAAAAACTTTCCCAGCCATCTTGCAAACTTTAACATTTATCTCAGACCAAAAATAACCCTTGAGCTCAATTCTATGTCCCGAATAACTTCCAGACACATAGTAATAGGCTCCAACCTCTTTCCTGGCCACAATATTTCAAACAAAAAAACTACCTGTAGGAGGCTGGCTTTCTACATAGTGTACAAAAAATAATGTGCACTGTGCAGAGAGTCCAAGCAATCCCGTTTTGGTATCCAGAGGTAAAAAGCAGACCACCAAATGCTCTGTTTGTGTGGTAGTGTGGGAAGCAGTTAGGCTAATCCAGGACAGGTGATAAGCATTTATGGCACTCACATTATAAATAAATGTGGATTCACACTCGGAAGAATAAATCGAGACCAAGTTACAAAAATACTTCAGATTTTTATACAGTTTTTAAGACCAAGCTCACCAATATACAGTAAGTACTTCTTTCTTATGATTTTCCAAAGTCTAGAAAATGTTCTGCTTTTGTACGTAATTACCACCATGGGAATCAAGGGAAAATATTAAAAAATGCATAGAAATCAGGCAATGCTCTTACAAGTGTCTCCTGTTTTTAGACTGGGGTCATCAAGAGGTCCTACAGGCTAGCCGGAGAAGTTCAGGCAGTTCCCAGTTCAAGGGGGAGCAGCGGCTGAAGATTCGGGGGCTGGTGCACAAAGGAGAAGGGGGACACTTGGAAACACACTGCACAGAGGGACTTAAATGTAATTCCGTCTGGGTCCCCTTGGAGGATGGAGGTTGCAAGGGCTTGGGGACCCCCCAGAACACAGCTGGTTGGTCAGTGCAAGGGCCAGGGAGGCCGGTTGAGCACAGATAGGTCAGCCAGGCGCTGTGCGTGTTGGAGTCCTTGCTGTCAGGAGCAGGCAGCTTGGAAGATAGATTACAGGACAGCAGGGCCACTCTGGGGGGGGGGGGGGGGTTGGGGTGCCCTGAAGTCCATTGACTGGTGCTTGCTTCTGGGGTTTTGGGAGCCCGGAGTGGACTCTGCTTCTGGGTGTCTGATGTTGGTGGTCTGGTACCTCAGGTGGTGGTACGCCACAGCCCTAGAAAGTCCTAGTGCCACCAAACTTGGCACAGTTGTAGGACTTGCCCCAGGGGGTGTTGGACAGATTTTGGATGGGCTGCTGGGTGAAGGTTGTTGGTCCGTAGCAAGTCAATTAACCAAACTTCATGGGATCCTTGCCTGCAGGGTGCAGGAGAGTGATACCTTCACTCAGAGTGAGTTTCTTGGTGATTTTTAGAAGGCTGGAGGTGCTCTAGGGTTTGTAGAGTCCTTTAGGTTTACAGGCGACACCTCAGTGGCAATTGTCGAGTCCTGGGGCAGTGGGTAGGGTTTGGCACCTTTTTCTTTGTGCAGCAGGACTTCAGTTCTCGGGCCTTGGGTCTTTGTCCTGGTCCTCTTGTGTCCATTGAATCTGATGTCTTGATCAGGGGATACCCTCTAAATACTGTATTTAGGGGACATTAGGAAGAGTACCTGGTAGTGGCCAATGGGCCACCTACCTTAGGGTGGCTACACACACTAAGGGACCACTTCCTGTGGGAAAGGGACACATCCCTGACTGGCTAATTTTCCTACCATCCAAAATGGAAAAAAATTAAATGGAGTGGTGGTGACCTCGCCTGCCACACCTGAGTGCCGGTGCAGGCTGAGAATGGCCACTTCTCCTATTCTTGCTAGGTTTCCCGCCAGTTTTCCCACCTAAGGTGGGGGTAAAATCATTGGGCGGCCATCTGCTACTAGCAGCAGAGGCAGGAGTCAGATTTCAAAGGTGGCAAAGCCTTTGAAGCTAACTGCTAATGCAGGGTGCCTGCCTGGGGAGGAGGTGTGACACCTCCACCCAGGAAAGGCTTTGTATTCTGGTTCCTGAGGCTCTCACCCCAGGAGTCCAGAATGGTGGCTGGTGGTGGTAGGCTGGTTAAGACCAGTCAGGAAACCATGCCAGGACTGTTAGGTTTTGCAGGGGGCACCTCTAAGGTGCCCTCTGGGTACATTTTATAATAAATCCTGCAAGGACATCAGTGTGTCAAAAGTGGTTCTTTCTCACACTACCCATAATGGTAAACCCTGCACAAGAGTCCACCATTATGTTTACCAATACACCATATGTAAGTACATCGAATATCAGTAGTCCCTTATTCCTGCACCCTCCAATGCTCTCACCAGCACACAAAACCACATCATCACTCTTCCTCATAGTATTATCATCAACCTCAGAGACAACACAATTTACTTGCTTACTCAGATCTGTACACACTATTCCAAAGTGTCCCCTCTGTTACCCTGTCAATTACTGGAGAACACTTTGTCACCTCTAACAATACCTTCTCTGGAATCACTTTCCTTTTCTATTTTCTATAAACCCCAACTTTGGACGCAACACTTACTTCCCTGCTCTCAGCAACTTTACCGACTAACTGAACACACTTCTCTAATAACTCTATAGTCTTTGCAGCCTCATTAGCACTTTTGAACAAGGCTATTGTTGTAGCCCACAATCTCTCTTGTACTTTTCTTCATTAATATTTGATCACACACTAGCTGTTCATATGAGATGTGCTGAGAATTGCATGAATCTGTCACTGCACATTACCACTGACACATAATGATCAGTACCATCCCCTTCTGATCTAAAAAAAATCAGTTGCATTCTAGAGCTACATTTAATTTCTTCCCAGATCTCTTTTGCATCTGTTTTACTACAGTTTGGTAAGAAAATGTCACATAATCCATTTACAGAAATAGCAGCAACCAGGAAATAATGCAGAGTGACATGTATTAAAGACTGTTTCAAGATCATAATAACTATAGTGATAAATGTCACACTGTCCAAACATGGATTTCCTGATTTCAATAGCCTGCAAAATGAAGTTAACCACAGCCGAACAGATAAATTCTGTTAACAGTTGCTGCTGACAAGTGAAAGTCCTCTAGATTGTCTAATGCTCCTAATGCTCACTAAAGGTACTAAAACTGTTCTTTCTGTGCTGTTTAAAATGAACAAAAAAAGATGTTGTGAAATGTGGACTGTGAGGAGCCTAAACACATGGGCAAGGTAACAATGTTTCCCTTTAAAGACCAACCTTCTTAAAAGCACAACAAAATGGACAATATTGAATCTAAAATGTGTTGACGAAAAACTATGCTGGTATTACTCACAAATGTGAGGGAGTATTTATAGTGGAAAGCTGAGAATATGCTTGCTCTGATGGTTTACAAAGTTCTTTTTTAACCCTACATTTTATCTCTGTAGGAAATCTGCCTTTTCTGCGTTGTCACCCCACATTGTTAACCTTTAGCTAGATTTTATGGATTTGCTCACATTAGAGTTCTGTAATTCTGTGCACTTTGTTCCTGCTAACCAGAAGTAAAGTGCCTGTACGTCTGCTTTCAACATGGTAGATTTGGCAGACCCCTACCTGGTATACTTAACTTGTCTATAAATCCCTGGTATACGGTAAAAACATTCCTCGGGCCTGGAAGTTAAATGCCACTAGTGTACTGCAGTACCTATTGTGCCATTTACCACAGAGACAGTGCAAACATGATTAGATTAGATTTATTGTTATGCATAATTAATTAAAATCTTTTAATGTAAAAGAGCAGTTATTCCCAGAAATGATGCAACAAAGCAATTATCAAAACATAAGGACAGTTTAAGACAAGAGATGAGGTACATGATGTAAAAAACAGCAAAACAATTTCAATAAAACATTAAGAGCTAGTCATATAATAAACTGTGCTGCTAAGGCTGTCAGCTTTTGGTCTGCTTTTGTTAAAGATTTGATAAAATGACAGTTTAGAGGCATACCCAGGGAGTTAAAGCAAGCAATGACATCCTATCTGCATGAGTGAATG
The DNA here is from genome assembly GCF_031143425.1 of Pleurodeles waltl. Lineage (NCBI taxonomy): Eukaryota > Metazoa > Chordata > Amphibia > Caudata > Salamandridae > Pleurodeles > Pleurodeles waltl. The sequence continues at coordinate 98,589,817 of NC_090440.1, read as the reverse complement.
CCCCTATTGCTAAAGGGTACTCCTAACATGGTCTCAGTCCTACCCCTGCAGCTTCACTGTTGAAGTGTAGAAACTGCAATTCGACCTACAACAATAAACCCTTTTGGCAGGTCAAAACCACCCTTTAAAATAGAAGTCCCACCTATGTAGGCCTTCTAGCCCACAAGGCAGGGTGCATGATATTTTAATGTAGGATATGGAGAAATTTCATGGTAACTTATCCTTACAGTGGCTAGCACTCCAAACCTATTTTTCAATGAGGCAGGCCTAGTTGTCCTATGTATAAAAGGCGAGTACAGACTAAAAACCTGATACTGTTTCTCGGAAATGGGACTAAATAGAAAAATTATTAACGAGCTATTTTAAAATATTTATTAAAATCCAATTTAATAGGTAAAGTTTGATTTTTAATAAATATGAAAGGAAATTTTACTTTTAGAAAGTTACCTTTCCCCTGCCTAATACTCATGAATGCTTATGTGCATTTGCTCTCCAACTTGTCCTAGCCAACAATTACCATTTGAATAGGTGTGAAAAAGATATGAAAGGCGTCAGCTTGGGAGGAAACTTAAATTACCATAGTACACCCCCCCCACCACACACACACACACCTTAGCCCTCACAGCCTGTGTTTACTGTGGCCAAAATGTTCACCATCTTGAAATGCCCTAAGTTGGTACAGTTGGCCCCGTAACTTTTACCCCAGTGGTTAGGAAGAGTAGTTCCCACCCACTAGCTCGTGCCAGGAATAAATGTGGCACCTCAGAACACTGCTGACCTGAGGAAGACTAGAGGAGCACTGGACCTGCGGTCTGTGACCTAAGAAGAGCTCTGAAGGATTGGATCTGTTCCCTCTTTTACCAAGGACACAGAAGTGGACTCAAGGGTCATAAGGCTGACCTTCTGTTCAAGATGCAGGGATGGAAACAGCAACAAGAGGTCTTTTTTGTAAATGCCTCGCTGACCAGTGGCAACTGAACCTGTACTGGACTTTGCCTCTCCTGAGGTCCTGGGGGCTTTACAACTGTTTTCTTGAGGTGGATTGGCTAAGTCAGAAGGTAAAATCTTTGCCAAGGACAAACCTGGTTGCTGTATCTGACCATGCTCCATTGTGCATCTTCAAATTGTGCCTAGATCCAAGTCTACTGAGACCATTGACTATCCTTGGCTTTTTCTTCTTTTTGGTGCTATTTCTAACTTTAAAAAATCATATTTCTGGTTCCGCGTAATGATTTTTTCTCATGTTGATGTCGTTGTGTGTATTAAATGTTACTCTACTGTGTTTTTACTGTGGTGCATTCCAACTTTATTACTGTTTTGGTACTGCATAAATTCTTCATGCATTACCCTAAGTTAAGCCTGTTTGGTCCATGCCATAGCTATCGGGGAGTTAAGCTCAGGGTAATTTCCTGACTTTAAGGATTCACCCGGCCAAGGGTTGTGGTTATTCTTTGAGGTGGGTAACCCAACAAAGAACCTAATTCCTTCCACGCACCATTCAAAAATAGAGACTTCAAGGTATATTTGACTAACTTAAAGGTTTGTAAATAACTCTAGTTTATCCAGAGAATCATAGCATATTTTAATGAAATTCAACAAGGGATTCCAGTACCCAAAAGGCTTGGACCAAATAGACAGGCATTACACTCAGGGGTGGTATTCAATTATATTTTTAAGTGGCCTGGACTCTGCAGTCTAGAGTCTACCCTGCTAAGTGGTGCCACCTTAATCCTGGACCCTTGGAAATGTGCCTAAGGTGCTCTGCCAGCCTCTGTGGATCCAGAAGAACCAAGGCATCTCCTCTGCTGTGCAGCACAACCCTGAGCAGAACTGAAGCTTCGCTGCTGCTGCATGGATTTAACCCATCGAAAGACCTGCATCACCTTTGCAGCTTTTTCTGAACTGCTACTGCACAACACATACTCAATGCAGGTCCTCGCATCCCTCGCCTGCAGCATCCTCAATAACGATGCCAGACTCCACATCTCAACCTTGTAGCTCCATGGAACCATTGCATCGCCCTGACTGCATGATGCATCCTCGACACCAGACTTCAAAACACAAGCCCTCATTGACAGGTTCCTCAGCGATGACACAAGACCTCGCATCACAACCTTGCTGCACCTGCGAATCAATGCATTGCTTCGGCTCAGCAATGCATCTTTGACGCAGATCCTTGCAATGCTCCGCAAATCAGGATTTAAGATACTTTGTTCAGTGAGTCTAATTGGGTCTCTGTAGCCAGTCCACGCTCCATCACGGTTGACCTCAACTTGTGACTTAGTCGCAGTCTTGTGCGACCAAATATCCACAGCTGATGCTTTGTGCTTTTTGGCACTATTTTCACTAACATCTTTAAATTTTCATATCTCCAGTTCTACCGACTGGATTTGTGTCATTTTACTCTTGTTTTGTTCACTAAAGAACTCTCCATTTTCCTAACTTGGTGTGGGATCGCTTTTATGTTTTTCACTTTATTATTGGTTGAAGTGTTGCACAAATACTTACATATTGCCTCTAAGTTAAGCCTGACTGCTCTGCACCCAGCTACCAGAGGGTTGAGCATGGGTCAATTTGGGGTTGGCTTGCGCCTCACCTTGACAAGGATTGTGGTTGCTGCTTGACTAGGGCACACACCCCAGTCAACCAACCAACACCAATTTCTTACGATACACATTTTCAAGTGACAGATATAAGTGGCACAACTATGTAGAGCAGCCTACAGGCTTCTTAAGCAGAAATTCTCAATGATTTGTGTACCACTTAAATATGTATATCCCAAAATAGCGGCCAATAGCACACCAAAGTCAAACATTTGCTTTGGTAGATAGCAACCATTTCTTTAAGAGGATTCAAACCTGAACTTAATTCTGGCCTCAATGGGAAGCCAGTGCAGATCGGCGAGTATTGAAGAGATGTAATTGAATTTCTTAGTTGATGAGAGTGCCATAAACTTTTCAGTGAGGGACTTCCAGAATTAAAGGCAACAATTCACAATATCAGGTGTCTCCTCATAGCCTGGATAAATCAGCAGCACTCCATGAGATTGTGCATTCCCTCACAGGCAGAATAGTGTACGGTGAGTGGCAGGTGCTGAATAATATGAATGACACTGATGGTTGGTCAAAATAAAGTATCCACTCCTGTTGCACCATCTATTCATCATCATTGTGGTAATGCCAGGGCACCCCTTCATTCAGTTTCAGGTAAGTATTGTCTATTAGTAGCAATGATCAGTGTAAGAAGTTATACAAGTGGTACAGTAACACCTCACTCACTTGCATTTAACTGACTCTAAATTCAAACATCCACTCACCACTAACATTCAATGTTCCATTACTACCATGCAGAACACTCTACATTACACACCTACAGTCACCATTCAACATACCAGTTTGCCACTGTTATTTTAGATAACCTTCATCTCCAGGCAATATTTACCTCAACACAAGGCTTCCAGATTAGATTTTTTCAGCAGCAAGTTACCTTTTCCACCAAAAGAAGGGGTTTCAGAAATATCTTTCAAGCAAAACCCAATTTTTGTGTGACATTTATCTAATTATTTTATTAAACGTTGGTATTTTCATAATGTTGGGAAAGTTAAAAAAAATATTTCACAAAGCTTGCAAGAGCACAATTTTAGAATTCTTAATTCAAATATTACAACATACAAAATGAGGCATGACACTATCTATAAAAACAAGGAATGCATGTGATGTGAATATTTAACAGTGATTTATCAGTCAGGAGGACAGTATATCTATGCCTTACTTTTAAATCAATGCCTCTGAAACTTTGAAATATATTTTCTTTTGATGAACACTACCTACTGTGCTGCAGTTCAGTGCTATTGTTTACTGAGGTCAGTGCTGTTGTTTACTGAGCTTTAGGACAGATAGGGAATACTAGCATCGAACTGTCCCAAACATAACTTGTGATCAGTCTGAACTTCACTCCTTCAGAGTGTGTACACCTTATATCACCACTCTCTCCTCCAGTCTACAACCCCATCTGTATTCAGTTTCTGTTCACTCTTTTCCAGTCTCTCTCCCAGTCTGAATATCCATTACAATCCCTCTCTCCAAAGCAAGTATATCCTTCATCATCCCAGTCTTCTCCATTTCTTTATCCCTCTGTCCTTGACAGGGGGCTTTCGCCTGCAAAATGCATGTATATTTTTGGAAAGGGGAGGGCTACCAGAAAATGTGGGTTTCAGCCAGCATGCCATCATATACTGGAAGGTCTAAACAGGGATTAACAAGTGTGGTGAAATATAAAGAAAGAATATGAAAGAAAGAGGAACATTTTCAATAGGGTGATTACTTGCTTCATCTGGATAGGTAGTTATTTTAAGCCCCTATCTCCATTATTTTCCACGTGAAGGTGTTGCAGTACCAGTGGCTGGCCATTTGTGGTGCTGGACTCATTTCAGCTTTGAGCTAGTGTTCAGTACTACTATTTTGTGGCTGTAGTAACATCAAGAAGTGCAGTTTGTGAATAGCAATGACCTTACTCATTTTTAGATGGGTGCATTTCTGTCCCCAAACCTTTGCCTAACCCTCCCTTAACACCTCCTTTCTCCTCCCTAACCCCTTCCTCTTTAGTCATAACTATTCCCCATTTTCCAGCCATTGTCCTCTGTCCTTCCCACATTTACTACTCATACAAATACTTACATGTGCAAAGACTGCAGTTGGGACGGAAATAGCAGAACAGAAAAAGGTCGGACAGGCTGAGGCACAACTTACACACATATGTTTGTGAATAGCATTTTGTAGTATTTTTATGGTACTATTGTCATACTACAACATGTACTTCAAAATGCAGTTTGTGAATAGGTCCCAAACATTGTCACAGGAGGCCAACCAAAATCTGAGCTATATGCCATCTGCTGCATCTCCTAATTTTGATTTGGTTCTCTAAATGAACCAATGGAGCACCATTGATTTTAAATATTTCACTGACTACATATTTAACCGTGAGAGGGGGCACCCTATACCAACATTTTTGCTATCTTTGTGATTATACCAAGTAACAAATGAAGATAATGCATAGTCCCATTTTCCCATCTCCCTTTCTTACCCTTTTCCAATACCTACCAGGTTACTTTGGCAAATGGAGAAAAATGGCGAGTTGAAGGACTACCAGATGTTTCTGAGCCATCTTCCCTATTAGAATGTAATGAATAGAAAAATGAGCCTACCGTAGCATCCTTAAGCTTCTCCCATTTGGGTGTGATGAAGTACCACATTCCATCACCCGCACCCGGCAAGGTCACTCCTCGGATGAGCAAGATGATGAGAACCACATACGGGAACGTTGCTGTGAAGTACACAACCTAAAAAGTGCAAGGAGACAAACTGATTTTTTGCAACAAAATGGGAAATACTGAGAGGAAAAAGAAAAGAACGCACTGACAGCACAGAGACCAAAGTTGAGAAATGGACACTTCTTAAAGTACCAGACCCCAGACCAGTGGATGCTTTATTTAGTGGGAAGGTAGAAGGCTGTATATCTCACCGTACCATATAATTATCAGTACTTCTGGTGCTCTGGCCTGGTATGATGTAAAGTAGAGTTTTAGCAAAAGAAGATAGTAATTTGTTTTAATCAAAATTAATACATTGTTACTGGGCTCCAAGTGTGACTCAGGTAAGTTGCCCAAAACACAGAAATTAATATGAAATGCAACTCAGTCGATGTCAATAATATTCTATGGGGCTGCAAATTGGCTCAATGCATGTGTTTAGGAATTGGGGTTCTACACAGCCTTCTCTTATCTCCAGGGGCATCAAAAACCAGGAACAAGGTTCAGACAAGTCATCCAAGGAGAGGGGAAAGGAAGTGTCCAGCTGCAAAAGAAAAGTTGCACCAGAGGACTGCAACAGCACCGGAAAGTCAACACACAGCGCAATGACAATCACGGTAATCCACAACAGCTATGTGCACGACAGCACAACCATGAAACAAATAACAGATTTCACTGCACACAGACACAAGGAAAGAAAACGACACCCACTTAAGCTTGTCTAAGTGTGTAGATGTGTGCATCCTCACCTACTGTGTAGTGATAAATGATATTGTGTGAATGTATTCTCCCAAGTAAGTCCTAACTCCCTACTTCTATACTCACATTTGCAACTGTGATGATGAGTGAAGGAGTTATTATTTTCATAAAAATTGATTTCCTCTAAGGAAAGCTACATTCTCTCAGAGGTTCTTTTCAAGTACATACTATGAGTTCTGTAAATGACTGACACCTTTGCCGTGGCCCATTTTTGTGGTCATCCAAAACTCACTGTAATAATCCAATCACTTAACATTAGTTTTAAATGTAATAACTCCTTCAGCAACCTTAACTTGCAAGTCTGCACTTAGGTATTGGTTTGATATGTCTTGTATCACATTCTCTCTGAGCAAAGACTAGACAGCATTGCTTTCTCTCGCTAAGGACTGGCTAACTAGTCCAACTAGTGAGGGCAAACTGGCCAGGAAAGTCCACATATCAGTGTCTTAGCCATGCTGTATTATGTGCACTTGGTGGAGGTGTCATTCAAATGAGTACAAGTGATGTGTTGAGTGCTTCACTAAATGGTGCTCTCTCTGTGGCATAATGGCTAGAGTTGAACAGTTGGGATTTGTGTATTCGGCCCTTCCTGCCAGACTAACCAGGATCTGTAGAATACCTTCCCAGTAACTAACATGGCTTCAATCCATAGCAGCCAGAGTGAACCTGCAAAATGTGGAAAGTAAATCTTTTCAAAACAGAAAACACTGCAGAAGTCTCACAATCGCTATTGGGAGTCAAGGCGCGAGAGCTTTTGCGTTGGAGCTGTCAGCATTGAACATAATGACTCTGTAATTACATGGCACATCTGCATTAATACCAACACATCATTTCAACAGGATTCAATTTACAGCTTTCGATATCAAATGAATTAATAATAATAGGGCACTTATCTTTTAATGTGTTTCCAGACCATGAACCCTGTAATCATCTCTTTATTACTGTCACCCCAAACAATTTGGCAAGGAATGTTACTGAGTGCTCATTGCCAACTACAAATCAAGAGGAGGAACGTGTAATAGGCCCTTTGTTAGAATTCCAAGGGGGGGGGGGCATTATCAAATCAGGCACACGTCAGCTGCAGCCCCCGAAGAAAGTGAATGCATTTTAAGGGCTGCATTAAAGGGGCATTATATTGTATTGCAGCAATATTTGAGCCATCAATTTAGCTACTTAGGGGGTCATTTACAGCATGGAGCCTGGGGAGCCACGTAATGAATCAGCAGAGCTCCTGCCCCTCAAAACTCAAAATCTCCCCATCTCATCTAGAGGTGATGGAAGTGTTACATTTGCGACAGCGGCCTCCTCTCCACATCGGCAACAAAAGTGCTCCGCCCACATTGGCGGTGGCAATATTGTTAAAACAATATATTTTTGGGAAATTGAAGGTATTTCTATATACAGTGTTCCTTACTCGGACAGGATGGTTGAGGTGCGAGCAGCCCATTGACCTTCATTTGCGCTCAATAATATTGAGGGCCAGATTTACTAAAAGGTGCTGCACCAAAATCTGCAGCGCTGCGTCACATTAGAAACACAGGGATGCTCAATATTTAGTCAAATGCGGCGCACCCATGTGTTTCCCACAGCGCCGGCGCTAAATTTAGCTGCCAGCGCCAACACAGGCATTCTTGCACCATAGTGCAAGGCTGTCTACGTTGAGGGGGTTGGTTGTTTATGTGCAGGAAGGTGCCCCTTTCTGCACATAAACAATCTACAATGACGACTTGCTACTTCCATGTGTGCTGCATAATGCAGTACACGTAGAAGTACCAAATCATAATTTTTGAATTATTGTTTATGTTCAGGAAGGGACACCTTCCTACACATAAATAATCATTCATGGCCTTTCGCTCTTTCTATGTGCGCTGCAGAACGTAGCACACGTGGAAAAAGCAAAAATGAGGAGGAATGCGCTGCCACAGATTTACGACTTCTTGTAAATCTGGGGCAGCATCAAAAGCAATGGGTGTTGCGGTGGATCGCACATGGGAACACCCATTGCACACCCCTTTGAAGCAGAAAACTGTGTCAGAAGGGCCATATTTACAAGGTGGCGTTAAGCCACAAGAAGTGACTTAGTGCTGCTTATAAATGTGGTGCACTGCACAGTGCCACCGCAGGGTCACAGAAAGGGACACACCGGTGATGCTAGGGCCTCGTAACTCTGGTCCTGAGTATCTATACTATTATGTGGTCTTTGCATCATCAAAGTAATCTGTAACCTGCAAACTGAGTCAGTTTTGAAGCTTGGGCATTGGCATTGTTTATCGAATGAGGGTTAAAGATTTCTTTTTAAGACGAATTCAAGTAATGTACAAATGGTAGGGTCTCTTTGAAGGCTAATAACAGTCTGAAACATACCTGCAATGCTGTTTCTCAACAGAATGCACATTTGATATTTATATAGGTGTGCTTTTTACTTCAAGCAATTGTGACCTCACTTCCCCCTTTTTGTATTACATGAGGAAAATGTTACTCACCAATAGTAAATCTGATATTCCAGCACTCATTAGCACCTCATGGGATCCTGCGCCAGCTTGTGGCCAGAAGGTGAAAGTGTGAGCCAAGAGGATACATAGCACCAGGGCCGGTCGGAAAACCAAAGGCAACCCTGGCAAAAATCTAGAAATCAGCCCTGCTTCTTTCCTTTGTCTTTCCTTCGAATTGCTTTCTATTTCGCTCTATTTTCTTCCATTGTACCGGCTGTCCTACACCCCGGTGAGCTGGAGAAAGAGACCAGCTGTCCATCCTCAAAAAACTGTTTCCAAAGGGCCCCAACCATCCCAGCCCCTTGGGAATGGGATTAGTGGCCAATCCAGTCCTGTACATAATGCTCCAATTACAGAGAAGTTTCGTAGTTATCAGTTGGTCAGTGGTGGTGGGTGGGTCATGCAAAAGAGAGTATACAACTGTGATAATATTATTATTAATGGCTATGTTTGCCTACACATAACAACATATTAATTAAAAACACGATCCAGGCATAGTAAAAGGATTGCATTAACTACATTTAAGAGGCTGTAAACTTTCAGCCCCACACTCCAATTTTTGGTGAAAGGCTATTTCTTCATAGTGATGTCGTGGGTATTTCAACAAAAAAGAGGTTGTCAGTGGCCCAATGAGAAGGATTTAGGTATGAAATATGGTAGTTTTCACTTGCACATGTGACATAGGTGAGATGCGTGAGGTCTGTGGAGCTAAAGGAGAAGACTCATATGGGAAGGGTACCATAGACACCAGCCCTCTAGGTCCTGGCCAGTTACATCACATCTTGCATCAGACCAACAGGCAGGTTGCAAATGACTGCTTAAGGAAATGTAACATTCTCTGGATACATTAGGCTTGCATCGAGGGAATACTTTACAAAAAACATTTGGAGAACCCAGAAGTGAGCACCAAACATATATGGTCACATCTTCTTTAGTGCCCAGACCACTGCAAAGACTTCCCTCTCCATTGCACTCCACCTCCGTTCCCTGGGAAGTAGCCTCCTACTGATGAAGGCTACAGGTTGATCCAGTCCCTCTTCATATAGCATGGCCCCTATGCAATGTCCTGAGGTGCCTGTCTGCACAATGAATTCCTAGGAGAAGTCAGGGGGCCTTGAGCACAGATGCTGTGTACATGGCCTGCTTCAGGGTGTCCAAAGCTTTCTGGCACGCTTCTGCCCAGATCACCTGGGCTGTTTCTTAGAAGTCAACCCTGTTAATGGAGCAACAATGATGTCATATTTCTTGACAAGTCTCCTAAAATAGCCAGTGAGCCCTAAGAAGGCCCTCACTTCTGTCTTGGCCTTGGGGAGATCCCAAGCCAGAATGGTTTCACTCTTGGCTTGGAGGGGCAGTACCTTGCCACCTCCCGCTTGGAGACAAAAGTAGACCACTGAACCATGCCCTATTTAGCACTTACTGGCCTTGATAGTCAGACATACCCTCTGCAGAGCCTGAAGCACTTCCTTGAGGTGGCACAGGTGGTCCTCACAGCTAGAAGTGAAGATTGCAGTGTTGTCTATGTAGGTGGCACTGAAGTTCTCCAATCTAATCAGGACCTGGTTTACCAATCCCTGGAAGGTGACAGGAGTGTTCTTGAATGCGAAAGGCATTACTCAGAACTGGAAGTGTCCTTCTGGGGTAGAGAATGCAGACCTCTCTTTGGTCCCGTCGGTAAGGCAATCTGCCTGTAGCTGGACGTTAAGTCAAATGTGCTGAGGAACTTGGCAGCCCCTAGCCGATCTATGAGCTCATCAGCTCGGGATGGGGTATGTGCCAGTCCTAGTGACTGCATTGAGCCCACAGTAGTCCACACAGACGTTCTGGGGTGATATCTGGAGGGGCAGCCTTGGGGACCAACACCAATGGCCTGGACCAAGGGCTGTTTGAGGGCTTAATAACTCCAACACAAAATGGTATGGTAGCTAAAGCAAGAAAAGGACTTCCTCTCCTATTTGGTAAGTAAAGTCAGAGCCCTATTTGGAATTCACAGGAGTTCTGGCAAATCAAATGGGAAGACCAATCTTTTGGAAGAGGAAGCCTCACACACAGTTTATGTCATGCTTCATCATTGGCAACCTCTCCCTACCCTGGTAGGACAGTGCCACCAGGGCGGATTTAACCGCCTGATGGCCTCAAAACAAGGAGGGAGTTCTTTGATAAAGTAGAACTGGACAGATAGCGGGATCCAGATAAGTTAAAAATACTTTAGGGTACCCATGTGTATTACCTTTAATATTGAGCATAGTTAGCTCAGACATCTCATAGTGGGGTGAGTGAAATGCAGGACCTTCAAAGGGTTCCTTGGGAGTCTTACGGACTACCAGGTAGGTGATAATGCTATTGCGCACCTTCAGCTCATAAGGCCCAGACCAGTGGTCTTGCAGGGCCCTGAACTCCACCAGCTCCATCACCCACACCTTTTGGCCAGAATGAAACTCAACCAGAGGGGCATTCTTGTCATACCACCTTTTCGTGTCCTCCTGGTTGGCTTCCAGATTCTCCTGGGTGAGTTTCCTGAAGTGTGGCTTCTGGTTGCGGAGTGCCAGCATGTAGCTCACTATGTCCTGAGGTGCTTTCTTGGCAGCTTGCTCCCAGTCTTCCTTCACCAGACTATGAGGTCTTCTCACAGGGTGCCCATACAGAAGTTCAAAGGGGCGGAAGCCAATCCCTTTCTGTGGTACCTCCCTATGTGCAGATAAAAGACATGGCAGGAGGACGTTCCATTTTTGCCTCATGGGTTCTGACAGGCCCATAATCATGTCTTTTAGGGTACTCTTGAACTGCTCAACAAGCCTATTGGTTTGAAGGTGGTTAGGAGTGGAGGACTTGTACGTTATCCCACACTCCTTCCACATGGTCTTCATATACCCTAGATAAAGGCGGTACCTCTGTGGGATGCCACCTCCTTGGGGAACTCCACATGGGTAATCCCCATCAGTACCCTGACTACCACAGGCAGAGTCACCACTCTTAGATGATAGCCTCCGGGTACCAGGCTGTATGGTCAACCAAGACCAGGATGAACCTGTTGCCCATGGCTGTCTTGGTGTCTAGAGGCCCAACAGTGCTGATGTGTGCCCATGACAGGAATAGGTTACAGGGGAACCTTGTGCTTCCCTCTTGACTTGCCACTGGCCTGGCAGGTAGCACAGGACCTACAGAACGCATCTGAGACCTTCATTATTTGAGGTGAGTAAATGTGCCAATTGTTCCGCTCGGGCTTGTCCCCCAGTTTGGCCTTATCCTCCCCTGTATGCTCTGGGGCATCCCCCTCAGGGTAACCCTCCTCTCAGACCATGAGAGTTTCAGGAGCAGGTTACTTGTGCCCCTTGCCCTTCTTCTTCTTGGCAAGCCCCTGGGCCATTCTTCCAGACTCCAGGTTCTCCTGACTACCCTCTCAGGCTGCCCTGAACTGTGTGGTCAGGCACATCCAAATAGGCAACTCTAATATACAGGCGGTATGCTCCAGGTCATTGCCAAGCAGACAGTCCACAGTCATGGACAGACTCACAGCTACCCTTAAAGAACCTGAGACCACCCCCTATTGAAAGAGAATCAGAACCACTGGGTCGTGACTTTCACCCTTGTCAGCTGCAACAACTTAGAGGAATGCATGACGGACTACCTGCTGTGAGGACACCAGATAACATCTGATGATTGTCATGTTGGCTCCAGTATCTCTAAGAGTATCTACTCTCTGCCCATTGATGGTGACCCACTGCCTATAGTTCTTAATGTTGCTACGTATAAGTGCCTTCTGTGCCATCTGTCTGTCACCCATGGACAATAGGTAACCTCTTCTCTGCCCCCGCACTATCTGGGAGAATCTCCTCCCCAAGCGCTATTGTAGCCAAATCCAGTTAGAGTCTACCAGGGGGGGGCTGTATCCACTTGGGACACTTGGCATCCCCCTTGAAGTGCCCTTCCCATAGGCACTCATAGCACTTAGGGGTACCTTTTCTGAAGATTTACTATCAGAGAACCATCTCTTTTTCTTCTCAGCAGGGCGATGGGAATCCTGACTCGAGAAATTAGTTTGGGGCCCTTTAGAGAATCCCTTAGTTTTATTCTTTCCCCCCCCCCTCCTTCAGATGGGGACCCTGCCCACCCTTGTGGTTATCCCCTCCAGATACCTTCTTGTGGGCTCTGGTGCTGACCCAGTGGTTGGCCTCCTTGGCAAGTTCCCTGGGGTCAGAGAGCTAACTATAGGGAGATATACACCAACAATCCACGTGGCAAAACATTTACTTGTATTCCAATGCAATAGCTGACTGTAACTTGGAGTGAGAGCACTGAATGCTGGCATTAGAGTACTTTGATCACTAGTGGCTGTCAGTCTCATTACCCAATGACAGCATTAACAAGAATCATGTATAGGCATTTTGGAATGCTTTATGCCGTTACGATTACTCGCAGCAGGAAATACGCAGTCTAACCACATCCCTAAATGGAGTTGCCAAAGTTTAATCATATTACACATTGAAGCATTCAGCATAAAAATGATGTACTTTTAACATAGTTCCTTAAGGACATCACTTGGTTATTCACAATTGGGTAATACCTTCTCTCACCTCTAGAGGGTGCATTTCCACAACACTTCACAGGGCACATCGTTGGCCACAACCCTGACCCCATACTCTTTTAATCACATTCAGCATAAAATGCTGCACTTCATCAATAGTCCTTAAAAGACTTTGTTACTGTAAATACACCTGTAAGTACAGCCGTTCACCCCTAGAGGGTGTCTACTAATATGGCAATCCATAATAATCACATTCTGGCCACAAGGACTGCAGCCATAACCTTCACCTTAGAGGACATTTTTTCTCCACCACTCAACAAGTTTCAGCTGGGACAAAGCTTGAAAACACTTGGAACCCTTGAGGGGTTATCCTTCCAGTGTCCCCCGAAACTGAGGGTGGGGACATTTGAAATTCTCTTGGGGGAGGCTGCACTACTACTACAGCACTCCCCACACTTGGGGGTCATTTTGGTGGGGTCTCCTGGGGTCACCACAACACCAAAACAAGCAACTTTAAGGGCAAACTTGGGCCAGGCCCGACAGGGCATTATGGGGCGCTGCTCCAGGAGTGCTGTGCATAAGTCAGCCCTACCGATGCGCTGGAGAAAGCAGCTCCGACTTTCACCATTTGTTTCTTTTTTCTGGGTGGCATCATGCAGCAGCTGGAGTTCCTTTCAGGGTGTCTGGTCCCACCCGGACTCCACGCATACAGCTTTGCTCTGGTGGAGAGCAGCTTGGGAAGCCCATACCCAGCTGCTCTCGCCAGCTCCCAGCACGACCAGCAGCTTCACGGCCTGTCGCAGGAGCTGGCTCTTCTCTTTATTGCTCCTGCCAGCAGACGCATGTGCTCCTGGACCCCTCGTCCTTTTCGGGGGAAGCACGATGTTGCAGCAGCAGAGCCCCAAGCGATTCACTGCCTTTGCCGGAAGGGTCAAAGGTCACCAACCTTCTGATAGCCTCTTTTCACTCCTGGTGGTGAGCCCTTGCCACCTGAAGCACTTTTTTCAGGCCTCCTGGTCTCAAAGATCCCCAACTAGGTAGGGAGCCAGTCTCACTGACTCCCGGCACCAGTCTTTCACTTGGGAGTCTGTCTGGGCAGCGCGCTCTCTTTGCACAGAAGCCCAGTCTTTCCTCCAACTGGTCCCCAGGAGGAATAAGAGGACCACCGCACTTCATCTGGGGTGTGCCCCTCTGGGTCTGGGATCAATCAGAGGCAGAGTCTCTGCCCCTGTGGGCAGTCAGGGGATTCTTCCTTCCAACTGGCCATGGTGCTGGCCTCCAGTCCCAGTGTTCTACGGGAAAGCACATACAAGAGAAAGCTCTCTCCCCTGTGCAAGACCTTTTTAGTGGAGGCGGAAGTGCCCAACAGGAATGGGCCTCTGGCCTGTCCTGATGTATCACATCACCTCTGCGCCCCTATCTCAATGTTCCTGCACAGTCTTCTGGGATACCTCAAAATGCATCGCTCAGGAGTCAGTTGCCACATGTACTCTGAGGTCTCAACTTCCTGACATCACTGCCAGAGCATCCCCCCCAGCAAATCTTCAAAGGAGCCCCCCCGGCTTGGCTCCACAGGTCTGGGCTCCCTCCCTTGTTGAGTGGAATGGGGCAGGCCTGGTTCCTGGCACAGGATGAGTGCTGGCTGATTGATGGAGGTCCCTGTTCCTCCAGCTGCAGAGAATAATAATGAATCCAGCCCCACAGGGTCACAAAAGCTCTGGGCCCTGAGATGAGTCACAGAAAGATGACATTCCTGGATGACCCATAAGCACTGCAGATACGCTTTTGTAACCTACAACACTGTTGCTTTCACACAGGGTACAGTGCACATTGGTGCAACTCTGGAGTCTGTAGACCCTAGGAATTGGAGTTATGCCCTAGGGCTGCCTTTCTCATTGGAATATAATGGGGTGTCAAGACAGTAACGCCCACTGACTATCCCTTGTATACACTCACATCATAGGGCCTATTATAGGTCACCACCCACTCTGCATAGTCCCTTCTGCTCCAGGCTACCTGGGTGTAGTTCTTGGGCTGCACACAACAGGAGTCTTCCCTGTGCAGCTCACACAGGTGTGCATATGTGACCACCAGCCCTGGGTCTCCTTCTCTTGCTGCTTCGCAGCAGCCTTGTCTCCAAAAGGCAGCACCAGTGGTAAAGACATGCAGTCCATTTTACCATGAGTTTACTTTAAGTGAGCCCAAGGTTATGATTCTCCCTCACAATAAAAGGTTGAAAACTGGGTGATTCAAAGCAAACAATTTGGGCGGATCAGATAGTCAGAACCGCCCTCTCACAGTGAACAGGTGTCACATCCTTTGGTGGTCATTTTACACATTAGCTTGGAAATAGCAAATGAATATAAAATCCTTTTCCCAATTCTCGTCTGGTTTCACATGAAACTCACTAAAACCTCATGATACATCTGAAGGGGAGTCAAAGAAACATGAAGCGATGCAGAGAACCAAGTATCCCTGTCACCTGGCACTAGGAGAGAATCACCTAGCACCCACGAATTCTCTGTGTCTGTACTTGTTGGGACAGAAATGTCCCTCTCATTCTGATGGATGTGCACTCCTGCACTGAGTGCCCTAGCTGTAATGATGTCTGGATCCCTGATGCTGATTTTTTCTTGTCATGAGCAAACACTGACCATGCATGTGCACCATGACATAGGCCTGTCTCACAGATTGTGGTTTTGTTTGGACTGGGAGGGGCACCCAAAGTGCTACCTTCATAGTGGTGAAAGGCTACTGACTTTACCAGGAGTAAAGAAGCACAAATGCAGGGGTGGTGGCATACCATGTAGTGATCAGTAGGAGTGAACAGGCCTTTTTACCTGTGTCACTGGCAGACAGGTTCACTCAACTAAAGTTCCCCCGGTGTGTGCTTAACTTACCATTGGCCTACATCTGTTTAGTGTGCAGTGATGCACAGCACATAGTTCTTATACATGTGCTGGGTGTATGTGTGCCTGTGAATGGTACAATACAGAACAGGTGCAGTTCTGTGCAGTGTGTGTGTGTTTATACGCATGTGCTGGGTATATATGTGCCTGTGAATTATATAATAAATGAGGCATGTAATGTTATGCAATGTGTATATATTATATGCATGTCTTGGGTGTATACATGGAAGATTCTGGGTTTCATTGTGGGAGACCCAGGGATAACTGGAGGAACATGAGGAAGAAGAGGACCCCTCTCCCCTCAAACAAGTTAGTGGATATCTGCATTCCTGTGAGTTGGGTGGGACACATTGGAGGAAGAGAGAGAAAGGCTCTTCACTACACTTCAAAGGGTGCCCTTTGATTCAGAGAAAGATCAGTGGACAGGGGCCTGGGTAGATCACAAGAAGATGATGGGTGTTAATAGGAAATTTATAAAGAGCAGGTCCCAGGCCCTGGTGGTGACATCCAGGTGTGAAACTCTAGTCTCTCCCACGCCTGTGTTGTAGAGCAATCAAAACTGGAGTCGCTCCTGTTGTGACTGGAGCAAGGGCAGGGAAGAGGACAGGGCACTTCAAAAAGAAGCAGAGCTCTAACATAAACTTCAAAGACTCAGGCTGCAAATCACATTTGGTGTTTGGAAATGGACTTCCACCTTGGCGACTTCACAAGAATTATGTCTAATGATGTGCCTGTTTTGTAAACCCGTATGGATGTTGTGCACTGTCATTATATTTGGGGAAAATTGGGGATTGTTACTAGAATGTATAAAACAAATAAAAATATGTTTTTTTTTTTAAATGGGAGCTCCAGGACCCCAAACTTATCACCTTCAAGCAGCCAGTTGGGCCGTGGGAGGTGGAGAAGCTCTGCAAGACTCCTGCCTGTGACCAGGACTGAGGGGCCAAGGCCTGGCAGTCCCTAGTCTCCTAGCTGGGTGAGGGGACAGTATAAGTACCTGTTTACTTGCCAAGACCAGTGTGCCTTGTGAGGAACAGGAGAGTGCTGGAGGGAGTCAGATACAGCGGGGGATCCTGTTGGTTGGATTCCTGTAGAGAGGTATGAGGAGCCAGCTGCTGCACCAATCCAGTCATTGACCGTTTGTAGGGAAAAGTCGGCAACCATGTAGTCCGGAGAAGGGGTTCAGTAGAATTTAGCCATGACTGTTGCTGCACCAATCAGGTCTTTGCTCGTGTGCAGGTTAAGTCAACGACCCTTTATGCAAGTGTGCCGAGCTAAGTCAGTGATGCTGTATGCCAGGTGGGGCCGCTGTGAAGGTTGTTACTGTGGTGATTGAGCCTTAGCCCATGTGCAGAGTTTAGCAATGACCCAGAATGCTGGAGGGGGCCACTAGGACAAGGCAAGGAGCATGGTCTGCTTGAGACCACTATCGAGAGGAGGAGGCCGCCATTGTAACCGGACTGAGCCCAAACTCAAACGGAGGAGCAACATAGGAGCATCACAATCCCCCACCTCAACCTGTGGAGAGTAGCCCAAGAGACTTACCAAGCATTGTAGAAGCATCAAGGACCCGCCGGCAGCTGCCTACAGAGGACCGCATCTGAGGAACTAGAAAAACACTTGATTGCTGTTCCTCCCGGGCCGCATGTGAAGGAACTTACTAGAGACAGCTGCTGCAGTGTCAGAGCCCATGAAGAAGGTGCACTCCAAGACACCAGTCGCTCTTATCCTGCTGGTGCAGCAAAGAAATATTTATGGGCCTTACGGCCCTTGTGGAACTTGCCTGCCATATATTGCTTCATGCTGGAAAAACTTTTTAACAAAGAGTCGGAGTGGAACTACTGAGTCTTGGACGACAAGTGGGGCCTAACCTGAATATATCATATGGGGAATGAGGAATAACCACTACAGCTAAAAAGAGGGGAGCTGGACTCAGGTACCAGACAGAAAAAGACTACAGCCTTGGCCTCAGTGACTTTGTGTTTTTTGTGAATGGCATATTTGACTTTGTGTGAGTCACAAATACTCCTTTTTTTATAAAGCAAGTATTTGACTGAACGATCATTGGACGATCATTGCTGCTGTTTAACATATTTTGAGTTGTGAGCCTGTGTTCACCCACCTATGTCTACCTACCCCTGAGAAGCCTTGGACTGCTCCGCCCACGCTACCACTGAGAGCCAATTGCTGACGGGGTACTTGGCCCAGTTGCTCAGAATCCTTAGTAGGTCGGGCCTCTGGACATCAGAAGTAAAAAGCCTCACCCACCAGGATTGGGCCCAGTAGCACCTGCTTGCCTCATGGTCCTATGAACGGTGTTCTGACAGTACTACATCCAAAGCAGAATCAAAATAAAAATCATGCCCAGTTGCACATCTGTTTAACTGAAGTGCAAACAGTCTTTCCATGGTAGTTCCCAAAAATAGAAGAAAACGAATTAAGTGGTTGTAGTTCAAAATCTCAGTATAAATCTCTTGATTGTATTTAATATAATAGATGAATCCACTTACATTTGTGTGTAGTACATAACAGCAGCAAAATATATCATGTTAAGGCCATGCTAACACCCGATCAGACTTCAGGTTTTATGGTACTATGAGGCAATTACCTCTATTCATTATTTAAAGTTTGCATTTACCTTTCTGTATATCTCAATAATATTTATGTTCAAGTTGAAAGCTGAGTATGTAGTGTGCATGATGAAAACCTGCAACAGAGTTGCACATTGACCGATTTGGAGAGGACACTGCACATACAGAAAGTGGTTGGGAGCTCATGGCAAACCCAGCCTCTGAGAAAAATCTTGAAATTGGCAAAAAAAAGTCAGAGTATGTAATTGTTGCTCATAGCTTTCTCAACAGCAATGTACGCTTCAAACAGTGCAGGTGATGAGAGTTCTGCTAAACTGAGAAGGTATATAATTCCAGGATTTACATTTTAATTTGAACCATAGACAAATGAGCCCTTCCCCTCCTGACCAAACAGAAGTATCAGTAGAAACAAAGTAATCATGCAATTGCTTGCTGAATGGGTTTCAGTTCACATAGTCTACTTTACACATGCAATAATATCATTCAAGGGATCTCAATGGAGTTTATCACTTGCATCCATGCACTAACAATTTCAAATGAGAAAATAATGTTCTTACTTTGCCTGAAGTCTTGATGCCTTTAGCAAGCGATGCATAGACAATCACCCAAGCCAAGAGAAGAGACAAGACTAAAGGCCACCTTATCTCACCCGGATATTCAATCCCTGCGGAAATCTTCAACATAAAGTACCTGAGAGTCAAAAAGTCAGTGAGAGTGACTGCAGGCTGCATCCATTAAGAAACAGTCCATACCATTCTAGCGTGTTCTTTCCATGGGGCATGCATTGCGATGGGCGGTGTCTCTGCTGCCCCAAACAAAGCAAAATAAATATTGAGGGTACTCAGACACATTATTGCTGTTGCAGTTTACTAATATTCTTTTAAAGAGTCCATTTAGTGAACAAAAACCCCACTTTGGAGATATGTAGTCCGAACCTATCTTACATGGCTGACCGCCCCAAACAATGGCGATTGCAAACATGGACTTGCGTGAATAGGTTTTAGAGAAAGTTAGTTTGTAATGCATCTTGCTTCACTTAATGGAGCCTTTAAACAATCCAATTTCAAATGGAACTAGTCTGTAAAATATAATTCTTGCATTTCCATATTGCCTCATGACTTCTTGCCAGTTCTCAAAATGATGCTTCAATTCGAAATAATGCCATTCCAAGCTAAAATATGGCATACACTAAAAATACACATAAAAAGCTTGAAAGACCATTCATTTTGTGCACAACTCATTTAGAATTATTAAGATAACATTGAAATTTCAAGCAAATACATTAAAGAAATATGCAAGTTTTGTATTAGATCTTTTTCAAAGTTTCATGTCAAAGGACACAGTTTTATTAACACAAAAATCACATAATACTAATATTCCATTCCACTACAGATTCTCTTTTATTGCCTGCATATTACTCAGGCACAAGGTCGATACCTATTATAATATGAGACTGCCAATAGGAAGGAAAGTTGAAGGAGACACAGGTCACCTTGCTTCTCCTGGGTTGCTATCATATCCAGTGAGCCCCAGCTTTGACCAATGCACAGCTTTGGCTAATTTTTAACATTACTATCAAACACTTACAGTCTCTAGAGAAGCAGGTATGATTTGGCACTGAGTTTTCATTCTGTGAGAATTTATGAGAAAGTATGTACAAAAGAATATATATTTATTTCCTTGAGTCACAATCCATCACATTTCATACTGAAACACCTTCAACCCAGGCTGTGGGAACAGTAATCCTTTTGGGTTACTCTTCCTGGTCACAACATTTTTCCTATCAGTTTGGAGAAGGATTGCAGTCAAGCTGATGCAATTCACATATCATTTGTCCTGCAGCATTTTCCATCCTCCAACCCAAACAGTTTATTATTAAGAAAAGCTTACTAAAACCATTGAATCCTTAAGAGCAGACACTTGTAAGCTCTGTCCACAATCCCCTCTCAAAGTAGCTGATAGAGACTGGTGATGAAAAGTGATATTAATCAATTGAACAATTGATTATCTGGTCTATAAATGAAGACCATCACAGGACCCTCCATATCATCAGACCAGTCAAGGCAAAGCAATCATGCCTTGAATTTCTCTGTTGTGTTTGTTCTTATTCTCCTTGCAAAGGGTAGGAATATGTCATTCATGTCCTAATACTCCATTAATTTCTTATCCATTTCATGGCCATCCATCAATTCTAACTCTGCACAAGGAGAATAGGCAATATGCAACCCAAGGAAAATCTATGGTTTGATAATACATGACACATTATATATCAAAGTTGGTTTATGATGAGATCCTACATTCCAGGTTTTCAGGATAACCACATTCAATATGATTCGTATTGAGATTTATCGTATGTAAATGTATTTCTTGTAAATATCCTATGTATTGACATTGAACTGACCCTTCTGACCAATGTTGGAAACTACTGCATTAGATTAATGATTTTTCTGTTCCTGTGTGAACATATTTTCAGTATGATCATAAGAAAGAGAAACTTTCTCGCCTGTAGGCGACTGACTGATACTTTCTGGCTCTGAAGTATGAGTTGTGAGCTTGCACTTCCTGCACCAAAGGCCTAGGATCCGAGGACACCATAATTCAGTATTATTTAAGTAATTGAATCCTCAGTGTCACTAACAGCAATATTTACACTCAATGAAATGCCATCAGATAATGTGACTTATGAACAGCATATTCAGGCTAAACTACTAGGAGCCAATCATAGAAAATTGCAATTAATAATGGACAGTGAAGAGACATTCCCAGAAAGGTAGCAAGCACAGTGTGCAGCCGAAATATGTGGGTCAGCCTTCAAATGTAGTTGTCTGAAACCAGAGGGCGAGTAAGGGCCAGAATGCCTTGTGAAAAAAGTTATACAAAATAAATATGCAATTTTACATTTACCTTAAACTAAGACAGCAGATTGTTCAGTGATACCAAAAATCTTCAGCTGTATGGTGTGGGCTTCAAGGACTGTATAAGGGAAACTTTTAAAGTTTTCTTTAGAGTGCACTTAGGTGGTTTGTGAATCATGAAAATTCAGACATCTACACAAACAAAAAAGTGAGAAGGACTGGGCCTGCATCTCTTGAACTCATGACGCCAGAGTTACTCCCAGGGCAAGTTCTCCAGCCTCAGGGACAGAAGGCTCCAGCAACCTTGAGCCCAGCACCTGGACTGCATACATAATGTACCTATTCAGTATACGTCAGACCCAGGATACTACAATATGTTTCCGCTCCAAATTAGTTGATATCTACATTAATATGCATGGTTTCTGTAAACAGGTACAAACATTTATTTCCGGCTACCAATGACTCATTTTAGGATCTGTGATCTGCTTATTATGATATCTACATTGTAAAATGTATTCAATCAACACGTTTTCAAAAGTCAAATCTTTTTTAATATCCTATGTGTATTTTGGTATTGGTGGAGCTGTTATAGTCGTAGTGTTGTATTAAATCTAGGTCTGCTGCCCTATCCCTAGTTCACATTGCCCAATTGTGGAACCTTCCCTGGTCTCAATACCAGATTTCACCTCATAATTTGCTTCTAATTCTATGATCTTCTAGAACAGCATCACTTATCCATTTCAGAAAGGTGCACTAATAACTAATAATTTTAAGGAGAAGAACACCACGTTATTTATCCAAGCAATTGTTCATTGCGTTATGGAGTTTCCTTAGTTATGCCTTTCCATAGTTTCATAGATGTCTGCCATATGAGGCTTTATTGAATATTTTATTTGTTAATCCTTTGTAAGTAAACTTCACGCTTGACATCATCTTAGTGTAAAGATTCATTAGAAACCTTGGAGAACTCATGCTTTCAAGTGAGATTATTTAAGGAACAGATGAATGAGATCCCATTCTTCATGTTACTTGTTCCTACATTGTCTCACCTTCTTTGTCAAAGAGAATATCACAAAACCTAAGTATGTTTCAATGCCACCCCTTCATTCACCTGCAAGATATATATTTTGATATTGAGTACAAGACATTATTTTATATTTAGTCCTCGGAATTTTAGTTGAGAAGCACATATTGTAAAGCACATCAACTATAATTGCCAGTCAAGACTGAGGCTTTGGCGCTTCAAGTGACTTTCATTTTGAGAAGTACCTGAATCAGGAAGTGATGATAGGTGCAGTCTGCAGAACAATAACAGAAGCAAAAGTGTAAAAATGTAACCTTTAACTTTGCAACTTTCCTGCTATAGCAGATGCAGGAAATACAGGGTAACCCTATTCCAAGTGGAAAGTGGGCAGTGGTAGAACAAAAAGACAATGGTGATTCCACCAAGAAGTGTATTGAACAATCAAATGCAACTTTTAATAAACGAAAACCTTCATTAATTAAATATGTTGATTGAGTTCAATGTATGAAATGCATAAAATTGCACAGCCCAGAAATGAAAAGAAACATAAAAATGTATTGGATTCATTTAATTTTGTAAAACAGGTATAACGTGACCAAAGGTGTATGCTGCACCTCTGCGATAAGTGGAAAATGATAAACAGCAGTCATACTGTTCCCCGTGGGAAAAAAAAAAGTTTTTCTTATAGGTTGAAACCAACAAAATATAGTTGTAGATGTAGGTGTAGATTTTAACAGTCTTGTATCCTATTGAAACAAGTCATCAGAATTAACTGTGCAGAAAACCTGAATGCAGGAGGAGCAGAGCAGCTTGAAGACTGTTTGCTCTATAACCTATCTTAAAAGATTGTATGAATCCAATACAGATTAATCTTTGTGAATTTTGTGTTAAATATCAATTCATATGTTTCATTTACTGAACTCAATCAGCAAATTATTGTTTTGATTAACTGAAAGCTGCAAATGGTTTGTTTGGTACTCTATCCAGTGGAACTGATGTTTCTTTGTATTGTTAGAATAGATCTAACACTTCATTTCCTGTATTCCTTTATAGAATTTCTTACTTCATATGTTCATAAGATAAAGAACAACAGAAGCAAAGACAAGGACTACAAAACTAAAGAAAATTGTAGACAGGAAAGAGTTTTTAATTTGTAATTCCTGCACAATTTAACACATTAATGTTAGGGAAAGTATTTCCTGAATCTCATGCAACGTGTTTGCCTCACTTCAAGTACTAAAATATAATAAGATCCCTCTTTTATACTGTAATATGTATGGACATGGAGTTTCCATGTCATTTCCATTTGTTTACTTTGAGGCACTATATTAACAACAATGCTTATTGACAGCAGACCAGGGGTGTGTGATTTTTCTAACCTGCCTATTTACCCCATTGTTTCCTATTCAATCAAGTAATGGTCTCCCTTCTGCTTTGATTGGGGTAGGGTAGAGGTAGGGTGTAGATAATTGAGTGCTGGTGATTTGAAGACAATCTACAATGAGAAGCTGCACCACAGTCACAGCAAAATATTGCACAGCTCTTTGAAGAATGAGAATCTTTGCACGGTTATGGCATTACACAACTATGGAGGTGTTTTTCCACCATGTTAAATATGTCATGCACAATAGGAAATTGTCATGCACTTTAAAAAACTCTACAATAAAGGACTAGTACCTCATGTGCTATGAAACTTATGCATCATAAAAAGTAACATTGGAAACAGAGCTTTTGTGGCACAGCATGATAGCAACATGTTTTCTTTCAACTGGCCCATAGAACCAGGATTCATAATTGGGTACCCTACAATTCAACAACTGAATAAATCTGTTACTCAATGACTGTGATTAAAAACTCATGTTGTTGCCTCATGGTGGCCGAATCCCAATAACATATTCATCTTACTTGAAATACTCTTCGCTTCCGCTGACAAAGGTTTTGTTGGCCTGGTTGGTGACATTGACCATCGTCAAGTTAGGATAGGCAGCCATACAGAACGTGCTGTTCTTGATCTGAATTCGTGGGTGATCAACAATTATGCATGAATCTGTTAAAAGAAGACTTGACATGAAATGAAGGATATACTTGATATTGTCCTGGACTCACGAGGGAATTAAATCAGAAATTGTTAGAATTAAAACAAAATCAACTCAAAATTGTATACATGTATGTATAAGTACTTGTAGAGCTCACATCTAGCTTGCGAACCACAGAGCATCTCGAGACAGGAATATTTTCAGAAACAAAGAAAAATTAATGCACATTGAGATTAAATTCTGAAGTTGCATATTAGCAGAAGTGCATGGCTGTTCAGCATTTCAGAGTAGACTCTTTTCTATTGGTGTTCTCCTCATACATGTGTAAAGTAAAAGTCATTTTTTGGTTTTGTGCTGTCATTTCTCACTATCACAAGGTGGCATCCTGGGGGTACTAACTTACCTTTCCTTATAGAAGCACTGGCCCAGTATGTAACATCAGTGTCTGATGTGCTATCAGACAAAATTTATTATGTAATCAGTAAAAAATGTGCACTTTCCAGCACTGTTTCTTGTAGGGCGTTTGTGCACTGTTTATGAATAGCTGACTTTATCAATGATCAGTCTTAGGACCTCAGTATAACTACTTATACCTAGAAGCATGAAAAAAATGTTCATTTGCATTTCAAACTAAGTTGAAATATGCAACTGCTAGTTATTCAATTTAATGTGTTGATAGCTATTTTAACAATCAGTCATGCATTTCTTTTGAGTTTCGTTAATAGGATTCTGTAACTAGTCAATGCACTACACTATATTCAGTTCTAGATTTCAAACAACTGTCTGCTGCCTAATAAGTAAGAGTGGTAGTGAACTACCTGCATTACTTCTTCACTACTGCTGGCTGTGAATTACCATGTTTACACAGTGAGGGCAGAAACCTGTGAGAACATCAATTTTCTATTGTTTATTATTGTTATTACATTTTTGTTTTTAAAAAAGCAAAATGGCGACTTTGCAAATCTGATACTTTTATTAAGCTAATGAGATTTCAAATTGCTAGTTTTTGAAGCCACATATCTCCCTTCCTTATTTACAGAAATCACTTCCAATCTTTTTTTGTTTTTAGTGGCCCCATAAAGAGAAATAATATCAAATAAACATTGTAACAGTTTGCAAAAATTCATAATGTAACCCCTGGTTTATTGGAATGAACAAAAAGTTAAAAATACCCATCCTGGGAAAATCCTGCAACAACAATGGCTGATGGCCCAACACCAGTCCCAGAGAAGAGAAATACAGATAATTATCACATTATGCAAGGCAGCAAAAGACATGAAACCACACAGGAAAGAGTTTGGTGGGAACATTATAAGACAAATCCTCTATAAATGATATTTGAGTTTTAAAGTATGGAATTTAGGAGAAAATATATTCAAACTGGTGTGCAGTGAACATTTAGGTTTAATTTTCTAAAAACAAAAACAACAAACTTTTATGGAACACCCATTCTCTTTTGTTATTGGCCCTAACAATGTAAATTGCACTACAAAGTCATTATTTATATTTATTTTACTGGGGAGATTTTACCATACACCATTTTAAAACAGGATATTCTGAGAAGTATACACCTACACATAGGTAGCACCATATATGCGAAGAATATATCCCAAATGTCATCATCAAGTATAACAGTAAACTAGTCTACAGAGACATTGTACTAGTCTGTGTAATGATTGCTCCTCTATCACTCCACGATGACCCGTTAGGACATATGCTATGGCTGGCTCTATAATACCCAGTAGTCCTCTGGGTCCCTCCCTGTCACTTCTGTGTGGTCTCCTCAGTCACATAATATGGCTAGTTACACCACCCTAACAAACAGTCCCCACACAAGGGCTCCAATTGTTCTTGGTTTGATCTGTTCCTGTTGCAGGTTTGAGGTTTGCAAGGGATCCTGGATAAAAACAACTTGGTGAGAGCCATGCAAAACGCCCCATCCAGGATTACTTCTGGTGTATTGTTGTCAAAAATATACAAGTTTGCTAGGTTTCGCTATGTGCCAGTTGAGCTAGGTCCCAAAATTCACATCTAGGCACATTGCAAAAAAAGGGTCAGTTTTCAGCAGAAAACAGTTGAGGTGTCCATGTTTCATTTTGGGACCATTCCTGTCAAAAGTACTACCCCCATCTGCGTATGTGGTACCATTTTTATTGGGAGACTTAGGGGAACGCAGAAAAGTAGAACAAGTCTTTTAAAAAAATATATGTTATTTCATCAGTTGCAGGTAGATATGTTATTTCATCAGTTGCAGGTAGATATTGAGATAGGCTCAAAAGAAGAAAGTTTGAATGTTGAACAAGAAAATATGGCCTGATTTGAGATAACGACAGATAAATCAAAAGTACATTATGGGGGCCTAGAACCTAGTAGAGGATTTCTGCTAGTCTTAAGATAGATGGTTTACAAGGAGTTTTACATAAATTAATACTTCATTGCCTGGGTAATTGAATAAGTACGCAGCTGTAAGCCATAAAAATCTCTCAAATCATCATATCATGGAATACTCAGGTCCCCATATAGCCCTAAACGTCCGAGTTTCACCCGTTCGTTGAGCATAGAGTTGCTCCTTATAGCGCACTACTTTCATTTTGTGGTCCCAATGTTCGGATGATGGGAGTGTAATTGATTTTCAAGCTTGGAGTATTAATAATTTAGCAATTAGGAAAGCGATATAAAACATTTTCTTTGAGCAGATGGATAACTCTGAACAGCTAGGGATCCCAAAGAGAGCTCCTAGAGGCTCTGGGGTTAAGGGGACATGAACTTTGGAACTAATCCACTGAAACAAAATCCCAGAACTCTACTAAATCTGGACAGGTAAAGCATAGATGCAACCAGTCTCCCAGGCTATGTTGAGATCTAAGGCATTTGCCTGAAGCTGATGGGAATGCTTTCTTAATCTGAACTGGAGTGTAATAAAGCATCCATTTAGCAAAAAAGGAGATTCTTTTAAAGTTTGCACCCCTTATGACTTTATGAGACAAGTTATTATAATGTTTCCATAGTTAAGGATCTATCTTACACCCTGTTGTGGTCTCAATCTTGATCAAGGCTTTGGGAATTACTTTTTCCGTATAGTCGTTGATCCAAAATTTGATACCAATTGCCCACCACTGCTTGAATGTTGACATAGAGCGCCTGCGCAATCGTAGAAGCTAATGGGTCTATCCTTAACTTGGTTACCTGAAAGACATGACAAATTTGAAGGTAGGAAAAAATTAAAGCGTCTGGGATACCGGGATTCCTCTCTCTGAGTTGTTCCTATGTCTTAATGTCCCTCCCCCACCTGTAAAAAATGATTAAGCCTTGAGAATCTCAGATTTTCCCATTCTCTAATATGGCTAGGTCCCACCTGTAGACCCAACACCCCAGATTCCTGAAGCAGAATTGAGGGATGAAAGCTGAGGAGATGATAATTCTCTTGGAGGCCAAAATCCCAGGACCATACCATGTAGGGAAAGTAGCAAGTGCCCTTTGGGAGCTGAGGACAATTGAGAAAGTGAGGGAGATGAGCATTGTTCTCAAATAATATCTGCTTGAGATAAAAGTTATGATCCTGTTTATGAGCTACGGCCACTCTTTTGAGCCAATCTAAATAGGCCACCTCAAAGTATTTCCTAAAATGGGGTAATGCCAGATCACCTTTCTCTATAGGTATCGCAAGCATTTCAAGTTTAGTACAGGGTTTTGTGTTCGCCCAAATGAAATGGAGTAACATTAGATCTATTTCCAGTAAACATTTCTGAGGAATTTTGATGATTGCATTGGAGAATATAAATAGGAAAAAGGGAAGAATCATCATTTTATTAAGTGCTATAAGGCCTATGATTGTTAGCGGAAGACAACATTTGTGAGGAAGATCTTGGGCTTTTTAAAGGGTGAACAAGTAATTAAGTTTATAAAGGTCTTTAAAATCGTGGGAGGCATGAATGCCCAAATATCTAATGAGACGAGGCACCCAAAATTGTGCCTGCGTGTCAAAAGGTAACACAGCTTCCGTGCTGTTAAATAAGAGCGCCTCTGACTTCCTGTGGTTGACCCTATAGCCCCCTAGATTAGTAAATATCTTGATCTTAGTGAAAGCCCTTTCCACATTGGCAGACTCAGCAGATAGATACAATATCATGTTGTTAGAAATGGGGTCTCTGGTTGACAGTCAGGTTACCCCCTGTTCAAGCAAGGACCCTCACTCTAGTTAGGATAAAAGAGAATCACCCTCAGCTAACCCCTGCTTACCCCCTTGGTAGCTTGGCAGAGCAGTAGGCTTAACCTCAGAGTGCTGGGCGTAAAGTATTTGTACCAACACACACAGTAACTTAATGAAAACACTACAAAATGACACAACACCAGTTTAGAAAAATAGGAAATATTTATCTAGACAAAACAAGACCAAAACGACAAAAATCCAAGATGCACAAGTCAAGTTATGATTTTTTAAAGGTTTAAAATAAAAAGAGTCTTTAGGTAGTTGTAACAACACACTAGCGCTGCTAGCGTGTAAATGTACCTGGTTTGCGTCAAAAATAACCCCGCACGGGCGGTGTGCGTCGAAAGTAATCCTGCACGGCTGTGTGCGTCGAAAACCACTCGGCACGGCGGTGCGTGTTGAAAAAGCCAGCCACACGACGATCCGAAAGTCCCGCGGCGCAGGGTGCGATCTCTCAGCCTCCGTCAGCGATGCTGCGCGTCGTTTCTCCTGCTCCGGGCGTCGGTTTTTCGGTCGCGTTTCCTGCGGCGTCGTTTCTCAGCTGCGGAACCGGCGTCGCGTCGTTTTCTCAGCCGCGATCGGATTCGCGTCGATCTTTTCTCCGCACGGCGCTCGGTGCGTGTATTTTTGTCCTTAGGCTGCCAGCCTCTCTTTTCAGGGTCCCCGGAACTGGAAGGGCACCACAGAGCAGAGTAGGGGTCTCTCCAGAGACTCCAGGTGCTGGCAGGAAGAAGTCTTTGCTATCCCTGAGACTTCAACAACAGGAGGCAAGCTCTACATCAAGCCCTTGAAGATTTCTTCTTCAAGATGGAAGGCACACAAAGTCCAGTCTTTGCCCTCTTACTCTGGCAGAAGCAGCACTGCAGGAAAGCTCCACAAAGCACAGTCACAGGCAGGGCAGCACTTGTTCCTCAGCGATCAGCTCTTCTCCAGGCAGAGGTTCCCCTTGATTCCAGAAGTGTTTCTAAAGTTTGTAAGTTTGGGTGCCCTTCTTATACCCATTTTAGTCTTTGAAGTCACCTTCCTTCAAAGGGGACTCACACCTTCTTGTGAAATCCTGCCTTGCCCAGGCAAGGCCTCAGACACACACCAGGGGGCTGGAGACAGCATTGTCAGAGGCAGGCACAGTCCTTTCAGATGAGAGGGACCACTCCACCCCTCCCTCCTAGCAGAGATGGCTAATCAGGAAATGCAGATCACACCCCAGCTCCCTTTGTGTCACTGTCTGGTGTGAGGTGAAAAACAACCCAACTGTCAAACTGACCCAGACAGGGAATCCACAAACAAGGCAGAGTCACAGAATGGTTTAAGCAAGAAAATGCTCACTTTCTAAAAGTGGCATTTTCAAACGCACAATCTCAAAATCAACTTTACTAAAAGATGTATTTTTAAATTGTGAGTTCAGGGATCCCAAACTCCACCTGTCCATCTACTCTCTAGGGGAATCTACACTTTAATCATATTTAAAGGTAGCCCCCATATTATCCTATGAGAGAGAGACAGACCTTGCAACAGTGAAAACGAAATTGGCAGTATTTCACTGTCAGGACATATAAACCACATTACTATATGTCCTACCTTATCCATACACTGCACCCTGCCCTTGGGGCTACCTAGGGCATACCTTAGGGGTGCCTTATATGTAAGGAAAGGGAAGGTTTAGGCCTGGCAAGTGGGTACACTTGCCAAGTCGAATTTACAGTGTAAAAATACACATACAGACACTGCAGTGGCAGGTCTGAGACATGATTACAGAGCTACTAATGTGGGTGGCACAACCAGTGCTGCAGGCCCACTAGTAGCATTTGATTTACAGGCCCTGGCACCTCTAGTGCACCTTACTAGGGACTTACTAGTAAATCAAATATGCCAATCATGGATAAACCACTTACATACAATTTAAACAGGAGAGCATATGCACTTTAGCACTGGTTAGCAGTGGTAAAGTGCTCAGAGTTGAAAAGCCAACAGCAACATGTCAGAAAAATATAGGAGGCAGGAGGCAAAAAAGTCTGGGGATGACCCTGCATAAGCAAAAGTCCAACACGACCCCCTACCAGCCTAAAGCCAGGGGAGAACAATCAATACCTTGATGTACTTCCCTGATTGGGGCGATAGAACAAGGACCCAGGCCCACAACAGCAGGGGCATGTTCCAGTTCTACGCCTTCCTGACTCCAGTTGGATCCCTCTGTCCATACTCTCAGGGCCCACTAAGCTAACCCATGGGGAACCCTTCTCCACATCTACAGACACCATCTGTGCAACACCTAACTTTACTTTGCTCACAGATGTATTGCAATGGGCAGATAGTACCACCAGGGCCAACACAGTGGTGTTGCCCACTCCACCCCCGGGGTGTAAGGGCCAACACAGTGGTGTTGCCCACTCCACCCCCGGGGTGTGACTCTCGTCCTCCCCCCCCCCAGGGGCAACTCTGTCCACCAGGACAGCAAGCCACAGTGGCCCCAGACAACTGTCAGGGATGAGAGCCCGACCTCAGGCCTCTCTAACCACTGTGACTGTGGAGAGTGGGGGGTGGTAGCCCCAGGTGCCTGGCACCCTTTGACCACTCTCTCTTCCACCAGGTCAGGGATGACAACCTGACCCTGGTCCTCCCCTCTGGGGCTCTGTACCCTTCCTGCAGAAGCGGCACCCCCAGAGTCAAAAACTGTCAGGGTGCTTGTAGAAGCAGTCCTGCACAATTCTTCCATCAGTGCAGGGATGTTAACCTGCAACTGATCCTCCAACCTGGGGTCTGTACCTTCAGGTTGGACCAGGGCCAGGGGTGAGGCTTCCCTCCCCCTGCCCTCTCTTCTGGGGTCCTGAACCACCCAACTAGGAGTGGCCCCCCCAGAAGACAACATGGTAGGGGCACTGTTAGCAGTAGCCCCTTCCTCCAGGTCAGGGGGGACACCCTTAACCTGGCCTCCCAATCTAGGGTCTGTACCCACAGACTGGATCACTGCCTGGCAAACCAGGACTTCCTGGGGGGCATACCTACCCCCTACCAGGTCAGAGTTTACCCTCTGAACCTGGTCATCCAACCCAGGGTCACCACCCTGCGGTTGAACCACTGCCTGGCACACCAGGACTTCCTTGGGAGCACACTTACCCCCCATCAGGTCAGAGTTTACCCCCTGAACCTGATCATTCAACCCAGAGTCACCACCCTGCGGTTGAACCATTGCCTGGCACACCAGGACTTCCAGGGGGGCACACTTACCCCCCTCAAGGGACACACTGTCCCGAAGGGCCACACAAGAGTCTGGCTGGCGCAGGTCTCCTGACCTCTGCCCATCTGACAGAGTCTGGATTCCCCCCAGCCCAGAAAGGGTCTCACCAAGGTCATTCATGGGGGGCTCTGCTCTCAGAGCTGACCCCTGACCCTCCAGGTTCTCCACTGGGGTCCGCAACCCCCTCTCAACCCTCTGTCTGGACTTCTGCACCCCCTCACTAGGAGTGGTACCGCCAGACACCAGAACTGGTGGGACGCTGGCTACAGCGGCCCCCCCAAGTTCTCCTGACACTGTGGGGTCTCCCTCAACAGATGGCCCTATGGTACAGGCTAGGCTCCCCTCCTGGTGTTCCCGCAGGGAACCCTCCAGGACCTGGGACCGGATCTCGGGCACCTTGGGCCTCAACCCATCCCCATTCCCTCTCCTCTGAGACTGGACATGGGGTCCCTCACCCATCCCACTACACTGGGACCTACCTGGGACACTACAATCCTTCCCTACCTCACCTGGTTGGGAACTACCTAGACCACTCCTCTCAGGAGCACCCCCAAATGCCTCTTCAGACTCTCTGGTACTCACCCAGAAGTCTGCCTCCATTGTAAGCTCCCTGGGGTCAGAGAACTCACACTCCACCTGGTGTTGGCATAGCTCTGGAAAATAAGGACTAGACATATGCTCTCCAGCAATTACATCACTCAGCCCCTCGCATGAATTAACCAAAGTACCCTTCACCCAACCATCCAGTGACTCTGCTTTGAAAAAGCACCCCACATCACCCTCCTGAGACTGGTGAGACAGTACCTGACTGTCCCTGACACTCAACCCACACTCTTCTGGGATGTTTTCACACTCCATAACCAGGACCTCTACCTGGGGGGAACCCCTCTCCCTGTCACTCTCACCTAGAGTCAGTAGAGTGTCCCTCCCACCAGTAGGAATATGACTCCCCATGCCAGTTCCCCAATCCACCTCAGGGACCCTGTGCATCACTGGAGCTACCTCATACCCCTGAACCTCCTGGCGTGTGTTAACTCCCTCCTTCAAGTAGGGCACCACCTCTCTGGGCATGTGCACTTCTGCAGCATCACTGGATATACAATTGTTGCTGCCACCATTCCAGCTGGACTCAGCCCTCATGACTTCCAGCTCTTTCAATTTAAGCTCGTAAGCATAAATCATTTTTTTAATCTCTAAGTTCCTCCTCCTTTCTTCCAGGACTAAGGCTCTCTTCTCCTCAGCCCTCTCAAGCTCTGCATCTAGCTCTTCCAGACTCCGGATTCGAGCTAGGAGCCAATCATCTCTTTCTGTTCCCTCCTCAGGGCCACTGCCCTCCTCTTTGGAGTAGCCCTCCTCCTCAGAGTAGTTATCCTCCTCAGACTCATTTGGTGGTGTTGCCTGACAACGTTTCAATTCATACTGAAACAGGGCTGACTCAAGATCCTCCCTTCTGGATTTCTTGTTCACAGCCAGTCCCCTTTCCATGCAGAATGCTTTAAGCTGCCACTTTTTATACATAAATAGGTGCCAGAAATTGACTTCCATTCTGCAAAGGCTTCACAACCAAAAAACAAAGTCCAAAAATATTAGCAATACTTCCAGGAGGACATCAGAGAACAAAAAGCAGAATCATAAGACAAGTAGTATGTGGTCACGTAGTGGTCTGAGATCAAAACAGTAGTGTACACTTAATTACTGTATGTCAAGTACAAATACAAGTCCAAA
Organism: Pleurodeles waltl; assembly: GCF_031143425.1. Lineage (NCBI taxonomy): Eukaryota > Metazoa > Chordata > Amphibia > Caudata > Salamandridae > Pleurodeles > Pleurodeles waltl. Next base: position 98,556,148 of record NC_090440.1, on the reverse strand, counting down.
TCCCGACCGCTGGTCACCAATGTTAGAAATGGGGTCTCTGGTTGACAGTCAGGTTACCCCCTGTTCAAGCAAGGACCCTCACTCTAGTTAGGATAAAAGAGAATCACCCTCAGCTAACCCCTGCTTACCCCCTTGGTAGCTTGGCAGAGCAGTAGGCTTAACCTCAGAGTGCTGGGCGTAAAGTATTTGTACCAACACACACAGTAACTTAATGAAAACACTACAAAATGACACAACACCAGTTTAGAAAAATAGGAAATATTTATCTAGACAAAACAAGACCAAAATGACAAAAATCCAACATACACAAGTCAAGTTATGATTTTTTAAAGGTTTAAAATAAAAAGAGTCTTTAGGTAGTTGTAACAACACACTAGCGCTGCTAGCGTGTAAATGTACCTGGTTTGCGTCAAAAATAACCCCGCACGGGCGGTGTGCGTCGAAAGTAATCCTGCACGGCTGTGTGCGTCGAAAACCACTCGGCACGGCGGTGCGTGTTGAAAAAGCCAGCCACACGACGATCCGAAAGTCCCGCGGCGCAGGGTGCGATCTCTCAGCCTCCGTCAGCGATGCTGCGCGTCGTTTCTCCTGCTCCGGGCGTCGGTTTTTCGGTCGCGTTTCCTGCGGCGTCGTTTCTCAGCTGCGGAACCGGCGTCGCGTCGTTTTCTCAGCCGCGATCGGATTCGCGTCGATCTTTTCTCCGCACGGCGCTCGGTGCGTGTATTTTTGTCCTTAGGCTGCCAGCCTCTCTTTTCAGGGTCCCCGGAACTGGAAGGGCACCACAGAGCAGAGTAGGGGTCTCTCCAGAGACTCCAGGTGCTGGCAGGAAGAAGTCTTTGCTATCCCTGAGACTTCAACAACAGGAGGCAAGCTCTACATCAAGCCCTTGGAGATTTCTTCTTCAAGATGGAAGGCACACAAAGTCCAGTCTTTGCCCTCTTACTCTGGCAGAAGCAGCACTGCAGGAAAGCTCCACAAAGCACAGTCACAGGCAGGGCAGCACTTGTTCCTCAGCGATCAGCTCTTCTCCAGGCAGAGGTTCCCCTTGATTCCAGAAGTGTTTCTAAAGTTTGTAAGTTTGGGTGCCCTTCTTATACCCATTTTAGTCTTTGAAGTCACCTTCCTTCAAAGGGGACTCACACCTTCTTGTGAAATCCTGCCTTGCCCAGGCAAGGCCTCAGACACACACCAGGGGGCTGGAGACAGCATTGTCAGAGGCAGGCACAGTCCTTTCAGATGAGAGGGACCACTCCACCCCTCCCTCCTAGCAGAGATGGCTAATCAGGAAATGCAGATCACACCCCAGCTCCCTTTGTGTCACTGTCTGGTGTGAGGTGAAAAACAACCCAACTGTCAAACTGACCCAGACAGGGAATCCACAAACAAGGCAGAGTCACAGAATGGTTTAAGCAAGAAAATGCTCACTTTCTAAAAGTGGCATTTTCAAACGCACAATCTCAAAATCAACTTTACTAAAAGATGTATTTTTAAATTGTGAGTTCAGGGATCCCAAACTCCACCTGTCCATCTACTCTCTAGGGGAATCTACACTTTAATCATATTTAAAGGTAGCCCCCATATTATCCTATGAGAGAGAGACAGACCTTGCAACAGTGAAAACGAAATTGGCAGTATTTCACTGTCAGGACATATAAACCACATTACTATATGTCCTACCTTATCCATACACTGCACCCTGCCCTTGGGGCTACCTAGGGCATACCTTAGGGGTGCCTTATATGTAAGGAAAGGGAAGGTTTAGGCCTGGCAAGTGGGTACACTTGCCAAGTCGAATTTACAGTGTAAAAATACACATACAGACACTGCAGTGGCAGGTCTGAGACATGATTACAGAGCTACTAATGTGGGTGGCACAACCAGTGCTGCAGGCCCACTAGTAGCATTTGATTTACAGGCCCTGGCACCTCTAGTGCACCTTACTAGGGACTTACTAGTAAATCAAATATGCCAATCATGGATAAACCACTTACATACAATTTAAACAGGAGAGCATATGCACTTTAGCACTGGTTAGCAGTGGTAAAGTGCTCAGAGTTGAAAAGCCAACAGCAACATGTCAGAAAAATATAGGAGGCAGGAGGCAAAAAAGTCTGGGGATGACCCTGCATAAGCAAAAGTCCAACACGACCCCCTACCAGCCTAAAGCCAGGGGAGAACAATCAATACCTTGATGTACTTCCCTGATTGGGGCGATAGAACAAGGACCCAGGCCCACAACAGCAGGGGCATGTTCCAGTTCTACGCCTTCCTGACTCCAGTTGGATCCCTCTGTCCATACTCTCAGGGCCCACTAAGCTAACCCATGGGGAACCCTTCTCCACATCTACAGACACCATCTGTGCAACACCTAACTTTACTTTGCTCACAGATGTATTGCAATGGGCAGATAGTACCACCAGGGCCAACACAGTGGTGTTGCCCACTCCACCCCCGGGGTGTAAGGGCCAACACAGTGGTGTTGCCCACTCCACCCCCGGGGTGTGACTCTCGTCCTCCCCCCCCCAGGGGCAACTCTGTCCACCAGGACAGCAAGCCACAGTGGCCCCAGACAACTGTCAGGGATGAGAGCCCGACCTCAGGCCTCTCTAACCACTGTGACTGTGGAGAGTGGGGGGTGGTAGCCCCAGGTGCCTGGCACCCTTTGACCACTCTCTCTTCCACCAGGTCAGGGATGACAACCTGACCCTGGTCCTCCCCTCTGGGGCTCTGTACCCTTCCTGCAGAAGCGGCACCCCCAGAGTCAAAAACTGTCAGGGTGCTTGTAGAAGCAGTCCTGCACAATTCTTCCATCAGTGCAGGGATGTTAACCTGCAACTGATCCTCCAACCTGGGGTCTGTACCTTCAGGTTGGACCAGGGCCAGGGGTGAGGCTTCCCTCCCCCTGCCCTCTCTTCTGGGGTCCTGAACCACCCAACTAGGAGTGGCCCCCCCAGAAGACAACATGGTAGGGGCACTGTTAGCAGTAGCCCCTTCCTCCAGGTCAGGGGGGACACCCTTAACCTGGCCTCCCAATCTAGGGTCTGTACCCACAGACTGGATCACTGCCTGGCAAACCAGGACTTCCTGGGGGGCATACCTACCCCCTACCAGGTCAGAGTTTACCCTCTGAACCTGGTCATCCAACCCAGGGTCACCACCCTGCGGTTGAACCACTGCCTGGCACACCAGGACTTCCTTGGGAGCACACTTACCCCCCATCAGGTCAGAGTTTACCCCCTGAACCTGATCATTCAACCCAGAGTCACCACCCTGCGGTTGAACCATTGCCTGGCACACCAGGACTTCCAGGGGGGCACACTTACCCCCCTCAAGGGACACACTGTCCCGAAGGGCCACACAAGAGTCTGGCTGGCGCAGGTCTCCTGACCTCTGCCCATCTGACAGAGTCTGGATTCCCCCCAGCCCAGAAAGGGTCTCACCAAGGTCATTCATGGGGGGCTCTGCTCTCAGAGCTGACCCCTGACCCTCCAGGTTCTCCACTGGGGTCCGCAACCCCCTCTCAACCCTCTGTCTGGACTTCTGCACCCCCTCACTAGGAGTGGTACCGCCAGACACCAGAACTGGTGGGACGCTGGCTACAGCGGCCCCCCCAAGTTCTCCTGACACTGTGGGGTCTCCCTCAACAGATGGCCCTATGGTACAGGCTAGGCTCCCCTCCTGGTGTTCCCGCAGGGAACCCTCCAGGACCTGGGACCGGATCTCGGGCACCTTGGGCCTCAACCCATCCCCATTCCCTCTCCTCTGAGACTGGACATGGGGTCCCTCACCCATCCCACTACACTGGGACCTACCTGGGACACTACAATCCTTCCCTACCTCACCTGGTTGGGAACTACCTAGACCACTCCTCTCAGGAGCACCCCCAAATGCCTCTTCAGACTCTCTGGTACTCACCCAGAAGTCTGCCTCCATTGTAAGCTCCCTGGGGTCAGAGAACTCACACTCCACCTGGTGTTGGCATAGCTCTGGAAAATAAGGACTAGACATATGCTCTCCAGCAATTACATCACTCAGCCCCTCGCATGAATTAACCAAAGTACCCTTCACCCAACCATCCAGTGACTCTGCTTTGAAAAAGCACCCCACATCACCCTCCTGAGACTGGTGAGACAGTACCTGACTGTCCCTGACACTCAACCCACACTCTTCTGGGATGTTTTCACACTCCATAACCAGGACCTCTACCTGGGGGGAACCCCTCTCCCTGTCACTCTCACCTAGAGTCAGTAGAGTGTCCCTCCCACCAGTAGGAATATGACTCCCCATGCCAGTTCCCCAATCCACCTCAGGGACCCTGTGCATCACTGGAGCTACCTCATACCCCTGAACCTCCTGGCGTGTGTTAACTCCCTCCTTCAAGTAGGGCACCACCTCTCTGGGCATGTGCACTTCTGCAGCATCACTGGATATACAATTGTTGCTGCCACCATTCCAGCTGGACTCAGCCCTCATGACTTCCAGCTCTTTCAATTTAAGCTCGTAAGCATAAATCATTTTTTTAATCTCTAAGTTCCTCCTCCTTTCTTCCAGGACTAAGGCTCTCTTCTCCTCAGCCCTCTCAAGCTCTGCATCTAGCTCTTCCAGACTCCGGATTCGAGCTAGGAGCCAATCATCTCTTTCTGTTCCCTCCTCAGGGCCACTGCCCTCCTCTTTGGAGTAGCCCTCCTCCTCAGAGTAGTTATCCTCCTCAGACTCATTTGGTGGTGTTGCCTGACAACGTTTCAATTCATACTGAAACAGGGCTGACTCAAGATCCTCCCTTCTGGATTTCTTGTTCACAGCCAGTGCCCTTACCATGCAGAATGCTTTAAGCTGCCACTTTTTATACATAAATAGGTGCCAGAAATTGACTTCCATTCTGCAAAGGCTTCACAACCAAAAAACAAAGTCCAAAAATATTAGCAATACTTCCAGGAGGACATCAGAGAACAAAAAGCAGAATCATAAGACAAGTAGTATGTGGTCACGTAGTGGTCTGAGATCAAAACAGTAGTGTACACTTAATTACTGTATGTCAAGTACAAATACAAGTCCAAATCCCGACCGCTGGTCACCAATGTTAGAAATGGGGTCTCTGGTTGACAGTCAGGTTACCCCCTGTTCAAGCAAGGACCCTCACTCTAGTTAGGATAAAAGAGAATCACCCTCAGCTAACCCCTGCTTACCCCCTTGGTAGCTTGGCAGAGCAGTAGGCTTAACCTCAGAGTGCTGGGCGTAAAGTATTTGTACCAACACACACAGTAACTTAATGAAAACACTACAAAATGACACAACACCAGTTTAGAAAAATAGGAAATATTTATCTAGACAAAACAAGACCAAAATGACAAAAATCCAACATACACAAGTCAAGTTATGATTTTTTAAAGGTTTAAAATAAAAAGAGTCTTTAGGTAGTTGTAACAACACACTAGCGCTGCTAGCGTGTAAATGTACCTGGTTTGCGTCAAAAATAACCCCGCACGGGCGGTGTGCGTCGAAAGTAATCCTGCACGGCTGTGTGCGTCGAAAACCACTCGGCACGGCGGTGCGTGTTGAAAAAGCCAGCCACACGACGATCCGAAAGTCCCGCGGCGCAGGGTGCGATCTCTCAGCCTCCGTCAGCGATGCTGCGCGTCGTTTCTCCTGCTCCGGGCGTCGGTTTTTCGGTCGCGTTTCCTGCGGCGTCGTTTCTCAGCTGCGGAACCGGCGTCGCGTCGTTTTCTCAGCCGCGATCGGATTCGCGTCGATCTTTTCTCCGCACGGCGCTCGGTGCGTGTATTTTTGTCCTTAGGCTGCCAGCCTCTCTTTTCAGGGTCCCCGGAACTGGAAGGGCACCACAGAGCAGAGTAGGGGTCTCTCCAGAGACTCCAGGTGCTGGCAGGAAGAAGTCTTTGCTATCCCTGAGACTTCAACAACAGGAGGCAAGCTCTACATCAAGCCCTTGGAGATTTCTTCTTCAAGATGGAAGGCACACAAAGTCCAGTCTTTGCCCTCTTACTCTGGCAGAAGCAGCACTGCAGGAAAGCTCCACAAAGCACAGTCACAGGCAGGGCAGCACTTGTTCCTCAGCGATCAGCTCTTCTCCAGGCAGAGGTTCCCCTTGATTCCAGAAGTGTTTCTAAAGTTTGTAAGTTTGGGTGCCCTTCTTATACCCATTTTAGTCTTTGAAGTCACCTTCCTTCAAAGGGGACTCACACCTTCTTGTGAAATCCTGCCTTGCCCAGGCAAGGCCTCAGACACACACCAGGGGGCTGGAGACAGCATTGTCAGAGGCAGGCACAGTCCTTTCAGATGAGAGGGACCACTCCACCCCTCCCTCCTAGCAGAGATGGCTAATCAGGAAATGCAGATCACACCCCAGCTCCCTTTGTGTCACTGTCTGGTGTGAGGTGAAAAACAACCCAACTGTCAAACTGACCCAGACAGGGAATCCACAAACAAGGCAGAGTCACAGAATGGTTTAAGCAAGAAAATGCTCACTTTCTAAAAGTGGCATTTTCAAACGCACAATCTCAAAATCAACTTTACTAAAAGATGTATTTTTAAATTGTGAGTTCAGGGATCCCAAACTCCACCTGTCCATCTACTCTCTAGGGGAATCTACACTTTAATCATATTTAAAGGTAGCCCCCATATTATCCTATGAGAGAGAGACAGACCTTGCAACAGTGAAAACGAAATTGGCAGTATTTCACTGTCAGGACATATAAACCACATTACTATATGTCCTACCTTATCCATACACTGCACCCTGCCCTTGGGGCTACCTAGGGCATACCTTAGGGGTGCCTTATATGTAAGGAAAGGGAAGGTTTAGGCCTGGCAAGTGGGTACACTTGCCAAGTCGAATTTACAGTGTAAAAATACACATACAGACACTGCAGTGGCAGGTCTGAGACATGATTACAGAGCTACTTATGTGGGTGGCACAACCAGTGCTGCAGGCCCACTAGTAGCATTTGATTTACAGGCCCTGGCACCTCTAGTGCACCTTACTAGGGACTTACTAGTAAATCAAATATGCCAATCATGGATAAACCACTTACATACAATTTAAACAGGAGAGCATATGCACTTTAGCACTGGTTAGCAGTGGTAAAGTGCTCAGAGTTGAAAAGCCAACAGCAACATGTCAGAAAAATATAGGAGGCAGGAGGCAAAAAAGTCTGGGGATGACCCTGCATAAGCAAAAGTCCAACACATGTCATCAGCGAATAGTTTCAGTTTCGGTGCACCCGGCAGAGGTGCCTCGATAGAGGCATCTTGTCACAATGCTGCTGCCAAAGGTTCAATAAAAAGTGCAAAAAGCATGTGTGAAAGGGGACATCCTTGCTGTGTCCCTCAGCGGATTGCCAAAGTCTCTGCCATACGTGCATTGACTAGGATCTTAGCTTCAGCCTTCATGTACAGCTTTTGAAGTAACCTGACACTTTTGCAAGGAAAATGGAACCTATCTAAAATCAGAAACAACACGTTCCATTGGACTAGGTCGAATGCTTTCTCTGCATCGAGCATAAAAAATGCAGCCTCAACTTTGTTCTTAGAGAAGTAATGTATGGCTTGTAGCAGAAAACTGGTATTAGTTGATAAGGTTCCGCCAAGGAGAGAGCCACACTGGTTGCTATGGACCACACCTTGAGCAAAAGGAGTGATTTTGGCAGCTATGATCTTTGAAAAGTTTATAGTCATGGTTGAGGAGACTAATTAGACGATAAGAAATGGGCTTCTTGGTTTACCCTTTTTAAGAAAGCTAACAATGATTGCACAAGTAAAGGAACAGGGTACCTCAGCCCCATTGAGGAAGTTGTTAAACAAAAAAACGTGAAGTTCGCCGAGTTGATTTGTCAATACTTTATACACTTCGGCCGGCAGGCCATCCTCCCCACAGGCCTTCCGAATAGGGGAGTTTGCAATCGCCTCTTTTACCTCCGACAGTCCGATGGGTGCCACTACTGATGGCTGAAGTTCCTTACCAAGAGTTGCAAATTGATCCATCCTAAACATTTATTTACTTGCTCTGCATTAATCATGTACGAGGGAGCATACAATTTTGCGTATTGGGTTAAAAAAATCTATTTCAAAAGTTTGGTTCACCATAGGACCCTGAGTCTCATCATAAAGAGATTTAATGGTAGCAATATCATGCCTTTTCTTGACCAGCCAGGCCAATGACTTCCCAATCTGTTCATTTTCTTCGTAATAATGCTGGAAGCACGTGCGCTGATTGACTATTTCCTGGGACAGAGAACAGTCCCTTAAAATATATCGTGCCTCCTTCAATTTGTCTGCCGAAGCCTAATTATGGATCACCTGATGGACCCTTACTGCTCGACCAAGCTCCTGTTGGAGGCATGTAATGTTCTTCTTCCTTTACTTGGTTATTTGAGCTTTGTAGGAGATAGCTTCCCCCCTCACAAATGCCTTACGTGCTTCCCAAATGGCAAATATGGAAGCTGACCCTTGATTTCTGTTAAGGAACTCAGTAACTGAAGACTGGAGGACTGCTCTCCACCCCTCATCTGTCAGGAGAGATTTATCTAGTGTCTAATGAGATCGTTCTAACTGTCTAACAGGTATACACAGCTCGATCAGAGAGAACGAGTGGTCCGTAAAAGGGTTGCATAGGATACGTGAGCCACCTCTAGCCCATTGATGGGAGGCTAAAACATAGTTTATCCTGAAATCCAAGTTGAATCTTTTGGAGAAACAAGTTAACTCTAGAGTCTGTGAATGGTCTATTTTCTAGGGATCTACTAAAGCCAAGTTTCGGATACATTTTGCCAAGAAAGGTGATGCTCTAGGTTTATTCTGCAACTTACTCTTACATGATGTATCCACCCTTTGATCTAGAATGACATTAAAGTCTGCCCCCAACAACCAGAAGGCCAGACAGTGAGATCAAGATGTTATTTAATTTCTGAAAAGAGGTAATCTCAACTTACGAAATGCACATGCTGGCTTTCTAATTTGGTGCTCACTATTATCCATCTCGTATGGTGATCTCTATGGACCTGATAAACTTCCCCCTGATATTACTCTGTTATCAAAACAGTCACCCCTCATACCGCAGCACTGGCCAAAAACAAAAAGGGACTGGGAGATAAAACTGGGTATCTTGGGCATTTTGGCCTGAATCTTTAAGTGGGTCTCCTGCAGAAATATCTGAACCTGTGATGCTCATAACCAGTTAAGTATAGCTCCAGCGGCGGCCGACACAAAAAAAAAGTGGTGCATGAGTGGAGGGGGCAAGGGGGAGGTGCGGCTTGAGGCACACAATGTGGAGGGAGTGCATGGGGCAGGTTTAATAATAATAAATATTAAAAAACACTTACTGGTGCTGCCGGCCACCTCGTGCTCCTCTGCTTCCACGCTGCACTCATGCTATGACTAAACTTGAGAGCAGTGCGGGAATCAGCCTGAACGGGCCGGCTTGCCGCTCGCTCAATCACAGTGAGTCTGTGCTGTTAATCCAACCCAGCTATCAAATACAGCGTGGTTGAAGAAACCTAACTGTGCCTAGAACGGCCTGACAAACATACATGAGTAGTTAAAGTGCACTCACTCCTCCCTCCCTCACCCCCCCTCCAATGGCCCACCACCACGCAAAAATAAAACAAAAGCTAAATATTGTTTTATTCTTCTGCTGTTGGCTCAGAGCCAGCTGGGCACCGCTCCTCCGCCATTGCAGAGAAGCGCTGCTCTATAGCTCTAAATTTGATCTGATTGTTCACCCTATTTGAAATACACACAGTTATTTTAAATGTTCTAATAGCCCTACCTATTCCCCTGCCTACTTGCATGTTCCTCCCTTCGATAGTTAGGCAGACCTTCTCCTGCTTCACTACCTGCTTTTTCCCCCACCCTTCAAACCCACACCCTTCTGCCTACCATGCTCCTCCCCTCCCTCTCCCCCATGAAGCCCAAACCGTCATGGGCTTCCTACCCTCCACTTGATCCCGCCCCCCTTGTGTCCCACCTCCGCCCCACTCGATGGAGCGGAGTGTATAGGCAGAGCACTCCAGAATCAGCATGTAAGGAGTAACAGCAGATGGACCTGGGTGAATGTTAGGTAAAAAAAAAAAAAGAGGGAAAACAAAAGAGAACATCAAATCGCATCAGGCTTTTCCATTTCAGAAACCATATTTTAAGGACCTAATCCTGGGGCTTAGTCCCATGGGCCTGTGGGTCTTGTCTTGCATGTAATTTTCTTAAAGACTGCAAGATGATTTTTGCATGGTTAAGCGAGTGGAAAATATGAGCTTGACCCTTGAAGAACACTTTAACCTTAGACTGTTGCATTATGCCCGCAGGTGTTCCTTGGTTCTTAAAGTCATTGATCATTCCTATAAATTCTCGCAGACGCCGAACGGCCTGAATAGACATGTAAGAAAAGACACAAAATGAAAGATTGTCGTCTGTGGATTTATAGGCCCAGGTGGAGGACTCACGTAGAGCTCCTGTCATGCTCCGCGTACAGCAAGCTATCCGCTGGGTGACCTACGGTGAGTGGCTGAAGAGCTGCAGCAGAGTGGGGGCAGTGGCGGCAGCTGTAGGAGCAGCCAAATTCGACAAGCTATCGGCCAATAAACAATGAAGTGGTGAGCCGGGGACTATTTCGATGAAGGATAGCGAGGACGGTGAGTCACGCCGAGGCTTGGTGAGAAAAGCAGAGTCTGCGTTAAACGCTTAGCGATCCGATTCAATTAAACGAGAAAGGAGTGGAAGCTGGAAGAATAGGTGAAAACAGGGCATACAAGCGAGCACATTTTTTATCTCTCATTCAGATGCGGTCCTGGGGCAAGCTAGACGAAATCTTCCGTACTCTGTTGGAGCCAGTATCAGCATCAATAGTCTCTTCGTGTCAAGCCCCTGCCCCCAGCTCACTTGATCACTCACTACAAGGACGATAAGGGACCTAGCACACTGCAGATGCAAGCAACTACTTTTTAAGGAGAAAGAATGTAGCAACAACAGCTAGAAAGCTCCTGCGACCTTATTTGGTATCTTAGAAGCTTGCTCGAGCGAAAGAGTTGAAGCATCCTGGAGGGCAGTAATAGAGTTTCATGCGGTGTGAGAGTATCGGGGGATGTCGCAGAAGCGATATGTGTAACACATATGCGGCTTGCAGCTCCCCTGAGATTCTCAGGTGTTCTGCAGTTGCAATTCCCACCAATTATTGAGGAGTAGATTTGAAAGGAGAATGAAATGTCTCACCAGGGACGGACCATTGAAATCTCGAATCGCAACCAAAACCCCAAAATCCAGCAAAAATAGGAAACTGTCCATAATGACAACAAAAGGTTCCACTATACCTTCAAGTAAGGGGGCTTATCCTGCAAATATTTAGGGGCCTTGCAATAAGTGTTGGTGCAACAGAGGATGCTAGTTAAAGTCCCTTCCATCAACCCAAAATCGCAAAAGCCTACAAACACAACAGGGGCAGAGCCCACATGTAGCATTCAACAAGTTTTGCCAGATTCCTTTATACGTATTTCACAGGGAAGCCCCTCTGCTCAAGGCCAGCTGGGAGAAAAAATCAACATCATGGCCCTCATTACAACATTGCCGCCCGCCAAGTTGTAACCGCCGTGCGGCCGCCAATGCGGCCACACTCCGCGGTGGCCATTATGACATCCCCGCTGGGCCGGCTGGCCGAAACTGAGTTTCCGCCCGCCGGCCCAGCGGGAATGTGGGCCGCAATAATGGGAGCTAGCTCCAATTGGAGCCGGCGGTGTTGCAGCCGTGCGACGATTGCAGTTGCACCCGTCGCGCTTTTCACTGTCTGCTGTGCCCCGCGACTCCCCTTTTTACCAGCCTTTCCGTGGCGGTTCCTACCGCCATGAAAAGGCTGGCGGGAAGGGGACTCGTAATCCAGCTCTGCCCTGGAGGATTAAATCAGCCGGAACCAACATGGTGGAAAAAACGCCGGTCCCGGCGGTGCGACCGCGGTGGAAGCGTGAGTTTGCACCGCCAGCCTGTTGGCGGTGCAACCTCCAAAACAGCCCAGGGTTGTAATGAGGGCCCATGTCTTCTCCTCCTACACATAGCTCCAAATTTAGTGACAGCTCCAAAGACAAGCCTACGTATCCCTATTTACTACTGCAAATCCAAAAGGAGTTAAAAGAGAAGGGGTTCCATCAGAACCAGTGGGTCAATCGAGGGTCCCAACAATAGACCACCAGGGCCACACAGGCACTGGCACGACATTACCCCAATCCTTTGAAGATGTTGACTTGGTGTCTTTGCAGGCTCCTCAGAACCTTGAAGCCATCAGAGACCCAATGCAGGCAAGACCTCGTATATCTCCAGTAGTCGAACCCGCCACTCTGTCAGGGGCTCCTCTGTAGCAGAAGTATCCGCCTCATCAAGTCAGTCCCCTGAATCATCATCTCCTGAAGGGATCCTTACTCAGATTCTAAAAGAGCTACCAGATTTGAAAATATCTCAGGAAAAGGCTCATAAAAGGACACATGAACAGCTGGGTCATAACAATAGCATTCTTCAACTTTCCTCTCGTATGTCTCAGGTGGAACAGACAGTTTCTAATTCAGAGGTCTCAAGCACTAAACATGAAAATGGGATAGACAAAATGCAAGTTGAACTGCAAGAACTCCAGATCAAGTTGGATGCAGCAGAAAAAAGGTTTGAGACATTCCAATCTAAGGTTTGTAAGTATAACCTAAAACTATGAGGCAGGGACCTCTGTCAACAAGGGAATTTCAGACCTTAGCTACAAGCATATCCTTCCAGATACATCCACAGGAAATCTAGACCTAACACTCATGCAGGCTCATCAGGTACCCACAACGAAGTTTCTAAATATGAAGTTTCCACATTTTATTTTGGTCAACTTTGGCGACGTTAGGATCAAAGAACAAATATTGTTCCATGCTATCAAAACAAAAAACTATAGTAGAACAAGTGTTATTACCAATTGTAATTGTGCATTTTTGCTTTCTAAATGTAAGTCAGTGTATAAGAAAGATGGCATTTAGAGAAATGCCCTCTAATTCACATGCTAGTATTGGCACCCACAAATTTGGAGATGTGCAATTAACCACCACTCCTAATCTCCATATCTTGTGCCCATTTCAGAAATACATAGGTTTCCTTGATACCTACTTTTCACTCTTTATATTGTACCATATTAATTTCTCTATAACCGGTCCACAATGAAAAAACGTTGCAAGGTGCAGGTATTGGCTCTGGGTTCCTCAATTTCTTGGAAAACCCACACACCCTGTATATCCCCACAACCAGAAAGGTCCAGCAGATGTAATGATATATTGCTTTTGTAAATCAGCCATCATGGCAAGAAGTTACAAATGAAAACGTTGTCACAAGTGCAAATTTTTTCCTACTAATTTTATTTCTTTTATTTCAACACTTTCAGCCTGATTAAGAATTTGGCGGATGAGGCTACTCTGTCACAAATGTGATGGATATCCTGTCCACTATATTATGATCCTATTATATACGGGAATCATAATACGGTCAACGGGATATTCGCCATGTTTGTGATGGAGAAACCCATCCACCAAACTCTAAATCAGGCCCTTAGTTTCTTTGGGAAAACTTTGAAGGATTTACACAAAGACACCATGCTGAACTCAGAAGATTGTATAGTTTTTAGAAATGTAAAGTTTTCCGTGATCCACCATGGGTTTCACACCTGTTTCCACCACAAAAGTGAAGGAGCTTGAAAGCAGAACAAATAGGAAAAATGGGCTTTCTCCCAGTAAACTGTCAAAGCTATGCCCCCTCAAAGCTCTGAAGCCCAGAGCTTGGAGGGGGCATCTCAGGCGACCGAGCCCAGCAGCCCCAGCAGGATTGTAGGAAGTCCTTTGTGTCCCAGAGACTTCAGACAACAAGCAACAAGCCCTTGGAGATCACTTGGAGGAAAGGCGGAGTCCTTCCAGCAGAGTCAGGGAGCAGCAAGCAGCAGGTCCACAAGCAGAAAAGCAGTCCAGTTGAGTCCTTTAAACAGCACAGCGGTCCTTCTGATGGAGGTCAGTTCAAGATCCAAAAGTGTCTGATTTGAGGGAGTCAGGGACAAAGTATTTATACCTAAAAGTGCCTTTGATGTGGGGGATGACTTCAAAGGAACGCTCTGAAGTGTACAAAGATCCCTTTCAACCCACTCCCGTCTTCTATTCTATCTATAGGGGATAATCAGTCATACGTGTAAGGTCAGGGCGCGACTGTCTGAAGTGTAAGTGTGAGCCCCTTCCATCCTTCCTGCCCAGGAAGACCCATCAGTATGCACATTAATGCAGATGCAGTTGAGTGTACTGTGTTGTGACTGTCTGGAGGGAGTGCACAAATGTAGCTGTCTCCCAGCTCAGCCCAGAAATGTATTGGAGACAGGCTGTCAGGCACACAGAGCAGTAAGTAAAGAGAAAAGCCCACTTTCTAAAAGTGACATTTCTAAAATAGTAATTAATTCAAGCTTCACCAGTAAAGAGCATTTATTATTACCATTCCAAAGATATGAAAGATGAGGTAGCTACTCCTTTCTGATACAGAATTACAGCTTAAAAGTATGTTAAGGAATTCCTAATGCTAGCATCTGAGAGGAGTATGCATCACATTAGTAAAAAAATAAATGGCTCTCTACTTCTGTTTGAGGCACAAACAGTGCTGCAGCCCACTAGTAGCATTTGAAGTAAAGGCCCTCGGTATATGGTATCCCACTTTACAAGGGACTTACCAGTACAAAAAATATACCAATCGGGAATACACCAATGTCATCATGTTTAGGAGAGAAGCACATGCACTTTAGCTCTGGTTAGCAGTGATAAAGTGTTCAGAGTCCTAAGGCCATTAAAATATCAGCACAAATGAAAGGCAAAAGGCCAAAAGTCTGGTGAAAGACCATTTAAAGGAAGACAGGTCTAACAATGCCATTTGCAAGTAAAAAACAAACACTTTCATCTGCATTATTTTTTTTCCAATTTTTTCAGAAAAAAAAAAATCTAGCCATATTTTGGCTAATTTCTCAGTCCCCTCCAGGGGAATCCACAAACCCTGGGTACCCTTAAAACCCCCAGGATGTTAGAAAAAAAGAACGCACATTTGACATGAATAGCTTATTTGGACAAAAAGCTATGGCGACCTAAGCGCGCACTACCCCAAATAACAAAAAAAAGGCTTAGCACTGCCGGGGAAAAGGCCCACAGCAAAAGGATTAAGGGCCAGATGTACGACCTTTTGTTTTGCAACTCGCAATTTGCAATCCATTTGGGAATCCCAAATTTGAGTCACAAAACAAAATGTACAATAGTGTTAAGCACACTGCTTGCGATTCCCAAAGGGGTTGCAAATGACCTACCTCATGAGTATTCATGATGTAGGTCACAATTTGCAACCCCATTGGGAATGGCTAGCACTCACAGGGATGCGGGCCTGCTGGGGAGAGCAGCCCACCATGTCTGTGACTGCTTTGCAATAAAGCCGTTTTTTTTTCAAATGCAGCCCTTTCTCCTTAAAGGATGCATTTCAAAAAGAAAAATGAAAAGTTTTCTTTTCATTTTTTCAGAGTAGGCAGTGGTTCACTGCTTACTGTGAAAAAACATTTTTGCACGCATTCACAAAAGGTCCGTAGGGACTCCTTCCTGTTTGCAAATGGCTTACCACCAGTTTGAAATTGGTGGTAATCTGCATATGTTTTGCAACCTCGTTTTGGTCGCAAAGCATTCGCACATACCTTTCAGATTCGGTATTAGGAAGGGATCCCCTGAACACGCCCCTCCCTAATACCGAATCGCAAAACCCAAATTGCGATTCGGTAACAAGTTACCGGATCGCAATTTGGGCTTTGTACATGTGGGCCTAAATCCCTGTAGAGAGATAAAATCAAATTAAAAAGTGATTGTGAGGATGCCTTGAGTAATTTCCTTGTTTAAAGTGATTGTAGAATGGAACTGTGTAGCATTAAGTAGTGTTTATGCACCATACCTTACTGTGGTAATAGAGGGCCATATGTACGAATACTTTTTCCCATAGACACAGAATGGGTAAAAACCTTTGCTACATCTGGCCCAGAATGGTCAGAAATCTGTGACAGCACGTTTATTAACATGCATCTTGAAAATATGTTTTTGATCGCATACATTTCTGCTGCTGTAGAATGTGTTCTGCATCAGCAGTTGCAGTTTTGCAACGCTTTGCAGTTTTCTTTGGCAAATCCTTGTTTCGCAGCCTTAAACACCAGCAGTGGAAATGCTACGCATACAAAATGACAAATGCTTGCTTGGATGGTTTAAAAACCCAAGGGAATTTTATTTGCTGAAGCAGCCCAGGAAAATACTGTGTTGGACCCAGCCAATCTGTTGAAAACCCAGCAAATAAAATCAGCTGTGTTTGCTTTACATCGCCATCACTATTCATTTGCATATTTCTCGGGGCTCACCGCAGAACTAAGCAGAGTTTTTTTGCAGTGCCTAGTGTGCCAATATTGTATTTATTTTGTTCGCGTATTTATTTAGCAAGATTGTTACCTCCCCACTGGGAAATGCTGAGCAGTTCATGAAAAAGAAGAAAACATAATCTACCGCTGTCAACCGTGCTCAGAGTGGGAGGAAGGGAACACGAAGACTGCTAAAGCGTAGGACAGACAACTTTATATATGCAGCAGTGCTTAATTTGTGCTTGTTGTTTCCGGTGCGGGGCACCGGCACTTATTTTTGAGGGCTGGCACTTATTTTTCTGCCTCAAGCATTTATTGCGAGCAAAAGACACATATGGGAAAGACGGAGGAAGAGAAAAACGAAAAAGCGTCACAAAGGGAGAAAGCAGAAGCTGCAAGAGTGAGCGGAAGGGGCAGGGAGTCGCTGTAAATGGATTAAAGGGGCCCGAGACGGCTCCAGCATTACGCTGCCTCAGTATTCCGTGTTCACACATTTAATTGCAGCAGGCGCGTGTTTAAGAGGAGGGCTTTGGGCACCGGCACATTTTTATTTACAAATTAAGCACTGATATGCAGGCTCCAAGTCAGCTGCCTAAGTGTGCAACCCTAAATGGGAAAATAATTCCAGGCTTCCAGCACCTCACTAATGAGGTCTAAGAAACACAAAACTGTTGCTGTTTCCTGAGCTCCTGATGGCTGGGACCGTTTAATTGGTCTGTCTCTTTTGGTGTGGGGCTAAGATTGACTTGCATATGGCTGGCTCCTGTACCAAATAACACAGACAAGCTGAAAATCGATGGAATGAAGAGTTTTCAGGGAAGTCCCAAGTGGTTCACATTGAGTCCAGTGTCTCCATCCAGCACTGGGCAGTGACTTAACTTACATTTGGAACCTCAGGTAAGTGCAGTGCTGATCGCAGAGGTCAAGCGGTGTGTGCTCATTACATCTTGATGCAGTAAATCTCCCAATCTGATGGTAACTTTGCAGAAAGCAGTCCAGTAGCTCACACATCTTTGGCATACAGATTGTGGCATGAAGTAACAAATCAAGATCAGGGAAAGCATTTATAGCTGCTGCACTTAAAGCATTCAAAGATGACCATCATCATTCCCTAAACCAGTTTTGTACGGCTTTGCTGTGCCCCTGGACACTTGAAATGTTTGAGTCCTCTGCTCAAACGAAGGTCATTATGCCCTTCCCAACCTTCAGCCATCTAGCAGGTCCATTGATAATGTCCTATGGCAGTGCATAGAGAGCAGATTTCCTTATTCCATCAGGGTAACACACAAGGGCCATCTGCAGAGAGATGACACAAGTCTAGGTATCAAGGGTAGGACACCAAATACTTAACAAAGACAGGATGAAGAGGTAAAATCAACACTTACTGAGAAACATGATAATGAAAGTTTAGAGAAAAGGCAACATATGCTATGACCTTCTGATGTGAATCTGTTGTATCTATAATCTAGGAAGGAACATGCTGTAAAAGACACACTTAGCGAAGAGACTTACTGTTGCCTTGAGGTCCATGCAAGAAACCACAAAATCGGCCTTGGTAACTCTCCAAATTGAGCTGGATGTAAGTTTAAATGTATTAATGAAAATATAAATAGACTTTGTATAAGCCTTATCGCTTTACCTGTGTACCCCAGTGGGTTGGCAAATGGTGTGTGGTGTGCTGCAGTCAAAGTACTACTCCAGACTACTGCTTCCTGGTCACAGCCTGTTAACTGCTTCCTTTTCTCTTGTCATAGCCTACACCCATCTGATTGTATAGCCTACATCCATCTGATTGTCGTAGCCTACATCCATCTGATTATCATAGCCTACATCCATCTGATTGTATAGCCTACATCCATCTCATTGTCATAGCCTACATCCATCTGATTGTCATAGCCTGCATCCATCTGATTGTCATAGCCTACATCCATCTGATTGCCATAGTCTGCTTCCATCTGATTGCCATAGCCTGCATCCATCCGATTGTCATAGCCTACATCCATCTGATTGTCATAGCCTGCATCCATCTGATTGTCATAGTCTACACCCATCTGATTGTCATAGCCTAAATCCATCTGATTGTCATAGTCTACATCTGTATGAACTCCCTTGTCAGTAGCTCCCCTTTTTGTGTTTAGCGTGGACATCTTATTGTGTCATTGGTGATGATTATATTTTGTTCTAAGTCTTTGTCGACAAGCCTCTCCTAATCTATTCCCTGCTACTCTGCATCCTCTTCATAGGCAGTGCCTGCCTAAATCCATCTGATTGTCATAGCCTACATCCATCTGATTGTCATAGCCTGCATCCATCTGATTGTCATAGCCTGCATCCATCTGATTGTCATAGCCTACATCCATCTGATTGTATAGCCTACATCCATCTGATTGTCATAGCCTACATCCATCTGATTGTCATAGCCTGCATCCACCTGATTGTTATAGTCTACATCCATCTAATTGTCATAGCCTAAATCCATCTGATTGTCATAGTCTACATCCGTATGAACCCCCTTGTCAGTAGCTCCCCTTTTTGTGTTTAGCGTGGACATCTTATTGTGTCATTGGTGATGATTATATTTTGTTCTAAGTCTTTGTCGCCAAGCCTCTCCTAATCTATTCCCTGCTACTCTGCATCCTCTTCATAGGCAGTGCCTGCCTATGCTACACATCCTAGCTGCCATATTGTGGAGCAGTTACTGGCTGTTTTTTCCTTATACCTGTCTCCCCTCTTCTGTACTCCATCATCTCTTGCCCCTCTTTATCAACTGTTGTTAACTCTTACTGCATACTCCATAGCATAACCGCCATATGGTGCTGGTGGTCACAGGTTGTTTTTATTCTGTTTCTTACCTTCCCTACTACTTCTCAACTCTCCATCATCAATATGCAGTTTCTTCGTAAGTTGAACTTACCAGTTCTTGCATACCACATGCATGATGTTATTTATCTCGCTTAGTTCATTTTCTACACACTCCCAGTAATCTCCAACTTGACTCCCATCCCTGGCTCGGATGAAAGCAGGACATTCTCAATCCTTTCTGCATATATGCGAGCAAATCTCCCTGCACTTTAGTAAGGTGTCATTTCCTGGTGACTTTATTGTATAGTTGAAAGATATGTCCTGAAGTACTCCAGAAGTACTCTTGACTTTTAAAGTCCTTATATGTATCATGAACTACACACAGGAAAAATATACGCTCAACCAGACCAGAAAGGAGATAGTCACCATGAAGACTATTACCCAAGCAGGGAGGTTGGACCTTCACATTATACTGTTTTAGATCCTCAAACAATGTTATTCCAGAAAATACACATATGGCAGCACCCCTTAGTCTGCTGTGGGGTTAAATTGACCTTTTTAACACTCTCGCCTATCTGACAAATGCTGGCCAAGAGACATGCACTTGAAACAACCTGTAGCGCTCACTGGGATCTTTCTACTTCCGAGTACCTAGGGCCCAGTTGTGGAATTGAATGCTCTAGGTACAAAAGCAGTATCTAGACCTTGTAGAATCCAACCAAAATCAGTTACTGAATTCTTAATGCAGTCAAGCCAGCTACAAGGACAGTTGAGAATTTGGAGAATGAATTAAACAACTGAAGAGAATCAGCTACGTAAAATACAACTGTCTATTTGCTGGCACAAAGTCCTCTGTCTTAAAATCCTTCACAAACACAGCTTGTCTGGTTGGCACCTTCCCCTGCTCTCAGATGTCATGCCATGAACTGGCTACTTTCTTTGTGGAAAGGATTAACACTGTCTACTATACCATCAAGAAACTATATCGAGGGATGAGGAACAAGCCCAAACTCTACCTTCCATTTCTATATTCTATCGCTAAACTGCAGGCCTCATTTATTAAGTCATATGGATCAGTCATGTCTTTTGCCAAACTCAGTGATTGTTATCATCTTTTCGACCATCAGCAAATGGGTGGATAAGTTGGCACATTCTCGACAGGCCCTGTTCTACAGCTCTGACGTAAACTAAGGACCTTATTTAGAGTTTGGTGGATGGTTACTCCATTATAAATGTGACAGATATCCCATCTGCCTTATTAAGGTGGATGGGATATCCATCA
The DNA here is from genome assembly GCF_031143425.1 of Pleurodeles waltl. NCBI lineage: Eukaryota > Metazoa > Chordata > Amphibia > Caudata > Salamandridae > Pleurodeles > Pleurodeles waltl. The sequence goes on along the minus strand of NC_090440.1, from coordinate 98,535,653 downwards.
AGTTTGTGTCAGAGTAAATCTAAATCATGCCCTAAAGAGTCATAATCATGCCCAGAGAATAAACAAATACTTTTTCCAGTAATCCATGTTTACCTTTTTTGGTTGGAATAAAGAAATTTTTTTTTCATAAAAGATATGGAAGGCATGTTAGAAGATTTTGTGCCCCAGGTCAAAAATGTTATGCAGATGTGGGATGGCCTCAGAGCACCACCACCTGACTAACTATGTGCTCAAGCAGGAACTCTAATACAGGGTCACTATAGGACATAACCTAAATGGAGTTGCTTAAGAACTGATGTATTACACATAAATTAACTCTTTGAAAGCTAAATAGTTTTTTAGATTATGAAAATACAAAGGGCCTGATTTAGATATCAGCGGATGGTTTACTCTGTGCCAGTGGTAAAAGATAGCCTGCCTGCTGGAATCTAGAAAGTAATGGGATGTAGATTTCGGCAGTCAGGATAACCATCACCGCTGAGGTGTCCGCCGAGTTCTAAATCAGGCCCAAAGGTTTTGAAATGTAGATGCAACACAAGGCTAATATATTAAACACCATATGTGTTTTGAAATGTGCAATGAGCTTCAGACAATAAATAATTTAGGGAATTAATAAAGAATAAGGTAGTCATACACTTGGGTGAAGGCATGACCTCCCCTGTTCAAACACATAACTATTTAATTCATACATTATCACTAAGCTATATGACAGACCTATCTTTCTGTGCTCAGTTAAGTGCATGCTTGTACTGATTGGAAGAGCAGATGTGCCACTACCTACGTTAGGTCATTGGTGAAGATCAAGCAGGGTTCAGGGTGAAAGAAGGGTTCCATGCTGGCCATGCTGGCCTCCAACCACATATGATAAATATTTCACACTTCAAAGTAATGCAGCATTAGCTGCTAAAGTTGTAGGGCAGGGCACCACTCTGCAGTTCTATCTATCTATCTATCTATTGCAAAAAATGCTGCAAAGGAACACAAATGTGTGTTGCATAATTTTAATTTTCATTGCCAAAAAGTTTGCTAATGCATTCTGCAAGTCAAAATCATATGGATCACTTTGATAAATCATACTGAGGGATAGACTATAGAGGCGATCTGTTTGTGTTATAATCACATTGTGTTTAGAAATCCATTGACAGAGCTAACATCCATCCAGGAGTGAAAACACACTTTTAATCCAGAACTGAATTAATCAAGATTTAGACATGGTTAGCACTAAATTATACAGCACTGAAATACATTACCTGGTGCTTTTTTAAAAAAAAGCACAAAACCTTAGCTTTTTAGTTAGAAAACATGCTCAGTGGGTGTAAAGCTTTGGTAAGATGAAAGCTATAAATGCCACTTCCCTAGTAGTTCTTCTTTTGCCAATGCTTATCATTAATGCAGGATACACATTTGAATCTATCTATGGCCTGTAATGAAAGTAATAAGCTTACAATAATGTTTATTAAATATTTGCACACTACATTGTTTTACATTTACCTGTTCATGGCAAATGATGCCCATCGAGTTCACAATAATTATGTATTTATAGCTGTTAGTTGATCCTAACTACTGAAATACAGAGATCTAAAGTCTTAATTTGGATCACTTGAAAGCCATATTTGTCTTGTATGCAGACCACCTGTTGGTATTCTGTTGAAATCTATGCAAAACGTTCACTATTCTAGAATCAATTATTTCAAGTTGAGGGGCTGACAGAGTTATTAATGTCTATAAGAACCACAAGATCATTTAATCAAGATCAAAATGTACTATTTAGACATTTAGATAACCTGTAATGAAAGGCAAAGGAAATGCTTCAATTAAATTATTATAAAATGGCATCCAAATAATTAATTACAGAAGTTGTTTAAAGGTATTATTTAAGTGAGGTAAATGTACACCAAAAATATACTAATTACTTTCAGGCACCTATAATATATCATACAAAATATCTCATTTTAAATACTGCTTACATTAGTCCCTCAATTTGGTCAGCCCATTTTCAGCAATTCTGAAAATATCCCACCAGTGGTCCCCAAGCTTTTAGGTTTACATTTATTATTGGGAATAACCCAGAAAGAAACAGAAAACCCACCATCAACTCAATTAGTTCTCTAGGAGAAGCCAGCAACATATTGCATTTTAAATTCAAACATAGGGTCAAATATACTAAGATTTTTTACAACTGAAAACTGAATATTGCCAAATATATTTCCAATGATATGGCGGTTTGAATTGAATACAATAAACTCATAAGACCAAAATCTGAGAGTCACTTTGCTATGTACAATTACTCAGGTGTTAATTGTGCTGTGGCGTTGAACAATGCCACAGCTCAAATATTAACTGGGTGCATTAATATCTGAAGAATAATACAGAATATCTCTTCACAGGTTTCACAGTCTTCCTATTAAAAACAATTTAAATATTCCAGAAACAGTATGTAAAATGTTGTAATTTAATCTCCATGTAAGCAAACATACTGCTGTTAAGGCCTAATAAATACTTCTCACATATGTATTAAGAGATAATATACCAGGAAAGCCCAAATTAACTTCAGCTAATGAATATACAATGTTTATCTATACATAAACATCTTTCTCAAGAGGTGGCACTTTAAGTTGTAACAACTGTTCACTATTAGATTTTTGATTTTTATTTTGGAAAGTTATTAGGAAACATTATGTAAATTGATATTGTGATTGGTAAAAATGCTCCCGAATTGATAGATAAGGATAAAAGCATTAGAAATTGATAATGAGTAAACCACTGAACCTTGTAGATAAGGCTAGAATATACTGGCATATGGTTTGGCAAATATTTCTAGACAATAGATAGTACAATCCGTAAAAGCATGGAAAAAACAAATACAAACAATGGAAAAATTGAAGCAGACCAATGTATGGTGGATGATAATGAAAATTTTACTTTCATGAGAGTACTTTTAAGAAGTATAAAGTAAAAAACTTTCATGTGAGCAGGTTTACAGAGAAACTGTAAGATATCCTACAAATATGTATACCTATTAAAGGCTTAAAGGCTTATCTATTTTAGCTACTAACAGCGTGACCACCCAGATGTAGTTCTCTAAAGAGTTTCCAACTGCCTACCATGTAGAATCAAGGTACAGAAACTTGTTATTTGGAATTCAATTCACTTCAAAAATGGGGAAAAGAGGACCAGATATATTAGTTTTGCAAAGGCGGCAGAACATTTTGGGATACCTTTCCGAACCTCTTTCAGCAGCTAGGCTCTACTGAAGCCAAATCTAAAATTCTTGAGGACTGGTTTCAATTAAACGTAAGACAAATTCTACAAATAGAATTTAGGAAGCAAGGAATCAAACTATTTCAAAACGACTTCTGCATATTTGTTGACAACAGAAAGTGATTGTCAATGTCCACCACTGCCAAAAGACAACTTGCAGCACAACTTTATTCTCCATGCATACAGCAAAACCTAAGTTGGCCCTTCATACCATGTACGCCGAATTGAAACTGATATCTCCCAAGGTCTATGCAGCTTCCAGTAACTACATGAATACTACTAGAATTATACACACCCAACACAGAACATTAATAGTTGATATTCTTTGTGCCAACTCTTGTGATTTTATTCTGAGGCTGGATGGTAGACTGCAGTTTCACTACAATTCTCTTTGAAGCGTATTAATGCCCCATTTGTTATCCACATTAAGAGAAATCCAACCATACAAAAGAGCACGATGGAGTAATGATGCAACTGAAAAAATGAAAAGTAGCAAAAGAACATATCAATAGAAGAAACATGTCTTTGGAGGATGAAGTGTAGCTGCCAGGAAAGAATGACTAGAAAAAATCCCAAAAAAATATAAACTAAAAAAAGAGATGTGGACAGAGAAGATATACTAAATGAAAATATCAGACTGAAATTAAACAAGGGGATGTAAGCTGCAGATTTCCTAATGTGATTTTAAACCAGTGTCTGTCCGTAATCATTGAGATAACACATCAAGGCAAATCAGTATATCTCCCCATGCCTCAGTTCAAACCTATGCCAAAATTGACAGCATCTAGGAGTGATTCAGTGTGTAATGCAGTTGGCACTAAAAATTCACCTAGACCTTCATTATGAGTATGGAGGAGAAGTAGCCTGAGGTGACAAAAAGCCAATTTTGAGCTGTTTTAGGGGTCAGAGCACATACACTGGGGCCTAGTAGCAGTGTTCCAGTCCACTCATTCAAAAAAACAGCAGCATCAGTCCGCCAAAAATAGAGCTGACCATGCAAAAAAGGCACTTTATCACAGATATATCTAAAGGTACATCTGGTTAATTACTGCATACATTTATTTTCAAAATAGAAACGTGAAAAATGTTCACAATGGTGCACTTTGAATGATGCTGATCTAACAGTGTCATATCATTGAAGGTGTAATGGCGCTCAGTACAAAGGCAGATTTTCTCAGGTGACTCTATTTCATGGTTCGAAGGCGAGCATCACGTTCTTTTGAACTTTATACTGAAACACATTCTGTCACACCAGACATAGCAGCTCTGGTACCTTCAGACTTAGCCACTACATTATTTATTGAGTCAAATTAATAAATCATAAGGAATTAATCACTTAAATATTTCAGAAATTCTAGCCCGTAGAATATTCCGATATTTCCTATACGGATGGCCCAACGGCTCCAGCTCTTAGAAGGTAATCAGGATAGACTTGGTAAGGGGCTGTTCGAAATGACCTATTAAATGACTATGCCTTCTTTAAAATCGACATTTATTTACACATCCATTTTTAGATCTACCTTTTAGATAAAGCGATTCCCTAACAGTTTCACCATGTAATTAACTGTATTTAAATGTATTTTATAAACATCTGGTACAGTGCTGTATTTCCAAAGTCGGAAATGCTTTAGCTCAGATGCGGAAGCCTGATTGGTCAGAAGCGTTTAACTTCCTAAAACACCCACTTGGCAATGACCGGCCTGGAGGCCATACCTCCCTCATCCAGCCACTAGTGTGCACATTGCCTAGAAGTGCACTGCACATGACTCCTCCTTGGCATTTGGAGACATAAACATTGTCAATTAGGCATTTAGGGCCAGATTTAAAGAAAAGTGGCGCAGCGCGGTGCTGCACCAAAATTGGCAGCGCAGCGCTGTGTCACTTTAGAAACGCAGGGATGCACCGTATTTAAGGGAATACAGTGCACCCCTGCCTTTCCCCCTGCACTGGCGCTAAATTTAGCTGCCAGTGCCAATGCAGGCATCCTTGCACCATCGTGCAAGGATGTCTTTGTTGAGGGGTGTGATTGTTTATGTGCGGGAAGGTGTCCCTTCCTGCACATAAGCAATCACTAATGGCGCTTTGGCACTCTTGTGTGTACTGCACAATGCAGCACACACAGAAGTGCCAAAGCGTCATTTTCAAATGATTGTTTATGTGCAGGAAGGGACACCTCCCCGCACATAAACAATAATTTCTGGCATTTTGCTTTTTCTATGCGTGCGGCAGAATGCAGCACACCTAGAAAAAGCAAAAAACGAGGAGGAATAAAAGTATTCCTCCTTGTTGCGTCCTGCTAACGCCACCCCTGGATTTTGGCGCTGCCTCAGGTTTACGAAATTTCACAAATCTGAGGCAGCGTCAAAATGCAATGGGTGTTGCTGTGGCCACCCATTGCACGCCCCTTCCACGCACAGTGCTGGGTGGGAAGGGGCCATATTGACGAGGTGGCATTAAGCCACAAAAAGTGGCTTAACGCCATCTTGTAAATACAGCGCAGAGCTTAGTTCCACAGAAGTGTTACCAAAAGTGACGCTCCTGTGGTGCTAGGGGGGCCTATAAATACAGCCCTTACTGTGACTTGAAGTATGCGTTCCATGAAGCATGTGACCATTCTCATTAAACTATGCATAACACAGCACCTTGCATTTTTTTCAGTTTTTATATAGCGCAAACTCGACTAGAAAATATTGGAGTGCTTTACATGAGCACCGGTTACATTACAAAAGGTCACAATCATTTATTTTCTTAGGCACAGGGAGATTAAGCAATTTGTCCAGTATCACAGGATGTTGAGCCGCTCAAGATTTAAACCTCATTACCCAATTCCAAAGTCAGCAGCTCTGGCTACAGTGCTACATCCTCTCAAACTAGGTCTCTTTATGGAATATGTTTGTCCTTAGCTTGATTGAATCAGTGATCTTTTCTCAGCTTGTGTGACTTTTTCTAAATTCATTATCTCCTAATGCACTTGTAATAATGTGGAAAGGTTATTGTCACGTTGTGACCGAATAACCCATTTGTCAAACTCTAAATTAGGGACTAAGGCCCTCATTACAACTTCAGCGGTCTTTCTCCAAGACCACTGAAGCTGCGGGTGCCAGTATACTGCCATTGCTGGCAGTATATCTGGCTCCCTATTATGACTTTTCCGCTGTGTTTCCGTCCGCTGGCCCAGCAGAAAAGTCACATCAACATTGCAGCCAGCTCATAATAAGAGTCGGCGGCAAAGTTGATGTGCAGCAGGTGCAGTAGCACCCGTCGCACATTTCACTGCCCGAAATTCGGGCAGTAAAATGCGCGATGGAGCTGTGCCTGTGGGCCCCTGCACTGCCCATGTCAAGTGCATGGGCAGTGCAGGGGCCCCCAGGGGCACGCCAAGTCCCCCTTACCACCAGCCTTTCCATGACGGTGTGTACCGCCTTAGACAGGCTGGCGGTTGGGGATTATGATTGCCAGGCGGAAGCCTGGCAGTATGTTGGAGGGGGCGGCAGTATGGCCGTAGCTATTGTGCCACATTCATAATAGGTGGCGGAACACCGCCAGCTCGTTGGCGGTGTAACCGCCAGCTTACCGCCGGCCGCCAGGGTCGTAATGAGGCCCTAAGTCTCAAAAGCTTGCTTGCTGATTTGGACTTTATCAAGTCTGGATAATCAACAGGCAAATAACACATCTCTGCTCAGTTTAGGTGAGTTCTGAAGTTACTGAAATGTTAAGGTCCAATCCTCTTTTCACCCTCAAGACTTAAAATAAGTAATCTCTCAATGTGACACTAAAGATTGTGGCCCGTATTCATGGGGAATTGGCATAGTGCAGTGCCGCAAGACTTCTTGCTTCAGTGCCCAATGGTAATGTGAAAGGGCAGGAATGCACTGTATTTATGAAATACGGTGTGTTCCTGTCCTTTATCCCTGCGACGGCACACAATTGTCTGCCTGGCAGAAATGCAAGCAGAGTGCCTGCATTGCAAGCAGGACTGTTTCTGTGCAAGAAGGACCAGCTTCCTAAGAAAAACAATCGAGATGGGTGTTTTCCTCTTTCCATGTGTGCTGCAGAACGCAGCACACATGGAAAGAGGAAAAAACAAGGAGAAATGAAAATATTTCTCCTTGTTATTCTTACTCAAGGGGAGGTGAAAGGTTTTGGCGCTGCCCCGGGTTTACATGATTCAGTAAATCTTGGGCAGCATAAAAATCCAGGGGTGTTGGTGGGAAAACCCACAGAAACACTCATGGAAAGCCTCTCTGGTGCAGAGTAAGGCAACACAGTGACTTGCGCTCATTTGTCTGACTCTATATCTATGATGCCACACAAAGCCAGGCAAAGTGGCTTTGCATGTCCTCATAGAAAAGGCTGAGAGACCTGCGCTGCTGGAGTGTAAACTAAAGTGACGCTTCGGCAGCAAACGCCTGGCAAAAATATGTCCCTTTGAACTGATTCCAATGCAGTTCAGTGGAACATTCTTGCTGAACCAGAATTTTATTAGCAGTGCTTCATTGGAAACCAAGAGAGAATAAGCTTTGGCAAACCGAAATTTCTGGCCTTGTCAAGCTGGGGCAATTGTTTTTTTTGTTTTTTTTATTGCAAGCATTTTTGACAAAAAAAGAATACAAACATTGCCATTTAATGTGGTCGCCTAATGCTTGGAGTTAAAATTTGAAGTTTAAAAAAATTCACTAATGAGGCTGTTTTACTGTCATTGTTATTCAAATAAGGAGCCTTCCAATTGTTCCATGCATTTTGTTATTATTATTTGTGAAGCAGATAAGAAGAACTAAGGGCCAGATGTACAAAGTATTTTTCTGGTCTCAAACGGTCCGATTCACAGAATCTGTCTGTTTACGACCAGAAAAAAGAATTTTTGGATGTAGTAACCCTATTTTGCGATCCAGACATATATTACTCAATTGCAAAGTGGGATTGTGAGTCGCTATTAGGAAGGGGCATGTCAAGGGCATCCCTTCCTAATAGCGAGTAGCGGGGGTATATACATTTTTTGCTACCGGAATGCAGTCACAAAACATTTGCAGTTTACCACCAACTTCAAGTTGGTGGAAAGCCATTTGCAAATGTGAAGGGGTCCCCAATGGACCCCTTCCTCTTTGCGAATGTGGGTGCAAACATTTTCTGTGCTGTTAAAAAATGAATCGAAAACTTTTCATTTTTCTTTTTGTAATACATCCCATAAGGAGAACGGGATGCAATAAAAAAAATGTTTTATTGAAAAAGCAATCACAGACATGGTGGTCTGCTGACCCCAGCAGACCACCATTCCTGTGACTGTAGCCATTCACAATGGGTCGCAAATTGCGACCCGCCTCATGAATATTGATGAGGCATGTCCAGTTGCAGCCCACTGCAAATCACTAAATGGGCCTGAGACATATTAGTACATCGCTGTTTGCGGTTTCCTAACTGTGACTCACAAAGATTTGCAATTAGGAAATCACAAACCAGAATCTTTGTACATCTCGCCCTAGTAGCTAAACAGAAACACTCAAATTGCAGACAACTAAAATTTTCCAGTGCCATGTACGCTTAGGTAGTAACTTAAAAAAGGAGAAGGGTAATAAATTACCAGATGTTCAGGAACTTGTCATGCAGTCAAAATAAATAGTAGTTATTTAAAGAATAAGAATAATTAAAATAGCGAATTTGGAACCAGGTTTGTCACTGAAAAAAAGGAACTATTTTTAGGCATGCGTGAACAATTTGATAGGCTTTGTGCAGTCACTCAAAGTGAAGGGAGCCAATGAGATCCGTTGGCAACTGACTCATGCTGAATGCTATGGTGATCAGAAAGAAAATGTGAATGACAATTTAAAAGACTAATAGACGAACCCTGTTGACCAAAGGCCCCCCCATGTATGTATATTTTGTATACAACGGCTGTAGCCTGCCCCTTCCTCTTGTATGATGCATCTTAAACATTAGCAACCTAAAATTGATATTAGACCTGCTTCTGTCAGATTTTGCCTTTCTACATTTGCAGTTTGAGATGTCCCCCCCTCCCCCCCCACCCCCCCCCCCCGGCCCCCTTCCATCCTCCTGTCCGCATTGCGGCTACCAGCTATCTCAAAGCAGAAATTAATAGTCTGCACATGTGGTCGTGTAATTTGTCTTTACAGAAAATGTGCAATGCCTTTGCTCTCTGCAGACCCCCAGGGCTCTATTTGTTGTGACTGTCACAATGAAATTCCTTAACAACATTTTAATTGAAAAAAAATCCTTGAGCTTTTGCAGACATGAATGTACCATTTATGTGTAATGGGACACTCAGTGTGTCATAAAATCACACTGCAGACAACCATTCCCATTTTCAATGAGGCTGAATCTCTGCGGATGACTGCAGGCCTTTAAAACACTGTAATAGAAATGTGAAAAATCTTTATGGCCACAGAACCCTGCCTAGATGTTTTGCATGAGTGACATTTATAAGTCTCTCTCTTGTCGCATAAGGTTTTGTGCAGTGGTTTGGGAAGCACTGCGCAGACGCCTAATTCCACCACCTACCCACTAAGGCATGTGAGTGCGTAAAGTCAAGATATGGGGAAGATTTACTAAGAAGTCACGCAACACAGTGCAGCAAGACGAGTTGTTACAGCACATTGCATGACAGGGCGAGAGCAGAAATTATGAGGGTGATATGGTGATCTTGTTGTTTTCGCTTGGGGTGAAACTGTGATTGGTGCTCAGGCTCACATTGGGCAGAGTATCCAGGCAGTTTGACTTGCTTGTGGTACAGTCATTCGGAGAAAGTCCTTGTGCTTAGGAGTTATTTATTAATGGTGGCGGATGATCTTGTGGCAGGCGTGGATCAGTCTGGGTCTCCTCTACTTCAGATGTATGCTGCATTTCTGCCGATTGCATCCTAGTTTGCGAGCTCAGTGGGGGCCATACCTCCACGTGGTGCTTGAGGTAACTTCCTCCTTGCACCGGGTAGATCTGCTTGGTGCTCTGCTACATCGTCCTGCATACATTTTATGCCCTGGCATATAGTTGCTTGAGGGCATCTCGATGTAGAATTTGATGCATTTTTCTCTTCCTTTGTGGTTCTCCAGCTGTGAGCAAGGATTATCTTATTTCCCCCCTCATGGGGTAGGAAACTACTGATCTTTCTCCTTGATTTATTGAACTTTTTCTGATTTGTTCTCAGCAGGGGAGCTTCCACGGGAGGTGACAGTTCAATGTTGGGCTTCATTCCCTGAACCTCACTTGTGGTATCTACATATTTATCTACTGGGGTTTGAGACAAGTTGGCTTCAGAGCATGGCTGCCTCTGGTTCACACTAGTAGTAATGAGCTGTTCCTTTCTAACATCAGATGCACCTGCCGGATTGTACAAAGTGTTTGACATTGTAGTAAATTGTCCTGCTAGACGTGATTCATTTCTGAGTCCCCCAGTGCGGCTTGCTTCTCGTGTGACCCTTGTCCTTGAAACCACTTTTCTTTTAAATCTTCAGTTAGGGTCCCCATTGTCTCTAGAAGAGAAGAAAGTTTCTGTGGTCTGTATAAGCACTATAGGAGCTCCTTCCTCAGTTTAGCCAAATCTTGTCCTCTCAGTATTAGTTGATTTAATTGGTCAAGTTTCCCATCTATTGTCATTATAATGAAGGCTATGGTTTCTTGCACGTCCAGTTTGTCCATGTGGAGTGAAGCAGCTGTGGCCATAGCTGCCATTACACTGCTAATTTTGCCCATTGTTTGACTTTCTAGTTCTTCGCACGACTCTGCAGGGGCTGGGGGTTGGCAGAACTAGTCAAAGGCCGGAGGTATTGGTCCAAACTCTGTTGCCAGGGTTTCGTAGTAGTGTTCTTTCCCCACTGAGTAGATGCAAGGTGGCCATTGATGTGTCAATTCCTGGAGATGAGATGGATAGTCTTGGGAATCGGCTGTGTTGGTCCCATTGGCTGTGGCTGCCAATAGGGTTTTCACCCTCTCAGCTTCCTCCAATGATTCACCAGCCCTTGGGTGGTATCACTATAGGACTTAATAGAGGAATGGATTTGGGCTGTTGGTGGAACAATTGCAATGACTGTTGTTGAGTTAGTTTGCCAGGATGTTTGCTGCTGCTATAATAGTTGTCTCTTTTATTGTCCCGTAGTACCTTAGCGTCTGATGTGCTTGAGAAATGCTGGTCTAGACCTTATATACTCTCCCATTGCTCTCTTAGTACTGTATCCGTGACATATTGCTCAAGAGAGCTGCTGAGAGTGGAGCGCCACGAGTTGGAGATCGCCCATGGTGTACCTGCCCTTGACATTTCGTTTTCCCTCAAAGAGCAACGTTTAGCAGGGCTCTCTGTGTGTTTCTTGCCAGCTGTGGGATTGTTAGAGCACTGGGCTTGCCTAGTGAAATATCCTCTAATGCCCCTCCTTGAGTAAGGGGGGGCTGAGTATCAGGTCCTAAAGGGTGGGGTTCCACTATATCTGCTTGATTCATTCTTGTATGAGTACATGGTGCCATATTTGGATTTTCAGCAATGGCCTTTTCCTGAAAATGAAGCCTCTTAGTGTTGCTAATAAATAAATGCCTTATTGTTCTGTATCTCTTGATTGGGATGATTTTGAGCATGACCATAAAATAACAGCAAAGTTGGTGTCCTCATGTTGGTTGACAGGTTTCTCTCAAGATGCTCTCCGACCGGCTCCCAACCCAGCATCTCAGGATCAGAGCTGATTGCTTTTCCTGCGCACAAGGGAGTCAATTATATGTGAAAAGGAAATTTGGTACAGGCTGCTGCTGTTACATACAAGTTGCTTCCAGGCTTTACTCTGTGAAGGCCGATTGCAGCTTATAAGTTTGATTATAGCCGGACTTTGTTTCCTAAAGTTGCACTAGGTAGGGCGTGACAGTCCTGGTTGTTGGATTGGCCCCCTCTGCTTTCTTCTGCTTTTGTACCATTTTAGATAATGGGGGAATGGCATAGGCACCGATGTATCTAAAAACTCCACTTAGTACACAAGCCACTCCGGCCTAACACCAACCACCTCTGCGCACTGGGAGCTCTCTGCCACAGCTGCCCACCACTCCTCCCCCTCTTGTCCCACTGATTATGATTGACTGTCCTGTGCCTGCTGTCCTTCAAATGCCCACAGCTGGGCTCCTGGGACGCACATGGTTCACCAACATTCAGGCTTTCAAGTGTGGGCCACACCACAGGATGACACAGGATACTTGGAGCTGATGAAAAGCCTAGCTGACCTGACACCAGTCACCCATCTTGCATCCGGTAGCCCCACAGCCACCGGAACTCCAAAGAGGAAGGAGGCCAGCTGGCAGTCAGTGGTTACTGAGGCCTCACTGAGCCCCCTACAGTGATGTTTCTACTGCCTGGGTTGAAGTCTGAGCCAGGAGCCAGGAGCCATAAACCAGAGACAAAGCAAGGCTGGCAAGCTACTCGCGTCAGGATCATCATCTGGAGACTCCCACAAGCATCATGTTAAGTCACTGAGAAGCTAGAATACAGCCACATGATTTATCACTCAAATATCAACTTTAAATATATTTTGGAGCATTTTTCTAAAAAAATCAGCTTATGAGTTATGAAAACACACACATTTTCGTATTGAATACACACTCAATGTTACTGTACACATTTTAATTCAACCAAGCAAAGGCTTATCATTTAGTAGGCTGGGTTGCACACAGGAGAGCTACTTGCAGGTAGATGGAGAGCTCTTGGTAGCTCACGAGCTACTTGTTGGAGAAGGCTGATGTAGATGTAGCCCTACTTGGCCAATCTCTTAGCAGTAAATAAGAGTTTTGCACTGCTCAGTTACCACAACTATACCCAATATTGTTACAGTTAAATAACTAGGCACATTGACTCTGAATCATAGAAGCACTGACTACCTCATGTATATCAAAACAACATAAGCACACAATGATACTAGGACTGCACCTCAACATTACCTCTCATGCATGCTCCTAAATGCCAGCCTGACAAACACCAATTATAACAAACAACGCACTGAATGCACAGTTTTGCTTTATGTATCACAATATCTTATCTAAACCTCAATTTCCTCATCCTGCAGAACTACAACATCTCTGGAGCTGACAGACCTCAAGAACAAGACAGGAGCATTGTGGCCATCACAAAAATTCAAATATATCCAAAATCATCATCCGTCGTCAATTCACAAGACATTTGAATGTCATAAATTAACAATCAAACAGTCCCACACTCACATACTAGATCTACACACGATTTACCATCCAACCCAAAATAACTCTAAATATGTGCACCAACTAACGGAATACTTAAGAGAGTTGCATGCTTTCATCTCTCAACCTAGATTGGAGGACCACTATATCTTATATGCAAACACTCTATCTCAGTCAACAACTTGGCTAAGCTACACTACCTTCAACAGCTATCGTTCCTCTCCACCCACAATAAGAGCAAAGAACTTGACATGATAATTGAGGATTCAAACCGCGTCAACCATCTCATTGGTTGGCCTGGCCACTTTCCTGTCCCTTTTTACAACCACACCAAAGCGCATCTTAAGCGTTTACGCCAAAGTAAAGTGAGTAATATAAGCTCTGAAGATCACACCCTCTGAGATGTAAGAACATATCAACCCCAATCAAACAGTTCCACCCTTCAAATGATGTTGACAAGGCCACAAAAGAACACAGAAGTATCGTTACTACTGCGGGCGTCATTGCCCCTCTCCAGCTCAAAATACATGACTAGAGTCCTGCTATCTCTGATACTCAGCAACTATCACACAAGCCAAGAGCACCCTCAGGAATCAGGAGAAAGTATGGATGAAATACAAATAATTTCAAGGTCTTTGCAAACTAAGGGATCTCATTTAGTGTTTGGCAGATGGGGTTATCCCTCACAAACGTGAAGGATATCACGTCCACCTTATTATGATTCCATTATGTCCTATGGACAACATAATACAGTGGTTGGGGAATCCCCACGGCTTGACTGAGAATGTGAGGCTGCCCTGGCAATTTTGTCAGACCAGTTCCTGAGTCGGGGGAGGGGAGGGTTGCCAGACTGAGAACCCAAAGCAGCCCTGACAATTTTCTCAAACCAGCCCTTGGCTCAGGGAGTCGGGGGCAAGTGTGAAACACTACTTCTTTTGCTAATGGGGGCTGATATTGAAGCACTGCTACAAAACAGGTCCTCAGTAGGCCTCCAGCGCTGTAAAACCAGCCCCCGCCCAGCCAGCCTCCCGGGAAAGCTCCCAATGCCTGCTACAGCCAGTCCGGCCCTGGATAGCCCTCACCTTTATGACAGAGTAACCCGTCCATCAAACTCTAAATCAGGCGTTAAATATTCACAGAAAAGCCTTAAATCGAATTATTGCCACATGCAAATCCCCTAACATTCATGAATAAATAACATTCTACCCTATTTCAACACAACACGTTAACAACACCGTCACACCACATACCTACCTTCCTGCGCCATGCAACAAGAAATGGGAGCAGTTTCACCAGCACTTCACAAATAAAATAAGAGCTATCAAAGGCAATTTTGATGCAAACCTACACCACCGGTCTTGCCTCCAAAATACCTTAATGTTTGGAACACTTGCACACTGGTCTCGAAATGTGAGCTAATCAGAACAATGAGATGATTCAAAACTATACACTACTGCTTTGACACGATTCCAACCCAAACCATTCACAACTTGGATTCATCATCATACGACCTATTAAGTGCCTCTTTAGATCAGAGAACATTGCTAAATTCACTAAAGACCATCCAAATAACCCCTTTACTCAAAGTAGCAGGCCTCAGCCCATCCGCCCTATTCAATTACAGCCATGGCTCCAACCTCCCATAACTTGGAAAATCGGTAGCCAACCAATTGCAAAACATCCTTCAAAATAAGGTCTGATTACCAACCACCAATCTAGTTTCAGAATTAGATTTGACCCTGAAACTGAAACAGTCAGAGTGATGAATGATGTGCAGCATATTCTTGAAAAACGTGGTGCATTTCTGACTGTGCTAATACTCCTGTCAGCTGCCCTCGACGTGATTGGCTATGGAAGGCACCTTCTGGCACTAAACCATCACTTGCGACTTCGTGGAACAGCCCTACCCTGATTGACAACGTACTTAACCAAAAGACACTTTCTGGTAAAGATCAGAGATCAAGACCTCTAAAGACATGTTATGTGACGTCCCTCAGGGCCATAGCCTCAAGCCTATCTTCTCCCATCTCTACAGGGAGCTCTTCTATCTAATTCTATAAAAAGCAGGTGTCACTAACCATCGATGTGTTCTATCTTAGGTTTACAACTACTGAGGACATAGCCACCCTGAGACCCTGCCGTACATTCCTCAAAACCTGGATGGAAGAAACCCTTCTTCTTCTCAACCCTTTGACGACCAAATCCATACATGTATTCAACTCTGTTAAGAATAAAATAAAATCAGCTATCCTCGATTCTAGCAAAACTAGACAGCTTCACTCCCATACCTTATCGACTGTGCTGAAACTTTAGAATTCAAGCTGAATGTAACCATTCCTCCCAACCCACAAAATAAATACAAAGGCAAAGCCAGAACATTTCCATCTACGCAATCTCGAGAAATGTGCTACCTCGTCCTATCCACCAACTTCAAACTCCAGTGCATGCACTCGTCATCTGAAGAGTGGACCCTGAGAATAGTATACTGGTAGGTGGGCCATCTATGTCCCCGACCCCGCTCAAAGCTGCCCTCCACACAGGTGCCAGATTGGGTCACTCTGCAAAAATACAACGCAATACCGCCACTAGCTCCTCGTTCCTGCAAGAATACAATACAAACTCTGCTGCCTTGCTCACAAGGGCATCCACGGTGGCAGCTCTCCTTGGTGTGTCCAACTACTCACCATTTCCAAAGGTCCAAGGAGCCGAAATGCTCTGCTTTTGGGAATGCCAAATTCAGAACTTCAGATGCACAACCACTGTCATTCTTGGGAGCAGCCATCTCCGGGGGGGAGGCTCTCTCCCATCAGAATTAAAAACCATAACTCGACTTACTGCTTTCAGAAGGCAACTCAAACTCCACCTTTTCAGATAGTTCTTAAGGTCGCATTTCCTGCATCATCCAGTAACTCGTACGAACTGCGAGCGTTTGTACATCGTCCTTACATACAGTGCTTAATTTGTAAGTAAAAAGGTGCCGGTGCTCAAAGCCCTCCTCCGAAACACGCGGCTGCTGCAATTAAATGTGAGAACACCGAATACTGAGGCAGCGTAATCCTGAAGCTATCACGGGCCTTTTCAATCCATTTAAAGGCACTCACCGGCCTTTCAGCTCACTCTTTAAGCTTTCTACTTTCTCCCTTTGTCACGCTTTTTCGTTTTTCTCTTCATCCGTCTTTCCCAAATGTATCTTTTGCTCGCAACAAATGCCTGAGGCTGAAGAATAAGCCACAGCCCTCAAAAATAAGTGCCGGTGCTCAGCACCGGAAACAACAAGCACAAATTAAGCACTGCTTTCATAGCTGTTCTTACCTTTGTAAACAATTGGTATGAACGAGTTCTTTCTAAAGTGCACTAAAGCCTACCAGTCCAGGCACTCTACATAATTGTAAAACTATAATAGGATTTCCGATAGGGATTTTTTTTTTATTCCCTAAAGAGAAATTAATTTTTTTAAAACAATTTAAATGTATAAAACAGTGACCGCATACCAATATAAAACACGCTAAAAACAATACAGAAACTTTTGAAAATGTTGGGGTTAAGGGTAGGATGACCGGCCCTCCCGGATTTGCCAGGGCAGTCACGGTTTTTGACCAACTGTCCCGGCAGATTTCGGGAAATTTACCTCATGCACTGGTCTTATGAGAGGGTCGACTTAAAACGGTGGGAGGTACATTTTTATGTTTTCCAAAGCAGGCATAGTTTAAAGCTAGTACCTGTTATAAGAAAACGATTTAAATAAGAGGCTTTAAAAATGCATTTTATTTATGTTCTCAGTGCCTCTACTTTAATTTTATGCTGATGAGTCATTCTGCGCGTTCTGTTGAAATACAAACGTTGTCTTTTTTCTCTTTTAATGAAATGTCCTGTTTTTTTACTTTAAAAATCCAGTCATCCATCCTACTTAAGGGATTAATGTAACTTTAGGGAGGCTAATGAAATGTGCTTCAGGGGACCAATCCCGACCTGTGCTGTTGTCCTTTCCTGCATCATTGCTTCTTCAAACTACTTCGCTGGCTGGCTGACGCTGCACTGCGGAGCTGGTCTTTGGAAACGGTGCCGCACTGCACTTTCCTGAAATAGTTCTGCCCTTTTAATTCTTGCGTTTGGTTCCTTTGACTTCAAGTCTACGCGCACTATTTACTGTAAGCCACAAGGTGGCACTGGCGCACTGCCAACACATTTATTGTTAAATCCCACGAGTCTAAATAAAAAACATAACGCATGTTCCTACCACGGGTGAGACGCACATCAACTTCCGTCAACAAATGTTGCTTGCTTAATTGAAAAAAGCGAATAACCAGACGCATGCTCCCAACTGTGTTTTATCTGTCTCCTTTTGACAGTCACGCATAGTTCAATCCATCTCTCCTATTCTTAATTTACAGTTTTGATTCTGTCAGGTTTGAGTATTTAATCCAGGTCTGGTACTTGCAGTTCTGTATTTTCCTATTAATGCACAGGACAAGCACCAGGATGCAAAGAGCATTAAAACGGATCTGAGTGGAAAATTCACACTTGGCATGGACCAACTGGAGACCTCATCTCGGTGCCAAGCAACAAATTTGGTCCATTGCCTAATTTGCTCACCTATGAACCTGAAACTTTAGATGTCATATTTCCCCCATGTTGGGTGTTTTGGCAAGCATCACACAGCATGCAATAACCTGTAGGCATGTGGGTGTCATAAACACAAAATACGGGCCTAGCTGTCTTACTGCTGTCAGTAGAAAAGCCAGGACAGGCTGAAAACACCCCTTGTGAGTTAAGACCAGTGACTAAATATCTGTTTTTGCATCTGATTAAAAACGCGTGGTCCTTGCAATTTTGTTTTCCTATCCGATTCAGGCCCATATTTCTACTTTTTTAGCGACACATTTGCGTCTTTTTCTGACGCAAAAGTAGCGCAAACGTACAAAATATAATTGCATTTTGAAAGTTTGCGCCAATTTTGCCTCAAAAAACGACGCAAATGCGATGCTTAAAAAGTATAAATATGGGCCTCAGTCTCCTATCAACAACTGGACGTTATGTTGCCCGGTAATTTGCACCGTGCAAAGCTGCCCCTTCTGTGGGCTCAAAGCGTTGTTTCGGAAACAGTTGCAAGCCTGAGACTCTGGGGACCATATTTATACTTTTTTATTGCTGCATTTGTGCCGCTTTTTGACGCAAAGACGGTGCAAACTTACAAAATACAGGCCCATATTTATACTTTTTTAGTGCCACAATTGCATCATTTTTTGACGCAAAAGCGGTGCAAACTTACAAAATACAATTGTATTTTGTAATTGTATTTTGTAAGTTTGCGCTGCTTTGCCGTCAAAAAGTGGTGCAAATTCGGTCCTAAAAAGTATAAATATAGGTCACAATTGTTTTTTGTAAGTTTGCTCCACTTTTGCGTAAAAAAATGATCCAAATGCGGCACTAAAATAAGTATAAATATGGGCCTGAGTTGCTAAAGTTTTGACTAAGGTTGGCTGTGGGCAAAGACATAACAAAGGCCCCTCCAGTCCCAGCGGTGTGGGCGCGGGTGGACCCCGAGCCTCAGGGTCCCCACTCAGCACAGTACCCTGGCATGAGAGCTCCTGAGTGAGTCCGGAGGGGGCCTCTCCATGTACTTTGCAGGGGGCCTCTCAAGTTTCGTTACGCCAGTGGGTGTGCTGTGCTGATGTCATAGACGTGTAATTAGATTGCTGTGCATGGTTCTTAGTGAAAGCTACTATCGTGTCTCCCAGATTCTAAATGTGGTTATTTACTGATATAACAGCATTAGAGGGAAACAAAACTGTTTCCCACTGTTGCTACATCTTAAAGGAATTTTAGGTTGCTGTGGCAGGGCTGCCTGAGCGCCTGTCATTCCTGCGCTGGCTGTGTGCTCCAGTCACAGCAGGTAACACAGCTTTGGGAGGTGGGGGAGGCATGGAGAGTGGTTGGACTAGCTGGCTGTAACCCAGGTCATTTTATTTACATTTGGGACAGGGAGGCGAAGCCATATTGCGTATGACTCCCCATTACTCCTCTGACATAACATATCCTGAAACGTGGGATATAGCGAGGAGGGGCCAATGGTTTTGGGGGGGTCATAGATAACATAAAATTATAGATGGGTAAAAAGTGATTAACAGATGTTTTTCACCTGTGTTTTCTGAGGAGGCAACATAAAAAAATCAAGCTTCACTCCTGTTCTCTATTTGATGTCACCCAGAGTCATACGGTAAAACCCATCTGTGTTATTCGCGGTTACCTGTGAATATATTGGTGGTCTCACCTGCCTTCTTCCACCTCCTCAGGTCTCAAAAGACCAGAGGGAGCCACGTATGTGGGAAATGCTGTACCACTCTAGCCACAGCATTCGCCTGTCAGTGTGGGTCTCTTTAGACCCATGCTAACAGAGGGAAATAAGCCATGTGATGTTGCCTCTGCACTTTGCTCTCATCATTTTAATGCCATTCAGACCCATTCAGTAAATACCAACCCTTTTATTCAATTTTGCCTGTTGGAAATGACCATCTTTTTACATCATGTAACGACAGATTTTTGCATTCACTGGTTTTGCTGGCTGTATTACTATGTACACTCTGGCCCTGATAACCATTGTAAAGTGCCTGTGCTCTCCCTTTCAACATGATGAAATTACCATACCATAACCCTAGTTGGCTTATTTAATTTACCTATCAGTTCCTAGTATATGGGGCAAGAGTATACCCAGGGACTTTTAAATGTCAAATGTCACAATCTGCAGCACCCATTGTGCCACCCAGTGCAGTGCCTACCAGTATAACCTGGTGTTGCAGTTGAAACCTGCAAATTTCACTTCTCAAGATAACCCTCTTTGACATTCCTAAAACTTCCTTTTGAATATTAATGTCACTTCTAAGTAGACCTTACTGCCCATAACGCAGGGTGCATGGAATTTAAAAGTAGGACATGTAAAAGTTTAATGTTAAATATGTCCTTGCAGTGAAGAAGCCCCAATAACTATTTTTACTGTAGCAGGGCTACCTGTGCCATGGGGAAGCACTGTGATTCAATATTACATTTAGTAATGTTATCTCTGGATATTAAACAACTACAACTTTAATCGTGGACTTTCTGAAATATTTATTATAAGCCCATTTCACTGATTAAGTCAGATTCGTAATAACTATTTTGGAAAAAAAACTTTAATAAAGTTACCTTTTCCCTGCCTAATGCCCCTAGAGGCCAATTTGCTTGAGCTCCAAAAGTCAACTGTCAGCTGAATAACACTCTTGATGAGGTGTGAACTTACTCCCAGAGACCTCGGATGGGGGAAGGTGTTCTGTTCTTCTGACAGGATGACCATCTGAGTTGTGCCTAGGAACTTGATTAACTCCAAAGAGGCCTACCTACCCTGTCACAGGCAAATGTAAGATGGCACCTGGGCAAGACCCTTCGTTGCTACCCCAGTCAGGCAGGCACCAACCCCATTGAGAAAAGAGCTTCCCCCAGAACCGATGACCACAGAGAAATGGTTGCTTATTTCTCTCTGGAGTGGGCACACAGGCTCTGCAAAAGAGGAGAAGGGGTTTACCATATTGGGTTTAGGCATAGAGGGAACTATGGGAAGGTCCAGCCTTGACTGGTGCCTGGCATGAATATGGCACTAACAGTATCCTCCTCAGGAATCTTTATAGACCTGTGGAAGAACATTAGTGAGCTGCACCTGCTGTTTCTGACCTCAGAAGAGTCTTGAAAAGTGAATCAGATCTCCCTCTTGGGCTCCGGTAAAAAAGGTAGACTCCAAGGATCATACGGCTGATTTTCTATTCAAGTTAAATAGATGCAACAAGCCACAAGAACACTTTCTAGCTACTGCCAAGCTGAACAATTCCAACTTGACCTGCCCTAGATTCTCCTGCCGGCCTCTGCCTGCTGGAGTAAGTCTTGACCTCCAAGTGCTGTGCCCAAAGTTCTGGACCTTTGGCTGGTGTCAAAATGTAGTCCTCCTAACATATCTTGAAACGTGGGACTTACACATTTGTTAGCTCCACAGACCTCCACAGGATCAAGATGAACCTGCCAAACCAATCTAACAAATGTTTGTTGCCTGTAATCCAATGATCCAGGTTGCTCTCACTCTGAGCTTTTCAGCAACATCAAATGATTCAGTGGGACCTTGCAAAGAAGGTATGCGCTCACGTGGAGCCTTCTTTCACTACAGCCAGCAGCCTTGCCCCAGCTAGAAGAATCCGAGCTCCAAAACAGAGACTACGTGACTTCATCGGGCAAAGGAGCCAAAAGTATCAAGCCAGTATGATGCCTTCTCTGGGGATGAAATTCAAATTTCTCTTGTTTTGTGCTTCCTGCCAAAAGTCAATAGCTTCACTGAGACCTTGTACAGCAGCTTGTCAATGATGTGGGATCTTCTTCGGCCACAGACTTCTGCCTTACCACGCTGAGGCTTTTTGACTTCCATTCCAGAGACTAAGTTCAAATGTAAAATTTCCAACCAGGTAGAATATAGTTTCTGTATTCAACCTGTGCTCCATCGCTGTAGGCCTGAACTTGCACCTAGGTACCAGTCTTGTACAACCACATGATCGTGGTTGGTGCTTATGTTTTTTTACACTATGGGGCATATTTACAAGAAACTGGCTCATCAGCATTGATGCCCCAGTTTTCTTGCATCACCCCTGCCCCACCTAACAACATCATGTGTGCAGCGTATTTACAATGCAGTGCACCATAGCGCATGTTAGGCCAATAGCATGAACATTTTTGACACTATTGTGGCGCTTTGCTGCACTAACTTCAAAAATTTGACACTAGTGCAGCAAAGTGCAAGGAGGCCCACTGATTACAATGGGTGCGTGTTAGACTTGACAGCCTTAGGGTAGTCACCCCTAACTTTTTGCCTGCCTCCCTCCACTTTGTGGACACTGTTTTTGCTGGTTTTTAGACTCTGCGCACTTTACCCCTGCTAACCAGTGCTAAAGTGCATATGCTCTCTCCCTTAAAACATGGTAACCTTGAATCATACCTGATTGGACTATTAATGTACTTATAAGTCCCTAGTAAGGTGCACTTTATGTGCATAGGGCTGGTAAATTAAATGCTACTAGTGGGCCAGCAGCACTGGTTGTGCCACCCACTTAAGTAGCCCCTTTTCCTTGTCTCAGGCCTGCCATTGCAAGGCCTGTGGGTGCAGTTTCACTGCCACCTCGACTTGGCATTTAAAAGTACTTGCCAAGCCTAGAACTCCCCTTTTTCTACATATAAGTCACCCTTAATGTGTGCCCTAGGTAACCCCTCGAGCAGGGTGCTGTGTGGATAAAAGGCAGGACATGTACCTGTGTAGTTATATGTCCTGGTAGTGTAAAACTCCTAAATTCGTTGTTACACTACTGTGAGGCCTGCTCCCTTCATAGGCTAACATTGGGGCTGCCCTCATACACTGTTGAAGTGGCAGCTGCTGATCTGAAAGGAGCAGGAAGGTCATATTTAGTATGGCCAGAATGGTAATACAAAATCCTCCTGACTGGTGAAGTCGGATTTAATATTACTATTCTAGAAATGCCACTTTTAGAAAGTGAGCATTTCTTTGCACTTAAATCCTTCTGTGCCTTACAATCCACGTCTGGCTGGGCTTGGTTGACAGCTCCTTGCGCATTCACTCAGACACACCCCAAACACAGGGTACTCAGCCTCACTTGCATACATCTGCATTTTGAATGGGTATTCCTGGGCTGGGAGGGTGGAGGGCCTGCTCTCACACAAAGGACTGCCACACCCCCTACTGGGACCCTGGCAGACAGGATTGAACTGAAAGGGGAACTGGTGCACTTCTTAGCCACTCTTTGAAGTCTCCACCACTTCAAAGGCACATTAGGGTATAAAACAGGGCCTCTGCCCTACCTCATCAGACACTTGCTGGAGAAAAAACCTGAACCAGAAACTACATCCTGCCAAGAAGAACTGCCTGGCTGCTCAAAGGACTCACCTGTCTGCTTTCTACAAAGGACTGCTGCCTTGCTGTTGCCCTGCTGCCTTGCTGAACTCTTGTCTGGCTGTGAAAGTGCTCTCCAAGGGCTTGGATAGAGCTTGCCTCCTGTTCCCTGAAGTCTCAGGACCAAAAAGACTTCTCTTTTTCACTTGGACGCTCCGTGCGCCGAAAATTTCGACGCACAGCTTGTTCCGCGGCGAGAAAAACGCCGCACACCGACGCTGATCAACGCGACGCTCTGGGGACGACCGAAAATCCGACGCACGGCTTCTCAAGGACAACGCCGCCTGACCTCTAGAGGAGAAATCAACGCGACGCCTGCCGTGAGATCGTAATTTCTACGCGCAGCCCCGCAGACCGACCTCTAGAGGAGAAATCAACGCAACGCCTGCCGTGAGATCGTAATTTCGACGCGCAGCCCCGCAGACCGACGCGCAGCCGGAGAACAAGCAGGAAAATCCACGCACAGATCCGGGACATCTGGTAATCCCCGCGATCCACAGAAAGAGACTGTCCGCGCGCCGGAAAACGACGCACGACTTCCCCGCGTGGAAAATAACGACGCGAGTCCGTGTGTGCTGGGGAGAAATCGACGCACACACCCTTTTTCCACGCACCTCTTCCTTTGTGGCCCTCTGAGGAGATTTTTCCACTCTAAACCAGGTACTTGTGCTTGAAAGAGACTTTGTTTATATTCTAAAGACTTAAGACACTTTACATCACTTTTCAGTGATATCTCTACAATTTCCCATTGCAACTTTATTCTTTTTGACCTACAATTATCCTGATAAATATTATATATTTTTCTAAACACTGTGTGGTGTATTTTTGTGGTGCTATATGGTGGTATTGTATGATTTATTGCACAAATACTTTACACATTGCCTTCTAAGTTAAGCCTGACTGCTCGTGCCAAGCTACCAGAGGGTGGGCACAGGATAATCTTGGATTGTGTGTGACTTACCCTGACTAGAGTGAGGGCTTTTGCTTGGACAGGGGGTAACCTGACTGCCAACCAAAAACCCCATTTCTAACATTGGTGATCAGCGGTGAGGATAGGACTTGTATTTGTGCAGTGACATACAGTAGCTAAGTATTTCACTACCTACCCACAGTTGAAGGTCAACTTGGTTTTTACCTCTTTTTGCAAATCCGTTTTTTCCTGACAATTTTCAAAAACTAAATCCTCACTCAACATGTCTCTGACTGGGTCTCAGACAGGGGACTTTGACCTAGTCCAGTTGGATACATATACGGTCAAACAACTAAGAGGATTCTGCAGGGCATTGAGGGTACCCACCCAAGGGGCCTCCAGAAAGGAGGACTTTCAAGTGGCGCTGAGGGCCTGGGCAGAAGCCCATTTAGAGGATGATGAGGAAGAGGAGCCAAAAAATGGCCCCTCAGAGGAATTTTCACTATCTGTGGATGGTGTTACCACTGCAATTGTGCACCCTTCCAGACCAGGGATCAGTGTCTCTGTGCAAAGCCTAACCACAGAGGAAAGGAGAGAAGAAAGGGAGTTCCAATTGCAAATGGCAAAACTGAAAATTGAGGCTCAACAGGAGGAGAGAAGGGCAGAAAGAGAAGCCAAACAAGCTGAGGCTGAAAGAGCAGCCAAACAGATTGAAGCTGAAAGAACAGCCAAACAGATTCAAGCAGAAGCTGAAAGGGCAGCCAAACAAGCGGAAGCTGAAAGAGCAGCCAAACAGGTGGAAGCTGAAAGAGCTTTGGCTGAAAAGAAACTATTGTTGGCTCATGAACTGAGTCTCAAGGAGCTGGAGATCAAGGCAAGACAGTCTGAATCCAGCAATAATGGTGGCAGCATACTGACAGGACCTGCTGGAGAAAAGAAGGTTTGTATACCCAAAAATGTGGTGCCCAGTTTTGTGGTGGGAGATGACATAGATAAATGGTTAGCTGCTTATGAAGTTGCACTAAGGGCTCATGAGGTTCCTGAAGGGCAATGGGGGGTAGCTATGTGGGGTTATGTACCGCCATTGGGGAGGGATACACTCCTCACATTGGATCAACCTGATCAAAACACATACCCACTTCAGAAAGCCATTTTACTTGCCAAGTTTGGGCCGACCCCTGAGGGATACCGTCAGAGGTTCAGGGACAGCACCAAACAAACCACACAAACATGGGTAGATTTCTTTGACTTCTCCAGTAAGGCACTGAATGGATGGGTGCGGGGCAACAAAGTTGCTGATTATAAAGGTTTATATGACTTGATTCTAAGAGAGCATATGCTTAATACTACTTATACAGAGTTGCGCCAGCACTTAGTGGATAGCAAGCTGACTGATCCCAGGAAGTTTGCTGAGGAGGCGGACCTCTGGGTTAGCACCAGAGTGTCCAAGAAGGTACCTGGGGGGGACTCCCACAAAGGTGGTCAGGGTTCCCAACAGAAGAAAGAGGGGGGAGATAAACTTGCAGATAAGGAACTCTCCAAAGGCCCCCAAAAGAATCCCCAGGGAGGGGGTGGCAACCCTTCCTTTTCCAAATTTGGGAAAAAGCCAGGGACATATGACAGGTCAGGGAAACCTAACCCCAAATGCATGGAGTGTTACCAGTATGGTCACTATAAAGGCGATCCCCAGTGCCCCAAGAGGGCACCGTCCACTACCGGACAGGCACCTGGGTTGACTAGTGTAGCGCTCGGGGGGAGATGGCCCCAGATAGCTTTGGGGAACAGGTAGAGATTTCCCTAGTGTCCCTGGGAGAAGGAGAAATGGTGCCCAAGGTCCACATGCCCAAAAATACTTCCAAGTACCGGCAGTGGGTCACCATTGATGGGCAGAAGGTGGAGGCTCTGCGTGACACAGGAGCCAGTATGACCACTATCAAGAGTCAGCTGGTGTCAACAGAGCAGATAGTACCTAATACATTCCACCAGGTCAGAGTCGCTGACAATCGCAAGAGTCACCTACCGGTGGCTCTGGTTCCCTTTGAGTGGGGGGGGGGTCTCTGGTACTCTGAAAGTAGCTGTGAGTCCTGCCATACCTGTAGATTGTCTGTTAGGCAATGATCTTGAGCATACTGCTTGGAAAGAAGTGGAGCTCAAGTCTCACCTGGAGATGTTAGGGTTACCTGAGTGGGTCTGCATGACCACAAGGTCCATGGCTGACCGAGAGGGAAGTCAAGGGCGTCTGGAACCTGGAACGATGGCCCAGAGAGCTGCCAAGAGGAGGCACCAGGGGCACGGGAAAACCGGCCCCAGAAGTTCCTGCAGTGGCTGACGGGGCTCCTGAGGAGGAGGCTCCCGAGCCAACTGGGGAAGACATTGCTACCCTAGGTGACTTACCTGAGCTTGCTGGCTGGCAAGTTGAGGGTGGACCCACCAGGGAGGAATTCTGCAAGGCGCAGAAAGAATGTCCCACTCTAGAAGGTCTGAGGAAACAAGCCTCAAACCAGGCTGCAGGTGACACCTCTGGCGATCACCACCTATATTGGGAGAATGATCTCCTCTACAGTGAGCGTAAGGTTCCGGCCTTTGGGGCAGCACGTACGCTGGTGGTCCCCCAATGTTACCGAACCTTCCTACTGGGTCTGGCTCACGACATTCCCCTGGCAGGACATTTGGGGCAAGGCAAGACCTTTAACAGGCTTGTCACCCACTTTTATTGGCCCAAAATGAGGACACACTCAGATAAATTCTGCAGATCCTGTCCTACCTGCCAGGCCAGTGGTAAAGCAGGAAAAATGGGTAAAAGCCCCCTCATTCCACTTCCTGTCGTTGGCACCCCCTTTGAAAGGGTGGGCATCGACATTGTTGGTCCCTTGGACCCCAAAACTGCCTTAGGCAACAGGTTCATCCTGGTTTTGGTGGACCATGCCACCCGTTACCCAGAGGCAATCCCTCTGAGGACCGTAACTGCACCGGTGGTGACCAGAACTCTGATGGGGATATTTACCCGTGTGGGATTCCCCAAGGAGATAGTGTCTGACAGAGGCACTAACTTCATGTCTGCATACATGAAGTCTCTGTGGGATGCATGTGGTGTAACCTACAAGTTCACCACACCCTATCACCCCCAGTCTAATGGTCTTGTGGAGAGATTCAACAAGACCCTGAAAGGCATGATTGGTGGCCTCCCTGAGGCCATGAGGCGTAAGTGGGACGTCCGCTTACCATGCCTTCTCTTTGCTTACAGAGAGGTCCCCCAGAGGGGGGTAGGGTTCAGTCCCTTTGAGCTTCTCTATGGGTACCCTGTCAGGGGACCCTAAAGCATTGTCAAGGAGGGATTGGAGAAAGCTCCAAAGGCACCCCCTCAGGACGTGGTCAGCTACATGTTGGCCCTCCACAACCAGATGACCCGCTTCTGGAAAGAGGCCCAAAGTAACCTTGAGGCCAGTCAAGAGGTAATGAAACACTGGTATGACCAGAAGGCCACCCTGGTAGAGTTTCAACCTGGAGACAAAGTGTGGGTAATGGAGCCAGTAGAGCCTAGAGCTCTCCAGGACCGCTGGTCTGGCCCATTTGAAATCAAGGAGCGGAAAGGGGAGGCCACTTACCTAGTGGACCTCCAAACCCCTAGGAATCCCCTAAGGGTGCTCCATGTGAACCGACTAAAGGCTCACTGTGAGAGGTCGGAGATCAACATGCTTCTGGTCACAGATGAAGGAATGGAAGAGGAGAGTGAACCTCTCCCTGACCTCCTCTCTGCCCAAGAAGGTGATGGGTCAGTAAGCGGGGTCATTCTTTCTGACTCCCTGACTCTAAACCAGAGAGGAGACTGCTCTGAGCTGTTGGAGCAGTTCTCCCCCCTGTTCTCCCTTACTCCTGGACTGACCCACCTCTGTGTTCATGATATTGACACCGGTGACAGTCTCCCTGCGAAGAACAAAATTTACAGGTTGTCGGATAAGGTGAAGGCCAGCATCAAGGAGGAGGTCTCCAAGATGTTGACTATAGGGGTTATCGAGAAATCCAGTAGTCCCTGGGCCAGCCCAGTGGTGTTGGTCCCTAAGGCTACTGCCCCAGGTGCGAAGCCAGAACTCCGGTTCTGTGTGGACTACCGGGGTCTCAACTCAGTCACACGGACTGATGCTCACCCCATCCCCCGAGCTGATGAGCTCGTTGACAGGCTGGGCGCTGCCAAGTTCCTGAGTACGTTTGATCTTACTTCAGGGTACTGGCAGATCGCCCTGACTGAGGGGGCTAAGGAAAGATCCGCATTTTCAACCCCTGATGGCCATTACCAGTTCCGGGTGATGCCGTTTGGATTGAAAAATGCCCCCGCTACCTTCCAACGGTTGGTTAACGGGGTCCTAGCTGGCAAGGATGCCTTCTGTGCAGCCTATCTGGATGACATAGCTGTCTACAGTTCCAGCTGGGAGGAACACCTGCTTCACCTCAAGGAGGTGCTTCAGGCCCTGCAACAGGCAGGCCTGACCATCAAGGCTAGCAAGTGCCAGATTGGGCAGGGTTCTGTGGTGTACTTGGGACACCTAGTGGGTGGTGGCAAGGTGCAGCCACTCCAGGCCAAGATTGAAACTATCAAGGCCTGGCAACCACTGCGAACGCAGACTGAGGTGAGAGCCTTTTTAGGCCTCACAGGATACTACCACAGATTTGTCAAGGGCTATGGTAACATTGAATTATCCTTGACAGAGCTCACTTCCAAGAAACAACCTAGGTTGGTGAATTGGACAGAGGCTTGTCAGAAAGCCTTTGACGCCCTGAAGGAAGCCATGTGCACGGCCCCCGTGCTCAAGGCCCTGACTACTCCCAGGAATTTATCGTGCAGACAGACGCTTCAGAGCATGGCATAGGGGCAGTCCTAGCACAGCTAAATGAGGAGGGTCGAGATCAACCGGTAGTCTTTATTAGCAGAAGGCTATTACCACGGGAACAGAGGTGGAGTGCTATTGAGAGAGAAGCTTTTGCTGTGGTCTGGGCACTAAAGAAGCTAAGACCCTACCTGTTTGGGACTCACTTCCGGGTCCAGACAGACCACAGGCCCCTCAGATGGCTCATGCAGATGAGGGATGAGAATCCAAAACTCTTGAGGTGGGTTATTTCCCTACAGGGGATGGACTTTACGGTGGAACATCGCCCAGGGGTTGACCACGCCAATGCTGATGGTCTCTCCAGGTACTTCCGCCTTAGCGATGAGAGCTCCCAGGAGGTCGGGTAGCTCTCCCCACTTTCAGCTGGGGGGGACACATGTTAGACCTGACAGCCTTAGGGTAGTCACCCCTAACTTTTTGCCTGCCTCCCTCCACTTTGTGGACACTGTTTTTGCTGATTTTTAGACTCTGCGCACTTTACCCCTGCTAACCAGTGCTAAAGTGCATATGCTCTCTCCCTTAAAACATGGTAACCTTGAATCATACCTGATTGGACTATTAATTTACTTATAAGTCCCTAGTAAGGTGCACTTTATGTGCATAGGGCTGGTAAATTAAATGCTACTAGTGGGCCAGCAGCACTGGTTGTGCCACCCACTTAAGTAGCCCCTTTTCCTTGTCTCAGGCTTGCCATTGCAAGGCCTGTGGGTGCAGTTTCACTGCCACCTCGACTTGGCATTTAAAAGTACTTGCCAAGCCTCGAACTCCCCTTTTTCTACATATAAGTCACCCTTAATGTGTGCCCTAGGTAACCCCTAGAGCAGGGTGCTGTGTGGATAAAAGGCAGGACATGTACCTGTGTAGTTATATGTCCTGGTAGTGTAAAACTCCTAAATTCGTTGTTACACTACTGTGAGGCCTGCTCCCTTCATAGGCTAACATTGGGGCTGCCCTCATACACTGTTGAAGTGGCAGCTGCTTATCTGAAAGGAGCAGGAAGGTCATATTTAGTATGGCCAGAATGGTAATACAAAATCCTCCTGACTGGTGAAGTCGGATTTAATATTACTATTCTAGAAATGCCACTTTTAGAAAGTGAGCATTTCTTTGCACTTAAATCCTTCTGTGCCTTACAATCCACGTCTGGCTGGGCTTGGTTGACAGCTCCTTGTGCATTCACTCAGACACACCCCAAACACAGGGTACTCAGCCTCACTTGCATACATCTGCATTTTTAATGGGTCTTCCTGGGCTGGGAGGGTGGAGGGCCTGCTCTCACACAAAGGACTGCCACACCCCCTACTGGGACCCTGGCAGACAGGATTGAACTGAAAGGGGAACTGGTGCACTTCGTAGCCACTCTTTGAAGTCTCCCCCACTTCAAAGGCACATTTGGGTATAAAACAGGGCCTCTGCCCTACCTCATCAGACACTTGCTGGAGAAAAACCCTGAACCAGAAACTACATCCTGCCAAGAAGAACTGCCTGGCTGCTCAAAGGACTCACCTGTCTGCTTTCTACAAAGGACTGCTGCCTTGCTGTTGCCCTGCTGCCTTGCTGAACTCTTGTCTGGCTGTGAAAGTGCTCTCCAAGGGCTTGGATAGAGCTTGCCTCCTGTTCCCTGAAGTCTCAGGACCAAAAAGACTTCTCTTTTTCACTTGGACGCTCCGTGCGCCGAAAATTTTGACGCACAGCTTGTTCCGCGGCGAGAAAAACGCCGCACACCGATGCTGATCGACGCAACGCTCTGGGGACAACCGAAAATCCGACGCACGGCTTCGCAAGGACAACGCCGCCCGACCTCTAGAGGAGAAATCGACGCGATGCCTGCCGTGAGATCGTAATTTCGACGCGCAGCCCCGCAGACCGACCTCTAGAGGAGAAATCGACGCGACGCCTGCCGTGAGATCGTAATTTCGACGCGCAGCCCCGCAGACCGACGCGCAGCCGGAGAACAAGCAGGAAAATCCACGCACAGACCCGGGACATCTGGTAATCCCCGCGATCCACAGAAAGAGACTGTCCGCGTGCCGGAAAACAACGCACGACTTCCCCGTGTGGAAAATAACGACGCGAGTCCGTGTGTGCTGGGGAGAAATCGACGCACACACCCTTTTTCCACGCACCTCTTCCTTTGTGGCCCTCTCAGGAGATTTTTCCACTCTAAACCAGGTACTTGTGCTTGAAAGAGACTTTGTTTATATTCTAAAGACTTAAGACACTTTATATCACTTTTCAGTGATATCTCTACAATTTCCCATTGCAACTTTATTCTTTTTGACCTACAATTATCCTGATAAATATTATATATTTTTCTAAACACTGTGTGGTGTATTTTTGTGGTGCTATATGGTGGTATTGTATGATTTATTGCACAAATACTTTACACATTGCCTTCTAAGTTAAGCCTGACTGCTCGTGCCAAGCTACCAGAGGGTGGGCACAGGATAATCTTGGATTGTGTGTGATTTACCCTGACTAGAGTGAGGGCTTTTGCTTGGACAGGGGGTAACCTGACTGCCAACCAAAAACCCCATTTCTAACAGTGCGTCACTTTAATGTCTGCTTTGAGCAGAAGTTAAAAATGACGCCAAAAATGGCGCAGTGAAATCTTGTACATTTCACTGTGCCATTTTTGCGGACCTCCTAAAGACGGAACGCCCTCCTTGCATACATTATGACTGACACAGGCATGATGTGGTTCAAAGGGTCGTACTTTGTAAGTATGGCACAGCGAAAAATGCTTCCTTGAGCCACATTAGCATAAAACATGACTCTAGTGTGGCCCTATGTTTAAATTTTACATTGTAAAATTAATAATGCGTAAGGGCATTTTTTGAGATTTTAAATGCCCCTCACTGAGGAACTGGGAGGTTTATTTGTGGGGATGTCAGCCAGGGTGGCAGTATACTCTTTGTCCCTAAAAGGCCCACAAAGGAGCCGCACATGTTACTATCAGACCTTAGCAGTGTCAGTGGATGTCTGAGTGTAGCTCTATGCAATTTCACCAGGAGTATGGCTGTGATTGTACATAATAATGTCAAAAATCAACAGCTCCCCACTGCCGTGAAGAAGCATAAATTAAAACTGAATCCCATGCAAACCTCCACGAAGTGTGGCAAAACATCTCAGGAACAGTGACTAAGTACAGGGCGGGTGCTGCAGTTCAGAACACAAAGCACACACACTAATACATTTGTGACGAAAAATGGGGGCCAGCCAGAGCCCACCTGGCCTACACCATGGCCTGCCAACAATAATCCTGATATGTGAGGCTGCAAAGAAGGTGATGTCTTGTGGTGAAAAGAGTAGCAAGAGAATAGTTGCTGTCCCAGGTGTCATCACCCGGATGTGTTCTTTGTGCTGCTCCAATCTCTTTATGTATTTATTAGAATGTTTCTAAGCCACGCCCCTCAGGAAGGCCCATTCAGAGCAATGCTTGTGAACACAGATTTGATAGAGCTACCTATATTTTTTAAGGTTTTGCTTTAGGTTTACTAGGGTTTTGCTGGCAATCCAGTGACAAGGCTCCCTTTTCTGCTGAATGCCAGGCTAATCAAATCGACTTAGTCAATGACAAAGTTAAAAAAACAAAAACCTCAGTTCAAAGATGGTAAAGTTATTGTATTACTGAGATAACTCACAAACAACAGATGCAACAGGTGACTCCTCGGTAGTGATGTCACAACCTGGTGATGTGAAAGGAGCACGTGTGGAGAAGAGTCAACACTTACAGGATGTAGAAGAAATATGATGGACAAATGCATTGGCTAATCTGAAATGGGAATGTTCCCGAAGATGCATCTCACAAGATAAACTGAAGCAAAATAAACTCTACTTTTCCTGTCCTCCGGGGGCCCTTTTGCAGACACTTTGCATTGGTGCAAAAAAACAAACCAAATCACTTTTGCTGCTTGTGTAACGCGGGTTTCATATATGAGGCATCATGATAGCCATACATGTTGTTGTTTCTGTGTCATCAATAGGAATGTGATACAAGCAATTCTAAAGTGCAGTACATTGTGCAATCACTTCTTCACAATGCCTCCAGCTTAGGCCTTTCTGAGCAGACACACCACAGAGTTACTCGGACTTACCCAATAAAAGTCTGTCCTTATCCTTGCAGTCTGGGGTGTTCCAGTGGTTGGTGCACGAAGCCCACGGCAGCTTAGACACGAAGGATGCAAACAGGTAGAAGATTGTGTAGCTCATGATGATGTTGTAGTATATGGCAATCAGCACCGATATTATCAGCATGGCAATGCCACAGCCTGGGGGAGACAATACACTGACATTAACGCTTGAGTCATCGGTGGCACCAGCTCAAATGTACAGGGCGCAATGGCGTCCAGCAGGACTCCTGCCTAGTCCAGCATGATTCTGGGTGGCTGTTCCATCTTCTCTTTCAACTCCCTGCTGGCCCTGCTCAGACTCCAAAGTCCAATCAGCTCGCTCCCTCGCAGGACTCCACATCCTATGGGTAGCTCAGTGTTAGCATCCGAAAAGAGGCTCTTTCTTGTCTTACAAGGTTATTCAAGTTTAAAGGTACCAGATGACTCCATGGCACAGAGGACACAATAGACTGAGCTTTTCTTATACAATTAATTGTTTTCAAGTGTTTTAGTGTAATTGAATCAACTGTAGTGAACCGGGACTACAACTCCCAGAACACATTAGGCTGGTAAAAATAAAAACAAGATTGGAGGACTGCGTCCTGGATGTTGGGACCTCTTTTAAAGAGTCCTATCTAGCATGATTGTACTCTTACTTACTATCTAGGCAATGTGTTGAACAAGTGGCTACTATCTTTTTTGGGGTACCTGGGTGACAGGTTAAATATCACGAGAACAGAGCTAATCTTTGCCTGGCCACCCCACCCAAGGGGATACCGCCCCACTCTTGACAGGGTGAGTCTGATTCAAAGTGAGTCAGGCATGGGTGAGTTATTTACTGCATTCAAAAATGGAGATACCACGAGGGGAGGAATTTACAAGCTGAATTAAATGTTTTGCATTCTAGGATTCCTTCTGGAAAATGACGAATGAAAGGTGACATGTAGTACATCCCTTATTTATCAGAATAAACTCCATGCTTTCACCCAGATTTCCTGCAGGTTTGCTGGGATGCACGGTACTCAGCATTCCATAATCAGGTTTCGAAATTTACTTCCTTCCTCATAATAAGAGGTCCAGTGTAATCCTCATCCGAGGTTTAAAAGTCTGGACATCACTAGCTCGATGTACCCACATAAAAATGTAGACATGTAGTCCATTGCTTTTCTTATTAGCTGTCACTCGCCACAACCCAGGCCTCCCAAGCACAAAGCCTCAGCTTTCTCATCTGTCATTAACCTGAAGACAGAACCTGGCCATTTAGTCTATCTTGGCCTCAAAAACATGGCTTCTGTGATGTGATGAACGCGAGCACCTGCCAGGCCTCTGTTATGCCTCTGCCATGTCTCTGTCATACTGCCATATGATGAAGAGAAGAAACAATCTAATGCACCCGAAGAGCAACTAGCTTTGATCTCAGGAATGCAGCTTGACAAGGAACAGAGGCCCATATTTATACTTTTTGACGCTAAACTGCGCTAACGCAGTTTAGCGTCAAAAAATTTAGCGCCGTCTAACGCCATTCTGAAGCGCCATGCGGGCGCCGTATTTATGGAATGGCGTTAGCCGGCGCTAGCAGACCGGCGCTGCCTGGTGTGCGTGGAAAAAAAACACGTAGACCAGGCAGCGCCGGCGTAGGGGGAAAATGGCGTTAGGGCGTCTTAAAATGGGGCAAGTCAGGTTGAGGCAAAAAAATCGCCTCAACCCGATTTGCGCCATTATTTTCGACGCCCAGACGCCATTTAAATGACTCCTGTCTTAGTAAAGACAGGAGTCATGCCCCCTTGCCCAATGGCCATGCCCAGGGGACTTATGTCCCCTGGGCATGGTCATTGGGCATAGTGGCATGTAGGGGGGCACAAATAAGGCCCCCCTATGCCACCCACAAAAAATTAAAAAATATAAAAAATTATACTTACCTGAACTTACCTGAATGTCCCTGGGGTGGGTCCCTCCATCCTTGGGTGTCCTCCTGGGGTGGGCAGGGGTGGCAGGGGGGGTCCCTGGGGGCAGGGGAGGGCACCTGTGGGCTCATTTTGAGCCCACAGGCCCCTTAACGCCTACCCTGACCCAGGCGTTAAATAGTGGCGCAAATGCGGGTTTTTTTGACCCGCCACCTCCCGGGCGTGACTTTTGCCCGGGAGTATAAATACGACGCATTTGCGTCGCCGTCATTTTTTTCGACGGGAACGCCTTCCTTGCATCTCATTAACGCAAGGAAGGCGTTCACGCAAAAAATTGACGCTATTTGCCCATACTTTGGCGCTAGACGCGTCTAACGCCAAAGTATAAATATGGCGTTAGTTTTGCGCCGAATTTGCGTCGAAAAAAACGACGCTAATTCGGCGCAAACGGAGTATAAATACGGGCCAGAATGTCAGGAGGTTGGTGAGATGAGCTGAGCTCAGAGTGGCTAGAACTGTCTGCGATGAAACCACAGAAGATCAGAAGTGCGTCTTCCTTTAATACACAGACTTATATTGTTCAGCTATGAAAGCCCAATAAAGGCCACCCAATGATGGAGAGATCACTGTCATTTGCTGGCAGTTTCACGTCCAAAGGTTATGTTTACACGGGCGACCCTATGCACTTTTTATGTGTCCCTCTGATACCCTTAGGAAGTGGAAGGACACAGTGAGGTGTACAAGAAAAGGAAGGAATTCAGAGTTCGGGATGCCACGCCCACTACAGCAGTAGATTGCTTCTATTGGTTCAAGGCTAGCAATAAAAATCGAAAGCAAAAATACATGCCCATAACACTGAGATGGGCATTTGCAAGGAGTTACTTCATTTCAATTAGTTGCCGAAAGGTTCAAAGTGGAGAGTAAATGTTAGAAGTTGTTCTGTAACTTTAGGGCTTATAAGTGGCGAGAGAAGGCACATTTGCGGAAGAACTGAGATCCATGCTAATTTGAAACCAAGTGCAATTCAAAAAAGTAATTGTATGTGTTGATGTCATGTTATTGCAAACTGTGAACTCTCCCATTATTATCAGACTAGGGTTGTCACAATCTTAATATGCTAAAGGAGAGAAGACTTGTTATCCACTTGCACCAACCAAGCACTGGCAAGACCAAGAGGACTGGATTTAATGTGCTAATGCAAACAGCATCAGCATTTTAGAGTGAGGCACATAGGAGGGAGCCACCAGAGAGGATAGAGAGGGCTGTGATTGTAAAGAAGTGGTTACCTGTGTAATATTACTGAATGCATGGCTCTCTGTAACATGCTTCTTAGGTCTGGCTTGACAGTGCAGGTGTCTGCATGACCTATTGTCAAATCTTCAACAAATACTTGGAGTGGGCTTTGACTACTTCCCACATGACTTCTCATCGCATGTTACACTGCCTCTTTGGTGCATCATTCCTCCTCCTACAGAATGCTTGCACTGTAATGCAGAAGGGACTACTTTGCATGTCAATAGCATGCAGAACCATCACACATTAAGTTATTTATCTAATTGATGCACCATATAAAGAAAACAATCGTTTTTTTGTTTTCTGCAATGTAGTAGGTTTCCTAAAATATGTTAATCAGGACTCAAAATGGCAGGCAAACAAGGTGAAGAAGATCCACCACCTCCCACTGCAGTAAAAGGCCTGTGTGGGTCACTGAACTCAGTACCTGCAGTATGACCCTCTGCTTTTTATCATTCTAATTAATTGCAAGTCAATACAGTGCAATCTTTCTGTGTCAGACTAATTCAAACGTGTAAAATAATAATAATAATAATAATAAGAAGAAGAAGAAGAAGAAGAAGAAGAAGAAGAAGAAGAAGAAGACGAAGAAGAAGATGAAGAAGAAGAAGACGAAGAAGAAGAAGAATTTTCATACATAGAAGTGCTGATGGACACAGGCACAAGGTTCTGCGTAGTGGAGCAGAAGACCGGTAAAAACTAGCCAACTGCAGGAAAGGCTTTGCTCACCTTGCAAGGCAGGGATGGCTTTCCAAACCGAGATCGGTCCTTGGCTGGCAAACTGTCCGAGCGACACTTCCAGGAAAAAGATGGGAATCCCTGCGACAGCCAGCATGAACAGGTAAGGGATGAGAAATGCACCTGTGGAA
The DNA here is from genome assembly GCF_031143425.1 of Pleurodeles waltl. NCBI lineage: Eukaryota > Metazoa > Chordata > Amphibia > Caudata > Salamandridae > Pleurodeles > Pleurodeles waltl. The sequence continues at coordinate 98,498,281 of NC_090440.1, read as the reverse complement.
AGAAAGGATCTTACATGAGGAAGGGTCCTGGTGCCACTGGGTGTTACAGGCACGTTTAGACTCGACACAGGAAATGAAGTAGCGCATTGGAAACTTTGCAAGGGTTGGAGGGTCACCTTTTCACATTCAGGCCCATATTTATACTCGGTTTGCGCTCAATTACTGTCATTTTTTTACGCTAATTCAGCGCAAACCTCACTCCATATTTATATTTTGGCGCTAGACATGTCTAGCGCCAAAGTTCTGGAGTTAACGTCATTTTCTGGACGTCAACACCTACCTTGCATCAATGAGGTGCAAGGTAGGCGTTCCCGTCCAGAAAAGGACGATATGGCCTTTGTGCTATATTTATCCCCCGTCCTAAAATCCAGCACGGTGATGGAGGCCTTAAATAATGGCGCTAAGCTTGCTTAGCGCCATTATGTAGTGCCTGGGTATGGGCAGGTGTAAGGGGACCTGTAGGCATATTTCCATGGTCAGAGACCATGGAAAGTGCCCACAGGTGCCCTTTCCTGGCTGCAGGGACACCACCACCCACACAAGAGGGACACCACTTTGGTTCTTTAGCCCTGCTGCAGGGATGTGTATTTTAGTGTCACTTCTGCAGAGTGGTGGATTTTGGTGACACTGCTTCAGAGAGGTGTATGTTGGCAGTATTGTTGTTATAGGGATCATAGGGTAGCATTGATGCAGAGGTGTGTGTCCTAAAGCACTAATGCAGGGATGTGTATTGTAGGGTCACTGCTACAGAGTAGTGGATTTTGGTGGCACTACTGGAGAGAGGTGTATGTTGGCAGTATTGTTGTAGGGGTCATAGGATAGCATTGATGCAGAGGTGTGTGTTCTAAAGCACTAATGCAGGTATGTGTTTTGTAGGGTCACTGCTTCAGAGTGGTGGATTTTGGTGGCACTGCTGCAGAGAGGTCTAGTTTGGTGGCACTGCTGCAGAGTGGTGGATTGTGGTGGCACTGCTGCACAGGGGTGGATTTTGATGGCACTGCTGCAGAGAGGTGTATGTTGGCAGTGTTGTTTTGTTCGGATCATAGAGTTGCATTGTTACAGAGGCTTATATTCCTGTATCACTGTTATAGAACTGTGCATTTGGTCGTCTTTCGGCACTATTGGAGACGTGTACTTTGGCAGGTTTCCTTCAGAGAAGCATGTCATCGGTCTCTGTTGCAGAGGGGGTATGTAGAGGGGGCATGTCATCTGTCTCTGTTGCAGAGGGGGTATGTAGTGGGAGCATGTCATCTGTCTCTGTTCCAGAGGGGGTAAGTAGAGGGGGTATGTCATCTGTCTCTGTTGCAGAGGGGGTAAGTAGAGGGGGTATGTCATTGGTCTCTGTTGTAGAGGGGGTATGTAGAGGGGGCATGTCATCTGTGTCTGTTGCAGAGGGGGTATGTAGAGGGGGCATGCCATCTGTCTCTGTTGCAGAGGGGGTATGTAGAGGGGGCATGTCATCTGTCTCTGTTGCAGAGGGGGTATGTAGAGGGGGTATGTCATCTGTCTCTGTTGCAGAGGGGACATGTCATCTGTCTCTGTTGTAGAGGGGGCATGTCATCTGTCTCTATTGCAGAGGGGGTATGGCATCTGTCTCTGTTGCAGAGGGGGTATGTAGAGGGGGTATGTCATCTGTCTCTGTTGCAGAGGGGGTATGTAGAGGGGGCATGTCATCTGTCTCTGTTGCAGAGGGGTATGTAGAGGGGGTATGTCATCTGTCTCTGTTGCAGAGGGGGTATGTAGAGGGGGATGTCATCTGTCTCTGTTGCAGAGGGGGTATGTAGAGGTGTATGTCATCTGTCTCTGTTGCAGAGGGGGTATGTAGAGGGGGTATGTCATCTGTCTCTGTTGCAAAGGGGGTATGGCATCTGTCTCTGTTGCAGAGGGGGTATGTAGAGGGGGCATGTCATCTGTCTCTGTTACAGAGGGGGCGTGTAATCTGTCTCTGTTGCAGAGGGGGTATGTAGAGGGGGCATGTCATCTGTCTCTGTTGCAGAGGGGGTATGTAGAGGGGGTATGTCATCTGCCTCTGTTGTAGAGGGGGTATGTCATCTGTCTCTGTTGTAGAGGGGTATGTCATCTGTCTCTGTTGTATAGGGGGTCTGTAGAGGGGGTATGTCATCTGTCTCTGTTGCAGAGGGGGTATGTAGGGGGGGTATGTCATCTCTCTCTGTTGCAGAGGGGGTATGTAGAGGGGGGTATGTAGAGGGGACCTGTCATCCGTCTCTTTTGCAGAGGGGGTATGTAGAGGGGGTATTTAAATGGGGTATGTCATCTGTCTCTGTTCCAGAGGGGGTATGTAGAGGGGGCATGTCATCTGTCTCTGTTGCAGAGGGGGTATGTAGAGGGGGTATGTCATCTGTCTCTGTTGCAGAGGGGGTATGTAGAGGGGATATCATCTGTCTCTGTTGCAGAGGGGGTATGTAGAGGGGACATGTCATCTGTCTCTGTTGCTGAGGGGGTATGTAGATGGGGTATGTAGCGGGGCTGTGTAGAGGGGGTATGTCATCTGTCTCTGTTGAAGAGGGGGTATGTAGAGGGGGTATGTCATCTGTCTCTGTTGCAGAGGGGGTATGTCATCTGTCTCTGTTGCAGAGGGGGTATGTAGAGGGGATATGTCATCTGTCTCTGTTGCAGACGGGGTATGTCACCTGTCTCTGTTGCAGAGGGGGTATGTAGAGGGGACATGTCATCTGTCTCTGTTGTAGAGGGGGCATGTCATAGGTCTCTGTTGCAGAGGGGGTGTGTAGAGGGGGCATGTCATCTGTCTCTGTTGCAGAGGGGGTATGTAGAGGGCGTATGTTGGCAGCATTGTTACAGATAGCAGTGCCGGGTACCACTACTGCGGGTGAAGTGTTCGTTAACGTTGTAAGGCTCAGGGTGGCCTCGCTGATGAAGGCAGCTGCTTTGTGCAGCGCTGCGCGGAGGCGGAATTTGCTAGCACTCATTTGAGTGTACTGTAGGGAGGTGTAGTTTGTTAGTACTTCCCCAGAGAGGTGCAGCTTGCTAGCACTGCTGCAGAGCGGTGTAGTTTGTTAGCACTGCTGCATAGCGGTGTAGTTTGTTAGCACTGCTGCAGAGCGGTGTAGTTTGTTAGCACTGCTGCATAGCTGTGTAGTTTGCTAGCACTGCTGCAGACAGGAGTACTTTGCTAGTACTGCTGCAGAGCGGTGTGTTTTGCTAGTTCTGCTGCAGAGGTGTTGTTTGCTAACACTGCTGTGGAGAGGTGTAGTTTGCTAGCACTGCTCCTGAGAGGTGTAGTTTGGTAGCACTGCTGCTGAGAGGTGTAGTTTGGTAGCACTGCTGCTGAGAGGTGTATTTGTTTAGCACTGCTGCTGAGAAGTGTAGGTCGCTAGCACTGCTGCTGAGAGGTGTAGTTTGCTAGCGCTGCTGCTGAGAGGTGTAGTTTGCTAACTCTCCTGCTGAGAGGAGCAGTTTGCTAACTGCTGCACGGAGGAGTAGTTTACTGACGGTGCTGCTGAGAGGAGTCGTTTGCTAACGCTGCTGCTGAGAGGTGTAGTTTGCTCGCACTGCTGCTGAGAGGAGTCGTTTGCTAACGCTGCTGCTGAGAGGTGTAGTTTGCTAGCAGTGCTGCTGAGAGGTGTGGTTTGCTCGCACTGCTGCTGAGAGGTGTAGTTTGCTAGCAGTGCTGCTGAGAGGAGTAGTTTGCTAGTGCTTCTGCAGAGAGGTGTAGTTTGCTAGCAGTGCTGCTGAGAGGATTAGTTTGCTAGTGCTGCTGCAGAGAGTTGCATCTAGCTAAACTTCGCTGATGGATACAAAGACAGGTGCTTTTGTTTTCTCCTCCTGGGTTGGGCTCTGAAATGGAAACATATATATATTTTTATTTTAGGGAAGGTACCTATTTCGTTGTACATCTAGAAGCCTCCATTTTTCTTTTTGTGCGTTTCTGAATGCGGTCATAGGACACTGTCCTGTGGGTCTGTGTTCATTTTGGGCGCTATTAAAACAAGCATTTGCAATGCAATGGGTCTCGCGTTTGGACGAGTTAGCGCTATTAGCCTTGCACATTTCCAACTGGAACTTTCTTGCCACAAAAACTGAAAATAAAAAGTAAAAAAGTTGACATAAGCGAGCGAGTTCAAAGCGCCGCCCTGGGCGGGAAGGATGGAGGCAAAAGGAAAATGAAGTTCGCTGGCAGTCAAAGTTATCGGCAAAAGTGCAATTAGCCCTGTAACAGGGACGATGCCAAGGCGTGACAACCCCTCCCCCCATCCCTCCAAAAAAGGAGGGATAAACGTAAAGCAACGAAAACAAAGGATTTTTTTTAGGGCAAGCACATGAACAAGTGATAGTGATGGGCGTGCGGTGGGCGTGGTTAAAAGCCCAGATAACTACGAACACATCGGAAAAGCAGAGCATGCGCGCTACTATGCTCCACCTAAAAAGGTGCATATATATGTGTGTGCTATTTTACTGGGTGAGCCGGCGAGTCCTTGTGACAAGTGAACTTGTGTGACTCAGACCCAGACGAGTCAGACCTTCCTGCCCCGGGCTCCACTTTCCCAACAGGCAGTCATATGCACAGTCCAATCTCACATGTTTAACCGGGGACAATACATGTTCTACCGAAACCTTCCACTGGGGGGACGCATGCCCTGCTGTGTTCTTCTGACCTCTGCCCTTTTAGGGGCACCACTGGTTAAGAAAAGCGTTCTTTACATAAGTAAATCTTGGGTAAATGTGCCTCGGTCGAGATATTTACAGTTCAGCTCGTCTCAAGGCGACGGCCTATTTGAAGGGTTTATGGTACCATGTGTTGTAAAAAATATGTTAAAAACGGCAGTTCTCCTTCGATTATTAGTATTTATTAAACGACAATTACACACTGTTGTGAAAAATTCTACCATATCAAGACACTTCAAAAGCCGCTAATTCACGAGAACCTTCCCTCGTTTCCATATGTAAGATCGCAAACCTGGAATAATTAAAAAATAATAATCGAGTTTTTTTTCAAATCTAATTGTTCATATCTTTGAAATATGAAAATGTCAAGACATGATAGTCACAATAAGAAAGAAATGTCAATGTCACTACTTTTGTTGTTGGCTGTTTAAACATAATAATAATAATAATAGCGATAATAATAATAGAAATAATAATAGCGATGATAATAATAGAAATAATAATAGCGATGATAATAATAATAGAAATAATAATAGCGATAATAATCGTAATAATAATAAGAAGAATATCCATCGTCGTAATAACAATATATTAAGGTATTAGTTATGATTGCTTTTAAGATTGGCATTATTATTATTTTCGTTAATATTAACGTTATTACGCGTCTTAGTAAAGATATTGTTTCTGTCCTATTGCTACATATGTTAATACGAGGCACATAAGCATTAATATGCATTTTGGGCTGCACAGCTTGTGAAATAATATCGAAAGTCTATACTGCACTTCACGTTATTACTGTAATTTTGTTAAGAAGAATATTGTTGAATTGTTACATATCTGGACGATGCAAAGTGCGTGAACACTGTCTTGATATTATCAATGAGTGTGTGCTACATTAAAGTAACAATATTGCTATTGATGTTACTATTATTTGTAGCACTAATAGCGGCAGAACGGATGAGAAGTAGCACTGTAAACTGTTCGTTATTCGATTAATAATATGAAGAATATTAATTATAGAACAACGTATGATTTAACATTCAAGAGCTGTATTTTACAGAGACACAGAATAACGCGATGTAACACGAGAGCGTTGTGTTCTACAGGACTACAGAATAACGTGCGATAATACCAACCAATCTTTTACCAAGATTGGTAGTCTAATTTTTTGTTATTTTGTTAATATTAAAGTTATTTTACCCTACCTGCACCCTTTTGCGACTGGAAACCCTTTGGGGTAGCTGCGGGTGTAACAACACTTTAAAATAAATAAATACAAATTTAACACGAGAGCACTGCAATCTACAGAACTACAGAATAACGCGCGACGTAACACGAGAGTGCTGCATACTACAGAACTTCAGAAAACCGTACGATGTAACGCGAGAGCGCTGCATTCTCCATCACTACACAATAAAGTGCGGTGTAACAGAAGAGCGCTGCAATCTGCAGAAGTACAGAATACCGTGCGATGTAAAACGAGAGCGCTGCAATCTGCAGAGGTACAGAATACCGTGCGATGTAACACGAGAGCGCTGCAATCTGCAGAAGTACAGGATACCGTGCGATGTAACGCGAGAGCGCTGCAATCTGCAGAAGTACAGAATACCGTGCGATGTAACACGAGAGCGCTGCAATCTCCAGATTTACAGAGTAACGTGCGATGTAACACAAGAGCGCTGCAATATCCAGAATCACATACTAGCGTGCCACGTAACTCGAAAGCGCTGCATTCAACAAAACTAAAGAATAATGTGCGATGTAACACGAGAGCGCTGAAATCGCTAGAACTACAGAATAACGTGCGATGTAACACGAGAGCGCTGCAATCTCCAGATTTACAGAGTAACGTGCGATGTAACACGAGAGCGCTGCAATCTGCAGAAGTACAGAATACCGTGCGATGTAACACGAGAGCGCTGCAATCTGCAGAAGTACAGAATACCGTGCGATGTAACACGAGAGCACTGCAATCTGCAGAAGTACAGAATACCGTGCGATGTAACACGAGAGCGCTGCAATCTCCAGATTTACAGAGTAACGTGCGATGTAACACAAGAGCGCTGCAATATCCAGAATCACATACTAGCGTGCCACGTAACTCGAAAGCGCTGCATTCAACAAAACTAAAGAATAATGTGCGATGTAACACGAGAGCGCTGAAATCGCTAGAACTACAGAATAACGTGCGATGTAACACGAGGGAGCTGCAATCTCAAATACAGAATAGCTGGGATGTAACACGAGGGAGCTGCAATCTCCAGAAGTACAGAATAATTTGCGATGTAATTTGAGAGCAATGCAATCTCCACATCTACAAAACAACGTGCGATGTAACACGAGAGAAATGCTATCTCCAGAAGTAAAGACTACCCTGCGATGTAACACAAGAGCGCTGCAATGTCTAGAGTCACAGAATCGCGTGCGATGTAATACGGAAGCGCAGTGTTCTGCAGGATTTGCTAATACATCTTAATAAATAGTTTACAGCCGGCAGCAATGGTGCTTTATGAATTCCCTGCTAGCGGTGAGTGCCCGCAGCAGCGATGGCTTCGATGCGCTCGCTGCTTCATCTCTTTTCACAGCCGGGGCTCGGGGAGATGAGGTTTCGGAGACATTATAACGGCCCATATTCCACGGCGTTAAACATGTGCAGTCACCTCATATTTCATTGTTGGAGAACTTTGAATTGCAGATGTGGAATTACAGGGCGAGGGGCGCTTCCAGTGGGCGGCTGATGACGTGTGTCCGGTAAAAGCGCGGGCCCCTGTCCTCGCAGCACTGGGCCGGGATGTGCTTCGATGTTCGGACTTCGGGGGGGGGGATGGGGAGGGCCGGGGGTAAAGGGGCGTGGGGGCGGGGTACTCGGGGAGTGCCTTTCCCCGCCTCTGCCTAGTGCAGACAAAGCAGGCTCTTTCATTCCGTGTGTTCAAGACTCGTTTCAACAAGACTTGCAGTGACTGCTATATTTACTGTCATTTTGCCCAAAGTTTTGAAGTCACAAGCAAAGCCCAGACTATAGGCTGTCTCTAAAAACACTCAGATAACTTAAGTAGTGTGTTTTTCGCACCAACCACAGGGGTTTAAAGGCCAAGGTGCGGGTGCAGTTCGCCAATAGAGGGCGCAAGAGCGGTGACCCACCACATCAAATCACCTCAATTCATTTTAGGTTTAATTAGTATAGTGTGGGGGCCAGGCCATTGTATCCTGGGAGGAAGAGTGGACCCACACATAATCAGTAGCGGCGCGCATGCTCGGAAGGGGCGGGCGGCGCGTGAGAGGGAGGGGGGGTTCAGGTGTAAATAAATATTCAATTAAGAAAAAGAAAAAAAACGTACCTTCTCAGAAGCCGCGCTCCGCTCTGCTGCTTACTCGCTGGATCTGCAGGCTCAGAGCAGCGTCAGGATTGGCTGGGAGCACCCAGGGTGGACGCTCCCAGGCAGACTGGGAGCCTGAGCAGGCTCTCTCCAGCCCAGCAACCGGGCTGGCGAGAGCCCTGTGTCGGCCAAACACACATGGGCTTTGAGGGGGGTCTGTCACCCTGGTGGCCCCGCCCCCTTTACCAGGCAAAAATCATAAACAAAGTTTATGATTGTTTTCTGGTAAAGGTTGTGCAGCTGCCGGACGGGGGCCAAACGGAGGAGCCGCCACTGCACATAATTCGTTAGGCAATCTGTAGTTGAAGTGCGCATGTCAACCTGACCGATGCCTTTTAAAGGGCCAGCCGGACATGCGTACTTCACATCTCTGCAGTTGGGCTCCATGGAAGGCCGGTGGAGTGCATTGATCGCAGCCCCTCGGTCACCAGTGGAGCGCTTTGCTACCGTGCCCTTGCCAATCAAGAAGCTTCTCTCATGGTCTTTACTGTAATAAACAGCATTAAAGTAGCATCATGATTGGTTGGGATACGTTCCGTGGTGTGCAGTACGCCCAGGCACAATAGACCTCAGCAGAGCAGGGGCCTGCCTGCATGCTTTTTCCTGGAGTCTGAGTTCCAAATGGGGGTTAGACGTGTTAAGCCAGCCATGGCGTGGTGCATCAAATTAGATGACGTGGTCGGTTCCGTAGCGTCATTTCTATGGGTTACATAGCCTCGCCTGAGAGAGCTGCCTATAGTATTAGGCATTAGCTTACCTAGATAGCTTTTGTGGATTTGTACGTATTTTAGGTTGTGAACATGCTGCTAACTCTGGCCTTAAACAAAATCCCCATTAACCCCTTGCATTTGCACTTTTTATCTCAGGTGTGTGGCAGACTATTCCAGAATGGAATACAGCTCTTGGATATTTTCATATTGTCTTAAATAGTATGACTGGCAGCTGAAACAATAGATGCTAGTGCTTAATTTGTGCTTATTGTTTCCGGTGCTGAGCACCGGCACTTATTTCTGAGGGCCGGCGCTTATTCTTCTGCCTCAAACACTTCCTGCGAGCAAAAGACACATATGGGAAAGAAGGAGGAAGAGAAAAACGAAAAAGCGCCACAAAGGTAGAAAGCAGAAAGCTGCAAGAGTGAGCTGAAGGGGCAGGGAGTGGCTTTAAATGGATTGAAGAGGCCCGAGATGTCTTCTGGATTACTCTGCCTCAGTATTCTGTGCTCGCACATTTAAATGCAGCAGCCGCATGTTTATTAGGAGGACTTTGGGCACCAGCACATATTTATTTACAAATTAAGCACTGATAGATACAATTGAATAGAAGATGCTACCCAGTCCATTGCAGAGCGGCGAGGAGTTGCAAGCTGTCCTGGTGTGCTTTAATCTGTGCTGCATTTGGACCCTCAGCAGGTGTGCTGGCCTTGGCTCTCACTGCCTGTTACTTCCTTTGATCAGATTAGATCTTCAAATTCTCAGCGAGTTAATATTGTTTTGCCGCAAGAAACAAGTGTTATTTTTTTTATTTAGAGCCGATCTGCCAATCTGATTTTTTTAAAGCATACTTTCAAATGCTATCAAAGGTGATGTATACAATATTTTTTCAAAAAGAAAATGCTTTTGTACATTAATGATGAAAGATGCATGTGTTCATGGGGGATTTTAATTGCTGATGGCATTTGGTACATTTTTTTGATGTTATGTATTCATCTGCTTCAACCCCACAATGGTAATTCCTGGCATTTTTATAAACTTGAAAGGATCAGAGAGATCACTAATGCAATACCTTAGTGCTGTATCTGGATTTAAGACTGGGACCAATGAGGTGAAACCTGTGTCCAAGCAGAGTTAACGTCTAAAAATGACAAAATAATGACGTAATACAAATTGATGTGCCTCATTACATCACATATGTTGCCTTTTCTTGACACATAACCTGGTCCTCCCCTGCCGCATCATTCTAGTGGCCCTGCATATAACATATGCATAGAACATAAAACCAGCAGTATGTTAGATGTTAGATCTCCTGTTCTTCCTAGCTGCAAGATTTGTTAGTCCACACTAAAGACGTTGCCTGGCCACGCTGCAGTCAGCAGCCACAAGGATGTAGTTGTGAACAGTGTAACAGGTGCTTTGGCCGGAGGTGTGTGAGGGGCACACTGCTTCCCAGCTGTGGTGTTTTTTTAATGGAACCAAGGAGGTGGTAGATGGGGCCCATTTTCCTTCATTGACCTAGAGACGATGGCACTATAGCCATGCCACTAGATAGCCACCACAGGTTTATATTCAGGCACACTCACTTGCTCCCTGCAAATCAAAAACAATGTTTAAGCTCCACCACTTTCAAATTTCACCAGCTGCCACTGCCAGGGTGTTAGCGAAATAATGTATTCCCTAATCGTTCTGAAGCGTTCTCGCAGTCAGGTGGCGCTATCTAAACCACTTCATTATGTTTGCCCATGCACGAGTGGGGACTAGGGAGCATTATACACAGCCCATTTATAAAAGTAGTTTAGGAACATACTGAATCAAGCATTCAATACCGTAATTTACCAAGGAATATGCCATAAACTATATAGCTTCTATGAGCTATATGTGTATTTACACTTTTGAAGATAGCTCGGTGGCACGCTAAGTCTGGTTGCTGTGCCAATAAGACATCATATAGATAATTTGGCAAGGGTGGGCAGTGGTTGGTCTAATAATTGTGTTCAGAGAGGGCCTGCGTTAAACTGCCTTCAGACGTGTCAATCCGTCAGGCTTTTAATGCTCGGATTTTACCTCCACTGTTCATTAACTTTCAGTACAAAGGCATGTGTCATGAAAGCACGTGAAAACAAGCATTGGCAAGGCCAATCAATTTCGCCCTTGTTTTTTCTTTTGCATTCTATCTTACTAATTGGATTATAAATATTAGAAAAAGGTTATAGTAATATTTGTTTTAAATTTGATAAACTGTTAATAGTTGTTTATGTTGTGACATATGTTGAATTAATATCCCATGGTTCCAAACTCATAATTGTACCTTATTTGATATGGGGTTGTACTAGAGTATAGTATTGTGTAGTTAGTAAAGTGCCACTGCACCTGCTGCACAATTCAAATCATGCTACTTTTAACTGCAAGGTAACCACAATTGTGACTGCTTGTTTAGTAGTAACCTATAGCAATGTTTGGTGTTTAGAGGAGCTGTGACAACCTTTGGCCCCGGTGCCACTGCACTTACTGCACCATTCAAATCATGACCTTAATGCCTGCAAGATAACTGCACTTGTGACTGCCTGTTTAGTAGTAACATTTAATAATAATTTGTGTTTAGTGGGGTTACTAGAGCTTTTGGGCACTGGTGCCACTGCACCTGCTGCAATATTAAAACTATGACCCTAGTGCCTGCAAGATAACTGCACTTGTGACTGCCTGTTTAGAAGTAAAGTTTAGTAATAATTTGTGTTTAGTTAGGTTCCTAGAGCTTTTGGACCCGGTGACACTGCACCTGCTGCACCATTCAAATCAAGCCCCCAATGCCTGCAAGGATAGTAAAAATATAGCAATATTTGGTGTTTAGAGGAGTTCTGACAACTTTTGGGGCCGGTGCCACTGCACTTACTGCACCATTCAAATCATGACCCTAGTGTCTACAAGCTACCTACACTTGTGACTGCCTGTTTAGTATTAAAATATTGCGATGTTTGGTGCTTAAAGGGGTTCATAGAGCTGTTGGCCCCTGTGTCATTGCACCTTCTGCACCACTAAGATCATGATCCTAGTGCCTGCAAGGTAACTGCATTTGTGACTGCTCTTTAGTAGTACAATTTAGCTATTATCTGTATTTAGAAGGGGTTCTGACACCTTGTGGCACCGGTGCTACTGCACCTGCTGCACCAGTAAAACAATGACCGTAGTGCCTGCAAGGTAGCTGCACTTGTGACTGCCTGTTTAGCAGTAATATATAGCAATATTTGGTGTTTAGAAGAGTTCGGACAACTTCGGGGCCTGGTGCCACTGCAAATCATGACCCTAGTGCCTACAAGATAACTGCAATTGTCACTTCCTGCTTAGTATTAAAATATTGCAATATTTGGTGCTTAGAGGAGTTATGACAACTTTTGGCTCAGTGCCACTGCACCTGCTGCACCATTCAAATCACGACCCTAGTGCTTACAAAATAACTGCACTTGTGACTGCCGATTTAGTTGTAAAATTTAGCACTAGTAAGTGTTTAGTGGGGTTCCTTGAGCTTTTGTTCCCAGCACTACTGTACCTGCTGCACCATTGAAATCATGACCCTAGTTCCTACTATGTAGCTGCACTTGTGTCAGCCTGTTTACTAGTACAATGCAGCTATAATCTGTGTTTAGAGGGGTTCTGACACCCTGTGGCCCCGGTGCTCTGCACTACTAAAATCATGACCCTAATGCCTGCAAGGTAACTGCACATGTGACTGGACTCTAGAGTAGTAAAATAAAGCAATATCTGGTGTTTAGAGGAGTTCTGACAACTTTTGACCCTGGTGCAACTGCAACTGCTTCAGCATTCAAATCATGACCCTAGAGCCTGCAAGATAACTGCACTTGTGACTGCCTGTTAATAAGTTACTGAGAGAATAACAATTCAAAATAAAACGTCACTCGTTATATAAATTGTTTCTTTAGAAATGAGTGAGGGGTAATTTAAGAAACAAACACACAAATAATTTTAATAATTACAACTGTTATTCATCAGAAATGTAATTATTAAGTCATGAAAGACACAACATGTTGAGCCCACTCGCTGCTTGCTTCACATCTTCACTTGATACTGCATTGCAAGATGGCCGACATGTTTACACACATTTCAAAGCTAACTGACTTGCATTCAGTTCATCTTTTCGCATAGAAAAACTAACAAGTAACCAATCACCAAAAAATGAAAGGTGTACTTCGGGCACGCTCCACATGATGGCAAAAGCAGAACAGAAGAGCAGGAGGTGACCTGCTAGCCAGTAAAAAGCAAGTAAATTCAAGTGACGTTGGAGCGACGTTTGAATGAACAAACGAAGTTCAGCTAAGTAAGGGGCAAAGTAGGCGCGGATTCTAAATCAGTTTAAAGATATGTTTTAGTAATATAAGACTTCGCAAGCACAGCGCAAATGCTGTGCAGGCAAAACCTAAAACTAAGGTTCTGGTTTTAGGTTTCCTGCAGGGTTATTAAAGGGGAAATCCTCACTGATGACAAATTCTAACCTCTAATGTTTCCTAATTTTTGAAAGGCTGAGTTACGCTCTGTTTAGTTCAAGCGACTACACAGATACACACACAACTGGAAACAGGAACATGTCTGATTGTGGAGGGCCCATGCGTGTTCCCAGCCTCCAAGCGGGAGTGCAGCATTGGGCCGCACTGTACCTACATCAGTGATCACATGCCTCTTAATAGGTCTGTTTCTGTCTCTGGATAACACAATAACAGCCCTGCCAAGTTGATACCCTGCCAAGCGTGATGTGTTGCTCCATTCCAGGGTTTTTCTTTGAATTCTGTGACTAGTAATCTTTTTTCTTCCATTATAAAAGAAGACTACAAGTCCCAGAATTCAAAGGACAAAACCTAGGCTGGAGCAGCACATTATACATGAACCTGGGAAACATGGCAGAAATGCAATAAACGCACGATGGCCAATGGCTTACGCTGTTTTGTCAGGTTGTCTTGTGTTATGCGTCTTAGGGAAGCAAATAAATGAAGCAAATCTTTAACAGAACTTTAAAAACAAGGTCTATTTGGAAACTCCTACGGTGCCTTTTCCCCCAAGTTATACACAGCTCATTCCTGCCACTGATGGTCATCTTTCCTAAAGCATAAAAGCATTTTTGCTTACTTGTCCTCTCTTATTTTCTGTCGGGGTCCTGAGACTGGTGGACATCCTGGTGGTTGTGCAGTGAACCCGCCCTTGTGGGACAGAGGGTGACACCGGTGGGACTGTGAGTCGGATGCTTCAAGTGGCGCTCTTCCACAACAGACCCTTCTTAGAACTGGAGGGTCTCCTCGTGGGTACACGGGGCTCTCGGTGACAGAGAAAGGTGTATGGTGTTCAGCTGCGTTGTATTGTGCTGTGCTGGGATGTGTTGTTAAGGTGTCTCCATATAACATGCTGTTCTCTGCTATCGTACCTCACCTATAGTGTTCTATATAATGTAAAGTAATATATTATGTTACCTTATATGTTTCATATTGTTATGCTATAGTATATGCTCTGTGCCAGTGTATTTTCTGGGATCATTTATTTTCTGTAATGTTATGATGGTGTGGCTTATGTCACGGTATATAGTATGTCATGGGAGGGTATGATATGGTGTAGTATGTCTGGACAGGCGACCCAACAAAGTAACAGGGAGAGCCGAGCCAAGGGTCTGTCTCAAATCTTCAAGCCCTTGCAGGAGCCAAGCCCTGAAAATATTTGCTATATAAATCGCACAACAAACATCAAGTAAAATATGATAAATTATCTTCAAAGTTAAAAAAGTGTATTTTTTAACATGTGGAAGCTTTGACATTAATAATGCGTAGTATGGCACTTATTGAAAGTGATAGTTTTGTACAACTGGTATCCTGAACCTACATATTTGAAAGTGCTTTCCTATGTGATAATGAAGAAAAAAAGAGTATTGGTGAAAAAAAATATTTGTCGAAGATCACACAATTTAAGTGGGGAAGCCACAATTTATCGAGGTTTTCTAGTTTCACTTTATAGAAATCAGAGGGAAATGACTGAGCTCTTAAAATGAGCTCCAGTTTTTTACACAAGACCACATGCATTGTTTAGAGGAATGGGGAGATTAAGTGATTTGACCAGAATCATAGGCTGTTCAAACCTGGACTCCCAGTTCCTCAGCCACCAACTCTGACCCTAATACCAGATCCTGGGTAGAGGGAGGGAGGGAAGTAGAGAGAAGTCACATGAAAGCTCAACTCTTTACAGGCTCGGGCAGCCGCAGCCAGTCCATTGGGGCTGAGGGGCCATGCCCCCTCACCTTTAGCCCCTCAAGAGTGTCTGTCAGGAAAAGGTCAGCCTGACAGACACTCCTCACTTTCAGGTCAAGCATCCAGGAGCTTGACACGTGCTGACTGTGCAGGCTCCTGGCTGCCTGAGCTGAACTTCGCTGGGCTACGGATGTCACAGCTCCTGTGCTTCTCAGCTCAGCAAAGGTCATCGCGCACCTACCCATCGGTGACGAGTGGTGGTGTCACTCGTTGCCTCCAACCTGGGTGCTTCAGTTTTAAGCCCTGAATCTCCCAGGGCTGAGTGTCAATCAGTGACACCCCATCACAGAGTGGGGTGGGGTCAGCAGTCTCAGAGACTCCATCCCACTCTGTGACGGGATTGGGACTGCTGCCTTTCCTAAGGTCAACCAATGAGGGGGGAAGGCAGCAGTCCCAACCCCCCTGGGACCTTTTTAAAAAAATTAATGTTTGGTATATGGGTGCGTGTATGTTTCAGTATTTGATAATACATGTTATGAATGGATGCGTGTGTGTGTGTGTGAATGAATGGGTGTGAGTGAGTGTGCCTGTGTGCATGTGTGTCCCACCCATCTCCCTCCTGCTAAAATTACCAGCTGCCACTGGGCTCGGGGTTCTAACAGGACCTCGAGCTCAGCCAGAGCCAGGTTTCAGGCTGGAGCCTGGCGCGAGCTTTCAGTGGCTTGCCCACTTCTATGTCAGGATATAGTTTGTTGTGGTGTACGTAAGCAACGTTGGAGGGCCAAATCATACAGAAGAGTTGATTAAATTATGCAATTACAAAATGCAAATCATGCAGATTAATTGTGTCTCTCTTTTGTCCTGTTGCCATACATTACTGTCTTGTTAAAAGTTTCACCTCATTAGAACCAGTTTCACACCGGGCTGCTCTCATAAACTATAAGGTGACCTCTTAACCTTTTCATAGGGCCCATCACTGCACAGTAACACCATTGTCACTCTCTTAGCAGCATGTGACCTTACCTGAAGTAACGTTTGACCTACTTGAGCCAGGAACTCTTCCTGCCCATTTTACTAAGAAAGTACTAAATCTTCACTCACAGACTGACACTGACGTGGAAGTGTACATGGACTGCTTTGAGGACTTAGAAACATTGAAAGGAATAGTGTGGAAAGCTGCATCATTGAAATGCTTCCATGTGCATTCCTGAGAAGGGAAAAGCGCCCCTCCCCAAAAAAATGAGGGGGCACGGCCCCTTAGGAAACGGGGCTGCCGTGGCCCAAACCCCCTTTGCACTAGTTGTGCGTGGGGCTGGCCACCACTTCCGCCCCCACGCCTCGCGAGCGTGAAGCATTGGGCTGGTGGCGCACCTCAGTGACCGGTTCGGCTCCGTGTTAGACGGTATTTCTGGGGGTTGCCTTGCGGGAATAGTTATTTTAAGGTCGCGCAGGCCCCCTTTCTAACATTTCTTGTCACCGCGCCATAACTGTGGCATCAAAATAGTTATTTAAAGATCGCGCGGGCCCCCTTTTCAGGGTCGAGCCTGCGTTGCATGCGCTCTGCATGCGTATTGCAGCAAGACACTTTAGTATTTAGAAAAGGGCTCAGAGTCCTGTCAACTTCACGTCAGTGTTTTTTATTGGTTTGTCGGCTTGCGTAATAAAATCTGCTTGCTTTCATTAGTCAAAGGCACGCATACGTCATGCCTTTTCTGGTAGCTAGCCCTACTCGAGCGCAGCGACCAAGTTCAGAAAACATGCGAGGCTCGATGTTTTCCATCGGGCTCGTGGACTTCTTTTTCTCTAATTTACTAGCGCGATCTCGCTTGGCAGAAGTCGAGCGCTTTACATAGTTAATTTCACTTTTTCGGGTGATATACATAAATGCACTTTTGCCCGATAGGTGAAAAGTCGGGTTAGGAGTTTACAACGCGATCAGCTCTAACATGAGCAAACGCGAGACCCGTTGCATTGTAAATGCTTGTTAACATTTCTTGTCACCACGCCATGAATGTTGCATCAAGTGTAATGAGTGCCCAATAGGACGCGCAGATTCTTAGGCTGCATATTTTACCCGGTTTGTTGACTGTAGCTGCATTCTCCTTAACGCACGGGGCTTAGCATTAGTGCGTGTTTACTTCGACAGTTAGCACGAGGTTGGAACTTCCACCTTGTTTACCCTTTTTGGCTCGTATTTCACGGGCATAGTTTTCTTGTATCCGCGCTAACCACTTCTGGGCTGAGCAATTTTGCAAACGCTTATGGAGTTCGTTGTGCATCATGTTGTTGATAATTTTGATTTAAAAACTGTGCAGTATTATTTATACTAGATTCGTGACTTGCTGTTACTATTGTTTCTAATGTTTGTGACTTGTGCCTAATTTGTTTTAGATTAGGTGTGTTTCTTCTTAATTATTACTGTAAGAGCTGTTACATTCAGATATATTAATAAGGTTTACTAAAGGTGTACTCAGTAATTCCATCAACTCGATTGTCAACTGCATATTATGGTGATAGATTGCACTGTTTTTTGCATTTTCAGGGGACTGTGCTAAAGCGTGAAAACTAAGTGGGGGAGAGAAATAAAAAAACAAATTTTAAAGTACTTTTATTTGTTGGGCTTGGTTGGTATAATTTACTTAGTCATGCCATCCAACAGAGTATGTGCAGGTAAGAGAAAAGGGAGGGACCCAGAATTATCACAGCTTTGAAAGCTGGTTCTGGCGAAATTGGAAAATGGGGATTCTGACAGTGGCGACGCGGCATCTGAGAATGAGGACAACATGACTAGTAGTAGTTGCCCTCGATGGTCCGATGTAGCCCCACGCGCTGCGTTTCCCCCAGTGAAGCGCAGGAATAAAGGGAGGGTGCCAGCCCCACAGTCACCATTGCCCTCTCCTGCAGCGATTACTCCCCCCGAGCAGTGTCCTATGCCGAATACTTTGGTACCCTCCTTGAGCGCTACTTCTGAACCTCATGTAGGAGGGAAAACTTCAATCACGGCATCAGGACAAGGGGTGGCGGACATGTTAGCAGATATACGCAAGTCATTGGCCACCCTGGCAGCGCCTTCTTTAGGGCTAGTAGTCCAACCATCACCCCTGCCACTGGTTTCAGCGCCAGCAGCACCGTCCTCAGTAGGACATACAGCCGCCTCCCCTACCCCACAAGTACCCACGCAGGCGCAGGACCTGACCACACAAGTCTTGATGGCGGTGTCACGATTATTAGCGACTATTAATGTCCCAGCAAATAACCCCCCTCCGCCTACAACTCCTTGGGCTTTGAATGATTCCATGCAGAATTCGGTGGCAGAACTGAAGCACCAGGTAGATGCGTTGTCAGCAGCGCGTAGTGCTACGTCATTGCAGGCAGCGGGTAGCCTGAGTGTCAATCCGGCACCAGGCGTTGTGCCTCCTGCTACACCTCTGGATAAAAATAGGGTGAATGGTACAAAAAACGTTTCAGCAAAAGACAGTTCGTCAGCAGAAGGGACAGGGCTTGACGCACTTTTGTCAAGACCAGGTAAGCTTGCTGCCCATGTGAGTGCTGAAGTAAAAGAAAAAATTTGGAAGGGGGAATTTGTGGACATTTTTTCTCTTATCAGGACAAAAAGGAGGGAAGTAGAAAACAAAGATAAGGAGATCAAAGCAACTTCATCTGGGGACAAGAAACCCAGGGTGGAGGAGAACACCACTAATTGGTTGTTCGGTTTTAATGTATTTATGTATGTTATGCTTGAAAAGAAACCCGATTTGGGTATTTCCATGATTTGTTATGCAAACAAAATATTGAAGGCGCACCACATGTATGGAGGTAGCTCCTGGTTGGAGTACAACAGGGATTTCCGGTGGGCTAATGTAGAAGACCCATCCATTGGGTGGGACCAGACGGAAGTAAACGTCTGGTTGGAATGCGTAAATAACAAATTACTTGGGAAACAGCCCTTTCGTTCACAATACTCCAACGATAAGAAAGGGTCATGCTGGGCATTCAATAGGAAGATATGTTTGCGCCCCGCTGGGTCATGCAAATTCAGACACAACTGTCTCTTTTGTGGGCATCCCTCTCACCCAGAGTTTAAGTGCATTAAAAATCCCAAACAGAAAGTCAGAGACGGGAGTAAGCCCAGTAATTAAGTCACCTTTGCCATCACCCATAAAGATTGACGCACTGCTCTCGTGGTTACAGGCTTATCCGGCAAAATTGTCATCCGAATTACTAGCAAACTGATTTTCTTTGGTTTTAGGATCCCTGCCACCAGCGTACCTCCAATTGACCATTGCAGGAATTTAGTATCTGCTTTAAGGAACCCGGGAGTGGTGGCAAAAAAGCTATTGAAAGAACGTACCTTGGGTAGATTGGAAGGCCCTTTCCCTTTCCCACCTTTAGGCGATTTTGTTTGTTCCCCGCTGGGGGTTGTTCCCAAAAAGGAGCCAGGACAGTTCAGGTTAATTCATAATCTGTCTGCTCCCCAGGGGGCATCTGTGAATAAGGCTATCGATCCCCAGCTTTGCTCAGTCCGCTATGCGACTGTTGACCAGGCCCTAGAAAAGTTGAGGGCTTTAGGCCATGGTGCTTTATTAGCAAAAACAGACATTGAATCAGCCTTCAGACTTCTCCCAGTTCACCCTGAGGATTACCATTTACTAGGTTTCCAATTTCAAGGGAATTACTTCTATGATAAATGCATGCCCATGGGTTGCAGTGTGTCTTGCAGCTACTTTGAACAGTTTCGCACCTTCCTGCAGTGGATCTTTTCAAATCGCATGGGGCACCTAGATGTGATACATTATTTGGATGATGTTTTGGTACTGGGCCCCCCTCGGTCGGGTAAGTGCTTGTGGGCCCTCTAGGCCCTAACCTCTATGTTTAAGGACTTTGGGGTCCCTTTGGCTCCTGACAAGACAGAAGGGCCCTCCACCTGCATTACTTTTCTAGGGATTGAGATTGATTCTGTGGCTGGGTAGTGTTGCCTGCCTATGGAGAAGCTACGTGTATTCAAGGATTCCATTAGAGTTGCGTGATCTCAGAAAAAAGTCACCCTACTCCAGTTGCAGGTTTTGGTGGGACAGCTGAATTTCACTCTAAGAATTATACATATGGCTCGCCCATTTTCCAGGTCCATCGTTAGATCAATGGCCGGCCTGACTGAGAAGCATCATCACACCCTGCTGTCTCTTGAAGTCAGGGATGACTTTAGGATGTGGGAGGTTTTTCTGCAGGATTTTAACGGGGCAGTAATTTGGCCTCATCCGGCAGTCTCAAGCCCCAATTTGGGACAGATGCAGCAGGTAGCATGGGATTTGGCGCAATATTGGGCCCCTTGTGGTGCAGGCAAATTGGCCAATGGTCTGGGTAAACAAGGGCATAACAAAGAATATAGCCTTTTTGGAGCTGTTCCCTATCATTGTCACCATTTGGGTTGGTAAATTTAAGGACAGGTCAGTAATCTTCTGGTCCGATAACATGGCTGTTGTGGAGGCAATCAATAGACAAAGGGCTACATGTCGATTGGTACTCCGCCTCCTTAAGCACTTGATTTTAACCTGCTTGAAATTCAATATTACCTTTAGGGCTAAGCATGTACCGGGGGTGTATAATAATGCCGCTGACGCACTATCTCGTTCATTGATGCAGGACTTTCTGAGGTTTCACCCCGAGGCAGCGGAGAAGATGATGGAGTTTCCAGCATCTCTGTGGAAGATTGGTCTCCCGCCCTGCCAGCCTTAGTAGCTACATCCCTGGCCGCACGTACAAAGGGGGCGTACGAGAGAGCTTTTCAGCAATACAGGCTGTTCTTGAAGTCGCAACAAATTTCAGCCTTGTTTACCGAATCAGCTATATGTACCTTTTTACAGCATTTAAGGGACAGGGGTAGACCAGTTTCTTGCGCAAAAGCTTAACTGGCCGCGATCCGTTTTTTCGCAAGACTCAGGAACTTGGAGTCTCAGTTAAACACTTTTATCATTAAGAAAGCGGTAGCTGGATGGGCTAGAGGGGACGGTACCAAATCAAACACAAGGCGCCCAATAACAGCAGTATTATTGGGGAAACTATTGGGCAGTCTTCCCGCGGTGTGTTCTACCCAATTTGAGTCAGCTTTATTTGCGACAGTGTTCGCGATAGCCTTTTATGGCACATTTTGCATCGGGGAACTAGTGGGTACCTCCAGGGGCGATCACGCAGGTGGGCTTTTGTGGGCAGACGTGCTGCCCAGTCCAGAGTTTTTAACAATACTGCTGCGTAAGTCCAAGACAGACCAGCTTAATAGAGGGGCCCACATTACACTCAGCGTGGCTACCGGGTCCCCCCTCTGCCCTGTGAGGCTAGTAAAAGAGTACCTCTTGGTCCGTCCTCCTGCTGGGTCTACCGCATTTTTTATTCATGCTAACGGGGAATGTCTGTCTCGCTACCAATTCTCAGAGGTCTTCAAAGTTTCGCTTACAGCAAGAGGGGTTGACCCGCTGGGATACTCTCCCCATTCATTCCGGATTGGTGCACCTACGTTAGCAGCCGGCGCAGGGCTGCCAGTAGCTGATGTGAAGTCCATTGGTCGCTGGTCATCTAATTGTCACAAGTGTTACATCAGGCGTGAATTGGTCTGATCAGTACTTCATCTCTACGCTGGTTGTTTAAGTGTGGTCTACTCATTCAATTTTCCTTTCATTACAGTTTAATGGCACCACACGTGGTGTGGGTCTTGGGGCATTCATTTGTTCGACGGGTGGCCTACCGGGTGCAACAGCTCCGTGAGCCGAATCCGGCGGCAAGCCAAGACGTGGCTTTCCGATGGTGCGGGTTTGGCGGAATGGGAATCGCAAAGCTTCAACAGCTCGTCGCATTGGCTACAAGATTCGAGGGACTCCAGTTCCCGAATCTCATCATTATTCACCTAGAAGGCAATGATTTGGTGCGCATGGGGCGCAAGGCACTCAGAGAAACAATATTTCTGGAAATCACGAAGCTGGCAAAACAATACCCGAATGCGGCCATTGCTTGGTCTCACATGGTGCCTCACAGCAAGTGGGGCCCAGTAATTAAATAACTAACAATCAATGTCTCGGTGCGTAGACTCAATGTAGAGATGACCCGTTATGCCCGGGCATGGGGCGATTATGGAACATTCCGCATAAACGTTTGAAGGGTCCTGGCATGTTCCACAAGGATATGGTGCACTTGTCAGATGCAGGTACTGACCAGTTTATATCCGACATGTGGTTTTTCTCTTGCAGCCTGTTTGCGGGTGGGAAGGGCGAAGGACCTTTGGGCCCCTGGTCGCTCTTGTGGCAGAAAGTGAGGCATTAAAGTAACCAGAAGCAACAGAGGAGTCCCCAAGGCTGGGGCCCCGGGATAAAACCAGAGATAGGATCCTGAAGTCCTGAGCCAACCTGCGAGATGTACACACCTGACTAAGGGGTAGGGAGCCCAGATCGCTGGGGGGGGCATGGGGCTCCCGCTCTTGGCCGCCCTGTTACACCCCTTGGCAGATTGGTGTTTGGAGGGGGGGCGGAACCCTGAGCGTGTGGGCAAGGAACGGTGAAGTCAGGCCAGCCGCCCCCCCTAGGGATACAGGTGAAGTACGGTTCACTTGTGTGGTCCAATGGTGGTTCAGGGCAGGAAGGGATCCTGTCACAAGAAAATGAGTTATGGTTACAGATGATATCTTATGAATGTGATTTATGTTTTGTAAATATGACTGAAGCTTATTTTGAAGTGATTTATGGTTTAGATATGTTTTATAAAATATCATGACAAAAATTTGTAATAAAACATCTTCCAACAAATAAAGTTTGGCGGTCTGCGTATAGCAGTGTCGGGGGGAGGGCCGGCTGGTGGTCTCCGGGTTCTACACTGTGCGACATCTGCTGCAGGATCACATTCCTGTTGCCTGCGCTTCTCCACAGCAGAGAGCTTGGCAGTGGGGGAAATGTGTTTTTTCTTCACTTATAAAATAGTTTTGCCCATGCAGAAACAACTCCTACACCCCCAACAAATATGAAATGTGCTTACTGTTACTCAACTCGCCGTACATATGCTGTCGATCTGGGAAGGTGGGCGCACAGATATTCCATCCGTGGAAGTGGATTGCATGCACGCTTCTGCATTGGGTGCTTAACTCGGGGGTCGGTCCTAAAGGCGTTCAGCCATTTCAGCCATTTCAGCCACTGTCAGGGTGTGTTGAGTTAAGGTCTGCTGTAAGCTATGGTATGTCGTGTTTTTGTATGTTACAGGCTCAAATTGTGCTACTGGATTAAATGATACCAAGCTGTGCAGTTTTATTTTACATGGTTGCATGTCATGTTGTGTCATGCTGTGTCACACTATGTTGTATTATGTCATGTTCGGTCACATCATGACGTGTTATGTTGTGTTGCATCGTGGTATGTTGTGTACAGTAGTGCTGTGTTATAAGAGGCAGTAATATATCTTATGCTGTTGTTTCTTACATCACAGTGCTGCTCAGGGTCACGCTACATCACGTGGGCCTGTGACCTTGAAGTAGGCGGGACCCCTGGGTTACCTACCTCCCCCGTTCTTGAAGGCCAGGTAAGGGAACCTCCAGACATTGCCCAGCCCCACGGCGTAGCCAACCATGGACAGGATGAAGTCCAACTTGGAGGACCAGTTCCCCCGGGCTTTGTTCTCGTCGCCATCGTCGTCCTGAAAAGAAATGGAAACAAAAGAATGAGGTGCTGAATTGGGCACCGAGTCCAACCAGAGGATACCATGAGCAGAGGCAACCGCCCAATGACAAGCAAAGGCACTCGAACCAATCAGAATCAGTCCACACAGCAACAACCAATGAGAGTAGGAGGAATGGGTTAAAGGTGCAACTGGCTTCAGACCCATCAACAAATATCAGTTTCACGGTTACTGTGTGTGTGTGGGCGGGGGTGAGGGGGGGTAGGGGCTGTGGCACGTGGGCACTAGAGGAACGAGGTCTGAGCAGAAGTAAGAATGATAACGACCTGAATCTTCGGTTCTTGTCATGTCACATTATGATGTTAAATTGAAATGACAGGGTTCCATTTTATCGTGTTATAGTATGCTATGTGCTCTTGTTATATTACACTGTAATTTTATGTTACTTTAAATTCTTGTGGTCTGTTAATATGACACGTTGTGTTTTCTTTGGCCATATTATTACATGTGACGTTCCACCTGCCCCACCCTCTAAGAGTGTTTGTGTGTGTGTGTGTGTGGTGGGTGGGGGGGGGGAGGTCTGTTTGGGGATCTTCAACAGAAAAGGAAAACGGGTTGTTCCTGAACTGCGCGTGCAGTAAAAAAAAAAAATACACATTGACCTGTCAAGGTTTTTCTTGTGGTGGCTATTTTGTTCCTTAGAACCACGGCTCTAATTCGTTTACAGCATTATAAAGGATACATTTAAATGAACCATGTTTAGTATTTTACGAATTGACAAAATGCACGTTTCCCATATCACACAGTGAGAATCAAAAATCGAATAATTGGAATTTATTGGCATTCTGCTGCAATTCTGAATGTTTTTCCGCGCTCGTTGCCCTTGATGTGATATCATCCATAGCGTTCGCTCCTATCACACACTTGATTAAATCCCATGCAATATTGTGGCATACCTCAGTGGGTCAAAGCGTTTACATAGCGCAGGAATCAATTAATTATTACTTTTTTTAATTACACCTTCAGGAAATCTTAACCCGGCGGTATCAAGCGCTATGTAATATCAAATTATCTTTACACAATAACTAAGTCTGGTGTGTGCTTTCGACCCTCTTGCGTCTTCGTAGTTATTAGAAAAAAGGCACATTTGCAGTCATTGCCTCAGAATACTGTCTTTAGCTCGCGCGAGGCGCTTTATCTGAATAGCTTTATTTGTAAATTAAGAACGTGCCAGTGCCCAAAGCCCTCCTCTTAAATTGGGGCTGCTGCAATTAAATGTGCGAACACGGAAAACCGAGGCAGCGTAATCCTGAAACCATCTCGGGCCTCTTTAATCTATTTACAGCCCCTCCCTGCCCCTCAGCTCACTCTTGCAGGTTCTGCTTTCTCCCTTTGTGGAACTTTTTCATCGTTCTCTTCCTCCGTTATTCCCATATGTGTCTTTTGCTTGCAGTAAATGCTTGAAGAAAAAAATATGTGCCGTTCCTCAAAAATAAGGACCGGTGCCCCGCACCGAAACAACAAGCACAAATTAAGCACTGGTTGAGGTTCTGAGGTCTCCTTGCGGGTTTCTGGGAGTGCCCAAGCTTCCGTTCTCGAGAGTTCTCCGGCCTTATTTGGGAGTCCTTGTATTTTTAACGCGTTGGTAATTTGTGCTCCCAACCCGGTCCCGCACCCGGATTAATTTGCTGTAAGTGCCAAGCGGCGGGGTAGGGACTAGGTAGGGGCCACTTTATGCGATCTGACTCCGCCGAATTATTTTGTTGACGTGTCTGTATTTTCCCCTTTCGTGATCGTGAAGCGGATTTTTCTCTCTCACAGGATTGGGATCGTGGGGGACAGCATACGGTGTAGTTTCCAGACCGTAAGTATGGAGCGCCGCACCTTTGGAAAAGATCCCCACCCCCACCCCCCCCCCGCCCCCACGCATAAAGTGTTTCGCCATCGCCACAGAATCAGCGCGAGTTTACATGTCACTACTCTGGAGGCCCGGTTCTAGCGGGTGGGCTGGGCCAAACGTGACCTTTGGCCCTCCCAGTAAGAGCAAAAGTGGCCACAGATAAAGCACGTTAAGTGCCTCCTCCATGTCGGCAAAAGTGATTTTTTGTTTCACTTTTGTATACTTTAATTATCAGTCAGGGTTCAATGAGAAATCTCTAGAGTAGTTTTTATAGCGCATCGTTTTAATAATAGCTGTTTTACTTGTGTACTGCTAGGGAGAAAAAGACCGTCTTTAGATGATGTTCCCTATTTTTCTGCAGTCTGACAAAAAACTCTGTGCATGCCGATAAAAAAAGCCCGATGGCGAGCTTAGCTCAGGGGTTCACCTGTCAATGATGCAGTAGGTGCAGTGGCACCAGGGCCCAGGGTGTGGCTACCTCCAGGACTGTCGAAAATTGGACACACATTGGCCCACCCAAACGCACCCCTGGCCCATCCAGATATAAATTCCTGGAACCGGGCCTGCTACTCTGAAGATGGTGTATGTCTCTTGCTAATTAGCGCTTTCCAAATGGCAATGCCTAGAACATGGCGCTATGAAAACAGAAGCATGGCGCTTTTTGGTAATTAAACAGCACTAACAGTGTTGCGACAAATTACCTCAAATGGGTAACATGCGAGGCACGACAGTGTGAGAATTTCAATATTCATGTAACTACAATTGGCTCGTGTGCTTGTTTGAAGCAGGGCCCGATGCGGGGCGTGTACACGTGACTATACACTAATATGTCTAATCTGGGACAGACAGCGAAAGGTGAACTGTCTGATTTATTCTAATGTAATGGATATATTAAAATAGGGGAATGTGGGTGTGGCTCAAACGACCGTGCATTTGAAACATTATTACAAATGATTTAGGTGCGGATTGATTTACTTTCTAGCACTGGTGGTGCTTAGAGGAATGGCTGGGTAAGTGGGAAAATGCTTTTTTACAGAGCATCGCCAAACACCGCTTTATATTAACGGCGTATGCATTGATTTATCGCGCCAGTGGCCGCATTGGGGCATCTGTTTCCGTGGCACTTGCGTGAACCCGGTGGACTACTCGGCACTAACGTGTTACTGTGAGGGTTCTGCGATGCACCCCCTGGAAGCACGTGTATAAACGTCATTACACGTGAAGGAGGTGCAGGCGTGACGCCAGTGCTCGTGCCCGCAGGGCGCGTGCCCGCAGCGCGCCCCTCTCGGTTTGGTTGGGGTGGTAATGGCCCTGGCCCGCCCAGACTGCGGCGAGGACACTTCCTGAGAGCCCACATCTGCTCCGAAACAAGTGGCATTTGCCCCTCGTCCAAACACCCCTGTGACACCCGAGGGCGGGGGCAGCACTGATATATAACGAGGCACAAAGGGCGCAGGGACTGTCCCGCTGGTCACCAGAAGACCGCTGGGCCAACAGGGCCAGTACCCCAAAGAAAAGCCCCGCAGAAAACCTTGAGAATTGTAATCCAGCGAGTTCAAGGCGGCCCCGCCCGATGAAAAACAAATTTACAGAGAGGGGATACTGACACAGCTCGACATAGAGGGGGTGCTGGGATAGTGCCGGGCACTCAGTGGACTGGGGTGGCACCAGCGTACTGAGAGGGCTGATACGGTGCCATAGCACTGAGCGGGCTGGGTTGGTGCTGGTGTACTGAGTGCAGACAGCCGGGTGGGTGCCAGGGTACCGAGTGAGCTCAGCTGGTGCCAGGGTACTGAGTTTGGTGAGGCGGTTCCGGGGCACTAGGTGGGTTGGGATGGAACTGGCATCGAGTGGATCAGGAAGATGGCGGAGCAGTGAGTGGAATGGACGGTGGAATGGCACTGTGTAACGTTAAACGGTACAAGGGTACTGGTTTGGTACATTTGGCACAGAACTGGGTTGGACGGGTGTGGGCACTGAATATGGTGAGTACCAGTACGGTAGGCTCCAAGTGTTGTGGGGTGGGGGTTGCCAGGGCACTGACTCGGGTGTGACGGTGCCAGGGCACTGGGTACGAAGGAGGGTGCCTTGTATAAGTATAGCTCACTATGAAACGTGAACTGCTTCCAAGCACTGTCTGGTTCAGCCAAGGAAGAAGTATAGCTCACTGTGAAACGGGAACTGCCTCAAGGCGCTGGCTGGTTTAGCTGATCCTAAACAAGAAGCCCGAGCTGCAGCTGCTGGGGTAGGGGTGAGTAACCTTCCCTCAGATTTCCAGAGTGCAAGACCACGCGCGGGGTTCAGAGACGAGCCCCTCGGCTCCGCGAGCCCCGAAAGCTCGGCGAGGCCCTGACCTTTATTACCAGCATACAATGTGTCTCGTCAGCTTAAAGCGCTTCGCTGCTCCCGAGCCTCCTCGACGCACCTCACCTCAATGGGGAGGAGTAGTGCAGGCAGATAGCGCACGCAGGAAGGGACGTTGGATTCCGAAGCCTTTACACCGGCTCCCGTGCTCACTGCAGAGCTGCGTGCGCCCTGTGTGCCCTGATGCACACGACACGTCTTTACATTACTGAAATCAAAGCGCCTGCGTGTTTCCAGACAGTGCGAGGCGCCAGCCGGGTCCGCGTGTGAGATCACAGCACGTGTATCCGGAGGGACCAGCACTACTGCGAAAAAACTACAGGGCAAAGCCCCATGCCCCGCTTCACTTAGCTCCACCGTCCCATCGGTCGGTCAGTCCATTCATCTGTATATCCATACAGTCATTCATCATCCAACCAAACATCCATCCGCCCACCCAGCTATGAACACAATCAACGAAACACTCTCCGTCCACCCAGCTATGAACCAAATCAACCATACACCCTCCGTCTACCAATCTATGAACCCAATCAACCAAACACCAATCTATCCATCTATCTATCTGTCCGTCCATCCATCCACCTAACTGCTCGTCCATCCACCCATCCATCCATTCCTATATCCATTCACCCATCCAATCCACTCACCGACTCATCTACCGGTCCGTCCATCTACCTGTACAGCTATAAAGACGTTCATCAGGCCAGTGCTTCTACCAGTGTGCCATATGAGTAATTTACTATACGTATTGATGCATTCATGCAAAGGGCAGCGTAATTCTAGTCCTTCTATCTTTCTGTGGGTGCCCCCCCCCCCCCAGTCTGCACTAGCCCTCCATACACCCAGTCTAAGGAGAACATCCAACTAGTATGTCTGCCCAACCATTCTACAATTTCCGTCTATCGATCCATCCAATATACTTTAGCCATTCTGTCTGTCACCCGACCAGTCAACCATATCCATCCTTCACTTCCTCGGTTAATCCATTCCACAATCCATCAGTGCATGCAATATGCGGTATGGATCCAATGGGTTGTTCTGCATGCCGTATGGCCAATCTACACTATCCGCCAAATCAGAAATCCATCCCTCCGTCCTTCCTCCTAGCCGTCCGTCCGTCCATCCATCCATCCATCCATCCATCCAATCTGTAGTATCCTTTCAGCTTGTCTGCTGCATCTACAGTATCAATCTACATGTCACTAAGCAGCCTGAGTGTCCTCTGTCCAGTTTCGGAAAGTCACGTATCCAATAAGCAATGTGCACCCTCTTTGCACTCTGACCACTCCATCCATCCACCCGTCATCCATCGTTCGCCTGTCCATCCATCCACTCATCCATCAAATATTCAGTATTTATTCAGTATCTCTGTCTGCAGGATCCCCACTGCAATCTACAATATTCATCTATATATTCAGTGTGCAGTGTTCATTCCATTTGTCGCACTGTCGTTTTTATCCGATTCAATATATCCTTCTATTCACCCACCCGTACATCCATCCCTCCACTAATCCTCTCTGTTTGATAGTCGGATTCAATCCGCCCGTCCATCCATCTATTGAATTATCCTTTGATCCGTCCGCCTATGCCAGTACTAAGCATCCCTCCATCACGCCACCCATTCTTCCATCACTTGCATGTTTTCTTCAGAAGTCAATGTCCAGCCCCCGGGGTTCTCGATGTGATGTTGCGTAATCCCCGGGGCATCAGGTTGACATGAGGTTGGGTACCAGGAAGGCCGAGACCCCGCCCTGTTACAATCAGCGACACCGCTTTGGTCATTTAGATGGTGCTGTGGGCGGGAGGGTGGAGGTGGGGGGTCCCTTCCTCATAGTGATCTTCAGTTTAATGACCTTGGAGGATGAAGGGCGGATCACTACATCTTCTGACTTTTGAAGGCATTAGTTGCACATATTATTGCTATTGTCTCGTCAGGTGTAGTAATCGCTACATTAATACAATTACAATTACCTACATTTAGGAGGGGGCGCCCACTGGCATTGTTCAGGTGCTCGCATTCACCTGTAACATGTTCATATGTAACTCCGGATTTTAGGTGGCATTAAAAGCGATGAACATGTGGGAGTAATTTGCTAATCTGTCTTAAATACCGACTGGGCATCTGGCTTCCCTTTTTTGCCTCAATGCGCTTTTACCTCAACTTTTAAACCGGTGTCAAAGTGAAGCCCATAAAATCGAACCTTTTCACAAGTAAACTGCGAATTTTGCAACTTGCGCATTAACCTCCTGAGCCATCTCGTCACCTTCAACAGTACCGATGTGAAAAGTTGTCCCCAGAACACCTGCCACAATTATCGCAGTTGTACCGTTATGCTGAGCGGAGGCAAAGGGCAGTTGTCTTTTTTTATTAGCTCCAAACTGCCTTGTGTGTGTTTTTTACAGGGTACAAGCTGCCCTGTCTATTCTACAGAGTACAGCAGTGCTTTAAATGGGCCGGCACTGTCCGGTACGGAGTACCGGCACTTTTTTTTAGTTTTTAGAGGGAGAGTATCTGCACTTCTCAAGCAAAACATAATATTTTTAATTGAAGGTTACCGTCACTTCTCAGAAATAAGCAGGTACTCTGGTACATGCACTTCTATTTTTCCATTTCAAAACTGGGGTACAGACTGCCCTGTGTTTTACAGGGTAGAAGCTGCCCTGTACATTTTACAGGGTACAAGCTGCCCTGTGTATTTTACAGGGTACAGGCTGCCCTGTGTTTTACAGGGTAGAAGCTGCCCTGTATATTTTACAGGATACAAGCTGCCCTGTGTATTTTACAGGGTACAGGCTGCCCGGTGTTTTACAGGGTACAGTCTGTCTTGTGTTTTTTACAGGGTAGAAGCTGCCCTGTATATTTTACAGGATACAGGCTTCCCTGTGTTTCCTACAGGCTACAGGCTGCCCTGTGTTTTACAGGGTACAGGCTGCCTTGTGTATTTTACAGGATACAATCTTCCCTGTGTATTCTACAGGGTACAGGCTGCCCTGTGTTTTACACGGTAGACGCTGCTCTGTGTATTTTACAGGATACAGGCTGCCCTGTGTTTTACAAGGTACAAGTTGCCCTGTTTTGTCTTACAGGGTACAATCTGTCTTGTGTTTTTTACAGGGTACAAGCTGTCCTGAGTATTTTACAGGATACTAGCTTCCCTGTGTATTCTACAGGGTACAGGCTGCCCTGTGTATTCTACGGGATACAAGCTTCCCTGTGTATTCTACGGGATACAAGCTTCCCTGTGTATTTTACAGGATACAAGCTTCCCTGTGTATTTTACAGGATACAAGCTGCCCTGTGTTTTACAAGGTACAAGTTGCCCTGTTTTGTTTTACAGGGTACAAACTGTTTTGTGTTTTTTTTACAGGGTACAAGCTGCCCTGTGTATTTTACAGGATACAAGCTTCCCTGTGTATTCTACAGGGTACAGGCTGCCCTGTGTTTTTTACAGGGTACAGGCTGCCCTGTGTATTTTACAGGGCACAGGCTGCCCTGTGTTTTTTTTTTTACAGGATACAAGCTGCCCTGTGTTTTACAAGGTACAAGTTGCCCTGTTTTGTTTTACAGGGTACAATCTGTCTTGTGTTTTTCACAGGATACAAGCTGCCCTGAGTATTTTACAGGATACAACTTCCCTGTGTATTCTACAGGGTACAGGATGTCCTGTGTATTCTACAGGGTACAAACTGCCCTGTGTTTTACAAGGTACAAGTTCCCCTGTTTTGTTTTACAGGGTACAGGCTGTCTTGTGTTTTTTTACAGGGTACAAATTGCCTGTGTATTTTACAGGATACAAGCTTTCTTGTGTATTCTACAGGGAACAGGCTGCCCTGTGTGTTACAGAGTAGAAGGTGTCCTGTGTATTTTACGGGGTACAAGCTGCCTTGTGTTTTTTGGGGCTACAATCTTCTCTGTGTATTCTAAAGGGTACAGGCTGCCTTGTGAATTTTACAGGACACAGGCTTCCCTGTGTATTCTACAGGGTATAGGCTGCACTGTGTTTTACAGGCTAGAAGCTTCCCTGTGTATTTTACAGGGTACAGGCTGCCCTGTGTTTTACAGGGGACAGGCTGCCCTGTGTATTACAGGGTACAAGCTGCCCTGTGTATTTTTCAGGATACAAACTGCCCTGTGTATTCTATAGGGTACAGGCTGCCGTCTGTTTTACAGGGTAGAAGCTGCCCTACAGGATTCAAACTGCCCTGTGTATTCTACAGGGTACAGGCTGCCTTCTATTTTACAGGGTAGAAGCTGCCCTGTGTATTTTACAGGGTACAGGCTGCTCTGTGTTTTACAGGGTACAAGCTGCCCTGTGTATTCTACAGGGTACAGGCTGCCGTGAGTATTGCAGGGTAGAAGCTGCTCTGTGTATTTTACAGGATAAAGGTTTCCTTGTGTTTTCTACAGGGTACAGGCTGCCCTGTGTTTTACAGGGTGCAGGCTGCCCTGTGTATTTTACAGGATGCAAGCTTCCCTCTGTAGTTTACAGGATACAAGCTGCCCTGTGTTTTCCAAGGTACAAGTTGCCCTGTTTTGTTTTATAGGGTACAATCTGTCTTGTGTTTTTTACAGGGTACAAGCTGCCCTGAGTATTTTACAGGATACAAGCTTCCCTGTGTATTCTACAGGGTGCAGGCTGCCCTGTGTATTTTACAGGGTACAAGCTGCCCTGTGTATTTTACAGGATACAAGCTGCCCTGTGTTTTACAAGGTTCAAGGTACCCTGTTTTGTTTTACAGGGTACAGTCTGTCTTGTGTTTTTACAGGGTACAAATTACCCTGTGTATTTTACAGGATACAAGCTGCCCTGTGTAGTCTACAGGGTACAGGCTGCCCCGTGTTTTACAGGGTAGAAGCTGCCCTGTGTATTTTACAGGGCACAGGCTGCCCTGTGTATTTTACAGGATACAAGCTGCCCTGTGTATTCTACAGGGTAAAGGCTGCCATGTGTTTTACAGGGTACACGCTGCCTTGTGTTTTACAAGGTACAAGTTGCCCTGTCTTGTTTTACAGAGTACTAGATGTCTTGTGTTTTTTACAGGGTAGAAGCTGCCCTGTGTATTTTACAGGATACAGGCTTCCCTGTGTTTTCTACAGGGTACAGGCTGCCCTGTGTTTTACAGGGTAGAGGCTCCCCTGTGTATTTTACAGGATACAAGCTTCCCTGTGTATTTTACAGGGTACAAGCTGCCCTGTGTTTTACAAGGTACAAGTTGCCCTGTTTTGTTTTACAGGGTACAGGCTGTCTTGTGTTTTTTACAGGGTACAAATTGCTCTGTGTATTTTACAGGATACAAGCTTCCCTGTGTAGTCTACAGGGTACAGGCTGCCCCGTGTTTTACAGGGTAGAAGCTGCCCTGTGTATTTTACAGGGCACAGGCTGCCCTGTGTATTTTACAGGATACAAGCTGCCCTGTGTATTCTACAGGGTAAAGGCTGCCATGTGTTTTACAGGGTACACGCTGCCTTGTGTTTTACAAGGTACAAGTTGCCCTGTCTTGTTTTACAGAGTACTAGATGTCTTGTGTTTTTTACAGGGTAGAAGCTGCCCTGTGTATTTTACAGGATACAGGCTTCCCTGTGTTTTCTACAGGGTACAGGCTGCCCTGTGTTTTACAGGGTAGAGGCTCCCCTGTGTATTTTACAGGATACAAGCTTCCCTGTGTATTTTACAGGGTACAAGCTGCCCTGTGTTTTACAAGGTACAAGTTGCCCTGTTTTGTTTTACAGGGTACAGGCTGTCTTGTGTTTTTTACAGGGTACAAATTGCTCTGTGTATTTTACAGGATACAAGCTTCCCTGTGTATTCTACAGGGAACAGGCTGCCCTGTGTTTTACACGGTACAAGCTGCCCTGTGTATTATACTGGGTACAGGCTGCCCTGTGTTTTACAAGGTACAAGTTGCCCTGTTTTGTTTTACAGGGTACAAGCTGTCTTGTGTTTTTGGGGATACAATCTTCTCTGTGTATTCTAAAGGGTATAAGCTGTCCTATGTATTTTACAGGGTACAAGCTGCCCTGTGAATTTTACAGGATACAGGCTTCCCTGTGTATTCTACAGGGTGCAGGCTGCCCTGTGTTTTACAGGGTAGAAGCTGCCCTGTGTATTTTACGGGGTACAGGCTGCCCTGTGTATTACAGGGTACAAGCTGCCCTGTGTATTTTACAGGATACAAATTGCCCTGGGTATTCTACAGGGTACAGGCTGCCCTCTGTTTTACAGGGTACAAGCTGCCCTGTGTATTTTACAGAGCACAGGCTGCCCTGTGGATTTTACAGGGTACACGCTGCTCTGTGTTTTACAGGGTACAAGCTGCCCGGTGTATTCTACAGGGTACAGGCTGCCCTGTGTATTACAGGGTAGAAGCTGCTCTGTGTATTTTACAGGGTAGCGGCTGCCGTGTGTTTTACAAGGTACAAGCTGCCCTGTGTATTCTACAGGGTACAAGCTGCCCTGTGTATTCTACAGGGTACAGGCTGCCCTGTGTATTACAGAGTAGAAGCTGCTCTGTGTATTTTACGGGGTACAGGTTGCCCTGTGTTTTACAAGGTACACGTTCCCCTGTTTTGTTTTACAGGGTACAAGATGTCTTGTGTTTTTTACAGGACACAAGCTGCCCTGTTTTTTGTTTTACAAGGTACACGCTACCCTATGTTTCTACAGGCTGGAACGCGTGAGATTAGGAGCCAACCAAAAAAACAATATGCTAACATTATTAGGAATTTGTACCAAAAAGATTTGTCGTGCATACGGGCTCAAATGTCAACATTCGAATCAATTTTAATTGACTTATTGAAACTTGACTTAGTGATGCACGTTTTTCATGTCTCACAGAGGCCTCTGGTCCTTTAAGGGTTTATCTATCTTTTCTTGCACAAGTCAAAGCGCCCACTCAGTTCCACCGAGGATCATCGTGTTATTGCAGGGGCACCCCAAGTACCATCCGCTATGCTCCCAAAATATGGCTCGCATGGCTGAGACTAGAGTACACAAACTAAGGTGTGATGGGGGCTAGGGTAGAAACCCCTAGGCCCCATTACAAGTAGTATAACCCGCAGTAAGGTACTTACCGCACCTGGTAAATGACTATTTCCGTGTCTCCTATGAAAAGTTCTGGCTTAGAAAAGGGGACACAAATCTGAAATTGGTGCAAAAGCAGAGAATTTGCATGTCAGTATTTATTCGGCACTTCCCGCCCAATCTTGGCATGCTTGACCTACCTGAAATGTACCTGTGGAAAACAGAGGGGTGTGGTAATGACCATGAAACTCAGTGTGCCAATAAAAGCGGTCGTTGACATCAGATAACACACGTCAGAATCATAACAAACTTCTGAATCAAACAACCCCTCCTAATCCGGCTTTAATTAGGACCGTGCTAGACATCACATTGCACGGTATTGACATATCACACATATCCAAGATGTAAGGCCTAGACAGACAAACTAAATTGACCAAGGTCACGCTATTAGGTCATAAACTTAGCACACAGTCACTTGTGCTCCCACATCCATTGACTGTCCATGGCAGGGGTAACTTCATGTATTCCAAAAGGAATGATTGAAGTATAGAGACACTGTATCGATTAACTAATTAGTGTGCTTCAACACTGACAGCCCTGAAGGCAAGGCTATTGGACTGGCTGAAGACAAGGATGTTGGACTGGCCTGAAGATAAGGGTGTTGGACTGGCCTGAAGGCCAGGGTATTGGACTGACCTGAAGATAAGGGTGTTGGACTGGCCTGAAGGCCAGGGTATTGGACTGACCTGAAGATAAGGGTGTTGGACTGGCCTGAAGGCCAGGGTATTGGACTGGCCTGAAGATAAGGGTGTTGGGCTGGCCTTAAGACAAGGATGTTGGACTGGCTGTTGGAGTGGCCTGAAGACAAGGGTGTTGGACTGGCCTGAAGACAAGGGTGTTGGACTGGCTGTTGAACTGGCCTGAAGACAAGAGTGTTGGACTGGCCTAAAGACCAGTGCGTTGGGCTAGCCTGAAGATAAGGGTGTTGAACTGGCCTGAAGACAAGGGTGTGGGACTGGCCTGAAGACAAGGGTGTTGGACTGGCTGTTGGAGTGGCCTGAAGACAAGGGTGTTGAATTGGCTATTGGACTGGCCTGAAGACAAGAGTGCTGGAGTCGCCTAAAGACAAGGGCGCTGGGCTAGCCTGACGATAAGGGTGTTGGACTGGCCTAAAGGCAAGGGTGTTGGACTGGCCTGAAGACAAAGGTGTTGGACTGGCATGAAGATAAGGGTGTTGGACTGGCCTGAAGACAAGGGTGTTGAACTGGCTGGTGGACTGACCCGAAGACAAGGGTGTTAGATTGGCTGTTGGACTGGCCTGAAGACAAGAGTTTTGGAGTGGCCTAAAGACAAGGGTGTTGGACTGGCCTGAAGACAAGGGTGTTGGACTGGCTGTTGGACTGGCCTGAAGACAAGGGCGTTGGGCTAGCCTGAAGATAAGGATGTTGGACTGGCCTGAAGACAAGGGTGTTGGACAGGCCTGAAGACAAGAGTTTTGGACTGGCCTGAAGACAAGGGCGTTGGGCTTGCCTGAAGATAAGGATGTTGGACTGGCCTGAAGACAATGGTGTTGGACTGGCCTGAAGACAATGGTATTGGACTGGCCTGCTCAGAGCTCGGTGATCTTATCCATCACAACAGATGCTCGTGAATGGCTCTGTACTAGGTGTGGTAAAACGTCATGTTTGCAATATGCGAGATACATTTTTGCTGGCCATTTATCTAAAAACTGAACACAGAGGCATGCGTACCTTGCATCCCAAGGCCACACAGGACACCGGTGAGACACCGGCCTGAGCACGCCAGCCTTGGGGCTCCTGAGATACATGTTCTGCTCACCCTGATCTCCCACGGGAGTAAGTAACACGGAAAGCATCGCTGAGAGACAAATGATGCCAGCCACATGCACGTAGCTCAACAAATGTGAATTTTGCAAGATTTTACTTGCATAATAATAATTTTGCCCACCCGACCTTTAAACTGGCCGGCCCGAATCTGCACGCTGCGCAGCAGATCAAGGGAGCCTACATCTTTTCATAAAGGATCGGTTCCATGTGAGTTTGATTGCTTTGTGGCCAAGGTCCCTCTTTCTCAAAGAACTTGTAAACGTGTCCAGGGAGCTGGTGGCGGGCGTTGCAAACATCTCACCAGCAGCCTGGTTCTCAGCGGGGAGACGGGATGTGCTGCTTGCATTTTTCTTTAAAAAAAAGAGATAATGACGTTGTGTGCCATGCCTCGCGGGTGACAGCCAAAACCAATCACTTCCCTGTTAAAAATATTAAAACCTGGAATTGTATTCGGTCAGTGGCAATGAAAAGTGCTGTTCTGGATTTGATAACCAAGGTGACTTGCAGTTAGTTTCAGCCCGCTCTCACTTTTATGCTTTGAGTGAATTCTAAGCTCAGTTATTCCTTAAAGTTTGAAACAAACGCGGGTGATGTATTTAAACTGAGTGACAGTGTAATTGAACCTCATGTGTGTATGCGCGCGCGCGCACTTAGGCCTCTTCTGCAGGACAATAGAGCCCTGCACGCCTTTCCACCCCCTCGCACGACCCACACACACACGCACACACTCCAGCAGCACTCACCCCGGTGACGCCCCCGGGCAGCACGGAGGTGGCGCCGTCCGTGCCCAGCACCACGGTGCTCTGGCTGAGCGTGACCCAGCCGCCCCGGGCGTCGTTGTGCTCCAGTATCCCGGTGCCCAGGCTGGCCTCGCCGTCGGCGCCCTGCAGGGGCATGATCCGGCAGTGCAGCGCGTTGCTCTGCCCGTTGCTCTCGGTAGGGGGCGCGCTCTTCAGGGGGTAGATCTCCATGGAGTCCTTGCGGGGGCTCAGGGTCTTCTTGGCCTCCTCCGCCGGGCAGGCCTTGCTCTCGTTGGCAGCCGGTCTGGCCGCGGGGGGCGGCGGGGCCGGGTGCCGCTCATTGTCCGGGCTGCTCCGGGGGACCCCTGCGCCCCCGATCTGCCCGGGAGCCACGGCCTCGGGGCTGTTGAGCGTCTGTTTGGGCATGTCCCTCTGGCTCACGTAGTCCTGCAAGAAGGGAGAGGGGCGAGAAGAGGGGACATGTGGGAGAGCTTTAGACAGTCACGGGCACGCTGCACGTTCAGCACAAGCGCTATCTTTCAGAACAAGCCGATTTAAAAAAGAGAAATCACATGCAAAAACATTCAGGGAAATGGAACAAAGTGGGGCGACAACAGGGAAGAGTAAATAACGCATAGGCTGCTACAGAGGGATTAAAAAATACAGATAAACACAGTGACTGGAGACACGCACACAGATATAATAACCAGGGCCAGTGGAATTATGAGGTTCGGGGACAGCG
This sequence comes from Pleurodeles waltl, assembly GCF_031143425.1. Lineage (NCBI taxonomy): Eukaryota > Metazoa > Chordata > Amphibia > Caudata > Salamandridae > Pleurodeles > Pleurodeles waltl. The sequence goes on along the minus strand of NC_090440.1, from coordinate 98,460,050 downwards.
GCGTTTTCACTTTGCAGCATAATCCATAATCTGCTCTGTAATCCTTTGATTTTAAGAAAATAAATATGTGTCTAGTTTAAGTGGACCAAAGCATACTAAAAAGTGGCGATATGTGTTTCGGTGCATGGTCCTCGATAAAAGTGGACTGGTCACTTTCAGGTGTTTATTGATGTGTTTTGGGTGTTAAACTGATACTGATAAATTAATAAAAATAACAAAATAATGAAGTAATACTATCACAGAATATGTCACATTATGCCTTATAATTTGGCTTTTCTAGCCGCATAAATATAAACAGCCCTGCCATATCATTTGTTCCTCCCCTTCAGCATAATTCCAGCGGCCATGGGTATAACTAAATACAGCCATGTATACATACATGTAAACCTGCATGAATATATAAATACATACAAAAATATGCACGCACACAGAGTTCACGAATTTACAACTAAACAAGCAATACCCAGAAACACAAACACACCTTCATAGATACACAGTGATGGATACATACATCGATACACAGAAAAATACAACTACGTCCAAATACATACATACATGCATGTACACAAGTGTATATAAAAAATACGTGTAATACACACAGTGCACGCATATGTACACTTTATAGTCTCGGACAGCATGGGCCTCACACCAAACATGAATGAACTTTATAGCCCTTCTAAGTGATGAGCTGTCCCGTCCTTGTAGTGCGTATACTTTCAGAGACATATATGTACCTCTACAAACCAAGGTCCATACATTTAATCTAATTTACTGATCTAAACCCCGAATTGAGGGCTTTAGGGGAGACAAGGCGGGAATGGAAATCTCTTTATTTTGACCAAAGGACCCTCACCCACAATTTGAGGCACGCTTCATTATCGGGTCTTAGAACACCCTGATCTACACAGAAGATATCGGTGCAAACACAAAGGGCACGCACACCTGCACACACAAATAAACACACATACAAGGCTGGGTAGACGGTCAGAGGGAACGGCTCGTTGATGCATCTGTCACATGGCAGCGTGGAAGGTAGAGGGGAGGCCGCCAGAGTGCGGGGAGGACGAGGGCTGCACAGACGAGTACAATTCACACTGGAAACTAAAGCAATGGGAAAATGGATGGTGAGTGGATATGCAGCAGGGATACACGTCGGTTAAGATGGATGCATAGATGGATGACTGATGGATGTAGGCGAAATAGTGGGCAGGCTGAAATAAATGGATGGATGACGGCTCTGTAGAAGGATTAGGCGGTAGAGCGGGATGGACAAATGGATTGATTTATACTATTGAACTAGAAATCAAAAATGAAATGTAGATTTAAAGATTGTTGCAAAACTGAGAAGCCAAACAGGCAACCCAGATATATGAATAGTTTAATAGAAGAGTATACAGAAAAATAATACAATGAATCGATAGATAGATAGATAGATAGATAGATAGATAGATAGATAGATAGATAGATAGATAGATAGATAGATATGTATACGTTGAAGAGACAGAAAAACACACATGACGCACACACCTTAAGTATACGTAGATTAACACAGGCGCACACAAGCACACACACATAAACACACAAGCACACACACACAAACACACACACAAGCACACACGCACCACCTCCCCCTCTAAGCCCACCATCCCCGCAGGACAGGCTGCCGCACGCTGCTGCCCCGGCCCGTCCTCCCCCAGCCTGGTTGGGTTTCACATCACGCCCGGAGGAGGCTCGCTCGCCTCGCTCCATTGTCGGAAGATTCTTTAATTTTACGCCCCATTTCCCTCCTGTCATTCAGCTCGGCGCAGCGCCTGTTTTATAGGCAGTAGACAAGCTGCCCGAGCCCCAGCCCTCTCCCGCACAGACCTCACGGCGCTGCAGACCCCGAACACTCACAAAGGTGGAACTGGTGCTAGTGAACAGAGCACAGCGAAGTGTGACACCACGTTCACTGTTGTAAAACGCGTGCCTGTGCCCTGTGGCTGTTTACTCCAGAGACTTCAAGGCGCCTAAAAATCTCCTACTGCCGTGCACTGAAATAAGATGCGGCGCATTTCCCACAGAACCACCCACGTGTGTGCTGGAAAAGCAAGGCGGCAAGCACATCTGTGCACGAGCGCCGACTTGTACTGGGTAATGTGTGCGCCCTTGCCCTGCTTCGGGCCCCACCGTCCCCAGCCAAAGAAATCCAATGATCTGAGAAGTATTCCATGCTCCAGTTTCTTCTATTTAGCGCTTCGGTGACCAGATAAACAACTAGACATCACATGGTCAAATGTGTAGACACACAAATAACAAAATGCAAGCGTACCATCATCTTGAGGAGAGTTTGCCCTAAGGGCTAATATGTCTAACAGACAGCGTGAGTGGTATCATCTCCATTAACCTACACGATTCATGTTACGGTCCTGCATTTTAATTTCCGTCATCTGATCCACCGGTAGCTCCTCGAAGCCGTGTAATACCAATATTAAGCGCTGTGCGAAAAAGGGACCGCTATCATATCAGGTCGGTCCAATCGTTCGGGTTGGTTTCAGCACCACGGACAACGCAGGCCGCCATCTGCGCCAAGGAAAGCTCGAGGGCAAGACGTCTATAGATCGGTTTAACCCACGTCATAACCTCAGACAGCGTTAGCCCTATCAGTACTTTGACAGCTCCTAAACACAATCACTTTAATTCGATTTAACCTGCATGTCAGCTCCTTGGAGAGCAGCACATTATTAGCTGTTATGTCTGCTCTTACATAACGCCTCTTTAATCATGTTTATCCTGCATGTTTGGTGGTGCTATCGGTAGTCACCTGTCAAAAAACTCAGGGTGGCTGTCTATACTACATACCATCCATGAACCGGTTTAACTTCCACTCCAGCACGTGACCAGCATCCGCCTCGTTTAGTAACTGGAGAGCCCCTCTATGAGCTCAAAACGTCTATAAACCGATTTGATTTCCACTCCAGCAGCACCATGGCCGTCACTCTCCTCGTTCAGTCTCTTGAGGGCCCCTCTATAGCACACACCATCGATGAACCGGTTTAACTTCCACTGCAGCACCGACGACAGCAATCTCGTCGCTTAGTGCCATGATAACTCCATCTATAAACACACGCCTTCCACCAACCGCTTTAACATCCACTGCAGCATCGTGAACTGCACCTTCCTTGCTCGCTGCGAAGAGAGCCCCTCTTGGACACCAGACTATCTATGAACCACTTTAACTTCCAACCCGCACCTTGGACAGCGCTCGCATCGCTCGGTGCCTTTAAACCCCCTCTGTGAACAAACAACGTTTAAAGAACCGGTCTAACTTCCACTCCAGCACCGTGGACAGCGCTCGCCTCGCTCAGTGCCTTTAAAGCCCTTCTGTGAACAAACAACCTTTAAAGAACCGGTTTATCTTCCACTTCAGCACCATGGATAGTACTCGCCTCGCTCTGTGCCATGAAAGCCCCTCGGTGCAACATCCACAAATCGCTTTCACTCCCACTCCAGCACCACGGACAGCACCTCCTCCCTCAGTGCCATGAGATACCCCTCCATGAACCCACATACCAACCCTATCAACCCGCCGGGCCATGAACGCCGCTTACCCCTAAACAAAGTCCCACAAATGCAGCATCCAAAAACCTGTTTGCCCTGCGCTGCAAACACCTACGGCGCCCAACTCGAATTCACCTACTCGTAATAATGCCCGAATCCACGCTTCAGCACAATGGTCAGCTGTTAATCAGAGGACCCTCACACCCACCATTTATAAAGCAGTTTATTTACATTCCAACAGTGGACAGTGCTCACACATACGCATATTGCTACAGCGGTTTATCTACATTTCTGACCAGTAGGCAAAGCTATCCGAAAGGGCTCACTTCTACACAGACGCACAATGTATACAGCGTTTTGTGTATATTCGAGCGAGTAAAAACAGACAACATCTATAAGGCGGTTTACTTATATCACTCGACTGCCCTATACACAAACCAGCTATAGGATCGGCGTTCGTACGTTTCACCACAGTGGTCAGTGGTACCCGAAAGGGCACACGAGAGACAAATATCACCTATAAAGCGGTTTATTTCTATCTTCCACCACTCCCCAAACACACACATCAGCGATCCCATGCCCAGGCCCCGCAACATACACCAGTTTTTCGAGTATTTACCTAAGTTTCTGCATGGTGGACGCAGCTCACACGAAAGGGCTCGTCACACAAAGACATTCGCTATAAAACGCTTAGAGGCACACCGGTTTAAAGTTTCGCGCGTTAAGAACACAGAGGCGCTTTGGCTGTGCGTACTCGTGCTCTAAGGTACAGGCACGCAGAGCGCGGAGGGGTACTCACCATGGTCGGGTCGACAACAGCTTAACTCGGTGCAGTTAAAAAATCAGCGCAGTCTTAAAGCGCAGAAGCAGTGGGGTCCGCTCCGCTAGGAGCCAAGCTTTCTATAGCTCCTTGGGAAAGATGGGCTTTGCGTCAGCGCGGAGCAAGGTGCCCTTGGCTTGACATTTTCTTGATAATGTGAGTTTGATAAATCATGGCCCCTCCAATTCAGATTTTTAAAGGTACAGCAGCTCCAGATCCGGTCCTTGCGAGCTGTCACTCAGGCGGGGGCGGGGGGAGCTGAGTGACTCACACTGTGCTGTACCGAATGAGACTTAGGGATCGTGGCGCTCTGTCCCCCACGTTCGGTACTGGAGGGGGAGCGGAGATGCTGGGCTAGCGCCTACACCGTCATCATATTCACGCCAGTTATTTTCCATCCATATTTGGGGTGGAGGAGGGGATACTTTAGGGAGTTGTCACCGTCATTAGTGCGTAGTAAGCCAATGACCCCCGCAGAGAACACCTTTAAAGGAAGGCGCTATATTTAGACAACATTTAATGTATTTTCAGCGCTTCGAAAGTTTTATTTAACTTGACAGAAAATGCATCTGCACGCAGAGGTTTTTTCCGCCTTTTTTGCTGAACCACATTACCTGGAGTACGCAAGTCATCGCCTTAGTTTTCATGGTATAATTAGTGTACATACACAAACATTTGTCCATTTAGACATGCAGTCTTCGTTTAAATTAACCCGCATGCTTTTTTCCATTTATTTTTTAATATAATGAGAATGTATGTTTATTCCACAATGTGAACGCTAATTACAGTCGGGCGACCACGAGCGGATTCAAGCCAGCAGCGTTAGTTTCAATGAAGAGCCATGAAAGGATTGAGTCTAAAATATATATGTGTTTAATTTAAATATCATTGCATGGTATTAACAGCAGCTACACAGATTCCTATGAGATACCGTTGAGTGTCAAACAGCAGAAGCGACATTTACACCAGGGTAACATGTGGTATTTAAATACAGTGTGCCGTTCGATGATATATATATATATATATATATGCTGGAAGATGCAGGATCACAAGAAAACAACAGGCATATATATATATATATATATATATATATATATATATATATATATATATATATATATATATATATATATATTCACACACCAAAGAGTAACTACACCAGGAACACTGCTTGAGGAGTTCGTAAAAACATGCACATTTAATATATATATATATATATATATATATATATATATATATATATATATATATATATATGTATATTCATTCCAAAAAGCACATTATAATTAAATACACATGACCCTACTGTAAATACCTTAATAGATAGAAAGATTGCATTTATATAGCGCTTACTACCCTTGACTAGGGGTCGAATAGCTTTTCGGCGAGTAGCACGCCCAAAAAGCATTAGTGGTGGATATATACACACCAAAGTATATTTACACCAACAACACTGCTTATGGCGTGAGACAGAGAGCCCCCTCACCCCAGCTTCCAATAGCAGTACAATAGACACGTTTACGAGTCGTCAGGAATTTCAACTAGCTCTGGTGTCTTCAAATCACTGGCCATCCCTTCCCCTGCTTAATCATGAGAGATGAAAACAATCTTTATCTCTGCGGATCTTAGTTTTCAGATGGGCAGGCTTGAAATTATTTTTTTAGTTTTGACTCTTCGCCTTTTACTCAACGACTTCTTATCTTTGTGTGGGAGTTCCTTGCCGCTTAAACACACCACGAGTATTATTAGATTTTTTGTTTCCCAGCTTATTTTGGGGGTGGCGGACATGACGTCAGAAACGTCATTTGACGTCAGTTGGTGGCTGACGTCAGAAGCAGCCCATTGGGGTTCACTCTGCGTGGGTTTCCCGGACACAGAGCTCCCTGCATGAGTTACAGTGGGTCGACTAGCTGACGTAATGACGTAGTTCTCTCACACCCCGGCTTTATTTCATCCCTCCCTCCTGTCACGCATGGACTAGCTCGCACCTGATTATACGGGTAATTATAGCTATAAACAAAGGAATGCACTCGAACAGAAAGGGTTATATCCTTGACGTGAGACGAAAACTCATTAAAATTGAGACGAAAATTAATTTAAAGGCCGTGGACTAGTGAATTCCAGCAAATATATGGTGCTTTTCTAATACTTGCCGCTGACCCACAGTTTTTTTATATAAAGCAATTATGTGGAATGTGTGATGGAACAATCAGTGAACAATCCGTGATTTCTTACTGAGGTTGCTGTACTATTGTAAGAAGGTCTACCATGACGTTTGCACTATATTAAAAATGTGTAACTCTTGGGTTATTGGTGTAGTTACATTCAATAATGTGTTTTATCGAGCTACACCAATTTCAATAAAATCACACTCTCGCATACACATGCACACGTGTATGTATACAAATCTAAAAATCTAAAAGGCTGTTCACATACATTACATTTTTGAATATGTGACACATTTATACATTGACAGACTATATGAATAAAAGTGCTGTACATATATATATATATATATATATATATATATATATATATATATATATATATATATAATCACAGCATGGCAACATAGTAAGTATTCCTTTGTGTGTGAAAATGTGTGTAGGCATGCCAAAAATGAATAAACAGGGATCTGTATGCATAAAAGTGTGTGATACACACTCACATTTATTGGAATAATCACCAAGGTACCATGCTGTGCACAAACGCCTAGTGTTTTCATAAAACTGAAAGATTCCCTCCTTAAATGTCCAGGGCGGTGGGACCGAGACACGCCTGGAGCTTGTAACGTTTCCCTCATTGCAGATGCCGAGCTCCACATATTCCCAGCCGCCCCCAGCGCTGCACCAGCCTGCAGAGAGCGCTCTGTATTCAGAAGGCGGGATTTGGCGGGATTAGGAACGCGTCCGTCAGAAATTGAAACATATGTCAGATTGTCGAACAATCTGTTCAGGCCCCGGGATCTGATGCACTGCGGCGCAGACGTACACAGGCCGCCCCCGGCTGTAGAAATACTTTTAAATACAAGCGCGGAATTAAAAGCGACAAGCGGTGATTACACACAGCAGTCGCTGCGTGCTTTGTCGGGGAGGGTGGATGAGGGGGTGGAGACTGACGTGGTGGCAGGTAGGTGGAGAGGTCCTCATTTACAAGCCCTTGTGCCACTGCTGCGTCATTTTATTTTTACGCAGTGGTGGAGCTAGCAGTGCACTGCACTGATCCAGGTTTACAGACTGACGCACTGAGGCCAACGCATCAGTTTGCAAAGCCCTGCCAGGTATAATGTATGCAGGATAGGTGTTCCCAGGCAAAAAGCCATGCAAAACTGACGCAGCAAAATTTACCTTTAACTGTGTCATTCTCAGTGGCAGGGGCTACAGGGGCGGGGTGACGCAGGGGGATTTAATACAATTAAATAAATACATTTAAAAAAAATTATCGCCGCCGGTCCTCGTCGTCTCAGCAGCAAGCAGACTCTCAGCCTGCCCTGCGGCCAATCCTGAAGCTGCCTAAAGCAGCGTTAGGATTGGCGGGGAGTGCCCAGCCAGGGCTCTCCCAGGCAGACTGGGAGCCTGTGCCTGCTCTCTCCAGCCTGGTAACACAGTGTTGGGCTGGAGAGAGCACAGTGCGCATGTGTGTTTGACCGCCCTGAGACAGCCAGCCAAACATACATGCACACTGAGGAGTGCACAGTGCACTCCCCTCATTGCTCTTCATCGACAATGCCCCACCCCTTTAACAATGAAAGGATAATAAACTTAGATTTTATCCTTTCATTGTTAAAGGATTTGCAGCAGTTGCTGCTGACGAGGGGGTGATGCTCCTTCACCATAACGGAGGAGCTGCCACTGGTCATTCTGCAATCTCACTGCATAGAATTTAACCACCTGCTCAGAGCAGGCATAAAATTGACGCAGGGCTTTTTCAAATGGGAGCCTCCTCGCTCTGCTGGAGTTGCGTCAGTTTCACAAAGCAACTTCAGCAATACATGAGTTTAACGCCAACAGATGTGTCATAAGGTCTGACGCATCTGTGAAGGTGTGCCCCCTGGTGCTCTATTTTGTAAATACAGTGCATCCATTGTGTCGTTAGGGAATCTTAGCGAAGTGCAAGGATTCTGACGGGTCAGGGAGTGTACACACACAAACACACTCCACATCAACAAGCACAAGTAGGATCTACATACACACCGCACACAATGTGCAGTCACAAATCATGGACATAGCACAGATTCACGATATGCAGACCCACAGAGTACACACGCACCTCAACATACAGCACATATAGACCATACATGGATGCACAGACTGCACAGTCTGATGCAGCACATAGACAGAAACCGCACATGGAAAGACTGCACAGATACAGGCAGACAACATACAAGCATGCACCATATGTGTCTCACTGTGACATATTAAGGGATTGGGCTCATGTAATCCAGCTGGGTTGGGCCTCCTTGAAATTCGGAAAACACAAGATGCCCTGATGAGAACCCAAAAGGAATCAGAGGTTTGAAATGCATCTACACATATATTTGGAAAGTTCCTTTCACAGCTTTATGTTGTACAGCAGACAACCAAAAACGTTATATGAACTGTGTTAGAAATGGGTTTTTTGGTTGGCAGTCAGGTTGCCCTCTGTCCAAGCAAGAACCCTCACTCTAGTCAGGGTAAGTCACACACAATACAAAATCAGCCTGTGCTCATCCTCCGGTAGCTTGGCACGAGCAGTCAGACTTAACTTAGAAGGCAATGTGTAAAGCATTTGTGCAATAAATCATACAACAACATAGCGTAACACCACAAAAATACACCACACAGTGTTTAGAAAAATATATAATATTTATCTGGGTATCTTCAGGTCAAAACGATCAAAGTTGCAATACGAATTTGTAAAGATATCACAGAAAAGTGATAGAAAGTGTCTTAAGTCTTTAGAAAGTAAACAAAGTCTCTTTCAAACACAAAGTACCTGGTTTCTGGTGGAAAATCTCCTCAGAGGGCCACAGGAGAAGAGGTGCGTGGAAAACTGGTGTGTGCGTCGATTTCTCCTCAGCACACACGGACTTGCGTCGTTATTTTCCACGCGGGGAGTCGGGCGTCGTTTTCCGGCGCGCGGACAGTCTCTTACTGTGGTTTGCGGGGAGTACCAGATGTCCCGGGTCTGTGCGTGGATTTTCCTGCTTGTTTTCCGGCTGCGCGTCGTTCTGCGGGGCTGTGCGTCGAAGTTTCGATCTCACGGCAGGCGTCGCGTCGATTTCTCCTGCGGAGTCGGGCGGCGTTGTCCTTGCGAGGCCGTGCGTCAAAGTTTCGATCTCACGGCAGGCATCGCGTCGATTTCTCCTGCGGAGTCGGGCGGCGTTGTCCTTGTGAGGCCGTGCGTCAAAGTTTTGATCTCACGGCAGGCGTCGCGTCGATTTCTCCCGGGAAGTCGGGCGGCGTTGTCCTTGCGAGGCCGTGCGTCAAAGTTTCGGTTGTCCCGAAGACGTCGCGTCAATCAGCGTCGGTGTGCGGCGTTTTTCTTGCCGCGGAACAAGCTGTGCGTCGAAAAGTTCGGCACACGGAGCGTCCAAGAGGAAGAGAGAAGTCTTTTTGGTCCTGAGACTTCAGGGAACAGGAGGCAAGCTCTATCCAAGCCCTTGGAGAGCACTTTTACAGCTAGACAAGAGTTCAGCAAGGCAGCAGGCTAACAGCAAGGCAGCAGTCCTTTGTAGAAAAGCAGACAGGTGAGTCCTTTGAGCAGCCAGGCAGACCCATTCAAAATGCAGATGTATGCAAGTGAGGCTGAGTACCCTGTGTTTGGGGTGTGTCTGAGTGAATGCACAAGGAGCTGTCAACTAAACCTAGCCAGACGTGGATTGAAGGGCACAACAAGATTTTAGTGCAAAGAAATGCTCACTTTCTAAAAGTGGCATTTCTAGAATAGTAATATTAAATCCGACTTCACCAGTCAGCAGGATTTTGTATTACCATTCTGGCCATACTAAATATGACCTTCCTGCTCCTTTCAGATCAGCAGCTGTCACTTCAACAGTGTATGAGGGCAGCCCCAATGTTAGCCTATGAAAGGAGCAGGCCTCAGAGTAGTGTAAAAACGAATTTAGGAGTTTTACACTACCAGGACATATAACTACACAGGTACATGTCCTGCCTTTTACCTACACAGCACCCTGCTCCAGGGGTTACCTAGGGCACACATTAGGGATGACTTATATGTAGTAAAAGGGGAGTTCTAGGCTTGGCAAGTACTTTTAAATGCCAAGTCGAAGTGGAAGTGAAACTGCACACACAGGCCTTGCAATGGCAGGCCTGAGGCAGGGTTAAGGGGCTACTGAGGTGGGTGGCACAACCAGTGCTGCAGGCCCACTAGTAGCATTTAATCTACCTGCCCTAGGCACATGTAGTGCACTCTACCAGGGACTTACAAGTAAATTAAATAGTCAATCATGGATAAACCAATCAGTAGTACAATTTACACAGAGAGCATATGCACTTTAGCACTGGTTAGCAGTGTTAAAGTGCCCAGAGATCAAAAGCCAACAACAACAGGTCAGAAACAATAGGAGGAAGGAGGCAAAAAGTTTGGGGATGTCCCTGTCAAAAAGCCAGGTCCAACATGACCCCCTACCAGCCTAAAGCCAGGGGAGAACAATCACTATCCTGATGTACTTCCCTGTTTGAGGCGACAGAACAAGGACCCAGGCCCACAACAGCAGGGGCATGCTCAAGTTCTTCGCCTTCCTAACTCCAATTGGATCCCTCTGTCCATACTCTCAGGGCCCACTAAGCCAACCCATGGGGAACTTTTCTCCTTACCTGCGGATCCCATCTGTGCAGCACCTAACCTTACCTTGCTCACAGATGTATCCCAGGAGCAGGATAGTACCACCATGACCAACACAGTGGTGTTGCACACTCTACCCCCGGGGTGGGACACTTGTCCCCTCCCCAGGGATAACTCTGTCCACCCGGACAGCAAGCCACAGTGATTACTGACAGCTGCCAGGGATGAGAGCCAGGCCCCAGGCCTCTCAAAGCTCTCCAACCACTGTGGCTGTGGAGAGTGGGGGGCGGTAGCCCCAGGTGCTGGGTACCCTTTAACCACTCTCCCTTCCACCAGGTCAGGGATGACATCCTGAACCTGGTCCTCCCCTCTTGGGCTCTGTACCCTCCCTCCTGGAGCGGTACCCCCAGAGTCCAACATGGTCAGGGTGCTTACAGAAGTCGCCCTGTACCATTCCTCCACCAGTGCAGGGCTGTTAACCTGCAACTGGCCCTCCAACCTGGGGCCTGTACCTTCAGGTTGGACTAGGGCCCGGGGTGAGGCTTCCCTCCCCCTGCCCTCCCTTCTGGGGTCCAGCACCCTCCAACTAGGAGTGGCCTCCTCAGAAGACAACATGGTAGGGGCACTGTTATCAGTAGCCCCTCCCTCCAGGTCCGGGGGGACACCCTGAACCTGGTCTTCCAGCCCAGGGTCTGTACCCTCAGACTGGATCACTGCCTGGCAAAGCAGGACTTCCTGGGAGGCACACCTACCCCCCACCAGGTCAGAGTTTAGCCTCTGCACCTGACCATTCAACTCAGAGTCACCACCCTGAAGTTGAACAATTGCCTGGCACGCCAGGACTTCCTGGAGGGCACACTGACCCTCCACCAGGTCAGAGTTTAACCTCTGAACTTGGCCATTCAACTCAGAGTCACCACCCTGAAGTTGAACAATTGCCTGGCACGCCAGGACTTCCTGGAGGGCACACTGACCCTCCACCAGGTCAGAGTTTAACCTCTGGACCTGGTTCTCCAACCTAGGGTCACCACCCTGAGGTTGGGCAACTGCCTGGCACGCCAGGGCTTTCTGGGGGGCACACCTACCCCCCACCAGGTCAGAGTTTAACCTCTGAACCCGGTGTTCCAACCCAGAGTCAGCACCCTGAGGTTGGACAACTGCCTGGTACACCAGGACTTCCAGGGAGGCACACCTACCTCCCACCAGGTCAGAGTTTAACCTCTGAGCCTGGTGCCCCAACCCAGGGTCAATACCCTGAGGTTGAATCTTTGCCTGGCATGCCAGGACTTCCTGGGGGGCACTCTCACCCCCCACGAGGGACACACCGTCCCCAAGGGCCACACAAGAGTCTGGTTGGCGCAGGTCTCCCGACCTCTGCCCATCTGGCAGAGTCTGGGTTTCCCCCAAACCAGAAACGGTTTAACCTGGGTCATTCCTGGGGGGGCTCTGCTCTCAGAGCTGTCCCCTGACTCTCAAGGTCCTCCACTGGGGTCTGCAACCCCCTCTCAACCCTATGTCTGGACTTCTGCACCCCCTCACTAGGAGGGGTACTGCCAGACACCAGAACTGTTGGGATGCTGGCTACAGTCACCCCCCCAAGTTCTTCTGACACTGCGGGGCTTCCCTCAAAAGGTGGCCCTACGGTACAGGCTAGGCTTCCCTCCTGGTGTTCCCTCATGGAACCCTCTAGGACCTGGGACCTACCTGGGACACTACAATCCTTTCCCACCACACTCGGTTGGGAACCACCTAGACCACTCCCTTCAGGAGCACCCCCAAATGCCTCTTCAGACTCTCTGGTACTCACCCAGAAGTCTGCCTCCATTGTAAGTTCCCTGGGGTCAGAGAACTCACACTCCACCTGGTGTTGGCGTAGCTCTGGAAAATAAGGACCAGACATATGCTCTCCAGCAATTACATCACTCTGCCCTTCACATGTATTAACCACAGTACCCTTCACCCAACAACCCAGTAACTCAACCTTGGAAAAGCACTCTACTTCACCCTCCTGAGACTGGTGAGACAGTATCTGTCTGTCCCTGACACTCAACCCATACTCTTCTGGGATGTCTCTACACTCTATATCCAGGACGTCCACCAGGGGGATACCCTTTTCTCTTTCACTCTCTGCTAGAGTCAGTAAAGTGTCCCTCCCCCCAGTAGGAATATGACTCCCTGTGCCAGTTCCCCAATCCTTCTCAGGGACCCTGTGCATAACGGGAACTACCTCATACCCTTGAACCGCCTGGGGTGTGTCAACTCCCTTCTTCAAGTTGGGCACCACATCTCTGGGCTTGTGCCCTCCTTCAGCAGTACTAGATGCAAGATTTTTGCTGCCACCATCTAAACTGGACTCAGCCCTTCCGGCCTCCAGTTTCAGCTCTTTACAGCTCAGCTCTTGAGCTGCAATCTTTTCTTCTTCCAGGGCTAAGAGTCTTTTTGCCTCAACCTCTGCAAGATACTCCTCTAATTGTTGCTCCTGTCGCCTTTGACCTCGGAGCCATTCATCTATTTCTGGGTCACTGTCCAAATCTGAGTAGTCTTCCTCCTCAGGTGCGTAGTCCTCCTCCTCATCTGAGGGGTACTTAGTCATTTGGTTTCTTGCTGCCTCTCACTCTGCCCATCTTTCCTCCCCCCAGACTATGTAGTGATGGAGCATCTCTGCCTTAGTAGATCTCCTTGCTACAGGAAGTCCCCATTTTCTGCAAAGCTTCCTTAGGTCAGCCTTAGTGAGGTGGTCAGTACGAACAAAGAATGAGTAGGTACACAATCCCATTCTGATAAGATCTTATCAGCAAAAACCAAAATTCAAAGTCCAAAATATCAATAGTATATCCAGGAGGACATCAGAGAACCAACAGCCAAAAAAAGATGAAAAATCAAGTTGACCTTCAACTGTGGGTAGGTAGTGAAATACTTAGCTATTGTATGTCACTGCACAAACACAAGTCCTATCCTCACCGCTGATCACCAATGTTAGAAATGGGGTTTTTGGTTGGCAGTCAGGTTGCCCTCTGTCCAAGCAAGAACCCTCCCTCTAGTCAGGGTAAGTCACACACAATACAAAATCAGCCTGTGCTCACCCTCCGGTAGCTTGGCACGAGCAGTCAGACTTAACTTAGAAGGCAATGTGTAAAGCATTTGTGCAATAAATCATACAACACCATAGCATAACACCACAAAAATACACCACACAGTGTTTAGAAAAATATATAATATTTATCTGGGTATCTTCAGGTCAAAACGATCAAAGTTGCAATACGAATTTGTAAAGATATCACTGAAAAGTGATAGAAAGTGTCTTAAGTCTTTAGAAAGTAAACAAAGTCTCTTTCAAACACAAAATACCTGGTTTCTGGTGGAAAATCTCCTCAGAGGGCCACAGGAGAAGAGGTGCGTGGAAAACTGGTGTGTGCGTCGATTTCTCCTCAGCACACACGGACTTGCGTCGTTATTTTCCACGCGGGGAGTCGGGTGTCGTTTTCCGGCGCGCGGACAGTCTCTTACTGTGGTTTACGGGGAGTACCAGATGTCCCGGGTCTGTGCGTAGATTTTCCTGCTTGTTTTCCGGCTGCGCGTCGTTCTGCGGGGCTGCGCGTCGAAGTTTCGATCTCACGGCAGGCGTCGCGTCAACTTCTCCTGCGGAGTCGGGCGGCGTTGTCCTTGCAAGGCCGTGCGTCAAAGTTTCGATCTCACGGCAGGCGTCGCGTCGATTTCTTCTGCGGAGTCGGGCGGCGTTGTCCTTGCGAGGCCGTGCGTCAAAGTTTTGATCTCACGGCAGGCGTTGCGTCGATTTCTCCTGGGAAGTCGGGCGGCGTTGTCCTTGCGAGGCCGTGTGTCAAAGTTTCGGTCGTCCCGAAGACGTCGCGTCGATCAGCGTCGGTGTGCGGCGTTTTCTTGCCGCGGAACAAGCTGTGCGTCGAAAAGTTCGGCGCACGGAGCGTCCAAGAGGAAGAGAGAAGTCTTTTTGGTCCTGAGACTTCAGGGAACAGGAGGCAAGCTCTATCCAAGCCCTTGGAGAGCACTTTTACAGCCAGACAAGAGTTCAGCAAGGCAGCAGGCCAACAGCAAGGCAGCAGTCCTTTGTAGAAAAGCAGACAGGTGAGTCCTTTGAGCAGCCAGGCAGTTCTTCTTGGCAGGATGTAGTTTCTGGTTCAGGTTTCTTCTCCAGCAAGTGTCTGATGAGGTAGGGCAGAGGCCCTGTTTTATACTAAGTTGTGCCTTTGAAGTGGGGGTGTCTTCAAAGAGTGTCTAAGAAATGCACCAAGCCCCCTTTCAGTTCAATCCTGTCTGCCAGAGTCCCAGTAGGTGGTGTGGCAGTCCTTTGTGTGAGGGCAGGCCCTCCACCCTCCCAGCCCAGGAAGACCCATTCAAAATGCAGATGTATGCAAGTGAGGCTGAGTACCCTGTGTTTGGGGTGTGTCTGAGTGAATGCACAAGGAGCTGTCAACTAAACCTAGCCAGACGTGGATTGAAGGGCACAACAAGATTTTAGTGCAAAGAAATGCTCACTTTCTAAAAGTGGCATTTCTAGAATAGTAATATTAAATCCGACTTCACCAGTCAGCAGGATTTTGTATTACCATTCTAGCCATACTAAATATGACCTTCCTGCTCCTTTCAGATCAGCAGCTGCCACTTCAACAGTGTATGAGGGCAGCCCCAATGTTAGCCTATGAAAGGAGCAGGCCTCACAGTAGTGTAAAAATGAATTTAGGACTTTTACACTACCAGGACATATAACTACACAGTTACATGTCCTGCCTTTTACCTACACAGCACCCTGCTCTAGGGGTTACCTAGGGCACACATTAGGGATGACTTATATGTAGTAAAAGGGGAGTTCTAGGCATGGCAAGTACTTTTAAATGCCAAGTCGAAGTGGCAGTGAAACTGCTCACACAGGCCTTGCAATGGCAGGCCTGAGACAGGGTTAAGGGGCTACTGAGGTGGGTGGCACAACCAGTGCTGCAGGCCCACTAGTAGCATTTAATCTACCTGCCCTAGGCACATGTAGTGCACTCTACCAGGGACTTACAAGTAAATTAAATAGTCAATCATGGATAAACCAATCAGTAGTACAATTTACACAGAGAGCATATGCACTTTAGCACTGGTTAGCAGTGTTAAAGTGCCCAGAGATCAAAAGCCAACAACAACAGGTCAGAAACAATAGGAGGAAGGAGGCAAAAAGTTTGGGGATGTCCCTGTCAAAAAGCCAGGTCCAACATGACCCCCTACCAGCCTAAAGCCAGGGGAGAACAATCACTATCCTGATGTACTTCCCTGTTTGAGGCGACAGAACAAGGACCCAGGCCCACAACAGCAGGGGCATGCTCAAGTTCTTCGCCTTCCTAACTCCAATTGGATCCCTCTGTCCATACTCTCAGGGCCCACTAAGCCAACCCATGGGGAACTTTTCTCCTTACCTGCGGATCCCATCTGTGCAGCACCTAACCTTACCTTGCTCACAGATGTATCCCAGGAGCAGGATAGTACCACCATGACCAACACAGTGGTGTTGCCCACTCTACCCCCGGGGTGGGACACTTGTCCCCTCCCCAGGGATAACTCTGTCCACCCGGACAGCAAGCCACAGTGATTACTGACAGCTGCCAGGGATGAGAGCCAGGCCCCAGGCCTCTCAAAGCTCTCCAACCACTGTGGCTGTGGAGAGTGGGGGGCGGTAGCCCCAGGTGCTGGGCACCCTTTAACCACTCTCCCTTCCACCAGGTCAGGGATGACAGCCTGAACCTGGTCCTCCCCTCTGGGGCTCTGTACCCTCCCTCCTGGAGCGGTACCCCCAGAGTCCAACATGGTCAGGGTGCTTACAGAAGTCGCCCTGTACCATTCCTCCACCAGTGCAGGGCTGTTAACCTGCAACTGGCCCTCCAAACTGGGGCCTGTACCTTCAGGTTGGACTAGGGCCCGGGGTGAGGCTTCACTCCCCCTGCCCTCCCTTCTGGGGTCCAGCACCCTCCAACTAGGAGTGGCCTCCTCAGAAGACAACATGGTAGGGCACTGTTATCAGTAGCCCCTCCCTCCAGGTCCGGGGGGACACCCTGAACCTGGTCTTCCAGCCCAGGGTCTGTACCCTCAGACTGGATCACTGCCTGGCAAAGCAGGACTTCCTGGGAGGCACACCTACCCCCCACCAGGTCAGAGTTTAACCTCTGCACCTGACCATTCAACTCAGAGTCACCACCCTGAAGTTGAACAATTGCCTGGCACGCCAGGACTTCCTGGAGGGCACACTGACCCTCCACCAGGTCAGAGTTTAACCTCTGAACTTGGCCATTCAACTCAGAGTCACCACCCTGAAGTTGAACAATTGCCTGGCACGCCAGGACTTCCTGGAGGGCACACTGACCCTCCACCAGGTCAGAGTTTAACCTCTGGACCCGGTTCTCCAACCTAGGGTCACCACCCTGAGGTTGGGCAACTGCCTGGCACGCCAGGGCTTTCTGGGGGGCACACCTACCCCCCACCAGGTCAGAGTTTAACCTCTGAACCCGGTTATCCAACCCAGAGTCAGCACCCTGAGGTTGGACAACTGCCTGGTACACCAGGACTTCCAGGGAGGCACACCTACCTCCCACCAGGTCAGAGTTTAACCTCTGAGCCTGGTGCCCCAACCCAGGGTCAATACCCTGAGGTTGGGCAATTGCCTGGCACGCCAGGACTTTCTGGGGGGCACACCTACCCCCCAACAGGTCAGAGTTTAACCTCTGAACCTGGTCATCCAACCCAGAGTCACCACCCTCAGGTTGAACAATTGCCTGGCACGCCAGGACTTTCTGGGGGGCACACCTACCACCCACCAGGTCAGAGTTTAACCTCTGAACCCGGTTATCCAACCCAGAGTCAGCACCCTGAGGTTGGACTACTGCCTGGTACACCAGGACTTCCTGGGGGGCACGCCTACCTCCCAACAGGTCAGAGCTTATCCCCTGAACCTGGTTAGCCAACCCAGAGTCACCACCCTGAGGTTGAACCATTGCCTGGCAGGCCAGGACTTCCAGGGAGGCACACCTACCTCCCACCAGGTCAGAGTTTAACCTCTGAGCCTGGTTCCCCAACCCAGGGTCACCACCCTGAGGTTGGGCAATTGCCTGGCACGCCAGGACTTTCTGGGGGGCACACCTACCCCCCACCAGGTCAGAGTTTAACCTCTGAACCTGGTCATCCAACCCAGAGTCAACACCCTGAGGTTGGACAATTGCCTGGCACAGCGGGACTTCTTGGGAGGCACATCTACCTCCCACCAGGTCAGAGTTTAACCTCTGAACCTGGGTATCCAACCCAGAGTCACCACCCTGAGGTTGAATCTTTGCCTGGCATGCCAGGACTTCCTGGGGGGCACTCTCACCCCCCACAAGGGACACACCGTCCCCAAGGGCCACACAAGAGTCTGGTTGGCGCAGGTCTCCCGACCTCTGCCCATCTGGCAGAGTCTGGGTTTCCCCCAAACCAGAAACGGTTTCACCTGGGTCATTCCTGGGGGGCTCTGCTCTCAGAGCTGTCCCCTGACTCTCAAGGTCCTCCACTGGGGTCTGCAACCCCCTCTCAACCCTATGTCTGGACTTCTGCACACCCTCACTAGGAGGGGTACTGCCAGACACCAGAACTGTTGGGATGCTGGCTACAGTCACCCCCCCAAGTTCTTCTGACACTGCGGGGCTTCCCTCAAAAGGTGGCCCTACGGTACAGGCTAGTCTTCCCTCCTGGTGTTCCCTCATGGAACCCTCTAGGACCTGGGACCTACCTGGGACACTACAATCCTTTCCCACCACACTCGGTTGGGAATCACCTAGACCACTCCCTTCAGGAGCACCCCCAAATGCCTCTTCAGACTCTCTGGTACTCACCCAGAAGTCTGCCTCCATTGTAAGTTCCCTGGGGTCAGAGAACTCACACTCCACCTGGTGTTGGCGTAGCTCTGGAAAATAAGGACCAGACATATGCTCTCCAGCAATTACATCACTCTGCCCTTCACATGTATTAACCACAGTACCCTTCACCCAACCACCCAGTAACTCAACCTTGGAAAAGCACTCTATTTCACCCTCCTGAGACTGGTGAGACAGTATCTGTCTGTCCCTGACACTCAACCCATACTCTTCTGGGATGTCTCAACACTCTATATCCAGGACGTCCACCAGGGGGGAACCCTTTTCTCTTTCACTCTCTGCTAGAGTCAGTAAAGTGTCCCTCCCCCCAGTAGGAATATGACTCCCTGTGCCAGTTCCCCAATCCTTCTCACGGACCCTGTGCATAACGGGAACTACCTCATACCCTTGAACCGCCTGGGTTGTGTCAACTCCCTTCTTCAAGTTGGGCGCCACATCTCTGGGCTTGTGCCCTCCTTCAGCAGTACTAGATGCAAGATTTTTGCTGCCACCATCTGAACTGGACTCAGCCCTTCCGGCCTCCAGTTTCAGCTCTTTACACCTCAGCTCTTGAGCTGCAATCTTTTCTTCTTCCAGGGCTAAGAGTCTTTTTGCCTCAACCTCTGCAAGATACTCCTCTAATTGTCGCTTCTGTCGCCTTTGACCTCGGAGCCATTCATCTATTTCTGGGTCACTGTCCAAATCTGAGTAGTCTTCCTCCTCAGGTGCGTAGTCCTCCTCCTCATCTGAGGGGTACTTAGTCATTTGGTTTCTTGCTGCCTCTCTCTCTGCCCATCTTTCCTCCCCCCAGACTATGTAGTGATGGAGCATCTCTGCCTTAGTAGATCTCCTTGCTACAGGAAGGCCCCATTTTCTGCAAAGCTTCCTTAGGTCAGCCTTAGTGAGGTGGTCAGTACGAACAAAGAATGAGTAGGTACACAATCCCATTCTGATAAGATCTTATCAGCAAAAACCAAACTTCAAAGTCCAAAATATCAATAGTATATCCAGGAGGACATCAGAGAACCAACAGCCAAAAAAAGATGAAAAATCAAGTTGACCTTCAACTGTGGGTAGGTAGTGAAATACTTAGCTATTGTATGTCACTGCACAAACACAAGTCCTATCCTCACCGCTGATCACCAATGTTAGAAATGGGGTTTTTGGTTGGCAGTCAGGTTGCCCTCTGTCCAAGCAAGAACCCTCCCTCTAGTCAGGGTAAGTCACACACAATACAAAATCAGCCTGTGCTCACCCTCCGGTAGCTTGGCACGAGCAGTCAGACTTAACTTAGAAGGCAATGTGTAAAGAATTTGTGCAATAAATCATACAACACCATAGCATAACACCACAAAAATACACCACACAGTGTTTAGAAAAATATATAATATTGGTATCTTCAGGTCAAAACGATCAAAGTTGCAATACGAATTTGTAAAGATATCACTGAAAAGTGATAGAAAGTGTCTTAAGTCTTTAGAAAGTAAACAAAGTCTCTTTCAAACACAAAATACCTGGTTTCTGGTGGAAAATCTCCTCAGAGGGCCACAGGAGAAGAGGTGCGTGGAAAACTGGTGTGTGCGTCGATTTCTCCTCAGCACACACGGACTTGCGTCGTTATTTTCCACGCGGGGAGTCGGGTGTCGTTTTCCGGCACGCGGACAGTCTCTTACTGTGGTTTACGGGGAGTACCAGATGTCCCGGGTCTGTGCGTGGATTTTCCTGCTTGTTTTCCGGCTGCGCGTTGTTCTGCGGGGCTGCGCGTTGAAGTTTCGATCTCACGGCAGGCGTCGCGTCAATTTCTCCTGCGGAGTCGGGCGGCGTTGTCCTTGCGAGGCCGTGCGTCAAAGTTTCGATCTCACGGCAGGCGTTGCGTCGATTTCTCCTGCGGAGTCGGGCGGCGTTGTCCTTGCGAGGCCGTGCGTCAAAGTTTTGATCTCACGGCAGGCGTCGCGTCGATTTCTCCCGGGAAGTCGGGCGGCGTTGTCCTTGCGAGGACGTGTGTCAAAGTTTTGGTCGTCCCGAAGACGTCGCGTCGATCAGCGTCGGTGTGCGGCGTTTTCTTGCCGCGGAACAAGCTGTGCGTCGAAAAGTTCAGCGCACGGAGCGTCCAAGAGGAAGAGAGAAGTCTTTTTGGTCCTGAGACTTCAGGGAACAGGAGGCAAGCTCTATCCAAGCCCTTGGAGAGCACTTTTACAGCCAGACAAGAGTTCAGCAAGGCAGCAGGCCAACAGCAAGGCAGCAGTCCTTTGTAGAAAAGCAGACAGGTGAGTCCTTTGAGCAGCCAGGCAGTTCTTCTTGGCAGGATGTAGTTTCTGGTTCAGGTTTCTTCTCCAGCAAGTGTCTGATGAGGTAGGGCAGAGGCCCTGTTTTATACTAAGTTGTGCCTTTGAAGTGGGGGTGTCTTCAAAGAGTGTCTAAGAAATGCACCAAGCCCCCTTTCAGTTCAATCCTGTCTGCCAGAGTCCCAGTAGGTGGTGTGGCAGTCCTTTGTGTGAGGGCAGGCCCTCCACCCTCCCAGCCCAGGAAGACCCATTCAAAATGCAGATGTATGCAAGTGAGGCTGAGTACCCTGTGTTTGGGGTGTGTCTGAGTGAATGCACAAGGAGCTGTCAACTAAACCTAGCCAGACGTGGATTGAAGGGCACAACAAGATTTTAGTGCAAAGAAATGCTCACTTTCTAAAAGTGGCATTTCTAGAATAGTAATATTAAATCCGACTTCACCAGTCAGCAGGATTTTGTATTACCATTCTGGCCATACTAAATATGACCTTCCTGCTCCTTTCAGATCAGCAGCTGCCACTTCAACAGTGTATGAGGGCAGCCCCAATGTTAGCCTATGAAAGGAGCAGGCCTCACAGTAGTGTAAAAACGAATTTAGGAGTTTTACACTACCAGGACATATAACTACACAGGTACATGTCCTGCCTTTTACCTACACAGCACCCTGCTCTAGGGGTTACCTAGGGCACACATTAGGGATGACTTATATGTAGGAAAAGGGGAGTTCTAGGCTTGGCAAGTACTTTTAAATGCCAAGTCGAAGTGGCAGTGAAACTGCACACACAGGCCTTGCAATGGCAGGCCTGAGACAGGGTTAAGGGGCTACTGAGGTGGGTGGCACAACCAGTGCTGCAGGCCCACTAGTAGCATTTAATCTACCTGCCCTAGGCACATGTAGTGCACTCTACCAGGGACTTACAAGTAAATTAAATAGTCAATCATGGATAAACCAATCAGTAGTACAATTTACACAGAGAGCATATGCACTTTAGCACTGGTTAGCAGTGGTAAAGTGCCCAGAGGTCAAAAGCCAACAACAACAGGTCAGAAAAAATAGGAGGAAGGAGGCAAAAAGTTTGGGGATGTCCCTGTCAAAAAGCCAGGTCCAACAAACTGTTAAAGTGTACTGTAACAGGTCTGATTAAGAACTCCGAAGGGGCATTAAGAGCAAGAGGTAATGCGCTAACACCTGTAGTAATGATATCCTCAGCATTTCATTGCTGACTGGTCCCATGAATAAGTATTGATATTTGTCATTTTGTGAGGTGTTATGTTTAAATTGTGTTTAATGTTTTTTGAATAATTTGAATGTGGTTTAATGGATATGTTTATGTGTTTAGATATTTTAGAATATTATGAATCAATAGGTGAATACATAAAAAAGGTCCTCACTACCACTGTGTAATGCTGCAGGTCAGTAATCTGCTCGCGGTGCCCCATTCTCATCCCTCCGGGAGGCCCACGGTCTGCTTTTTGGTGCGTTGGGCCTGCCACAGGACGTTTGTTCACCCGCAGTGGCCAACTCTTGTGCAGGGGTGGGGTTGGACTGCCCGGGGTCAGGCCGTGGATCTTGCCACGGTCGCAGCGTGCTCTGTCTTTGCATCGTGGGTGACCCTGTGACACATATATAGTATTCATCTGTTTTCTTGGCTTTTGGATGTCTGCCGTTTTGGTCATGGGGGCCATGCTTCTTCGCCCCAGAATGCCTGCCTATTCCAGCATGCACTGCAATTTCCTCTTGCTAGTGCCTTTCCAAGATGAAGAAGATTTTGTC
This sequence comes from Pleurodeles waltl, assembly GCF_031143425.1. Lineage (NCBI taxonomy): Eukaryota > Metazoa > Chordata > Amphibia > Caudata > Salamandridae > Pleurodeles > Pleurodeles waltl. The sequence goes on along the minus strand of NC_090440.1, from coordinate 98,436,956 downwards.
CTGTGATACTTTCCCAACTTAATATGGCGTTTTCCTTTTCCTGTTTGTTCACTCCCTGTTTTACTGGTGTATAAGGGGCTTGAGTTTCTTTCCTCTTTGCATTGCAACACATTGGTTTTGGTGGACTTCACACTTGGTTTTCCCTGCAGCTTCCTGATGTTCCAGTTCTTGGAGTCCTGAGTTCTATTGTGCCTTTTCTGATTTTCTCTTGCTCCTTTCCGGAGGTTTTTTCCCTGGTGGGTTTTCCTCTGGAGCTCCTTCTGGGGGGGCACAGACTGCTTGGGCTTTCATCTTGCCAGCAACACCGTGGCTACCAAAAGGGGTCATCTTTATCTTGGCCAGACCAGGACGTACAAGATCCGAAGCCTTAATCCACCTACATCTGACAGAGGCGGTAAGGGAAAGGCGAATTGTGACGGATTGCAATGCCCAAAAACCCGTTGTGGCCAAAAGATAATGGAGGATCCTCCGGGTGAGATGGTGGAGACAGCTCAATCATTAGTACATTCTGTGCAACAACAGGCTCAAGAGCTGCAACAATTACAGTATTCTGACAGATTCTAAACTGTAACTACTCTGTATTGGAGCAAGAATTATTTGCTATAATGGTGGCCTGTACTGAATGGAGACTATTCCTAATGGGAACCAAAGAACCTTTTGAGGTCAGAACTGATCATCAGAATCTACTGTGCCTTCGAAATGTTCACTGTCGGAATAGTTGACCGGCAAAATGGGCTTTTTTCTTCAGTCAATATGATTTTTTCATTACTTACATCCCTAGATCTTAGAATATCATAGCAGATGCTTTATCCTGTCGCTATCCAGAGGGTGTGACCATTCCTGCACAGCACATTATAGAACCCCATTGGATCATTGGGGTGTTATCTGAATACGCTGTACTTACTAAAGAAGTATGGGAGACATTGAATCCCCAATTGAGGAAAATCAAGGTATATTATCATCATGAAAAAGCATTATTCCTTCCTTCCAAAAAAGTGCAAATAGAAACATTACTGATGTGTCAAGATTCACCTGTTGCGGGTCATTGCGGAGTCAAGGCAACTCAAGAATTAATTATTTCGATCTTTTTGGTGGCCTACAGTTGTAAAAGATATTAAGACCTATGTTTCTTCTTGTCCAGTGTGTGCACAAGCTAAGATACCTCATACCAAACCTGCAGGATTATTACAACCTTTGCCTGTTCCACCATTCCCCTGGCACGCGATACCTACAGATTTTTTATGTTCCCTACCATCCTCTGTAGAGAATACCGTGATCATGGTTACTGTAGATTCTTTTTCTAAGATGGCTCATTTTACAGCTTTAAAGAAATGACCTACTGCTCAAGAGTTGAGCCACATCTTTTTACAGGAGATTTTTCATCTTCACTGTCTCCATCAAGTCATTATTTCAGACAGAGGCCCTCAGTATGTTTCACATTTTTGGAAACAATTTTGTAAATTATTGCACATTGAGGTAGCCTTGTCCTCTGGGTTCCATCCTCCATTGAATGGACAGACAGACCATTTAAATCAGGGGCTTGAGCAGTATCTCAGTTGTTTTTGTAATGCAACTCAAAGTGACTGGTCCCAATATCTATCTTTGGCAGAGTTTTCAAGTGCATACTGCATCGAAGGCAACTCCTTTTTTTGCACGTATGGATATCATCCCAGGGCCTTTCCTACAGTGAATATCAAGTCCTACTCTGCTCCAGCTGTAATCTCTTTTTCCCGTCGTCTTTGTAGCATCCGAAAAAAAGATACATTCTAATCTGCTAGCTGCAAAACAACTTATGAAGAAAGCTACTGATGTAAGATGACGTCCTTCTCCCTTGTATCAGGTTCAGGATAAGGTCTTGCTTTCATCAAAATTTTTGCCTTTTTGTGTGTCCACAAACAAATTTAAACCTCAATATTATGATCCTTTAAAGATTGCGCATATGGTGAATCCGGTGTCCATCCTTCTGCAGTTGCCTCTGACATGGAAGATACATCCACTATTTCATGTTTCACAACTGAAACTATATGTTTCTGGACCTTTTCATCAACACCATGCTTGTCCCCCTTCGCTGTTGGTGGATAATGAGCCTGAGTATGAGGTACAAGAGATATGTGATTCACATTTTTTTCAGAACGGTCTTCAATTTCTGATACAAAAGAAGCATCTGTTCTTGGGAAGATGCTTCTTCTGTTCATACTCCTCTTCTTGTTCGATTTTTTTTTTGGCTTTTTCCTGCTAAGCCTGGGGCTCCAGGGGGGGCCTGCTGTTACGCCGCAGGCTGGGAATCTGCTTGCAGCACCCCATTTTCGTCTCGAGGGGAGGCCCGCGGTCCTCCCCTTTTTGAGGGGCGTTAGACCTGCCACTGGACTTTTGTTCGTCTATTCCAGCCTGCACTGCTTTTTCCTTTTACTAGTACCTTTCTAAGATGGTGTTTCTCCTATTTTGTCCTATGATACTTTCCCAACTTAATATGACATTTTTCCTTTTCTTGTTTGTTCACTTCCTGTTTTTATTGTATATAAGATGGTTGAGTTTCTTTATTCTTTGCCTCGCAACACATTGGTTTGGTGGTCCTCGCTCTTGCCTGTTCCTGCTGAGGATTGCTTTCTGCTTGGTTTTCCCTGCTGCTTCCTGATGTTCCAGTTCTTGGAGTCCTGAGTTCTACTGTGCCTTTTCTGATTTTCTGGAGCTCCTTTCTGAAGGTTTTTTCCGTGGTGGGTTTTCTTCTTGAGCCCCTTCTGGAGGGCACAGACTGCTTGGGCTTTCATCTTGCCAGCAGCACCGTGGCTACCAGAAGGGGTCATCCTTATCTTGACCAGACCAGGACATATAAGATCCGAAGCTGTGCTCCACCTACATCCGACATAGGCGGTAAGGGAAAGGCGACACACTGAGGCAAACAGATGAGACTAGGACTGGTCCAGTTGTTACTGGTCAGCTGGTGGGGGGGAAGGCCTCTGGGAGCTTTTTCTGTCCCTGTTCTGAAACAACAGGTCAGCCAACTGACACTTAGAGTCACTTCTGGGGTCTTGGGTTCAAGTCAAGCAGGTCCCATCTTCCTTCAGGGTCTTTAGACAGCAAGGTAGTCTTTCTTCTGATCTTCACAGGTCCGAGAGTGTTCTGGGGAGAGCTTCTGTGGATGCCATCTTTATGCCCAGTGCCAGTCTGCTGGTGGGAGACACCCTTTTGTCTAATTTTAAAACTGATTCTGATCAGTTCTTCCCTTTCCCCTGGCTCTAGCCTAGCTAGTGAAACACAAGGCAGGGAGGCCCAAGTGTGAGTTACAGCCCCAGTGTCAGTGTAGGCTTCTTCTGAAGTCGGTAATGGCTAGGTACAGCCCCCAGACTACTTTTTGAAGTGTTACAGCCCCTCCCCAGCCATGCTGTCTGGAAGACCCTCACCTCTCCACACCCAGACCCTTTGTCTAATGACTGGTAGAAATACATAACCACCTACAGGAAACCATTAACAGTTAGATTACCCCGGACACTTGCAAAAAGTCATACTAGGCGTAGGCAAGAAAATAGTGACTTTCTAAAAGCAACATTTTCAAAATAGTAATTTAAAACCCGACTTGACAATTTGGTTGGATTTTAAGTTGCCATTCTAATGAGTCCTTGAATCATTCTTCTAGCTAGTCCCAAACTGAAGTTATCATTATAATGAGATTAGGCTAGAATAAATAAATCTTTATCTGGTTGTAAAACCATAAAGCACATAAAACAAACACATATTAAAATAAACAGTTTTGTTCTAAAAACAAAACAACATTAAAAAGGAAAACATACCCCCAGTTCAGTGAATAGGTTCCCTAAACAATAAAATCATGCGAACAAGGTGTGTATGTGAAAAAATGCTTAAGTATGTTAATAGTTACTTTCCCACAATTTTGTGCAGCTTACCAAGGCTAAAATGAACCTGTAAACTGTGTGCAATACCAATTCTGTTTTTAAAAGGTAAAGGTGCAATAGCGTTGGTCGCCATCACCTAATATTGAGGGGTTTAAGCAGAAGAACCAGGAGCACTTGCCTAAGAACCTTGCACAAGTCACAGAAAAACAAAAAATGCAGCTGTGACAGTGGTGCTTTTGAGTCACAAGGGCAGGATTATAATGAGTTGTAATAAAAACCAGTGCTTTTCTACCTGAGAACCAGCCTTGCAACATTGAAAAACGACTTTGGAACTTTTTCATTTCCAGGACATGTAAAACATTAAAGATAAATTTTGTACTTTTTATAATACCATGCACCATACCCGTGAGCATTCAGGATCAAACTTTAGGGTGAATTATAAGTATTAAAAAGAAAGGTTTAGGCTTGGAAAAAGGTTTATTCTTCAGGGTCAAATCAACCGAAGACCGCACAGCCTTAAAAATGCAGTTACTATGCACCACCAGAACATCAGAGCCACCAAAAAGCAGCCTTTCAAGCACTCCTCAACACCAGCGCTCACACCAGCAAAGAGCTCTTCATCATCGTCAAAGAGTTCATGAACCATGGGACAGACAGCTCCTCCATCGCTCCCTCCAAAGACCTCTGCAACAACCTCGCCACCTTCTTTTACCTTAAGATCCAGGACATCTATAATGGCTTCAGGAATCAAATCCCACCAGCACCGCTCACCACCATGGACCTAGCACCCTCTCAGATACTAAACTCCTCAACCACAGTCACCATAGAGGACACCCAAAGACTGATGAACTCCATTCACTCAGGAGCATTCTCGGATCCATGCCCTCATTACATCCTCAGCTTGGCCAGCGCCACCACAGCACAGGAGGTCTGCAGAACCATCAACTGATCCTTCAAAACTGCCCCATTCCCCTTTGACTGGAAACACACCAAAATCAGCCCGCTACTCAAGAAACCCCCCGCCGACCCTTGGGAGCTGAAGAACTACAGACCTATCTCTCTGCTCTCTTTCCCAGCCAAGGTAACGGAGAAAGCCGTCTACCAGCAGCTCATCGAATTATTCGAGACACACCGTATCCTAGACCCATCCCAATCTGGATTCAGAAGCAACCACAGCACCGAAACTGCACTCATAGCAGCCACTGACAACATACGCATCATACTAGATCATGCAGGCACGGCCGCACTCATCCTCTTTGACCTCTCTGACGTATTTGACACCAATATCCCAAACCCACCGCCGACTACAGGGAGATGAAGAAATACAGACCCATCTCTCTGCTCCCTTTCCCAGCCAAGGTAACGGAGAAAGCTGGCAACCAGCAACTCATCGAATTCCTTGACACACACCGTATCCTAGAACCATACCAGTCTGGATTCAGAAGCAACCACAACACCGAAACCGCACTGTCAGCAGCCACTGACGACATACGCATCATACTGGACCGTGGAGGCACGGCCACACTCATCCTCCTCGACCTCTTCACTGCATTTGACACCGTGTCCCACTCCACTCTCTGCGACAGACTGCACAGCGCCGGCATCCAAGACAAAGCCCTGCACTGGATAAAGGTCCTTCCTCACCGGAAGAACACAGACTACTGCCGTTCACGTGCCCCAAGGATCTTCACTCAGCCCGACGCTTTTCAACGTCTACACGGCCCGCTTGCCAAAAACATGAGCTAAACATTGTCTCCTACACGGACAACACCCAACTGATCCCCTCACTGTCTGAGCAATCTGCTCAAGCCAAGAGGAATTTCCACAATGGGATGAGAGCAGACGCTGCCTGGGTGGAGGCCAGCTGCCTCAAGTTCAACTCGAACAACATAGAGATCCTTGTGATCGGCTGCACTCCATCTACCGGGAACAACTCCTAGTGGCCCATCGCTATAGGTAATGGTGCCGCCCCCACTGACCATGCGCGAAACCTGGGCATCATTCTTCCAATGACCCACCAAGTCACCGCCGTCTCTTTGTCATGCTTCCACAACCTCCAACTCCTGTGGAAGACTTTCAAATGGATTTCCCCTGACACGAGGAAGACAGTCACCCAGGCACTCATCACCAGCAAACTGGACTAAGACAGAGCACTCTATGCCCAGCATCACCAAGAAACTTCAATCAAGAATACAAAAAGTCCAGAACACAGCAGCCAGACTCAATCCCTGACATCCCCCAACACAGCTGCATCTCCTCCCATCTCAGAGACCAACACTAGCTCACAGTCAACAAGCGCATCACATACAAACTCCTGATCCACACCTACAAGGCACCGCACAACATAGGACCGGCACACCTCAACCACTGCATTACCTTCTATATACCCAACAGACCTCTCCGTTCCTCCCAGCTCTCCCTTGCAGTCAGTCCCAAGATCTGGAAAAGTACAGCAGGAGGAAGATCCTTTTCTTACCTAGGAGCACGAATATGGAACACACTACATCTCATGCTCAGGAAGACCTGCATCACTGAAGCAGTTCAGGAAGGCCCTCAAGACCTGGCTCCTCGACTGAGCAGCACACCTACATTCATCCCCTTGAGACCCTATGGGTGATTAGCCATGCTATACAAATCCTTGATTGATTGATTGATTAAGAGTCAAAATAACAGTTTAAAATTGCTCTACAGTCTGTAATGGCAGGCCTAAGACATGTTTTTCAGGGTTACTTTACTGGATGGCAAAATGAGTGCTACAGCCCACTAGTAGCATTTAATTTACAGGCCCTGGGTACAAGCAGTACCATATTCTAGGGACGTATTAGCAAATTAAATGTACCAGTCAGGTGTATACCAATTTTACCATGTTTGTAGGGGAGAGCATTAGCACTTTATCACTGGTTAGCAGCAGTAAAGTACACAGTCTTAATGCCAACAAAAACTGATTGAGCTACAGAAGGCAAAAATCAGGGGGTGACCCTGCAGACAGGGCAAATTTCCAATAGCTAGTCCCTGCCGAGAGTGCCACAGAGTTTTAAAAATGATGGACTTGAGGGCACCCCGAGCGATTTCCAGTGGCTCAGATTAATTCACAAGTTTCTTATATCACTGTGTTATTTGTTGCAGTGCACTTTGTAAGTGTGACAGGTACCATTAGACAGGGCTCCTTGCAGCCATGCCACAGTACTGTAGCTGTTCCTCAATGATGATGCCTAAGTAGGCTAAAACCACCCTAAGTTAGCTGATGGTCCTGTCTGGAAGTGAATGGAAGGAGGCTCTGGTGATTGCCAGTGGCTGAGAATAATTCAGGCATTCCTTCTATCACTGTGTTGCTGTTACACATATGGACACAAACGAATGAGCAGACAACAGAGACAGAACCAGTATATAGACTGTACACACTGGCAATCATACATACATACAGCACATATGAAGACAGGCATGCACCTACACATCAAATATGTACAGGCGCAGGACACAGAAATACAACACATGGACACTGATCACATTTAACGGGCAAACGCCCTAAATACAAACACCATGCACGGATACAGACAACATACAGACATGGCCCATATGTACACAAACAGCACCGATACAGATAAATAACATACAGACACCATTTATAGATGCATCTCGCCCCAGACTCAAGTATACAGACACACAGCATATGGACAAATAACACAGATAGATACAAACAACATACTGACATGCCTCATATTGGGACGCATAGCAAAGTTAGACCACAGACTGGCACAGTATGTAGACACATGACATACGAAGAGAGTACATGCCACATGGGAAATCCTAGCACACTCAAGGCCCAGTTGGGGATACATATCTCAAAACAGAGATTAAGATGAGTGGGACCTACAATCAGAATTCTAAAATAACAAAGAGGCAAAAAGAGCTGTGGGGGTAGTCAGGGAACAATTGATTTGAAAACCCAAGGAGCCGGCAAAAGAGATGTTAAGAGGCAAGGAACAATGCCAATAACTGCCTTTTATTCAGTCATATCTTACCTCAAAATGCTGCTTTCAAAACAAGGTTGTCAGCACGGGCTGCCATGATGTGCCTTCCATAGATCCTAGCAACACAAAAGGATGATGGGCAGAGTGCTGAACAATGCAAACACTCACCCCCAGTCACAGATCTGGGTTTAATCCATTGTTCTTTTGCTTAGCATGCCACCGCAGTTTGGACCCAGCCATATGCAAATCAGTCTTAACTCTGTTCCCCATGGAAAGAGTCCAGCCCGAACTGCCAAGCCAGGTCTTCTGTGGTCCGGAAACAAGCATCCTGGGACCAGTTTTGGGGTATCACCGGCTCACCAGCCAGGCTAGCTTGAATCCAGTGGCACAGTGAGCAAGGGACCCATGTCTGGGCTTACCCTGGCCATGTAGGGCAGCTTTAGCAACACAAAAGGATGATGGACGGAGTGCTGAAACTTTTCAAACACTCACACCCAGTCACAGATCTGGGTTTAATCCATTGTTCTGTTGCTCACCATGCCAGCCCCCCAGTTTGGATCCAGCCATTTGCAAATCAGTCTTGGCCCTGTTCCCCATGGGAACAGTCCAGCCCGAACTTCCAGGCTGCGTCAAAAAAACTGAACTGTCAGGGTGCCCTTGGTAGCTGCCCTCTCAGTTCTCCTGATGTTGGGGCAAACTAATTCCCCAAAATACAGTTAATGGGCACTTTGGGACTAACTATGACCCTCCCCTAGGTCACCTCCCAGCCCCACTTCAAGGATACCAGGGCCACAGGGGCAAAAAGTCCCATCCATGTGTCCGAGCCACTCTACACACCTGACCGGTGTACTGCTCTGGAGAAACTAGCCTTTCCCATACCATGGTCTGTCTAGCCCCAGTGTCCCTCAGAGTAGTGACTGGGACGCTATTCACTTTCACCTGGTAAAAGTGATGACTCCCACCTTCAGGGATCACCTGCTCACCCTCTGAGCCTATCTCCCAGCTAAGGGATATCACGGCATGGCCACTCCCGTGGAGGTATCATCACTGGGTGGGTTCTTAGGAGAGAGTCCCCCTGTTTGTGTTCTAACTGATAAAAATCAAAGCAGCAGGGTTGGATATGGGGTGCCCTGGGCCACTTCCCACCAGAACATCCTCCCTGTTTCTCATAAGGGGCATGGGAACTTTTTCCTCCCTCCTTACTCTGAGACCTCTCTGTGCTTCCCTGGAACTCCCCTTTACTTTGCTGGGGGAACCTGAACCAACCTTCTTGAGGTCATTCCCAAGTACCGTCTTGTGCACCCTGGTGTTGAGCCAGTGGTCCACCTCCTCTGCAAGCTCCCTGGGACGAGTGAGCTTACTATCAATAAGGTGTTGGCACACATCTGGAAAACAAAGACTGAACAGGTGCTCCTTTTCAATCACATTGTGCAGCCCTTCATAATCCTTGACTTCTCTCCCCTTCACCCAGCCATCCAGTGCTTGCAAATTGAATCCACAATCCACCGAGGTCTGATGGGCCAGTTTCTGACTGTCTCTAAACTTGTGCCTATACTTCTTGAGGGTGAGGCCGTACTTTCCGACAGGGGCTTCCTTCATGTGGGATACCTCATCCTGTCCTGGCCCTTTTCTTTAAGGCCATTAGGGCATCCCACCTCGCAATATGGATATGTCTCCAAAGACTAACCCCCTGGTCCTCCTCAGGGATTTTGTGCATCTGTAAGGCAATCTCATAAGCCTCTGACCACTCATCAATATCGTCTCCCACATTAAAGCTAGGCACCAGACGTTTAGGACTTTAAACCCTCTTCTCTCCAGAAGGCGCTGTAGGCATGCTGTCACCATTACTGCTGGGCTGTACCTGCTTAGCTATGAAGTCCAGCTCCCTGAGACCTAGATCATGGGCCATTCTCCTTTCCCCTATGGCTCTTTCAGCCTCAGCCTTCTCCCTTGCCAAGGCTGTCCCTTGCCAAGGACCTGTTTTAAAAATGAAGGTTTGGGCCTGCAAAAGGTTTATTTTGGCAGGTCAAAAATGACAGTTTAAACTGCACACACAGGCTCTGCAAAGGCAGACCTGAGACATGTTTAAGGGGCTATCTAAGTGGGCGGTACAATCAGTGCTGCAGGCCCACTAGTATCATTTAAGTTACAGGCCACGGACATGTGTGGTGCCACTTTATGAGGGACATATTTTAACATTTTCCAAGGAGACAGCACACACACTTTAGTACTAGTTAGCAGAGGGAAAGTGTGCATACACAAACACACACACAAACACACACACGCACACTCCTGTGCGTCTACTGTAAAGCACAACACAAACATACCATGCTCACCCTACCTTCTACATGCAGAACAAACACACACCCTCATCCTCATCCTCTGTGAGAGTATAGGCAGACCATTTAACAGGAGAGACCGGCAGGCAGCTACACCTTGAAGGTAATAGTAAAATATGGCCTATCCCTTTTAATAGGAGGTAAGTTGCTATCTCTCTCTTTCAGCCTTCTGAGAGTACAGTAATCACTTTGAAAATGAGTGTGCAATTCGGAGCCATAGTCTAGAGTCTCAAACATTTTCATAAGAGGTCAAAAGTGAACACATCACGTTCACTGAGGCAAAAAATAAAAATCTGCAGGAAAATACCGTGCCTACTAGTAGTCTTACATAGGGCAGAGAAGAAAACTTTCCATAGCCATTTCGGGAATGTTTTTGTCCAAAAAACCTGCAATACAATACCACTTTTCAAAAGATTCTCAATCCATTTAAATTACCTTATAACTAGCACTTAGGGTTCTGCTGAGGCAAAGTCATGGAATCCACATTGAAAATTATTGGAGATGATCTGAAAGTGACAGTGAACACAAACAGCCTGGCATCACTACTACTCTTAGACCTATTAGCTGTATTTTACACCATCTTCATCCAGACTCTTTTACTGAGACTCATAATGCTTGGCATTTGATAAAGTATTCTAAGCTTGACTTCCAACTATCTTCAAAGTAAGCAAAGTAGTTTGAAGCTACCACCATTCTCTTCATCTATCAGCACACACTGCGGCATCTACTAATGCTCAATCATATATAAATACATGTTCAAACTCTATTATTTATCTATCTGTCCAAAACGTCTTAACACCCTAAAATCAGGAAACCCTCCACACACTCCCTGAGGGACACTGCAATGAACTTGCAGGCTACTTTCAGAATAAAGTCACTTCAATCTATAATGAACTTCTAAAGGGGAGAGGAGCACCCCCACAATAGTAGAGACCATACCCATGGCCGAAGAAATAGAGAATCTCTGTAGTTTCCCCCAGTCACTTAAGTTTCACTGCTGACCTTTCTGAGGAATGTGAAATCTGTCTCCCTCTTGGACTTGCCCCCCCCCCTCATATTTTATGGGAAGAAAGACATGAAATACTCGCTTTCTTCCAGGAGCTACTACACCTTTTTATTACTACAGGTTCAGTTCCCTGAGAATGTAAACATGCAGTTGTTAAACCGCTGCTAAAAAATCAAGTCTTGACCCCTCTCTGCCAGGGAATTACAGATCCATCTCCTTGCTGCAGTTTATGGGTAAAGTTCTCAAGAAGCATTTCAACCTCTACTGGTATTTAGAGGTAAACCTACTCCCTGACCCAACTCAAAACAGTTTCCGTCCTAACCACAGCACAGGATCAGCCATGCTGTTGGTTATGGATGAGTTCAAATAAATTCTGGAGAGGGGAGGAATGGAAGCTATTGCTCTCCTCAATTTGAGTGCTACACGGTTGACCATGACATCTTAGCACGCAGGTTGAGTGAAATAGGGGTAACGAATGAGGCCCTTAAATGGCTTCTCTCCTTTCTCAAAGATAGATCTTTTCAGATCTGGGATCCCCCATGGTTTTCAGAAGTGCTCCTCCTTAAAGTTGGGGTCCTGCAGGAGTCTGCATTAAGCCCTTTAATAGCTATCGGAAACCACTAGCCGCCATGGTCAAGGAATTTGGTGTGTCTATCATATCTTATGCTGATGACATGCAGCTGGCCATCTCCCTTAATCTCAGTAACAGCCTCCAGCAGCAGCTGGGTCCCCTCTCTGAAGAAAGTGCAAGTTTTGCGATGAAACTGAGCGGAGACAAAATAGAGTTATTAATGGTTGGAACAATGCATCTCCTTTGAATACACTAGGCTGGCCAAATAGCCTAGGGACTCCTCTAGTGCCATTGGACCCTATAGAAAGCCAAGGGATATTGCTGGGCAGCTCCCCATCTATGGAAGCACAGGTAAAAAAACGGACTTGTACACGCTTTGCCCTGCTGAGAACACTGTACAGAATTCTGGACCTCCTGCCTACATTATCCAGAAGAATCATGGTACAGGCACTGATATTGTTGTGCTTGGACTATGGTAACTCCCTGTATGTGGATCACCTAAAACAGTCCTAAAGAGACTGCAAATGGTCCAAAATGCTGAGGCCAGGACAATCTTCAAGCTGCCCAAACTTGCTTCACCTACAGAGGCTTTGACGTCTCTGCATTGGCACCCTGTGGAGAAAATAATAAAATTCAAGTTGCTGTGCATTATTCACAGGGTAATCAATCACAGGGGACCCAAGATGATTAGGGATCTTCTCACTCCTTATGCCCCCAATAGGACATTAAGGTCCTCTAACACTGGTCTGCTGAAGGTCTCTCGCATTCAAAAGGCCATATGGGGAGAAAGATATTTTTCCTATATATCCCCCAAACTGTGGAATACTCTGCCTATTGGATGGAAAATAGAGCCTAATGAAATCAAATTTAGGAAACTTCTCATAATCTGGCTTTACGCGGACTAACTGATGCACTTGGTAACAGGACTGTTCAGTGCTTACTCTCCCAGTGCGGGGAAGGCTCACGGTAGCCATGTGCTCTATAAATCCACATAAGATAAAATCTCATTCTTTTACCTAACCTGATTAGGTCCTTTAACCTAACATGCTAAAACTACCTTAAATATACACTAATTATATTATGCTAACATTAGAAACACCTAAGGGTCAAGTGTTTTCTAGGATAGATGTATGTGATCAATTATCTAAATTCATTTCCTCTAAAACCAAACTCATGACCTGGGGACAATGGAGTAACTGCAAACTTATCAGCATCTGCCCAAAGAATTAGGGAAACATCCGTTAACATCAAAGAAGGTAAGAATTCTCAAGGTCATCTAAGACTCCATTTTATCCGCAAGTGAATCAAGTCACAAAAAATGCTTTCTATACAATTAAACTGAATTGAAATTGCATTTATATAATGCTTACCACTACTGAATAGGCTTGAAGTGCCTTAATGACAAAACAATGACAACACTGCAACACACCCTTCCACCGCTGTGATACCTAAAAAAGTAACATTATTTTCACCATTATGATAACAAGAGTAGATTGTGCATCTAGTGTAACCTAGGGGCACACCTATTCAACACATTGCAGAAAAACATTTCCTACCCCATCACTCATGGGAATGCACTACATCTGTGCTCAGAGCATTTCACTGGCCCTCTATAGCTTTCTACTCATGTCACCTACAGCTATCTACCCTTACTTCCAGGCATTCCCGCCCACAGGACCATCCAAAGGAAGAGTCTGTTGCTCCTCCAAGCAAGGTTTCTATGATACTCACAGAACCAATGTTACAGTTCAAGCCTCACATCTCATCTAACTATTCCCTAGCAATAGTGGAACATGGGGGTCAGTTCAAATTGCAAAGCTTTGGAAATCAAAATCAGAAACATGACAAGCAAACAAGATCATTTGAAATTCAGCAAGGAAGTAAAGTCTTGGCTTTTCCTGAATAAAGGATGTAGAACCAAACTGAGGATTCAGCCCAACAGAACACTGGACAGCTGTCAGGATTCCCTCTTGTTGCCCAAGACAAAATGGTTTAGGTGCATTTGTGTTTTGGTATCTAGATGCCAGATGTATCAAAGCTTTTTGCATTCGCAAACAGTGCGAATGCAAAAAGCCATTTCAGAATGTATCAAAGGCATTCTGAAAGCAATTTTAAGGAATTGCTAAAATAGCGATTCCTTAAAATTGCGACCCTGTTTAGAGAGTCACAAATTGTGACTCTCTAAATAAGAAATCGCAAATAAGGATTCCTTATTTGTGATTTCTAAAGCACATGTAAGAAGCAATTCCTCAATGCAAATTGGGCATTAAAGAATAGCTATTTACCACCAAGTTGAACTTGGTGGTAACCATGTGCAAATTTTAAAAATGCATTTAAAATGCATTTTTAAAATTTACATGTAAAGCACACATGCCCTTTTGGCATGTGTGCACCTTACATGTTGTAAACAAATATTTTAGGGTGCAGCAGAGGGGGCCTAAGGCCCCCAGCACCCTGGACTTTGCATTTCCAAAAATTGCGAATTCCAGTTAGGAATTTACAATTTGGGACATGCAAAACATTCGCAAATAGGAGCCGACAGGCCCATAGATGCGAATGGGGGCCGGTATCGCAATTTGTGATTCGGTAATAGCATTTGCGATTTTTAAGAAATCGCTATTACCGAATCGCAAATGTGATACATTGCATTATGTGAATCAGAAATAGTGATTTCTTAAAAATCGCTATTTCAGACTCGCAAAAGGCATTCTTGATACATCTGGCCCTTGATGTTTTAAACCACCACAAATATGTCTAGCTCTGATAGTAGTAATAGATTCAGGAACACATTATTGTAGCATACATATGAGAAATTGGGCTGTTGGTTGAGGTGGGTGTGGGGCCTTCTGAAGCAACAGCCACAATCCCCATCAGGGTGAACCGCTAAAGTCACAAAATTAATTTGTGCCTAACTTCCTGGTAGCATGGCACAAAAGCAGTCAGGCTTAAATTACAGGCAATGTGTAAACTAGCTGTGCAGCATACAAATGGTAATGAAATGAAACCACATCACAAGAAAAATCCCAAAGCATTTTTAGAAAAATAGAGTAAATTTAATAAATTATTTGACACCAAAATCTAATTAGTACCACCAGAGATATACAATTTTAAAGATCTAGGTAATAATAGTGCCTAAAAGCACAAAGTGTTAGCGCCAGACCATGACAAAGTCACAACTTCAGCCAGATTATGATAGAGCATAGGCCAAAAAAAGGGAACACACTAGTACTGCTGAGAAATGTAGCTTAAATCATAGTTGCGGAGGGTTGTACCATACACCGGTGGCCATGCAAAGTGTTGTGAGGTCCACTTTGAAGATGCACCATGCAGCAGCGGTTCCAAGGAGCTGCGAAGTCTGTGATGTGGGCTTGCTTCGAGGCTGCCTCGGTTCCAATGAGAGGCTGCAAGTTCTGTGTCGAGGATGTGTTGCACAGGAGCAGGTCCGATGAGCTGTGCAGGCAGCGTTGCTAGGTTGCATCAAAGCTACGTCTCGCTGCATCAGTTCCGATGAAGAGTTCCAATGAAGAGTTTGCATTGGGTTTGCGGTGAGCTGCTGTAGTTATGGTGAGACCAGAGCTTGGCTGCCAGGGCACCAAGGGTCCAGGACTGGAGGGGCACCACTTGGGTTAGGAGTTACAGCAGGTAGATTCCAGGTGCAGGGTTCAAGATGGTTGGAGCCTTTTCTGTCTCTGGGGCTCCAATCAGGAGGTCAGCCAAGTAGCCCTTGGAGTCACTCTGTTGGTCCTGGGGTCAAGATACAGGTACAATCCTTCTCACTCAGGCAGCAGGGCAGCAGAGTAGCAGGGGAGCAAAACGTTTATTGTGCCAGTTTAAAACTCCACACAGAGGCTGCAATGGCAGACCTGAGAAATGTTTAGAGGGCTACTTAAGTGGATGACACAAGGGGTGCTGCATGACCACTAGTACCATTTAATTTACAAGCCTTGGATACATGGAGTACCACTTTACTATGGTTTTACATGTAAATTAAATGCACCAATTGAGTGTAAGCCAATTTGACCATATTTCAAGGAGAGCACAACTACTTTACTACTGATCAGCAGTGGTAAAGTGCACAGAGTTCTGAGGTCAACAAAATGAAATCAGCGAAGGCAAAACATTTGGGGGAAGACTTCATGGCTGACAGGTCTAACAATGGATAACATTTTTAGGGCAAGATAATATCAAGCACCTGAAGGCTTAAATGGATTAGAAGCTTGGTCCAGGTCTCGAGAGATTTGGCTGGGAAGGTGATGCTTGGACGTGGCTCTGGCATTTCGAAATGTCTAGCTCCAGCTGCTTTGATTGTGATTGTTTTCTTGTGGAAGGAGGTCTTAGCTTTGCTTCTACTCCAGGCTTCCAGCTCACATATTGCCTAGTACACAGCCATTCCTGAGACTCAAAGATGAGTGTGTGGGCCCTTCAAGCTGTACAACTTTCTAGAAGAAGAAAAGGAAGAGGGAATTCAAGATTACACAAAAAGAAAAATAGAAAGACAAGATACGATGCTCAAACTCAGGCATCTTTAAGATAACATTCTCACTTATAATTGCATGCAGGGTTATGGGGGCCCGCCCAGAATGGAGAAATGTGATAGAAGAAAGTAAGGGGCATTTTAGAAATACAGTTTTGAAAAGCACACTTGACAAGGATGCTTGGGTTTGTATTTGATTTCCTAAGACACTGGTTTTGATAACGACTTGCTTTGGAGATTTTTAAAGGGAGAACAAAAGACAGCTGTAGTTAAAGGTTGTAAATGTGCAATTAGAACACAATGGAGAAAATGCACACAAAGGTACTGGTATGGTGAAGTTAACCTTGCCCTAGTCAGAAGTTCTAACCTTGAAAAGAATATAGAAAGAATTGTTTCGAGAAAAACAAACACAGACGATTCACCTTTTCTTTTGAAACGTGGCAATGAATAAATAGCTAAATGACAAAACTAACCAAGAAATGGGGTTGTTAGAACTGGCATTCTTAGTATGGCCTGGTATTAGGACTGCTAACTAGTGTTAAAGTGCATGTGCTCTCTCCTATAAACATGTTAATATTGGCTTACCCCCAATTGTCATATTTAATTTACTTATATGTCCTTTATAACGTGCACTACATGTACCCAGGGCATGTACATTAAATACTACTTGTGGGCCTGCAGCACTGATTGTGCCATCAACTTAAGTAGCTGTTTAACCATGCCTCAGGCCTGCCAGTGCAGAGCCTGTGTGTACAGTTTTACACTGCCACGTCAACCTGGCAAAATAACCCTTTGCCAGGCCACAAACGTCCCTTTTTATACATACAAATCACCTCAAAGGTAAGCCCTGGACAACCCAGAGGGCAGGGTGCAATGTATTTGAATAGCAGGACATGTACTTTTATGTTTTACATGTCATGGTAGTGAAAAACTCTAAAGTTGTTTTTCACTACCGTAAAGCCTGTCTCTCTCATAGGATAACATTGTGATTACCTTACTACATCTTATAAGTGTAATTCACAATCTGGAAGACATACAATTTCCAAGTTTGGTGTCTCTGGAAACACAATTTAAAATCACAACTTTTGATGAAGTGGGATTTTAAATTGCAATTATGAAAATACCTTTTTAGAAAGTTGGTATTTTCTTACTTTAGCCATTTGGTGCCTGCTGCTTGTCTCTGATCACATGTCTGGGGTGGGTGACAGCTGGGCTTTGTGTATTTTCCCTAGAAAGCCACACACAATGGGCGCTTAGGTGTGACTTGATGGGCCATCCTGGCAGGATGGGAGGGAAGAGCTGGACCCTGCCTCACTTAACCTAAATAGGCCGTGTCCTGTCCCCACACAAAGGGCTGCATACCCCTCTGTAGTGAGTCTGGAGCCAGGGCAGGAAGGAAAGGACCTCTGTGCACTTCAAAGGCTTGTCTTTGAAGTCTACCCAACTTCAAAGGCACCAACTAGGTATAAGTACTGGACCTTTGACACCGCCACTTCAGTACATTCCTTGACCTGTGAATATTCTACTAGGAAGAAGGACTGCTGTGCTGCTGAGAGTTCGCCACTCTACTGGACTACTACTTTACTGGACTCTTGCCTTGCTGTGCTGCCCTGGTACTTGCTATCCCCCTGACTAGGTGAGAAGGGCTGGACCTGCACCACTTGAACCCAGAGTGACTCCAAGGCCTAGCTGGCTGGCCTCCTGATCTGAAGTCTCAGGGACATAAAAGACTTCCAACCAACCTGCTTCCGCACCTGGACTCTACCCTCTGTGAGCCTACCCTGCCAAATGGTGCCCCCCAGTCCTGACCCCTTTGAAGTGGGCCTAAGGTGTTTGCTCCAGTGGAATCAACTCATCCTCTGCCGAACCAAAGCATAGCCTCGGCTAAGAGGTCTATCTTCGAGCAGAACCGACACATCGCTGCTGCTGCATGGATCGGTCCAGTTGTATTGCCTTTGGAACCACCACTGTGCACTGCTTTTCCCCGGTGCAAGGTCCTCGCATTTCTGTCAATGGCAGTCTTGAGAATGACAAGGGAACTCCGCATCTCAGCTATCCCTCTTATCAGAACCAACTCATCACCTTGCCTGTACAACACATCCTCTACACCGGTCTTCGCATCGTAAACCCATTTGACAGGATCTTCAGCATCGACGCATCAGGATCTCACACCGCAGCCTTGCCAAATCTCAGAATTGGTGCAATGCTTCTGCTACACAAAGCATCTTTGACTTGAATCCATGCAACGCTCCGCAACCCCAGATTGAGGTACTTTTGTTAAGCGGGCCCAACTGGGTCCGTGTAGCCATCCTGCGCTCCAATCACGGTCAACCTGAATTTTTAACTTTGTACCAATCCAACGCAACCAGATAACCACTTTTAGTGCTTTACGCTTCTTAACGCTATTTTAACCTAAAACATTTAAGAATTAATATCTCAAGTTCTTCTTATTGGATTGTTGTTGTTATGGTCTTGTTTCTTATTTTTAAAATCATAGTTATGTTCTAACATTTAGGTGGTGTTTTCACTGTTTTACTGTTTGAAGTGTTGCACAAATACTTTACACACTGCCTCTAAGTTAAGCCTGATTGTTACCAAGCTACCAGAGGGTGAGCAAAGGTTAAGTTAGGGTTTGCCTGACACTCACCCTGAATGAGAATTGTAGTTGCTGTTTGACTAACTTTCACACCCCAGTCAATCATCAACCCATTTTCTAACAGGGGAGATTGCAGGTTACAAGGAAAAATACATATCAGGCATGAACCTTTAATTTATAGCTGAAGCGAACATTAGAGATGAACCAAACGCAGCACGTCAGCAGGGAACAGTGGGGTGGTAGTTGCGAAGGGGCTGAAGTATAGTGGGGAAAAGTAAAGGAACAAGCGTTAACAGTAGGAGTAGGGTGATAGGCCAGTAATAATGTTTATGTTTTGTGAATCAGCACGTCCTGGTGAGCAGACCAAGAGAGATGCAAGGAGGGCAGTTTGAAGTAGAGGACAACACCCTATGGTGAACCCGCTGAACTCTCTCTTATCCACACCTGCTTTCCCCTGTTTGTCTGACTGCGCCTGTGTGCCATATACCCACCAGAGCACCTCCAGCTGGAGAATGGACTGAGAGAATAAGCCTATGGCAGGCCGACGTGTCACTCCCTCAGGACTGACACCAGGTTAGTGCTTTGAGTCTTGACAATAGCCTCTCAGATCAAATCCAATGAATACACAAGAATGATTGCAATAATGCATTTTGAAAGCTGGCTGTAATTATTGCATGCAACAGACAAGGCATATATTTGGAATGTGTAGCTAAGGACTCTACTCATGCTTCTTGTAACCAGCCTAGATGAAGAGATGTTCTTCTGATCTCCTGGGTTGACTCTTAAATCATTCATATCCTGGAAGCATGCAGGAGAACATACAAGGAGATGACACTATACATTAATGTAGCAACACCTCCTCGCTACTAAGCCAGCCCCAGTGATTACTAAGCAGGCCCACATCTAATGTATGAAGATGTCTGCCATTTGTCATTCCGATTCAACACTTAAAAAACAATTAACTCGCTCCTTACCATATCAACCTGTTTGTAGAGCATTCTGTGGGTCATAGTTCTATTTACTATGCTGGATTCAAAGTACTATTTAGTTGACTGCCAGTAACTATGCCATGCTTTAGGTCACTTCCTTGTGCTAGGAATGACCTTAGTTAAACAGTGCTTCCAAATGGACAGAGATAATCATTGCAGACCCATCAGCAACCATTTCACAGAAGGCACGTTAGCTCACCCTCTCCTCTATACAATCTCTTTTTATAAAATCTTTATTTTGAAGGAGGTTTTACTGTTAATCCATGTAGGTCTCTCTCCAGTCCTCTCTTAGCGTATAAGGAACTGTACAGAGCATTTGAGTTGGCTGCTCTATCAAGCACAGGACATACTTTGATTAAGATTTATTTACAAATTGATTTTGGCCTCAACCGAGATCGACAATTTAATTCATTAACACGTAATAAGAGAACTAAAACAGTAATTTTAAAATCGATATGCAATATAAAAACAGCATGATGTATACAATTGCACTTGCAAAAAACTTCTAAAAACTTCTAACACCTTGTACAATACTTGTTAATTTGGAGAATACATTATTAAATGAGTTAGTTTATAATGTGTCTTGGTGTATGATTTTCAATTAATGAATTTAAAAATGTTATTCTAGACTCCCTGAAGGCTGTTCGTGACATAGGTACCAGTTGTACACCAGCCTTCTTTTTTCCTCAAAGTCTAGGGTTTTGTTTTAATTATATTTATCTTTAAAATGTGTTTCCACATAATTGCACATCACCCTCACATTTCTTTGAAGACCAACACGTGTCAAATCAAATCAAATCCCGTCGCCTGCATACATTAGAGTGTTAATTTGTTTAGGCTACAATGCTGGAGAGCATTTTTTTATCAACAGAAATTGTGGAAATTCAGAGAAATACTATGAAAATAAAAGTGGAGTCAATAAGTCTCTGTTTTAACCCGTTATGAGTAGAAAAGGGCTGCGAAGATCCCTTAGCACCCCCCCAATAAAACTTTGCACCATGTCAAGGAAAATAGCACAAAAACTAATCGCTGTGGATTAATCGGAATACCGCGTGACACCAGTCTAAGCCATGAAGCTGGTCCATTCACCCTGTCAAACGCAGTAGAAAAAATAATAAAAGGTGTATATACCATTCTTTTGTTTTTTATATCATCTAAGGTCCCAATTGACAAGGCCCTATCGGCACACTGCGCTGGAGCGTCATTTGTTTGGATTCTCCGGTGGCACAGTGTGCCAGCCCATATTTTCAAGGCCACGGAAAGCCACCTTTCATGGCTTTTCATGGCCTTGTAAATATGGAGCCCTTTCACACATAACACTGCATGAAAGGGGCATTCCCATGGGTGTTGGTTGGGGTGTTCCCATGCAGCACCCATGGAACACAAAGGAATCTGATACATTCCCAGATTTACAAGTCAGAGAATGTGTCAGATTCGTATGCCACCTCAGGGAGCATAAGAATGACTACCCGTTTTTTCCTCTTTCTATCTGCAGCACCCATAGAAAGAGGAAAACACCTCTTGTGGTTGTTTTTTGCGGGAAGGTGTCCCTTCTTGCACAAAAACAATCATCCCCACAATGCAGACACCCTTGCAGCATGGTGCAAGCATGCCTCCATTGGTGCTAGGCAGCAATTTGTGCACCAACGCAGCGGGAAAGGACAGAAATGTGCTGTAACTTGTAGATACAGTGCACTTCGGCCCTTTCCCAATGGCGCAGGGCGGCACGGCAAGGCAAGGCACTTGCTGCCCCTTCCTGCCCCACAGGCCTCATAAATTAGGCCCTTAAGGGGGTCATTCTGACCCTGGCGGTAAATACCGCCAGGGCGGAGGTTGGCGGTAGCACCGCCAACAGGCTGGCGGTGCACCGCCGGGCATTCTGACCGCGGCGGTACAGCCGCGGCCAGAAGCGGAAAGCCGGCGGTGTACCGCCGACTTTCCGCTGCCCATGGGAATCCGCCATGGCGGCGCAGCTTGCTGCGCCGCCATGGGGATTCTGACACCGCATACCGCCATCCTGTTCCTGGCGGTTCGCCCGCCAGGAACAGGATGGCGGTATGGGGTGCCGTGGGGCCCCTGGGGGCCCCTGCAGTGCCCATGCCAATGGCATGGGCACTGCAGTGGCCCCCGTAAGAGGGCCCCACAAAGAATTTCAGTGTCTGCTCTGCAGACACTGAAATTCGCGACGGGTGCAACTGCACCCGTCGCACCTTCCCACTCCGCCGGCTCCATTCTGAGCCGGCGTCCTCGTGGGAAGGGTGTTTCCCGCTGGGCTGGCGGGCGGACTTTCGGCGGTCGCCCGCCAGCCCAGTGGGAAACCCAGAATGACCGCCGCGGTCTTTTGACCGCGGTACGGTCTTCTGGCGGTTCCCGTTTGGCGGGCGGCCACCGCCGCCCGCCAAGCTTAGAATCACCCCCTAAGTGTATAAGATAGTTTGTGATATTGCAATATTGTCCGTGATCGAGTGGTTCAGTCTGAAGCCAAATTTTTCTGGGGAGATAATGTTGGCCTCATATGCCCGAGTCTCCAAATGGGCCAAAAATATTTCTGGCAAAAACTTGTCTATGGCATCTAATGGGTGATTTGATGATAACTTCCAGAAATTGTTGTCATTTTTTATGAAGTGGCACAATGACACTCCTTTCCAGGAATTTGGGATAGAACCAGAAGCAAAACAATGAGCACATCGAGGCCTCAGGATATTGGGCCCACATTTCTGGGTTCCTTTTAACACAGAATTTGTATTTCAGCTGTTCCTATCGCAGCTGAGTTCCTGGCTCTTTTTATATGTTTTTTTTTTTAGATTTTCAAATTCCCCAACCTTGCCCGCCCCACCCACACTGTAAAACCCCAATTTTCAGTGCCGTAAAGCCCAAAAACCTAAGAACTACTAAGGCCCATATTTATACTTTTTTAGCGCCGCATTTGCGTCATTTTTTGACGCAAAAGCAGCGCAAACTTCCAAAATACAATTGTATTTTTGAAAGTTTGCGCTGATTTTGTGTCAAAAAACGACGCAAATGTGGTGCTAAAAAAGTATAAATATGGGCCTAAGTCCTTCCTGGTAAGTATATGTGATACACACTCAGAGCATGACAATACAGCAACCCCCTCCGCTCTGCTTTAAGGATTTTGTGATGGTGTCTGTAGTGAAACAAAGAAGAGGATATTAACCAGTACCAAGATTCTGGAGTGTGTGTCAAAAATTGGCATTGAGACAGTCAATATAATAGATAGGTTAGATAGACTCACAGACTATCCCTCATCAGTGGATGAGTAGCTGCTGGTTCCATGACTTTTGAATGTGAGCCTGCTCTACTTCTTTTACTCAGCTTGCCCACTGTCACAGTCAGTGTGGAGTACAAAGGGGTCACACAGAGTATCTAAAGCAGAGGTCTTTAAACTTTTTGATGCAGAGACCCCCCTGTTAAAATTTGATGGGCGTAAGGACCTACTTCTGACAAAACGTTCTAGAACCTGGTACTTCTTATCACCTACAACCTAAAAAGAAAACAGTTCCCAAGGCAAATCATTTTTATGGTGGAGAAATATTATTATCATTATTAGCAAACAAAGGTTAGTGAGCGACTGTGGTTCGGTGTAAGAGGCTTACCACACAGTTGAAACAAAAAGTCTCCAAAAAGAAATACTCAAAAATGCCCAATGGTACCTTATTTTTCACAAACAAAACAATTTGTCAAAACGTATTTAGATGATAGCACCTTTCTGAACTAATGTGATGGGTATGCCTGTTTTTCTCCAGAGAGACAGTCAAACTGTGGTTGCACCTTAATAGTATCAGTTTTACACCCAAATATAGCAAAACACAACAAAATGGTGACCAGTCCAGCTTTGCAAAGGGCCTTCTACTGCACGGCAACAGGTGTTGCTGCGTTATAGTAACTTTTGAACTGTTTGAGCTGTAAACAACATTAGTTGGGGATAAAATCAGCAGATGATGGATTATGTGGCAAATGCGGCAAATCTATGACTAGGCCACACAATCACATAATTCCAGTGGCCGTGGGCATAATGGCTGTAATGCATGGGCTGGAGAACCATACTATATTTTATGGGATGCTGACGGCTTGGCTTTTACAGCTGCATGGAACTGGAGGTTGCTGAATATCGTTCATCATAATTAAAACATACCATTTACAATCATTAATGATGAACTGTAAGGTCCAAGTAGGATGCGTTCTTTAATTAAAATGGAGGAAGTGGTCCCTTTATCTTGTTTCACACAGTTTTTTTCTTTAAAAAAAAGTTTTTTATTTTAACATTATGAAAACAGATGCTTCTAATTTAGCAGAAAAGTGACTACTGGTTATGTCAGTTTGCTGCTGTTGTTGACTTCACCGTCAGGAAGCTACATATAATTAAGGGGCAACTTAAATGAAAATTACATTTAAAAAGCTGTTACTCAGTGGGAAATGCACTATAATACATTATGAAACCTCTATTATTTAATGCACCTCAGAGGTCTGTGTGTAAATCTTGGTTGGTGCAGTGGCAAATAGTGACTTGTATATTTTTTATGCTATGAGGTCACAGCCTGTGACAGAAAATACTGTGAATATTATTCTATACTTGTGAGTCATTATTTTATACTTGCATTACACACAGTATAAGATAGACTGTTACAGAATGTGCAATCATTTTAGATTTCAGTAATACCCAGACCTTTGTAGTACAATATTTTTTGTTCACAAAACTGTCCCTTCAACACCTTGTCTGGGGTAGTAAGCACTATATAAATACAATTAAAAGAATGCACTTCAGAGTTGCTAACTGTTGGCACTACCACTCAAAAAGAATAAATAATTGTTATCACAAAGCTTCCAGTGATTCAATCAATTAAAGCCAGTACCGGCTCCCAAGCATCTTTTACATTTGCAGATTAACTCACAGAGCACATTTGCATTTCTTTCAGGCAAGCAGGCACCCTGGTAGGAAGGCTTGTTCAGCTGTCTGTCCAGCTTTGGCTTCACCTCACAGGAGACTCCACACTTCAGGTGAATCATTTTATCTATCAGAATTAACCATGCCAGGATGGATGCCTTTTTCCAAAATGAAGAACAAACGTTTTGGATTCCAGGCAGAAGTAAGGCCCCCTCACTTCCCATGATTCCCTATCCCCCCCTGGGGGTCGTGCCCCACAGATTGAAGACCTCTTATCTAATAGAAGGATACAGATCCCCCTCAAGTAGCCATTTGAGCAGTATCACAATGAGGAGGTCCACATAGGTCTACCGGCATATACAGAAGTGACTTTGCAGTGCAATTCCCTACTACGTGGAAAGCTCAGATCCACCACCCTCGACCACTCTGAAGCACAATCAGAGCCCAAAGGATTTCAAGTATGCAACTCCTCGGGAAATATCACAGAACAAGATTGTCTACCTTTCAAGCACCGCCACTATGGCTCAATACGCTGCTAATAGTCTCCTTAAGAATAAAAAACATCTCCTGCAGGATCACACAGGTATCAGACCACACTCCCTATTAACTTGGCAAGGATGTTCAAAAGCATATCGACTGGCTAATGATGCGGTGGTGACCACTAAATATCTCCAGTATGGGATTAGGCCCTGGGCCTTCGGCCACTGGCTGGTAGAACTCCCTTTCTGCGGAATCTATGGATGCAGCAATCTTCCTCAGCTGCGTAGTTACTTCCACCTAGCCGTCTCCAAGGCCTGGTTGCATGTGGTCATCTGAGCCCTTGGTGTAGCTCATGCAGACAGCGGAGGACCCCCGGGAGGTCAGGCCAGGGACACCAAAGGCAGCAGGCTTTCATGCCACCATTGGTGGGGCTCAATCCACGGAACACCGGTGAAATGGATAATCTTTGCACTAAGCGGGTCATAGACATAGAGAAGCGTGGCCATCTTGGTTGCATGTCAGGCCGTGCGCCTCCCCCCTTTATCTTTTTATATAACCTACAATTTCAGCACAGGTAGAGGAGATGTATTTATTCAGACTGTTACTAAGTTGAACCCCTCCCCAGCATCCTTGTTCATCTTAGATAGATTAGAATTGTAATACATTCAAATTTGAACAAGTATCACATTTGAGGAAGTTTTATTCTTCAAGCATCAATTGAGAGAAACTGTACATCACAAGGATTAGTTAAAGTCATTGAAAAGATACATGTTGTAAGGATTCTGCAGGAAAGTGTAGAAGAATTTATAACAACATATTAATGTTAACTGCATGCTCTGCCCCTCATGTGTCTACACACCACTACACTATTAATTGCTGTGTCCCAAGGCAGTCTAAGATCACCATCTGTTCACTCGTGACTTCAAAATGCTTCCCACCTAGACCTCAATGCATGTGGGAATTTTTTTCGGAGTCCCAGGGCAGTGAGTGGTTACTTGGCTCAGATTGTTTCAATCACAGTCATTTGTCACTTTTCACCTGGGGCTTGAACCCAAGACTGAACACCAAATGCACTCCTTTAGTTAGATTTTTGCCCCATATTTTGCTGTTTGCCTGACGGTTCATATACCCTTACATGTTTACAATGTATTGTAGATGCTGCACACTGCTATGTCCATTGATTTTTATTTGATTGATTATCTTAACTAATTATAGACATTTTTACTGCTATGCTTCTTTGTGCACATGTATATCTTTTTTAAACTGAATGTAGTATTTTGACTGACTGACTGACCCCTTTAGCATTTGATCCCGAGGTTACAAAAGACAAGCAGTTGAAGGCTTACTCAGGGATGTGGTGTGGGGTTAGAAACTCAGATCTCCATGTACAACCAATATCAGTTAATTCAATGTCCAGCCAATGCCTGAAAGTTATACCATGTAGTACTAACACCCTTCAGAAGATACTGGGGTTGCAGCCTATGCCTATGCTCCTTTGGGTACCCCCCGTGTTTAGTTAAACTCCCTGGGTCCTCCTTTGGAGAGGTCTATTATCTGGGGAGTCCAGAGAAGTACTGACCATTTCCTGATATTTGTTCATGCTGTTAGTGGGGATCCTGCTCCCCCTCACTCTTGGATTTCATGGCCATGCACAGTAACTTTTCTGTTGTCTCAAACATTTGGCGGTGCAGGTCATGCCTACATTCTGTTGGCAGGACGGTGCCCAACATACTGTGCACTACATGACCCATGGAGCACTGGGAGTGGTGGTGGTGTCCTGGCCCTAGCGCATGAGTGGAATGTTTGCTGTTGCAGACAAAGTAAGCTACAGCAATACGAGCACACTAGCACCATAGCACCAGCCACCGAGACAGTGGTGGAGTTGCAGTGCTCAATGCTAGACACAAAATCCACCACCGCTCATGGTGAATACTTTGTTTTGCATGCAAGCTTCATGGTCGAGGAGCTTCTCATCTTGTGCTCTTGGTTCGTCTTTGCGGGGAATCACATACTCTTGAACGTTGTTCTATAGAGCTGCTTGTCACCTTGGTTCTTAGTTCTGAAATGGTGCCTAGTTGAGCTCATATGTGGGGTCCCTTTGGGATCCCTGGGCCTCATCCTCGCTGAGCATTGCAGAGACTTCCATAATGCGGCAGTGAGCGTATTCAGCTCTTTCCGCCTCAGCTCCTTCACAGCTTGCTTCTTCTAAGCAGCATCTTCCTTATACAAGGACTCCTTCAGTGCCCTTTCTGAGCAGTCATCAGCTTTCTCCATTGGAGCAGGGACTAGGCAGCCTCTCCTGTCAATCTCATCAAAGATTCCCAGATTCTGCTCCCAGACCATGCAAGGGAAGTTGGCAGTGGATATCCCAGACCTGGAGCACAAACAAGTTTCTTGGTCAGCACTCATGTGGAGACCCCATATTCTAGTGGAGAAGCCCCCTGGCTGTACATTTCTGCCCCATCTTTACACGAAAGTTGCAGGCATTTCAACGGTCAGTTCTGAAACTGGTTCTGAGCAGTTCTACACTTTTGCTCATTGCACTCAACTTTGTTGCAAGGTTCTAGCAGGGATATGGGGACAACTGGAAGTTTCCACTTAGGAGAAATGCAAAACAAGGATACAAAATTAAGGGCCAGATGTAGGAAAAATCCAAATTGCGACTTGCAATTTGCGAGTCCCTGCGACTCGCAAATTGCAAGTCGCAATTTGGTATGCAGAAAGGTGTCTCAGACACCTTCTGCAACTCGCAATGGGGTCGCAAAGACCAACCTCATTAATATTAATGAGGTGGGTCGCAGTTTGCGACCCCATTGCGAGTATGGGCACTCACTGGGATGGTGGCCTGCTGGAGACAGCAGACCACCATGTCCGTGACTGCTTTTTAATAAAGCAGTTTTTTTTTCTTCAAAGTGCAACCTGTTTTCCTTAAAGGAAAACGAGCTGCACTTTGAAAAAATAACCGAAACCTTTAGTTTCGGATCTTTTCAGGGCAGGTAGTGGTCCATTGGACCACTGCCTGCTCTGAAAAAATATTTTCTATTCCAGTCACAGAGGGGAAGGGGTCCCATGGGGACCCCTTCTCGTTTGCGACTGGGTTACCATCCACTTCAAGTGGATGGTAACTGCGATTCCTGCATAGCATTTCTGCATAGCAAAGAGGCATTTGCGCCTCGCAAACGGCGATTTTTGCTATTTGCGAGGCGCAATCTCTTTGCTACATCTGGCCCGAAGGGAGGTTGTCCTCCTTAACTTCCTGTTCTCATGTGGAGGTAGCACTGCAATAGAACAATGCACCAGAAAAGACCAGGAGGAAACTCTCTGGCTTAAATAGGACTTTCTTTCACCCACCATCACACAAAACAATCCGATCCACTACTATGCTCAGGACCTGAGTAAGGGAGCCATACTAGCAAAGATTGAGAGCCAGCATTTTGTCATTTGCATGTTCATCTTGATGACTTTCACTTGTTGGGATTTTGGTTTGAGGGATCCTTTTTTGATAAGTGTATACTAAAGTGGTGTGTCATGTGTTTTCTTTGACAGTTTTGGACTTTCTTAGAGTGGACTTAAAGAAAACAGAAAGAACGAATTCCGCCATTCATTATTTGAGTTATTTTTTGTTCTTGGGCTGGGAGTGTCCTCAATCATATGCGGAGTTCAAGTCTTGCTACATTGACTTCATGGTTGTGTTCAGAGTCCCCTTAGTGAATAATGTGACCTCTGGTTTCTTTAATGTTCCTTGGCGTTGAAATTGGGATGTGATCGGAGTTTGCTGTCTCCTCCTTCGATTACCTGGAGGCATTCAAAGATTCAATAAAGTCATGCATGTGAAGCCACAGTGTCTCAGCTCCAGGTGTTAACTAGGCGATAACATCGCCCCACGCCTCATCATCCTTTCTCAAGATCAGTTGTGCAGGCCACGCCTAGTTATGTCTGGTCTGAGGGTGAGGCAACACAGGACCCGGTTGACAGCCAAGAATTAGTACGACCTTTTAATTTGGACTTTCTTTTTGGATCACTTTAATGGCTGTATGGCTGTCTTGCTCCCATTGTTTCTATTCATGAGATGTGTTTTTTCACAGATACACCTTGCAGTGTTGAGTTTGGTGCCACTTTAGAGAGTGAATGGTGTGTGCAAGTGTGCCCTGTAGATTGGTGCCAGTCAGGTTTGGTGAGGAAAGTCACATATCCAGAGGTAGCTCCTCAAGCTTTGACTGAATGTTTCCTTGACCAGTCTGTGAAGTATAAGTCCAACAGCAAGTCTATAGTCGAGTGCCTTAATTTATAGCATGTGAATTGTAAGCTGGTGCTGCAACTGTGGGATGAAAAAGATTGTGCTTATTTATTTGAGACATCATATTCTATTTAAAGCTAAACATGTCCCCGGTGTCATGAATAATACAGCTGATGCCTTGTTTCATTTCAAGACCAAGGTATTTTGATGTTTTCACTCGGGGGCGGCAGAAGAAATCACTCCTCCCCCTGGGCATCACTGGAATCGTGGTGCACAGTTATGCCTGACATTGTAGCCAACTGAGTTCCAAAACCTAAGAGAGCTTATGAGGGGAGCTTTTATGGGTGGTGCATTGAATGTGGGACGGTTCTCACTGGAGTCTTGAATTGGTTTAATTGGGCAGTTACTGGGCAAAGTGATGTTGGCATCATTTGCTAGTAGGCATGCCACATGCCTAGCTTTCTTCACCATGGTGGCAGGGGCATGGAACTATTCAAATCCGTCCATATATTCATAGCAATTACAGATTGGATAAGGCTCGATGGAGCTATCTAGTCCATCAGGCAGCCAACCAGTTTAACAAGTTACTTAGAATTCTTTTTTGTTGCAAAAATATTTTGGTGCTGGTTAGCAAATCTCAAAATATTCGAGACAAAGAGTTCACTCACCTCAATTCCTCCCTGGAATGTTTTGGGGTGATCTATCAAGTGGGGGAAGAGAAAAAGCTGGGTCCTAAAACAAAAGTTCCCCAAGCAATATCCATAGGGAGGTTTAGACAGCGCTACACCCAAAATGACTACACCAAATTTGACAACAAACTAGATCTTTACCCAGAAAGTGTGCTGTTTGTGATTTGTTGAAAATCTGTTCAACACCTTTTGAGAAATTAAGGTTCAAAATGTATAGATGTCTGAACCATTGGGCTGAAATTCAAAAATTCAAGCTGTCTGATTGGCTGAGTGGCAAGAGCTCTGTTTGACTGGCCGCAAAATGAAAAGAAATGGTGTGGCAGCCATTACTAGACTTGGGGACTTGGTCTCCTGTTCTAAAAGGGTTTTGGGGAAAGGGCATGAGGAGGCTGGGTAGGGACATTCTCACCTTCTATCCCTTGTGTGTAGTGGGGTGAGTCTAAGAGAGACCTCCCCCCCATACAAAGGTACATATGACCTAAGGGCACAGCACTTTGAAGCTTGCTTTGGTGAAATAATTTATTTGCAAAAGTGCTAAAAACTAAAAAGAGCAGTTTTGCAAATAAATTATTTTACCAACACAAGCTTCAAGTGCTATGCCCCTACTTGGTTTCATATATATATATATATATATATATATATATATATATATATTTATTCACTGTAAATCTATAATTGCCTTTGTATACTTACCCTCAGAACGATGCCGTAGTCGATATTCTACCTACAATATTGTTGTTGAACAAGAGTTGGAACATGATATCCTGGTAGACTACCTGCTCGCAGAACTGTTACAGACTAATATCTTGGGGTTTTCTTACTACATCTGATTTGGCTTTTCATGTTCTAGTGATACTGATAAAACTAAGTACTCTCACCCTTGATTGAGTTTCTACAACATGTGAACATATTTATGGCACCTCAACTGGATTCACAGCAACAATATCTGCCAGTTGAGTGAAATTCCTTGTTTCACACTTCACAGTTCACACATTTCCGCAAATAGAGTTATGTCTATCGCTGGATAAAATCAGCACATACCACCAATCCTGCCTACTCCCCATTAGCTGCTGTTTTTCTACAATGTCCTTCTTGTGAGGTTTATACACTGCCATCTCTTCAGAAGACTCTGTCCTACAATTTGCCCTTCCAGTTGTCCATCTACATTATTAGACACAAGAACACAAAATCAAGCTTTTCAAACACTGTGCAACATTAACAAGCTGTTACTACACAGGGAACATCTGAAAATGTATCCAATAGGGTAATTTCTTTAATGCAACTACGCTTTTGTGCATTAACTTGGCCATTGCAATGATGATGTTTTACCTCTGCTTAATTCAAGAACTAATTGTGATGATCAGTAATTAGTGAGCATTTTCTTTTAATCTTGTGCAGCACTTTGTTGGCTCTTGGGTGTACTTCCCACTTCCTGAAAACTTTGCTCTCCATAAAATCCATGTGGCTGATGTAAACGGTATTGCATGCGGTATTAACTTAAAGAGTCGAAAGCTTCTAGAATAACTGATTTGGGATCAGAAAATGTAGCAGGGGATTATTATGGTGTAATGTGTGGGATAAAGTGTCCCGACATACAATACAAGGATTTTGTAAGTTACTGAGGAGTTCAATGACCGTATAGAGGAATGGGGTCTAAGCTCAAATTGATAATTCAAAATAAAACCCACCAAAAAGCAGCCAGTAATTTGTTGCAAAATCATATCAGAGTCCGTTGGATGCAAATCAGATTAAATAAAGGACTGTTGAGCAAAATGAGTAATAACATGCAGGGAGATGCTTTATTTCCTCTAGAGAACTACAGCCTGCAACAATAAATATGTTGCCATAAATCTCTCTTTTGTGCTGATGACTGTTCATTTTTAGAAATAATGATCAGAAGAATGAAAAGTGTTAACCGGCAGCTGTTAGTAAGCTCCATATGGTGCCTTTCAGCTTGGCTGCTGGTCCTCTCAGCAGGCATTATGATGTCATAACTCAACTGCAATAAGTTAATTAAGTTGAGCAGCTACAACATTTTCTTACTACAGGTTGCTAAAATATCACAAATCTAGAAACGTCATAACTATAAGTGTGCACTGTAAATATTTAACCTGGTGGGACAGTCCACATTAGCACACTAGCAAGACAGGGATCTGCCAGCCACAGGATGCTCCCTAGGCGCCTGTGTAACAATGTCCGCTAATCGTCTTGTGCCATTGCTTATTGGTATTGGCTTTGCAAATGCCAGATGCTTTTAAATTGTGCTGGCATTGACAAAGCCAATAGTGAAAGCCAGTCACCTTGTAAGTACATTTTGTTTTACTTCCAAGATAGCTACCACACTGGTGATGCAACATGGACCAAGGTGGCAGGATGTAATGCTGCAAGCATCTTGGAAATATTATTTTTATTCTTCAAAATGTCCACAACCTTGCATAACACAACATGGTGATTCTCTTTGAAGCAAATAGCATTTAAAAAGGGCAGAAAATTACTTTATTTACAAAATGGCCACCACTTTGCATCTACATGTAATGTTGCAGTCATCTTGGAAGTATAAAACATGCATTTCCAAGACAGCTGGCCCCTGCTAGTGGCTTTGCCAATGTAAAATCAAAACCAGAAGCACTGGCAATGCCAATACAAACCACTAGCAAAGTGAGCCTGCTTGGCTTTGCTAGTGTTTGTTTTAGTCACAAACAGAGTTGCTTTCTTCGCAGATTTAGTTTCACTCTTATATTGTTAACCTGCGAACAGGCAGTGTATGACTAAGTGTAACAAATATTTCCTTTCGGTAATCACCAACATTTCAGAGAGCTTTTTTTGAATGATTACTGTTGAAAAATCAATGTCCCTGTTGGTGTCTGAGAGCACGTTTGAACCATCTGGGATCCAATCAGTGAAGATTGCTTAAAAACAGCAGGAACATCGTCACGCATGTGCAATCCGCTCATCGAGAGCAGTCATAAAACTGGGTAAACTTATTATTATAGAATAAAAACTCCCTGTTGAGAAAAAATACAAAGGGCCTGATTTAGATATTGGCGGATGGGTGACTGAATCACCATAACAGTGATGGATATCTGTAGGAGGCTGGCCTGGCTTGTAGTGGGTACCAGAGGTACTTACACCTTGTGCCAGGTCCAGTTATCCCTTATTAGTGTAGAAGAGGTGTTTCTAGCAGCTTAGGCTGATAGAAGGTAGCTATGGCAAAGCAGCTTAGGCTGAACTAGGAGACGTAAAGCTCCTACTATACCACTGGTGTCATATGCACAACATCATAAGAAAACACAATACATAGATATACTGTACTAAAAATAAAGGTACTTTATTTTTATGACAATATGCCAAAAGTATCTCAGTGAGTACCCTCTGTATGAGGATAAGATATATACACAAGATATATGTACACAAACCAAACTTATGCAGGTTATAGCAAGAAAAGTAATGCAAGCAGTGTAAAGTTACAATAGATTGCAATAGGAGCACATAGGTATAGGGGCAACACAAACCATATACTCCAAAAGTGGAATGCGAACCACGAATGGACCTCAAACCTATGTGAGCTTGTAGAGGGTTGCTGGTACTGTAAGAAAACAGTGAGGGTTAGAAAAATAGCCCACCCCAACACCCTGAAAGGTAGGTGTAAAGTGCACCCACTACCCCCAGAGAGCACAGATGTCGTGATAGGGGGATTCTGCAGGAAGAACAAACACCAGCAATGCAACAACAGTGGATTTCCAGACCTGAGTACCTGTAAGACAAGGGGACCAAGTCCAAGAGTCGCGACAGTGTCGAGAGTGGGCAGGAGCCCAAGAAATGCCAGCTGAGGGTGCAAGGAAGCTGCCACCTGTTGGAAGAAGCTTGGTGTTCTGCAAGAACGAAGAGGACTAGGAACTTCCCCTTTGAAGGATGGATGTCCCACGTCGTGAAGAAGCTTGCAGAGGTATTCCCACGCAGAAAGACCGCAAACAAACCTTGCTAGCTGCAAGGGTCACGGTTAAGGTTTTTGGATGCTGCTGTGGCCCAGGAGGGACCAGGATGTCACCACTTGGATGAGGAGACAGAGGGGGCGCCCAGGAAGTCAGGGAGCCCTCACCAAAGCAGACAGCACCCGCAGAAGTACCTGAACAGGCACTTGGAAGAAGAGTGAACTGGAGTCCACGCGAAGTCACAAAAGGGAGTCCCACGACGCCAGAGGACAACTCAGAAGGTTGTGCACTGCAGGTTAGAGTGTCAGGGACCCAGGTTTGGCTGTGCACAAAGGAAATCCTGGAAGAGTGCACAGAAGCCGGAGCAGCTGCAAATCACGTGGTACCCTGCAATGCAGTCTAGCGTGGAGAGGCAAGGACTTACCTCCACCAAACTTGGACTGAAGAGTCACTGGATTGTGGGAGTTACTTGGACAGAGTTGCTGAGTTACAGGGACCATGCTCGTCGTGCTGAGAGGGGACCCAGAGGACCGATAATGCAGTCTTTTGTTGCCTGCGGTTGCAGGGGGAAGATTCCGTTGACCCACGGGAGATTTCTTCAGAGCTCCTGGTGCAGAGAGGAGGCAGGCTACCCCCAGAGCATGCACCACCAGGAAACAGTCGAGAAAGCTGGCAGGATGAAGCGATACAAGGTTGCTAGTAGTCGTCTTGCTACTTTGTTGCGGTTTTGCAGGCGTCCTGAGCAGTCAGAGGTCGATCCTTTGGCAGAAGGTGAAGAGGGAGATGCAGAGGAACTCTGATGAGCTCTTGCATTTGTTATCTGGTGAGATCCCCAAAGCAGAGACCCTAAATAGCCATAGCCATAAATAGGAATATCCTTCCTAGGTAGTTGGCTACCTAGGAAGGAGGATTGGCTACCAAGAGAGGTAAAAGCCAATCGGAAGGAGCCTCTGACGTCACCTGCTGGCACTGGCCACTCAGAGCAGTCCAGTGTGCCACAGACACCTCTGTTTCCAAGATGGCAGAGGTCTGGGACACACTGAAGGAGCACTGGGCACCTCCCCTGGGAGGTGCAGGTCAGGGGAGTGGTCACTCCCCTTTCCTTTGTCCAGTTTCGCGCCAGAGCAGGGCTGGGGGATCCCTGAACCGGTGTAGACTGGCTTATGCAGAGATGGGCACCATCTGTGCCCATCAAAGCATTTCCAGAGGCTGGGGGAGGCCACTCCTCCCCAGCCCATCACACCTATTTCCAAAGGGAGAGGGTGTTACACCCTCTCTCAGAGGAAATCCTTTGTTCTGCCTTCCTGGGCCAGGGCTGCCTGGACCCCAGGGCGGCAGAAACCTGTCTCAGGGGTTGGCAGCAGCAGCAGCTGCAGTGCAAACCCTGAAAAGGCAGTTTGGCAGTACCAGGGTCTGTGCTAGAGACTTGGGGGATCATGGAATTGTCCCCCCATTGACAGAATGGCATTGGGGGGACAATTCCATGATCTTAGACATGTTACATGGCCATGTTCGGAGTTACCATTGTGACGCTATACATAGGTAGTGACCTATGTACAGTGCACGCGTGTAATGGTGTCCCCGCACTCACAAATTTGCCCTGAACAATGTGGGGGCACCTTGGCTAGTGCCAGGGTGCCCACACACTAAGTAACTTTGCACCCAAGCTTCACCAGGTGAAGGTTAGACATATAGGTGCCTTATAAGTTACTTAAGTGCAGTGGTAAATGGCTGTGAAATAATGTGGACGTTATTTCACGCAGGCTGCAGTGGCAGTCCTGTGTAAGAATTGTCAGAGCTCCCTATGGCAAAATAAATGCTGCAGCCCATAGGGATCTCCTGGAACCCCAATACCCTGGGTACCTCAGTACCATATACTAAGGAATTATATGGGTGTACCATTATGCCAATGTGAATTGGTAAATTTAGTCACTAGCCTGTTAGTGACAAATTTGGAAAGCAGAGAGAGCATAACCACTGAGGTTCTGGTTAGCAGAGCCTCAGTGAGACAGTTAGGCATCACACAGGGAACACATACCTATAGGTCACAAACTTATGAGCACTGGGGTCCTGGCTAGCAGGGTCCCAGTGACACATAACAAACATACTGACAACATAGGGTTTTCACTATGAGCACTGGGCCCTGGCTAGCAGGATCTCAGTGAGACAGTGAAAACACCCTGACATATACTCACAAACAGGCCAAAAGTGGGGGTAACAAGGCTAGAAAGAGGCTACTTTCTCACAATATCTGTCCAGCGAAATCGAAATCCCATGATTTCCTTCAAGATTTAGGTTTCGGCTGATGGGATATTCGTCACCGTTGTGATGGAGTAACTCTTCCGCCAATATCTAAATCAGACCCATAGTTGTATAGCAAGTGCAATGAACACAAGTACATTTGCATGCACCGTGTACCTGAGACTGCTGCAGGTTTAGGCATGCTATTGGAAACTTCTGTGAAGTCCTGAGAGCTGTAGACCTGCACCCCTGTGAGGCAGCAGTCCTGTGAGAGCACATTTATGACTCCCTTAAAAATCCTGTGGTCAAGTCCTAGGTTTGGCAATGCTTCCCTTGCAAGTTGATGGCAGGTCTGTGGCAAGGAAGTTTAATACTTTGAGTAATTAAGATCACCAGTGAGTAACAGTGTCCTTCCTTCAAAGCGGCACTGAGAAGTTGCAGTCGCGTAGTTACTCACGTTATGTTTTATATTATAAGCGTTTATACAGCGCACATTTGCCAGTAGTGTGTCCTCGAGGTATCGCCTGCGAATGTGTGATACCGTGAGAATGGCCACAGTTTGTACAAGCTTTTTTGTATTTCTGAACAGCCTAAAGGAAAATTGAAGCAAAGCATTTAGGATCACAAAATACCTTTTATTTAATTGTTTATTTGCCTTCTTTCCGTCTGGCCCAAGACCTCCCAGCACAGGCCACATTTAAAGCATCACAGGGAGCATTTCACACTGGAAGCATCGCACTGAAATACCACCATTTCGGCTCATTCTCTGCATCTTTTGTTGGTTTAAAAATAAACCTGATTCTTTTATTTTCGGGATGTTTTATCACTTCCACAGTCAGCGGAGGTGAGCTGCCCGCTCTGTGTGAGGGTCACCATCCTTCCAACACATAGCACACATTTTCGCTGACTTCCGTTATTTATTGAGCCCAGAGTGGCTAATACTTGTGTTTCTGTAACAGTGCACCACACGTCCCCGTTTCCCCCATCAAGCCCCCCCCCCCCACCACCCCGCCCCCCACCGGCCCTCGTTTATTGATATCTGCCTCAGTGATTCTAATACAGTCTCAGCGAGGGAGGAGGGACGATTATTGACGCATTAAACGTTATGCAGATGAGGGTAAAGGGGCGTTAGGGGCTTGAAGGCTTGTCCAATGGTGCAGAAACTCCCCCAGATGCTACCCCCGAGCCACCTGACCCTCCCTCCCTCCCAGACATGAGCACAGCCCTCTTCCAGAGCTGCATTATTTAATCCATCACTCCACTGTTTGTCTAAGCATTGCCACATTTCATTGTAACCATAAGAAATGCACTTATTTCCGCGCCTATAATGCATTTCACAGACATAGGAACAGTACATGTGGTTAATGTCCCTTGGCATGAGTATTTTATGGCTGCGCCTTTTGCATTGTGAAGTTCTCTGCACACACCACTGTTTTCTATTAGTACACCACATTTCCTCAAGCTGTAGGACTATTAGATGGGAAGTAAAAATCTGGAAAAGAAGTGGATCTAAGCAACATTTGGGCATCACGGCCTCTTTGATACAAATTAAAAACAATTTGGTGATATCTTTAACATCTGTCACAACGCTGTCTCGCGTGGTATGTGGCTTCTGAAAAACAACCATTAACAGAAGCAAGAGAACACCAAGCAACAAACCTACCCGGCAGCACCGTAATACACAACAGGCAAGCATCCAAATACAGCGGGGACATGTTGCATTAATGTGGAGGCAGGATGCTCACAAGCTGCATTCTCTGCCATGTTGGCCATACACTCTAAAATGTCCTTGTCATCAAACTAGGTCATGGATTACATATAATTCTCCCGAACACTCCAAAGAAACCAACCCTCCCCGACTTGTAAGTGTCAATTGTATTTATTTACCTTTACTACCCCTGGAAAGGCGTTGAAGATCTTTGTGGTGAGTAGACACAACCCTGGAACCCAAGGCTTGAGGTAAACAGGTAACTTAGCAACATGTACTTCTATTTTCCTTGTAGGATTCTTTATTTTAAGTGTGTTAATGTTAAGTTTGTGCTGTTGAGATCTCATGCATTTACTGTAGTGTTTTGAATGGGGTAGGTTAGTTGAAGTGAATTACTAAAGGGAAGAGGTGAAATGTTATTGCGAGTGGTGAATAGGTACCACTGTTAGTTGGATGAATTGGGGAGAAAGAGAGGAGAGTTTGTAAAGCATGCTTGGGAGTCCATTGAAGTCTGAAACGTTTAGGATGAGTTAGAGAGTGGATGGAAAGGCCAAGAAATGGGGTTTTGTAATGTAGATATTTTTGACTTAACACCTCCTTCCCTCTCCAAATTTCACAAATTCCAAAATTAATGCATTGAACTTTCCTGTAGTTTAGGCCCCTGTAGGTGGCGTAACAAAACTTAAAGTGCTCCCCCCTGTAAAGAACCTGTAGGGGGCCCTTTTCCCCCTGGGCCCAGTCAGGGGCCTGATGCCTGTGCACTGTGCTGAGGGGGCCCCCTGGAGCTCAGGGGCCTTTGGTACACCCCTGGCACAGACCTAGACCAAATTGCCCTCTTTCAGTCGTACCAGTCCGTAAGTATTGTTTGGACATGCCAGTCCTGTACACCCCCGAACGATCGGTTTTCCTGCACCTCGACTGGGGCTGTCTCTCGTGCCATTGTAACTGTTATTTTTTTCCAGCACCATTCCTCAACTTTCCATCAGCTGAGTCACTGCCATTCTTGTTATCCTGGGACTTTTACAACCACACTTGAGTCCGGCAGCAGCCTATGTCCAGTGCTGCCTACAAAATACACATACCTGAACAAAAGTCCCTAAGATGGAGGTGGGAGTTTCGCATTGCCCAAGGGAATGACATACTATCCCAGCTAATGCATGTAACTTCATCCCTGCTGCTCTGCCATTCTGCTTCCAGTGTCCTCAAATGGAGAGGACCACGTCTTCCACTCAGCTAATGCTACACATGAATACATTGAATAACTATAACTCCACAACCCCTCTAAACAAATCAATATTCTCTCTAAGCATGTCCCTTCCCTTCCTAATTGGCACCAATTATTCCTTGGTTCGCCCAATTTCCCGACTTCCTTAACCTGTGCTTTTATGTTTACTCAAGTCCAGTCACAGGAACAACTCCCCCCTCTCTCCCCTCCCAATTTATCGGTGGGACCTGGCAGTCAACCATAGCCCAGACCTACTATTTCCCCAGTCAGCCTACCAGGAACTGGACAAGGGCTGCCATCGTCCCCCTGTACTCTTTATTCTGTCTGTCCCCTCCCCCCTTCATCAACCTCCCAACAGCTGTACATATTACTCACACTTTCATTCTCTTTGGGCTTTTCACTGCCACCAGAAAAGAACCGTCCTGGGTTATTCCCCATTTCTCATGCTTGATGCTGCACTTCCGGATCCCCTGTACTACTGGGATGAGTGCCAGTGATGCAGAGTCTCTTGTTTCAATGCCCAGCAGACACTCTCACCACTCTCCATTGCTCTCTGCTATTGCCCTGCACACCCTGCAGCCGGAAGTCCACTATTGTTAGCTCATGACACAGTCTTGCGCAGTGGCCAGCATGGCAGGATCCACTGATGAAAAAACTCGTTGTCTAGTTCTCCTCATGCATAAGACGTGTTCCTGTGTAATCTGCACCACAATTCTTCACCAAAGTGCAACCACACCGCTCCCCCATAGCACGCCTCAGCTGTATGCATCGCACACCTATCATGTGCACTGTGTGACACACTGTGCTGAGGAGCCTCTCACTGTAGACACTGCTTGGGATTATGGTCTCTGATGTCCATCTCTTACTGAGCACCTTCCGCCATGTATCCAACTCCATTCTTCCTCTTTCCTTCCTTGCACTGTACAGTGGCTTGAACACATCCATGAATTCACTTTCCCACATCTTCTCGCTCCTCATAGGAGAGTCTCAAGCAAGTGTAACTGTGCCCAAGAAGGGCCATTTGCTGTACATTACACCTAGTATCCCACCTGTTGCGTTACTCTATCTTTCTATGCGTGATTCCCTTCACCATCAGTTCGCCCACCAACCACCAACCCCACCACCTCAGTCTCTTTCTCCTCATCCTCCGTTCCTGTGATACTCCTAGCACCTTACACTTTGTCCTTCTCAGTCTGTGCTAGGAATGTACCCAAAGAATCCCACCCTGTGTGATGAGTTTTGCGCTTCCCTGATATTCCTCTTCTCTGAGCTACATCCCTCTGAAGGCACTCCCCTGCCTTCTCCCACCCCATACTCTTCCCACATGAACAGCCACGGCCATTATTTTCCCTTAAACCCTGCTCACGGGTCATCCTGGCGCCTCTGTTTCTCACACCTCAACTTGTCCCATTATAAGCCTCCACGAACTCCCATCAACCCGCAGCCCTTGCCTCATCTACCTACCCAACTCTCTGTCCGGGACCCCCTCAGTACAATGCCTCTCACCTTTGTTCTGTACTTTCTTGTGGCCCCGTCCACCTTCACTTCCTTGTTTTTAAGTACAGGCGATTCCCTTATTTGTCTACTTTCCCCAGTTCCTGTTGAATTACACTTGTTGTTTGCATTCAATCCATGTATTCACTCCCCTCCTCCCTTCGTCCATCACTATCCCACCATTGCCTGGTTCAGCCTTTTTCCTCTTTATGTACCTGGCTACTGCACAAACCATGTCTGCAAATATAACAGACAGGACTGTTCCAGCCCCTTGCACAGCAGCTGCTCACCTGCCCAATGGCTCTTCTCCCCCTGCCTGTCAATCTCTCTTCTTTCCTGGGAAGATGCTGCGCTGGTCCTCTCATCCCTATCTACGCATCTACAACATCTACACCTTGCCTTCATCCACGATGAGAGGTGTACTGTCCACCTCCCTCTTTTCCACTCTGTCACTGCATCTCTTTCCTGGGAAGATGCTGCGCTGGTCTTCTCATCCCTATCTACGCATCTACAACACCCACACCTTGCCTTCATCCATGATGAGAGGTGTACTGTCCACCTCCCTCTTTTCCAGTCTGTCACTGCAGCTCCTTGTGGTACACATCACTTTTAAATTAGCGATGGAGTTTATCTCCATCTTCTACTCCCCAAGAGGTGGCCTCCCCATTTGTCACTATTTTACTACTCACTTAAGAGGGTGGACAAGTCACCACGACTCCCGGCTTATGTCCATTTGGCTCCTCTATCTGTGCATCCTCTTCCTCACCGCCATAGGGGATGACACTAACCTCCCCTTTCTCGGCCCTCTTCCCGCCCCAGACACCTAATTCTTAATATTTTCCCCTCCCTCTCTTGGTTCTTGATTAGATTCCCCTCCTTGTATCTTTTTGTCCTTGTACAGCGCACTCTCCTCAAACTGGTCGGTGCTGCTTCCGCTGAGCACTCTAACCCTATTCAACGCAATACAACCCACTCTTACTACAGCCTTTGTGTGTGTACTGGCGCCCATTACTCATCCCGCCTTTGTTCCAGTCATGTCCACTCCGAACAGGTAATTCAAGAATAAGGCTTTCTTTAAAAATCTTCTTAGAATAAAAACACCATGGGGCATATTTATACTCTTTTTGCGCCGGATTTGCGTCGGTTTTTTTTACGCAAATCCGACGCAAAACGAACTCCATATTTATACTTTGGCGTTAGACCCGTCTAGCGCCAAAGATCTTGGAGTTTGCATCATTTTTTAGCGTGGACACCTTCCTTGCGTTAATGATATGCAAGGTAGGCGTTCCCTTCTAAAAAATGACTCCGAGGCATGTGCGCCGTATTTATACTCCCGGGCAAAAATGACGCCCGGGAGTGGGCGGGTCAAAAAAAATTACATCCAGCCGCTTTTGCGTCATTTCTTAACGCCTGGTCAGGGCAGGCGTTAAGGGACCTGTGGGCTCGGAAGGAGCCCAGAGGAGCCCTCCCATGCCCCCAGGGACACCCCCTGCCACCCTTGCCCACCCTAGGAGGACGCCCAAGGATGGAGGGACCCATCCCAGGGAACTTAAGGTAAGTTCAGGTAAGTATTTTTTTTGTGGCATAGGGGGGCCTGATTTGTGCCCCCCTACATGCCACTATGCCCAATGACCATGCCCAGGGGACATAAGTCCCCTGGGTATGGCCATTGGGCAAGGGGGCATGACTCCTGTCTTTGCTAAGACAGGAGTCATGTCAATGGAGGGTGGGAGTCAAAAAAAATGGCGCTAATCGGTTTGAGGCAGATTTTTTGCCTCAGACCGACTTGCCCCATTCTTTGACGCCCAAGCTCCATTTTCCCCTACGCCGGCGCTGCCTGGTGTGGGTCATTTTTTTTGACGCACACCAGTCAGCTCCGCCGGCTAACGTCATTCCATAAATACGGCGCCCGCATGGCGCTTTGGAATGGCGTTAGCCGGCGTTAAATTTTTTGACGCACAACTGCGTTGGCGCAGTTGTGCGCCAAAAAGTATAAATACGGCCCCATATACATTAAATCAGCCGACACGTTTCGTTTCTGTTTCAGAACTTCTTCAAGGCTAAACTATGAGTAACCATGGAGAAGACCAGTTGTTTATGGAGTGGTTGTTAGATATGCTAGGTACAATTTCGCATACCGAGGTAATCATAACTTTTTTTTTAATAAAGATTACTTGTTTTTATATGTCACATAATTCCATAGTTTTTGCCTTTTCCACGTGCAGTAAAAATAGATGCTATTGTTGACTAACTTAATTGCACTCATTTTACCTACCTCAGAAGGTCGAAGTTCTAAGTTGACCCTGACAGGAATCAAACTTCTGACTTTCATGACATTCGATTTGTCAACAACAAGGGCTTAATTATCTAAGCTGTCTGCATCATTTGGTGCGTACAGAATGATATGACCGGCTTCATGAGGACCTCCAGGCCATAACATGCACTGGTTTATCCTCATACACCAATGTATGGTCATCAAGTGCCACATTGTATTCCTGAGTACCACCATTCTTTACTAGGTGCAACCATATATGCCAATCTAAATTCTTCTCTGCCCAGTTGTATCCTTATATGCCATAGGATAGCTACTATAAGCCAGGTGCAATCTCATTTAGCCAGTTCATGTTGCAAAGTGCTCAGCACCATTGCCCCCCTGGCTAAGAGCCAGCAACAGAAAAATAAAAAGATACTTCAATATCATCTTATTTTTCGCCTCCTGGCTCAGCCCGCATGTGAAGGGAGGGGCGGGTCTGGGTCATGGGAGGTGGGAATTGGGATAAGGAATGGAGTGCACTAAGTGCGCATGTGTGTTTGGCCGGCCATCTGAGGCTGACCAAACACACATGCACACTTAGGTTTCTCCAGCCCGGCTCTAGAGAAACTGCAGAGGCCCATGGGGTTGTGTCTGAGCAGCAGTTCAAGCCGCTCAGACCAATCATGATGATGGTTTCATGCTAGATATAGCATGAAAGCAGCACCAGGATTGCTGGGGTGTCTCTTCTGGTGTCCCAGTGAATGCTTTGATACCAGAACAGGAAAGGAATGATGAGCGAGGTGGCAGGAGACAGCGGCGGGAATGGGAAGTCTTTTTAAAAAAAATGTATAATTTGTTCCCTCCGTCATCCCCCACCACTCCCCTTGATATTTGCGGCCGCTGCCACTGCAAGTCCTACATAAAGCCCTACATTCATGGTACAGCCTTACATGCCCAAATGTACCACTACCTGTGAGCCTAAGTGCATGCACCCCTAGGCCACTCACTCACCTGTATTACGGCAGGGGCTGGTCAACTGCATGCCCCGCTGCTTCTCTCTACTGTCTCTTCTTGGCTGAATGAACTGAGGCGACTGGTATCGGTTCATTGGGGCTGCCCCACTGCTTCAGCTGCACCACAGCAATGGATGACATACAGGACCAAGGTCACATGGTATCTCATGGCCTCTATCTAGGTTCTGGGCTGATATCACACAAGTAAAACAACACAGACTAGGCTGTTCAGACAGAAGGACTTGACTCGCTTTCCTCTGCAAGTCCTTCCGGCAGTGCCTCTCCTCAATGATGGTGCACAAGTTATGAACTAGGAGAACTTGCCCTGCTCATACACCAATGTTTTTTTTTTTAGGAAATCGACACTGCACCAGCAAATCATTTATAAATGGTATGCCAATGGATGG
Organism: Pleurodeles waltl; assembly: GCF_031143425.1. NCBI lineage: Eukaryota > Metazoa > Chordata > Amphibia > Caudata > Salamandridae > Pleurodeles > Pleurodeles waltl. Next base: position 98,392,576 of record NC_090440.1, on the reverse strand, counting down.
AAAGAGGAGCATTAATAAAACGCAGAGCCCTCCTGTTACCCTAGATAATTTTTAGTTTGGCCTGTGTGAGGTCTCTGAAAGAATAAAATGTGACCTTGCACAGGCTTGTACAGTTCCTGTATTAGAAACAATCAATTTGTATGTGTTCTTATTGCAACTTCAGCAGTGCGCTCTCATCATTCTTTGGCCAGGAATCTGATGAAACACTGGCTGCAAGGTGAGTTTCCTTTATCTGTGCCCAATGCCATGGCAGTTAAATGCCAGAATATTAAGCGGAAAAAATATTGTGCTAAAAAATAAAATTGCAAGAATATTGACTACCAAAATATCATAAAGGTAACTATATTTAGGGAAGTATAGATTTACTTTTCTTAAATTCACATCTACCTACCTTGAAGATATGTGAGGATTGCTGGTGAATGCTGATGAATTGTGAAAATTGCCAAGAAGGTGTTTAGAAAGGACAGTCATAGGACACAGAACAAGCAAAAATATTGTTGCCAGCAATATACAATGGATGTGAAAAGATGGTTGCCTCCGAAGAAGATTTGATGCTCAGAGGAGGTTGCACTGTGTCCCTGTATGTTCTGGTGCTATGGAATTTAGTTAGCCTATTCAGGAAATCGAGGAATATCAAAGACAAAAAATGAGCATTTAAATTGACGGTATGGTTCCATGACATTTACGTTTGCTTACCAGTTGCATGCAATCCGCAAAGTCCCTCGGTCCAACTAGCCATTTACTGCTATTGTTGCAGAAGAATTCCTCCAGTTTCTTGGTAACTTATTACTGCTTAATTTGTGAGTCTGCCCAATGACCATCATTTGTTTTGCAGTGGAAGATCACAGAAAATATCTGGAAGTCAAACTGGAACCATCATTGTCAACTAAAGAGGTGAAACTGCAGCTATTCCACATAAACTACAAATGGGCAACAGCTACCTTTCACGGGTAAGGAGTATGAGGGTCATTCTGACCCTGGCGGCCGGTGGCCGCCAGGGCCACCGACCACGGGAGCACCGCCAACAGGCTGGCGGTGCTCCAATGAGCATTCTGACCGCGGCGGTTCAGCCGCGGTCAGAAGAGGAAAGTCAGCGGTCTCCCGCTGACTTTCCGCTGCTCTTTGGAATCCTCCATGGCTGCGGAGCGCGCTCCGCAGCCATGAGGATTCTGACCCCCCCTACCGCCATCCAGTTCATGGCGGGAAAATCGCCATGAACAGGATGGCGGAAGGGGGATCGCGGGGCCCCTGGGGGCCCCTGCCGTGCCCATGCCAATGGCATGGGCACGGCAGGGGCCCCCGTAAGAGGGCCCCGAAAAGTATTTCAGTGTCTGCCTTGCAGACACTGAAATACGCGACGGGTGCCACTGCACCCGTCGCACCTTCCCACTCCGCCGGCTCGATTACGAGCCGGCATCCTCGTGGGAAGGTCGTTTTCCCCTGGGCTGGCGGGCGGTTTTACTGGAACCGCCCGCCAGCCCAGGGGAAAACTCGTAATACCCGCCGCGGTCTTTTGACCGCGGCGCGGTAATTTGGAGGGCGGGATCCTGGCGGGCGGCCTCCGCCGCCCGCCAGGGTCATAATGAGGCCCTATGTGTCATACTTACCCTCCTCTGTAATACACCTGTAAGACAACAATTAAATGGTCCCAAGCAGTGGGGAGGTAGAATGATTCATTAGGACTCTCAACAAAGTACTACGCACAACCAGATGGAGCATGACGACATGGAGGGAAGCATCAACACATTCCTATGGGAATATATATATTTATATATATATATATAAATACTAATTCGTTCCTTCAACAAGGAAGAGCCCAAAGGAAATGTTACTAGGCTGTTCAACTGTGATACCAAACTGGCAGAACAAAACTCTGGTGACATGGATGGGGGCAGAAGTCAAGAAGTGGTCAGACAAATCTCCAGACACTCTTTTAAAGAGAGTGATATAAAGAAAGTAGATTGTGTTACCCTGAATGACCGCTATCCAGATCGCAAATTTAGATCCTCATTCGAGCCCCAATAAAGGACAGTAACTTCCAGGGATGGGGGTTGGGGGGGCAATGATATTTGTAGAGCTTAACGGTGAGACAATCACATGCCAAACCCTTAGAAGACAGTGGTGAATGACTGCCAGAGTGACTATGCACCAGAAACCCTGGTGTCTCCTTCTCCAGCTTCGATAGGTTGAGGCCCTGGATTGTTTACATTCCCTGAAGTTGGTGTGTGTGGGAGGTGTAAACCCTTCAAGCTCAATAACGTTTCTGGAATAAGAGGTGCAATGGCCAGGTATTAATTAATTCATCCTGCATCATCCACCTACCCAAAATTACTGTGTGGGTTTTAAGTATACATTTCTGTTTTTTAACACTTTAACCTAAACTACTTTTGCTTCTTGGATTTATAGCCAGTTGTTTAACCTATAAACATTGTGAGGGATGTTATGTACAGGATCTGAGAAGCTGTATAAATTAGGCTGGGTTAAATGTAATGTACACCGGCGTGATGCATAATTTCCTGTATTTCTTTTTAGGATTGTTACGTGAAATACCAGCCAGCACACCACTAATCCTTGTCGCTTAGTTGAGACTTTGTTTGGATGAAAGTTTCATTATGGAAGCTTGGGAAGAACGTCAATAAACCAAACGTGAACACCTGTTGTTTGCATCATATGTGAATTGGTGCTATTTTTCAGCACAATATACATTGCGCTAAAAATAAATTTGAGGATATATTTTGCGCTGAAAAAATACTGCTAAATGCCAAAGTTCTTGTTTTGAGTAATAGTTTAGCCATTTTACTTAATTCCCACAAAGGAAATTGCGCACATTTCGACCTGGCCTAGTATCACTAAAAAATAGATCCTATCCTCCACCCTAGACAAGTTTAGGCTTGACCATTAAAAAAGTAAAAAGCGGTTCCACGCAGGCTCATGCAGTTCCTACCCCAGGCCAATCCATGAGTGTAGTGCACGCTCATCAGGCCCAGGCTTGGACAATGACATAGATAAAACCAGACAAGCAAACAATAAGGGAGACTGGCAATGCCTCCATAATGAGGCCAGATTTTCACAATGCAAACATGGTGATGCATTTCAAGCTGATGTTAAACAACGTCAGAGTGGATGCTGGGCCAGGTGAGTCCCACTCTGGTGGCTGTTATACTAATGTCTGACACGCTGCCTTCCACCTCCCCCCAGTCCTGCTCTTGACATTATGGGCAGACTGCAAAATGATAAGTTTTAGAAGAGATGTTCTTCAGGTTCACATGATAAGGTTGCTAAACATGAGGGTCTAATAAAAAACTAATGGGAAGAAGTCATTGAGTACAAGCTTTACACCAATAGTAGAAGCCAAATGTACTGGACACAGAATGTACACATGTCAAAACATAAGAAATGCAAACTGAATGAAATATAAAATGTATAAATGCCTACATTGAGGAATTGCAAAATATATGGCGAAAACAGGGGGAAGCACTTGTTAATATCAGTCTTGGCACTCCCTGGCAAATGCAATTCAAAATACATGGCTCCCTGCACTTGCATAGCTATTATTATCATTATTTTTATCAGGCATGATGTGAAAGCACATAGCTTCCTGAGAAAGGTTTCTCTGTGCTAGGCTCACCTACTGAAGAATTGCAGGTCTGCCAGTCTTAAATGGAATCATATTTAAAGAGTTTCTGACTTCTGAAACACCCTTAATCTAGGAGGGAGTGCATTCAAATATTTTGGACCAAGGAAAAAAAGGCACGGCCCCCTTGGCGAGATTTCGTAATTCTAGGAGTTACAGCCAACTTTGAATCACTTAATTGCAATGAGTGAGCAGGAGTGTTAGACTTTTCATCTTTGACGTGGTCTCCCTTAACTTTTTGCCTCTGTTCCCCAGGTTGCTGATGTGTGCTGGACTCTGATTTTGCTGTTTTTGTTACTCTGGGCACTTTACCACTGCTAACCATTGCTAAAGTGCAAGTGTTCCTTTACAAAGTGCGCATGTAATTGGCTTATCCATGATTGGCATATTAGATTTACTAGTAAGTCCCTAGTAAAGTGCACTAGAGGTGCCAGGGCCTGTACATCAAATGCTACTAGTGGGCCTGCAGCACTGGTTGTGCCACCTACATAAGTAGCTCTGTGATCATGTCTCAGACCTGCCATTGCAGTGTCTGTGCATGCAGTTTTAACTGTGAATTCGACTTGGCAAGTGTACCCACTTGCCAGGCCTAATCCTTCTCTTTTCTTACATTTAAGACACCCCTGGGGTAGGCCCTAGGAAGCCCCAAGGGCAGGGTGCAGTGTATGGTTAAGGTAGAACACATAGTAATGTGGTTTATATGTCCTGACAGTGAAACATTGCTAAACTCGTTTTTCACTGCTGGAAGGCCCGTCCCTCTCATAGGTTAACATGGGGCCTACCTTTAAATCTGATTAAAGTGTAGATTCCCTTTGGGAGCAGATGGGCATGTGGAGTTTGGGGTCTCTGAACTCACAATTTAAAAATACATCTTTTAGTAAAGTTGATTTTAAGATTGTGTGTTTGAAAATGCCACTTTTAGAAAGTGGGCATTTTCTTGCTTAAACCATTTCCGTGACTCTGCCTGTTTGTGGATTCCCTGTCTGGGTCAGTTTGACAGATGGGCTGGTTGCACCTCTCACTAGACAGTAACACAAAGGGAGCTGGGGTGTAGCCTGCATATCCTGATGAGACATCTGTGCTAGGAGGGAGGGGAGGAGTGGTCACTCACACCTGAAAGAGCTGTGCCTGCCCTCACACAATGCAGTCTCCAACCCCCTGGTGAGTGTCTGGGGCCTGGCCTGGGCAAGGCAGGATTTCACATTCAAAAGAGACTTGGCTTTGAAGTAGGCCTACTTCAAAGGAGAAAACGGGTATAAGAAGGGCACCCAAAACCACAGACTTTAGAACACTTCTGGAAACCAAGAGGAACCTCTGCCTGGAGAAGAGCTGAAGAAGAAGAGCTGCCCTGCCTGTGACTGTGCTTTGTGGAGCTATCCTGCAGTTGCTGCTTCTACCAGAGTGAGAGGGCAAAGACTGGACTTTGTGTGCCTTCCATCTTGAGAAGAAATCTCCAAGGGCTTGAATTAGAGCTTGCCTCCTGTTGTTTGAAGTCTCAGGGACAGCAAAGACTTCTCTCTGCCAGCACCTGGAGTCTCTGGGACCCTGAAAGGAGAAGCTGGCAGCCTAAGAGGAACAAATCCACGCACAGAGCGCTGTGCGGGGAAAAGATCAACGCAACTCCGATCTGCGGTTGAAGAAACGACGCGCCGACAGTTCTGCGGCTGAAAATCGATGCTCGCCGGAAACACGACCAAAGAATCGGCGCACTGAGCTGGAGAAATTCTGCACAGCATCACTGACAGAGACTCGTAGATCGAAACCCACGCTGCGTGGTTTTTGAATCATTGTGAGGCTGGATTTCTGACGCAAGTACCGCTGGCGTGTAAAAACAACGCAAGGCCTGCCCGGACCTGAGAGTGCTGACCGTATCAATGCATTGCTCTCCTGCGGAGAGAAGAAATGACGCACCCCGACCCAGCGAAAGGAGAAACGACGCAAGGTCCCGCTCGTGAGTGAAATCGATGCATCACAAGCTCTTTTTGATGCACACTCGCCCGTGCGGGTTATTTTTGACGCACCCAAGGAACATTTTCACGCTAGCAGTGTTAGTGTGTGTTTAAAACTACTTGAAGACTCTTTTTGATTTTTAATTGATAACTTGACTTGTGTATTGTGGATTTTTGTCATTTTGGTCTTGTTTTGTTTAGATAAATATTTCCTATTCTTCTAAACCTGTGTTGTGTTTTCATTAAGTTACTGTTTGTGTTGGTGCAAATACTTTACACCTAGCACTCTGAAGTTAAGCCTACTGCTCTGCCAAGCTACCAAGGGGGTAAGCAGGGGTTAGCTGAGGGTGATTCTCTTTTACCCTGACTAGAGTGAGGGTCCTTGCTTGAACAGGGGGTAACCTGACTGTCAACCAAAGACCCCATTTCTAACAAGGAGTGTATGGGGAAACCAATGTTCTAAGATTGACAGCTTTTACATTTCCAAGGCATTTGTGCATGTAACATAGCGCCTTACAATGCACCTGGCACTCAACAGGTAGCCAATGAAACATACGAAGCATAATGGCAGTAGCAGCCAATTTAGAAGAGGAAAGCAGAAGCCAGGCCGCAACATTTTGAACAATCTGGAGGCATTTTAACAACGCTTTCTCCGCCGGCAGGAACAACACATTATCGTAGTCCAGCCTGAAAATCACCAAGGCCTGGGCTACCATTCTCTGAGCAGCAATGGGGAGACAGAATAAAATCTTTCTAAGCCATTTTAAAATGCTGAAACAGGTGGAGGCAACCATATTAATTTGTTACTTCATAGTGAGCTTACTGTCGAGCCACATTCCCCATTTTTTTTTAACAACCGGCACAGGACCAGGAGTAATGTCCATAGGTGGTGCCACAGCTGGGAGTCCCAAGGAATGGAAGGATTTCCCACCAACAAGACCTCAGATTTGTCCCCATTTAGTTTTAGGGATTTGGCATCCATCCAAGCTGACACTTGATTAAAGAAAGAATTGAGAGCTTGTACACTGTGGCCCGTATTTATACTTTTTGACGCTAAACTGCGCTAACGCAGTTTAGCGTCAAAAAGTTTAGCGCCGGCTAACGCCATTCTGAAGCGCCATGCGGGCGCCGTATTTATTGAATGGCGTTAGCCGGCGCTAGCAGACCGGCGCTGCCTGGTGTGCGTGGAAAAAAACTACGTACACCAGGCAGCGCCGGCGTTGGGAAAAGTGGCGTTAGGGCGTCTTAAAATGGGGCAAGTCAGGTTGAGGCAAAAAAATCGCCTCCACCCGATTTGCGCCATTTTTAACGACGCCCAGACGCCATTTATATGACTCCTGTCTTAGTAAAGACAGGAGTCATGCCCCCTTGCCCAATGGCCATGCCCAGGGGACTTATGTCCCCTGGGCATGGCCATTGGGCATTGTGGCATGTAGGGGGGCACAAATCAGGCCCCCCTATGCCAAAAAAAAATATAAAAAAAATAAAAATTATACTTACTTGAACTTACCTGAATGTCCCTGGGATGGGTCCCTCCATCCTTGGGTGTCCTCCTGGGGTGGGCAAGGGTGGCAGGGGGGGTCCCTGGGGTCATGGGAGGGCAGCTGTGGGCTCATTTTGAGCCCACAGATCCCTTAACGCCTGCCCTGACCCAGGCGTTAAAAAGAGGCGCAAATGTGTTTTTTTTTGCCCCGCCCACTCCCGGGCGTGATTTTTGCCCGGGAGTATAAATACGACGCATTTGCGTCGCAGTCATTTTTTTCGACGGGAACGCCTACCTTGCATCTCATTAACGCAAGGAAGGTGTTCACGCAAAAAAATGACGCTCATTCCTCATACTTTGGCGCTAGACGCGTCTAACGCCAAAGTATAAATATGGCGTTAGTTTTGCGCCGAATTTGCGTCGAAAAAAACGACGCAAATTCGGCGCAAACGGAGTATAAATATGCCCCTGTGTTTGTTCTTGTTGTCTGACAGTGATATGACAATTTGTGTGTCGTCCACATAGGATAAAAGTATGAGTTCACAGATCTCACCTATATCTGCCAAAGGCCTGACATACAAACTGAAAACCAATGGACTTAGAATAGACCCCTGGGGCACACCTGAGCCAAGCGAGAAGGATTTTGATTGTGCTGATTGATATGAACCTGAAAGATGCAATCATACAGAAAAGATCTTAACCAGGCAAAGGCTGTATCCTGTATTCCCATGCCTTCTAATCTTTGCAAGAACGTACTATAATTCACCATATCAAAAGCTGCACTGAGATCTAAAAGAATCAGTGCAGGGGCTCCACCATTGTCCAATTGGTATCGCAAAAAGTCTGTGACACAGAGAAGGGCCGATTCAGTGCTATGACCTAAATGGAACCCAGAACGTGAGGGATGAAGTAGAATATTTTGTTCTGTGAATTTAGTAAGCTGTTGATTCACATGTTTCTCAAACGCCTTAGAGAAGGTGGGTAACAAGGAGCTAGGCCTATAATTGGACCAATTGAGAGGGTCCAAATTATTTTTTTCAATAGAGGAGTAACTTGAGCCATCTTCCAAGCTTTAGGAACAATTCCCTCCAGGAAGCATAGATTCAATAAATGACTGATCCTCCCAAGGACAAAGTCTGAGAGTTTGTTCAAAAGTACCGGAGAACTAGGGTCCAGAGGAGATCCTGATGTGATAGAAGACAGAACAGACTTCAAGGAAGGCAGATCTGCAGGATGAAGCTTCTCCAGACCATTAATTGCTTTAATAGTGGGAGGAAGATAACTTGCTTCCCTTACCTTTAGAAAAGTCGCCTGGATATCTTCCACATTAAAAAAAAAAAAAAAAGAAAGCCGCTAAAGCATCACATTGGGACTGAGAAGGCGGAGTAACCAGTACTATACTGGTAGAATTGGCTAAGGATTTTACTACCTAAAAAAAGTTTTAGGGCAGTTTTGTGTTTCAGCAATTTTGCTACTATAGAACTACTGATAAAGGCATGTGGTGATTGAGGCTACCAGGTTTAAATATTCTAAAGATTTGTGGCAGTGCATGTCATTGCCAGTCTTTGCACTTTTGAAAAATCACATCTGTGTGTAGGAAGCTTGTTTGTGACTTGCCGGTTCCTTCGAAAATTGTAATTAGAACTTTAGCTCCATTGCACTACACTAGTAGATGGGGTGTGTAACATTCTGACACTTGCAGTTGTAACCATCCAATGCAAGCAATATCCATTCACAAAGTGGAAATCAGCTTGCAATTGGGTGAAACCACAGTGGTCTCTTGAGCTCTCCCAAGGTCCAGGGCCTTGATGACCCTTAGGAGCAACACAACTGGCAGGTAAAGAGAATGTCTCAAAACAAATGCTCGGCTAATGGTAAAGCTTCCTTCCCTCTAATACATTCAGCATACAAGATAAAATTAAAGACATGCAAAGCATAATGGTTAAAACAGAAATGTCCCTGCAAGTTAAATGGACAGGTACACTTGATCTGTAACACCAAACGGCAAGTGAATTCGGTATCCAGACTTTATTTTGGCTTAGCACACAGGGAATCATGTGGGCGCCCTGATGCCTAGTCTCGACATTGACTATGATACCTAGAGCCTGGAGCTGAGATAACGGAGGAGTGCCCAAAGCGTATTCTCTAGTTGACACGAGACTAACATCAGTGTTTCTGGGATTTTTACAGCTAGTGGATATGACACCATACCACTTTGGAGCCCATAGTGTTTAGACAGGCCTCTTTACCTGTTTCAAGGAATATTATGATGCCTTCAGGCCGGCTCAAGTAAAGTTCTTGTGCGTCATCACCAGACTCTGCACTGACATCCCAGTCTGTATCAGGTGCGAGTGTGTGTATCTAGCCTGGTAGCAGAACTCCATGCAGCTTGTAAGTGTGAGTAAGAATTAATATTAGATTGACCATAGTTGTGAGATGTCACATGACGGAAGCTGTGATACAGTTTACCCACAGAGAGGGCGTCTGTTGTCTGCACACCTGAGCTGTGTGCAGCTCCAGGCACTGCGGTGAAGATGGACGTAGAGATGTGTTTAGATATTCTATGTGACTTAAATAGCAGGGGATTGCCAATTAGTGCTTCCTCAATATTGCCATTTGGTTGATGGTGGATGGATGAAGGCGAGTCAGCAAATTGAGTTACGATAGAGAGACAATTTTCAAGGTGGAGCCTATCTAGTCTGCTCATGTGGCATGCACTAGTAGCTTTGAATGCCCCTCAAGACTTCGTCAATGCTCCCTGAAATGTTCCCCGAGGCTAATTCAGATTGGATTCATTGTTAAACAGAATTATGTTCTCAGCTATGCCCCAGAGATTTAATCACCTTATCTGAACCGGTGGAATATGGTTGTGGCCAATGCACTTCAGTTTTAATGCAATATACACGTTGTTTACCAAATCACGTGAGAGCAGCGGCCATGTTCGGCACAGAGCTTTTTAAAATTTGCCCACTTTGAAGAACGTGCTTGTTGTGCAGAGTCTTAGCTGGGAAAGCACTCTGGGCGTTACGGTCGAGAAGAATCAGCACTGGACAGCTCCCTGAGGATTCAGCACTGGACAGCTCCTTGAGGAATCAGCACTGGACAGCTCCCTGAGGAATCAGTGCTGGACAGCTCCCTGAGGATTCCCTTAAACCATCGTAGCAGCAGAAGCTCACCGGATATCTTCGGAATCTGTGCAGAAACGAAATGGAACAGTTACTTTGGACTTGGTTACAGACAGGGTCACTAGAATTAGGCAGCAGGAGAGGTCCAAATTATGCAGCAGGTTTAGTAAATTAGGCAGCAAGAAAAGGCAAATTATGTGGCATAATGTGACAATGTGATATTATGTTGTCATTTTTAGGGTTGAGCGCACAAACGCTCCGTCCCTGTTGTAATCTCCCTTTGGACTTTTAACCACACCCATGTCACTCCTGTCACTTTCATTGTTTCTTGGGTTTGCATTTTAAAATCTGCTTGATTTCATTAGTGAAAGGCATGCATACATCATGCCTTTGTTGAGTAGCCATTTTAGCTATCGTTTTATACACGTTATTTTAGCAAACTAGGCCTGCCGTTGTGCACTTTAACCTGGATATAGTTATTCAGCTTTGTTTTATTATTTTAACATTAGCCACATTTGCGGTCTTGTTTTATTTTCTCTGTCTAGCTGTTCTTCGCCTAGGTCAGCACTGCGGGGGTCATTCTGACCTCGGCGGTAAAAGGCGCTTACCGCCGGTCAGAAGACCGCCATAACACCGCCGCGGTCGCGGTAAACCGCCACGGTCATTCTGACCCGCAACTGGCAAACCGCCAAAAACCCGACAACAACAAAAGTCCGCCACACCAACGGCCAGCGAAAAACTGGCGATGACCAAACCTCCACCGTCACGCCAACAGAAATATGACCATGCTATTCCGACTCACAAATCCCTGCAGCGGTCTTTTAACCGCGGTATTCCATTGGCGGTACACACCGCCGCGCTCAAAATACACACACCTTTACAAAACACAGCCACATTGGACAATTCAAAATACACACACCTGAGACACATACACACACCACTCCCACACACCCATTACAATATAAAACACACACCCACATCACCCACAAACCCTTATGACCACAATTGCGACTGAAGGCCAGAGAGAGACAGCACAGAATAGAGTACACCATCACACAGAGGCAAATCACAACATCACCCACACAATATCCACGCACAAAACACCATACACCACCACACTCACCACACTCTACAACACATACACCACCCCTCACCTCATCCACACCACCCCATGGCACCCCAAAGACACCATAGGTTTTCTGACGCAGAACTCAGGGTCATGGTGGAGGAAATAGTTCGGGTAGAGCCCCAGCTCTTCGGGACACAGGTGCAGCACACCACCATTGCCAGGAAGAAGGAGCTATGGCAAAGAATAGTGGACAGGGTCAACGCTGTGGGACAGCATCCACGAAATCGGGACGATATCAGGAAGCGGTGGAACGACCTACGGGGGAAGGTGCGTTCCATGGTATCAAGGCACAACATTGCGGTGCAGAAGACTGGCGGCGGACCCCCACCTACTCCCCCAGAATTTACAGCATGGGAGGAGCAAGTCTTGCACATCCTGCATCCTGAGGGCCTCGCAGGAGTAGCTGGAGGAATGGACTCTGGTAAGTCAAATCTTCACTACTTCATTCCCCCCACCCCACCTGCATGCCAAATCATACCCCCACCCTCACCCCCACACCCATCACACCAACTCCTTGCAAATGGCTCACCATCACAACCCACCCATCCCAACACCCAGCCCTGCATGCATCCACAAAGCATGGACACCCATCACCAAAGCATGCCCACTGCACATACCCATCTCCCCCACAAGCCACCGTCACAACAGCCCCCAGAAGGGAATGCCAGAACTGGGGTCCACGGCCACCCACCCATTGCACACTATGGCACACACAGAAGCAATAACCATACTCTTATACCCCTGCAGGACCCGAACGCCACCACACTGCCCAGGAGGGTCCAGAAATGTCAATCCCACCCCCAGAAGAGGCCCCCAGTGATGACAGCAGCTCTGTCTCCCTGGACCCAGATGACCAGCCCGGCCCATCGGGGACCTCGGGACAGTCGGTTCCCCTCACACAGCCACAGGCCACAGCAGACCTACCCCCCTCTAGGAACACCAGCACAGCTCCCACCCAGCGGGCCCATGCCTCTGTCTCCAGGACACGTCAATCAGCGGTGTGTCCACCACTACAGGGCTCCCAGGTTGACCCACCACCCCAACAACAGCAGGGACCTGGGGGCAGTGGTAGTGGGCACACGGTCCAGGGGACAGAGGCCCAGGGAAACAGGGGAACTGGAAGGGCTGCTGTGCGACAGGGGGGGGACAGGCCCAGGGAACCCACTCTCCACGAGGCCCTCACCTCCATCATGGGAGCATACCACCGCTCCCAGGAGACGATGGCTACGGTACTGGCCAGGTTCCAGGAGATCCAGGTACTGCAGGAGGAACAGTACACGGGGTTCAGGGAAGAAATCCGAGCCATTAGTTCCGCAATGGGGACCATTGTCGTGGCTCTTACCCAGATTGTCACCACATTGCGGGACCATGTGGCACCACAAAGGGCCCCTGTCACTAGCATGGACCAGGAACAGCCCACCACCTCTGCCGGCGCTAGTGGACAGGAGGCCCCCACACAACAACAGGCCACCAGAACCCCACCTCCTGCAGAAGAAGAACCACCCCGCAAGCGGTACCTGAGATCTAGGAAGAAGACAGAGTAGGATGCCAAGACCCCGCCAGCAAAGGATACCCCCTGATGTCATCCCACTGTCCCACATTGTCACCCTGTCCAACCTTGAACTGCCCCTGCTCCATCCTTCCACAGGCATATGGACAATGCACCTGTGGGACTGAAAAGCTGGACTCTGCCATGGACATTACTCCACCATCACCCATCACCGATTTTCAACCATGTCCCTAAATTTAGCACTTAAATAAAATCACTTATTGCACTAAAATTATCTGGAGTCTGCTTGTATTTTGAACAAATGTATTAGACATAACGGTGCCAAAATGATCAGTTACATTGTGATGACAACATACCACTGTCACACAGCTGTAGTCCATGGGCAAACAAAGCAGAGGTCACGCAGTGGGGCCCACATCTCTGAAAACGGAAGGGAAAGTCACAACTCAGTTAACATAAACTGGGGGGAAACTCAGACAGTAGAGAGGCAGGAGACTGTAAGTACATGTAAAATGGCGGTGTTGATTTGTACCTGTGTGTTATTGAAAATACTGTTGTATCACTGTGTCCCTGTTGTCTGTGTCGTCCCCGTCGTCTTCCTCCTCTTCACTCTCCACAGGCTCCACAGCTGTCACAACACCACCCTCTGGACCATCCTCCTGCAGGAAAGGCACCTGGCGTCGCAAAGCCAGGTTGTGAAGCATACAGCAGGCCACGATGATCTGGCACACCTTCTTCGGTGAGTACATTAGGGATCCACCTGTCATATGCATGCACCTAAACCTGGCCTTCAGGAGGCCGAAGGTTCTCTCGATCGCCCTCCTAGTCCGCCCATGGGCCTCATTGTACCATTCCTCTGCCCTGGTCCGGGGATTCCTCACTGGGGTCAGTAGCCACGACAGGTTGGGGTAACCAGAGTCACCAATTAGCCACACACCGTGTCTCTGTAGCTGTTCCATCACATAAGGGATGCTGCTATTTCGCATGATGTACGCGTCATGCACTGACCCAGGGAACTTGGCATTTACATGGGAGATGTACTGGTCAGCCAAACAGACCACCTGGACATTCATAGAATGATAACTTTTTCTGTTCCTGTACACCTGTTCACTTTCACTGGGGGGAACCAAAGCCACATGGGTCCCATCAATGGCACCAATGATGTTGGGAATATGTCCAAGGGCATAGAAATCACCCTTCACTGTAGCCAAATCGCCCACCTCAGGGAAAATGATGTAGCTCCGCATGTATTTCATCAGGGCAGACAACACTCTGGACAAAACCTTAGAAAACATAGGCTGAGACATCCCTGATGAAATGGCCACTGTTGTTTGGAATGATCCACTTGCCAAAAAATGGAGTACTGACAGAACCTGCACCAGAGGGGAAATCCCTGTGGGTTGGCGAATGGGTGACATCAGGTCTGGCTCCAGCTGGGCACACAGTTCCTGTATAGTGGCTCGGTCAAGTCTGTATGTCAGTATGACATGTCTTTCTTCCATTGTCGGCAGGTCCACTAGCGGTCTGTACACAGGAACATTCCTCCATCTCCTCGCAAGTCCCAGCGGACGGTGCCTAGGAAGGACAACATGGAGCACAGAGTCAAGCAAACCACAGGTACGTTCCCACAGCTTGCACAGTACACGATTCGCTATGCATTGAATGGCTTGTATGAGTGGCAATGCAAGGCCTAGGCCTGTGTGACGCAGTAGAAATTAAGCCATGCGGGCCCTTGAAATGGCAGCTGCCTGACCTGTGAAGTGTGACAATGGGATGTGAGGTCAATGCGCTGGCGTGGCACACCGTGGCGGTAGGCGGTCGAAGACCGCGGCGCAAAGCCGCATTGGTTAACATAGAACTCTATGGGTTTCAGGAGCCAATGACGAAGTGCGCCGGCAGTCGCAGTACGCACCGCCGCAGTACACACCGCCGCGGGTGTGACCGCCATTTTCTCTCAGCTTAATCACTCGAGACCTGATCATCCACAGGAGAGGACCTATACTGCAAGTGCTGCTGTGACCTCGGTCTGGAAGAGACAATGGCTGCTGCGACTGGGGAAAGGGCCCCTGCCTTCACTTCTGAAGAATTGGAGAATCTCGTGGATGGGGTCCTCCCCCAGTATGCGCTACTCTATGGTCCTCCAGACCAACAGGTTAGTACACTGGGACCATGCTTTGTGGGCAATGCCTGGGTTGAGTGGGGTGAATGAACGAAGGTGCGGAGGGGAGCGTATGAGGCATGCATCAAACGACAGATGAGAGCATGTGCCACATGGCAAGGGTGGGGATGGGGGGACACTCACATCGAGCATGCAGAAATGTTGATATTTTGTTTTCTCTCCCTGTACGTTTCTCATAGGTCAGCGCCCATCAGAAAGTCGACATTTGGCGTGCCATCGCCAAGGACGTCCGGACCCTGAGGGTCCACAACAGACGGGGCACCCACTGCCGCAAGAGGTGGGAGGACATCCGCCGCGGGAGCCGAAAGACCGCGGAGGCTCTGCTGGGGATGGCCTCCCAACGTAGGAGGGGTGCCACTCGTCTATTGACCCCCCTGATGTCTCGGATCCTGGCGGTGGCCTACCCAGATTTGGATGGGCGCGTGAGGACATCACAGCAGACACAAGGGGGTGAGTACAAGCACATTCTGCTATCTTAGCGCGCAGTGGAGGTGTCTGGGTGGGGGAGGAGGGAAGTGGGTATCCCTAGGCCAGGGCGATTTCTGTGGGCTAGTCCCCTCCGTAAGGCATGGCCCTGTGCCCCCGCCCTCCAGCTCTGTAGGGTGCCAAGTACAGCTATCCATGGCCTTGTGTCACCTATGTGTGCAGATGTCGTCCATTGGCTTGTAGGCCAAGTCTCACTGATTGAGTAGTGTACCCCAAGTGCGCGGCGTAGTGCAGGGGGGTTCTGTGTCTGTCCTCTCCGCCAACTGTGTTGCCAATGCATGTACTCAACATGTCTTTATTTCTCCCCCCCCCCCTTTTTTTGTCTGCTCTTCCTGTTCATGTGTGCATTAGCATCATCTGGCGGAGGAGAAGTGGCATTGGAGCACGAGGGAGCTGCATCTCACATGGCCCCGGAGGGCCAAGCAACGGACTCTGATTTCACCAGTGAGACGGAGGGCGAGGGGGGCTCCACAACGGGGACACGTGGAGACATCAGCGACACCAACACATCCTCGGAAGGGAGCTCCCTTGTGGTGGCGGCAACATCCGTGCCCACCGCAACAACAGGTACAGCCGCCACCCAGCGCACCAGCTCCGCCCTCCAAGCAGCCCCTCAGCGTTCGCCCCGTGCCCGCTCGCACACCACGGCGGGCATCTCCTTCGCCCCAGGCACCTCAGGCCCTGCCCCAGTTACCCCTGCTGCCCTCAGTGAGGAGGTCATTGACCTCCTCCGGACGCTCATTGTTGGGCAGTCTACCCTTTTGAATGCCATCCAGGGGGTGGAAAGGGAGGTGCATCGGAGCAATGCATACCTGGAGGGCATTCATTCGGGTCAGGCTGCCCATCTGCGATCGTTCAACGCTCTGGCCTCAGCACTGACGGCAGCCATTGTCCCTGTCTCCTGCCTCCCTCCTCCAACTCCCTCCACCCAGTCCCACTCCCCTGTCCCTCTGCCTATCCCAGACACACCTACAGACCAGCCTGCACACACCTCAACACCCAAGGTCACCTCATCCAAACATAAGCACCACACATCCCACAAGCATTCACACAAGCAACATCCACATGCAGACATACCAACAGCCACTGCCTCCTCTGTGTCCCCCTCCTCCTCGTCTCCCTCCTCCCTCCCTGTGACGTCTCCACTCACACTTGCATGCACCACTTCATCAGCCACTGCGTCCATCACCAGCACACCCAACAGAACACTCCGCACACATGCAGTCACCACCCCCACTGCCATTTACACGTCCCCTGTGTCCTCTCCCAGTGTGTCTGTCACCCCCTCTTCCAAACCACACAAATGCAGGCAGCCAGCCACCCAACAGCCATCCACCTCACGACAGCCTCCGTCACAAGCACCTGCACCCAACGACAGCACACTTGACTCTCCTACAACCACATCCTCTTCCTCCACTCCCATACCCACTGCACCTACCCTTCCCATTGCTCTTAAAAAGTTTTTCCTCTCCAAACTTAATCTCTTTCCATCACCTGACCCACCCCCTCCATCTCGTAAAAGTCCAATCAGCACCTCAGCCAGCACAAGCCCTGGACCTACAAGGACCATAGTCCAGGGATATTGGAGTCCACCACCTTCGAGGGCAGCTACATCGGCACGCAGTAAAGGGACAGCCAGACCACCCCCTGGGAAGAAATCCAAAAAAGGCAAGGGCCGGCGCAAGAGGACAGAGACGGCAGCCTCCACAGGCACCACCCTGGCTCAGTCAGGAAGTGGGGTGCCACCTGGCACATCTCCAAAGGGAGGCAAGGGACACAGAGGATCAGGCAAGGATGGCAGCACGGCCGACAAGTCCGGCAGCAGACAAGCTGCCCAGGAGGGCCCCACCAGACCCATTCCGGGGGTGAAGGAAGACACCCACGGGCACGGGACACCAGCACAGGAGGGCCCCGCAGGCGAGAAGTCGGATGGCGAGTGAACACCATATATTGGCCAGATCTGGTGCCCTGGAGACACATGTGAAGAACCGCTGAACAGGGCCCTTCAAGACAGGCACCGCTTAACAGGGCCCCGCCGTCTCAAGAACCGCTGAACAGGGCCCTTCAAGACAAGCACCGCTGAACAGGGCCCGCCGTCTCAAGAACCGCTGAACAGGGCCCTTCAAGACAAACACCGCTGAACAGGGCCCGCCGTCTCAAGAACCGCTGAACAGGGCCCCGCCGTCTCAAGAACCGCTGAACAGGGCCCCGCCATCTCAAGAACCGCTGAACAGGGCCCCGCCGTCTCAAGAACCGCTGAACAGGGCCCCGCTGTCTCAAGAACTGCTGAACAGGGCCCTTCAAGACAAGCACCGCTTAACAGGGCCCCGCCGTCTCAAGAACTGCTGAACAGGGCCCTTCAAGACAAGCACCGCTGAACAGGGCCCCGCCGTCTCAAGAACCGCTGAACAGGACCCTTCAAGACAAGCACCGCTGAACAGGGCCCCGCCGTCTCAAGAACCCCTGAACAGGGCCCCGCCCTCTCAAGAACCGCTGAACAGGGCCCGCCGTCTCAAGAACCGCTGAACAGGGCCCTGCCGTCTCAAGAACCGCTGAACAGGGCCCTTCAAGACAATCACCGCTGAACAGGGCCCTTCAAGACAAGCACCGCTGAATAGGGCCCTGCCGTCTCAAGAACCGCTGAACAGGGCCCTTCAAGACAAGCACCGCTGAACAGGGCCCGCCGTCTCAAGAACCGCTGAACAGGGCCCCGCCGTCTCAAGAACCGCTGAACAGGGCCCCGCCATCTCAAGAACCGCTGAACAGGGCCCGCCCTCTCAAGAACCGCTGAACAGGGCCCGCCGTCTCAAGAACCGCTGAACAGGGCCCTTCAAGACAAGCACCGCTGAACAGGGCACCGCCGTCTCAAGAACCGCTGAACAGGGCCCTTCAAGACAAGCACCGCTGAACAGGGCCCCGCCGTCTCAAGAACAGCTGAACAGGGCCCTTCAAGACAAGCACCGCTGAACAGGGCCCCGCCGTCTCAAGAACCCCTGAACAGGGCCCCGCCGTCTCAAGAACCGCTGAACAGGGCCCTGCCGTCTCAAGAACCGATGAACAGGGCCCTGCCATCTCAAGAACCGCTGAACAGGGCCCTTCAAGACAAGCACCGCTGAACAGGGCCCGCCGTCTCAAGAACCGCTGAACAGGGCCCTTCAAGACAAGCACCGCTGAACAGGGCCCTGCCGTCTCAAGAACCGCTGAACAGGGCCCTTCAAGACAAGCACCGCTGAACAGGGCCCGCCGTCTCAAGAACCGCTGAACAGGGCCCCGCCGTCTCAAGAACCGCTGAACAGGGCCCTTCAAGACAAGCACCGCTGAACAGGGCCCGCCGTCTCAAGAACCGCTGAACAGGGCCCTTCAAGACAAGCACCGCTGAACAGGGCACCGCCGTCTCAAGAACCGCTGAACAGGGCCCTTCAAGACAAGCACCGATGAACAGGGCCCCGCCGTCTCAAGAACCGCTGAACAGGGCCCCGCCGTCTCAAGAACCGCTGAATAGGGCCCCCCCGTCTCAAGAACCGCTGAACAGGGCCCGCCGTCTCAAGAACCGCTGAACAGGGCCCTTCAAGACAGGCACCGCTTAACAGGGCCCCGCCGTCTCAAGAACCGCTGAAAAGGGCCCTTCAAGACAAGCACCGCTGAACAGGGCCCTTCCAGACAATCACCGCTGAACAGGGCCCGCCGTCTCAAGAACCGCTGAACAGGGCCCCGCCGTCTCAAGAACTGCTGAACAGGGCCCTTCAAGACAGGCACCGCTTAACAGGGCCCCGCCGTCTCAAGAACCGCTGAACAGGGCCCTTCAAGACAAGCACCGCTGAACAGGGCACCGCCGTCTCAAGAACCGCTGAACAGGGCCCTTCAAGACAAACACCGCTGAACAGGGCCCTGCCGTCTCAAGAACCGCTGAACAGGGCCCCGCCGTCTCAAGAACCGCTGAACAGGGCCCTTCAAGACAAGCACCGCTGAACAGGGCCCGCCGTCTCAAGAACCGCTGAACAGGGCCCTTCAAGATAAGCACCGCTGAACAGGGCACCGCCGTCTCAAGAACCGCTGAACAGGGCCCTTCAAGACAAGCACCGCTGAACAGGGCACCGCCGTCTCAACACCGCTCCGCTGGGCCCTTCCTCTCAAGCACCGCTCCGCTGGGCCCTTCCTCTCAAGCACCACTCCGCTGGGCCCTTCAACTCAAGCACCGCTCCGCTGGGCCCTTCCTCTCAAGCACCGCTCCGCTGGGCACCGCCGTCTCTGCACCGCTCCGCTGGGCCCTTCCTCTCAAGCACCGCTCCGCTGGGCCCTTCCTCTAAAGCACCGCTCCGCTGGGCACCGCCGTCTCTGCACCGCTCCGCTGGGCCCTTCCTCTCAAGCACCGCTCCGCTGGGCCCTTCCTCTCAAGCACCGCTCCGCTGGGCCCTTTAACTCAAGCACCGCTGACACATTGGCAGAAGGGGCAGGCCCGGATCCGTGTCCGACAGGGCTGCACGATACACTCTGGGCACCAAGACTCCTCCAGTACCGCTGGAGTCTGTCATTCACTTGTGAGACTGTGGCTTTGCACTCCCCAGGATGGCACAGTGGGCAAGCCACCCACTGTAGGAACTTGTGAGACTGTGGCTTTGCACTCCCCAGGATGGCACAGTGGGCAAGCCACCCACTGTAGGGACTTGTGAAACTGTGGCTTTGCACTCCCCAGGATGGCACAGTGGGCAAGCCACCCACTGTAGGGACTTGAGAGACTGTGGCTTTGCACTCCCCAGGATTGAACAGTGGCCATGGAGGCCCCTCGTGGATCTGGTGTCGTGGACTCATGTGGCTGAGGTGCCCCCCCTTCCCTTCCCCCTGAGGTGCCTGTAGTTTTCCTATCTGATGCCCCTGCAGTGTTCTCTCCAATGGATTTGGGTCTCATGTGTGGGCTTTGCCCATGTGTTGAGGACCATTGACCCACGTACAATGACAGAAAGCCAATTTTGACGGGACAATGTACATATGTGTATATAGTTATGGGATGTTCGACTTACTTATTAACTTAGCCTTACAATATATTTGAATTCCAATAACATATTATTTTGTCTTTGCATTCTTCTGGGGGGTTTGGGGGGTGTCACTCTGAGTTGTTGCTCTGCATTGGTGTGTAGGTAGTTGGGGGGGGGTGTCGCGTATGTGTGTGCCCGTATTCTTTTCTCCTCCCCTCTCCCCTGTGTCGTAGGTGCAGTACTCACCGTTGTCTTCTGCGCCGGCGTTCGTGCTCCTGGTAGAGGAGCAGGTAGACAATTGCTGGTAGGATGTGTAATTCTGGTTCCATGCTGTCCAGATTCCTCGTGGAGTGTGTAGGGTGAGCGTTTTCCCGTTCGTAGTCTGTTTCCGCCGTGTTTTTATCGGCGGGCCTCCCGCCCAGGAAAAGGTGGCAGATTGGTAAGTTGTGATAGGGTGGGCGGTACATTGTCTGCCGCCTGTCTGTTGGCGGTGACCGCCGCGCTGTTTGTTTGTCCCGCCGTGGTGGTCGGAGTGTTAAAGTGGCGGTCTGTGTTGGCGGTTCCCGCCAGGCTCAGAATTCCATTTTTTGCACCGCCTGCCTGTTGGTGGGTTGGCCGCCACTTTAACATCGACTGCCAGGGTTGGAATGACCCCCTGCGTTCTTAAACAAGACATTTCTTTCACTCTGTGCTTTCTCAGGCTTCAGTAAGATAGGTTGCCTGCAAAAGTGGTTTGCTTTGTCTCCAATGTTCACAGAAACATACACACTCTTACGTGGGGATCCTTTCTTGGAACATCAGATGTTTTACTATAAAAACACTACTTTGACCAATGTACGTTACAGGGAAATTCCAGCCAGATGATCACGACTGTATGCTGATTGCTTCGCTGCAGCTGCTTGTGTAGACTACAGGCCTCTTGCTCAGGTATGAGAGATGATATCTTCCCAGGGGGAACCTGAAAGGCAGAATTAGAGCTTAACATGCCCTGCTACAATATATCTTAGGTAGGAACTATCTCTAAAAACCCTAGTGTCAGTATGGTAGCGTTATTCTTGTGTTTTACTCTTGTTGTCAAAATTGTAATCTTATTGTGCTTCATCATCCTAGTTATTGCAATACATGCTTTATTAGCTAAGATGCAGTTACTTCAATAAAACCTTATTGAACTATACTCTGCCTCTCATTGTCCTTGCATATGTGAGACTAATGTAACTGAGAGAAACGGATGAGATCTGAGTGACCACGATTCCCCTGACGAGTCATGTATATCATGCGCTCGGTAGCCCCAATCATCCCTGCTCTTGGGTGGAGATGAGGTACTGCTAGTTAGCCGGAATAAACCCAGATTAGGCCAACAGGTGTCACATGGTGTGGGATCAGACTCAGCCCCCCACAGTACAGGTGATTCTGCAGCCCAAATCCAGTAGTCTCATTAGGATAATGAGAACCTACGCAACACTTTTGCCAGTCTTTAGCCCTCCTCAAGCGCACCGGCCAACTACAGAAAACATACGAGACTCCATGTTTTCAGCCTGGTTTCTGCACTACTTTTTATTTTACACGCAGCACGATCGCGCTGGGTTTTACATAGCACGATCGCGCTCGGTTTTTTGGGTTTCAATTTTAGCGTGATTGCGCTCAGTTTTACATCGCACGATCGCGCTCGTTTTTTTTCTTTCAATTTATGTGGCAAGAAAAGTCTGGTTAGGAGTTTACAATGCCAATAGCTCTAACTCGAGCAAATGCAAGACCTGATGAATTGCAAATGCTTGTTACACTTGTTAACACTGTCTGAGCATCAGTTCCACCTTATTAGTACCACTCTAACATCTAAATATAGCAATAAGCTACAGAAGGGTGATCAGTTACCTTTTCCAAAGGACTTCCTCTATGTTGCAACACCTGTCCCTGCATTTTTAGTAACTTTTGAACTGTTTGAGCTAAAAACAACTTTTTGTGTGAAAATCTGCAGATTATGCAGCAGATGATGAATTATGTGACAAATTTGGCAAATCTATAACCATGCAAAAAAACACTGGTGCGGCACATTTGCGTAATTCTATGTACATGTACAAGTGCTTGTTAGGAAAGACCAGACAAAATATTGACCTTTAGAACTTTTGAGATTAACTCCTGATGACTGAATATTAGTGTAGCAAGGACCCTGCACCAAAGACAGTTTAAGAAGAAAAAAAGTTATGTTAAAATGTTTGTGTGTATTACTATTGCAATGCACAATGTTTCAGTTATCTGGCCATCTATTACAAAGGGTGGGTTACATAAAGACACATGAAAATCATTGCATTGCCGTACTCACTGGAGAGTCTCACAAATTAGAAAAAGTTGAGAATTGCGTTGCAGAGAAAACATTTATTTTGGAAATTACTCAATTCAAAAGAAACCCTGAAAGATTCTTGAGAGGAGGAAGAGGAAGCACCAGATAAATGGAACACAGGGAAACTGGAGAAAAACATGAGTAGAGGACACCAAACCGAGCAGCAGGTGGCATTTTGACTGCAGTCCACAACTGGAGCATCAACACACTCTTTCTCAAACCATTCTTCTTTCCTCTAATGGGCAACTCACGACTATTGGCTTTCAAGACTGTGGTTGCGGGAGCCCAAGAGAGAAATTGGGAGCAGGTAACATGTTGATCTAGCTTGCATCAACGGACCAAGCACAACAGGTTGGTGCTTATTAGATCTTGACAGATTAAGGGTCTTTTGTCTTCACTTGAGTAGCCCATCCAGAAAGTGCAGGTGAAAGCCAAGGGCAGAGCTTCACACTTATAGTGCTTGTGTTCTCTGTACTTCTGCTTGGACTAAGCATCATCACTACCTGCTGTCAGATTCATCAGCTTATGCAAAGCATCTATCTACTCAGTAAAAAGAAGATGAAGTTATGAAAGGTAACCACCTAAAACCAGTTCCTGAACTATAGACAATGGATCCACATCTCCTGTTTGGAAACCATAAATTAAAGAGGAACACCAACTTTCCCACTTTATTTTAATCCCAATCTGCTTGATTGACCAATGTCAACCCTGATACCAGGGAGAGTATTCAACGAGTTGCTAGAATCCAGTATTACACTCGCTGATAGCCAGCATCCCAGGGAGTAGGGGACAATGCCTAAAGTCCCATAGGAGCTGTCTACTCACAGAGTAGGAACCAGGCCACCAAGTATGGGAAGAAGAGCAGCTCAGAAGAAGCAGATTGCCAAGGGAGTGTCAAAACAAAGACCAAACTAGAATGTCTGGTGATCCACTACTGTGCCCACTCCAGTGACCACCACAGAGGATGACAGAGGGCCTGTGCTGACTCTCCCCTTGCCACATCCCGAGGACCTCTCTCAAGTGGGCAAAAGGAACCCCATAACCAAAAGTGTTTGCTACTACATATCCACAATGCCTTTTGCAGTCTTCACTGACTGCTCTCCTCATGTGAACAAAGGTTACATGCCAATGCTTGGATAACCCGAATTCAACACACATTCGGTAATCATCTGTGCCTGAGCACATTGATTTTTAAGTTGGCTAAACTTTCAAATATAACTGCAGCCAGCATAGGAGAACTGCATAGTCAAAATGATGGACTGACCAATGAGCCACAGAATAGAGGAAAGCTGATCCACTTCATTATAGAGGGCCTGCACCAGGCCTTAATTCTAAGAGTTTTTCTTTCTCTGTGCAGTGAACCTTGTAGACGCTGTAATTTCCATCTTGGTAGTCTTTTCTCTATGTACCATATTGCATTTTGGTGTGATTGAAGTGCTTCTCTTTTCTTAAAAAGAAAATTAGTGGGCGAGATATTAATTTATTGTGCCTATTGTTCAACTGCTTGAATATTATGTTGCCCGATTTTGATGTTGGCATGTTGATACTGACTGGATGTAGACACTGCTACTAAGACACAGACACTAGAACACTAACACATGGGCATTAACAATGGCATGGAAATGTTGACATGAGAATAATGACATTGGGATATTGATATAGATCATTGGTATCAACACTGACAATGGTACACTGGCAGAGGGCAAATATTGATGTTCGGTCAAAGGCAGGATGCTGTGACACTAGGAGACTGACATAGGTGCACTGAGATACTTGACGCTTTACACAACACCAGGACAATGACACAACACAGGTACAATAGCGCAAGGACACTGACTGGGGCACACACCACTGGAAAATGGCCTATACCACTGACCTAGGAATACTGACACAAGAATACAGACATGGAGTCACTGACATAGGGTCACAGGCATTGGCACTGATACTGGGACACTAACAAGACCATTGGGTACTGCTGCAGTGGCCCTGCCTGGGTACTCAAACACTGTCATAAAAAAAAAAGAGTACACTGACACAGAGACACTGAAAGTAACATGGGGAAATTGACATTGGGATGCAAAGTCTGGCACATGAAAAATTATATAGAAGAACTGACATGGGGCATTGGCAGTGGGACACTGACTATGAGACGTGAGTGGATGAGGAAATAGGGATGCTGACCCGGACACCAAAAACAAACACGGAAAACAAACAGCGGACACTGACACATATTCACTACCACTGACATGAGGACATTGACCCAGGATCCCTGACAAATGCTGAGACAAGTGCACCAATACTGGAAAAATGACACAGAGAAGTTACAACAATGGCACTAGAAAATGACTCAACACATGGACACCAGCATAAAAGTACTGATACTAGGTTGCACTACAGCACCAACAATGACGCACAGAAACTGCCAGGGAGGCACCGACACTGGGACATCAACGCTTATACTGAAGACTGATGGGCGCACCCACATTAGAACGGTGATACGAGGACAAGGTCACAGACATTGACATGGAATCTTGGCACTGGGACACTGACACAGGGACACTGAAGTCGGCAGAGGGACACATAGGCCCTCATTTTGACCCTCGCGGTCTTCTGACCACGAGGGTAAATGTCGCGGTCCCACCACCAACAGGCTGGTGGTGCAGACCACCCCATTATGAGTGCGCAGGTTGGCCTCTGCCAACCCTCCACATCTCCACTCATACCGCCATGGAGGTCGGAACCGCCGGGCCGGAGATGATCATCTCCAACCCGGCAGTCCACAGAAGACCGCTGTCTATATTAGGAGCCAGCTTTCCGCCATGGTTTCCGCAACGGTAGCACTGCCACGAAAACTATGGCGGAAAGGCTGCCAGTGACAGGGAATTTCTTCCCTGTCACCAGTAGATTGCTCACCTATGCCCCCCCAGCAAGCACTAGACCCCCCTTCACCCACAACGCCCCAACACCCAAAGCCCCCTTCAGCAACAGCGCCCCTTCGGCCCCACACCCCCTTCCCCGCATACATGCACACAGACACCCACATGCACCATGCATACACCCATTCACCTACACTTACAATAACAAATTCACTCACATGCATCCACTCATTCACAACATTCATACATGCATTCACTCACACACATCCAAACATGCATTCACAACAACATTAATACACGCATTCACTTCAACATTCATGCACGCATACTAACATCCATTCAAGCACACATACTCACACCCATCCCAACACGCACACGCAAACACACATACTCACACGCAGGCAAACACACATTCACCACAACACTTACACCTGCATACACACTTACATGCAGTCATGCACTCACCTCTACATTCAGACATGCATACAACCACACATTAATACATTCATGCACACAAAACGCACTCATACATGCATACACAACACCTCCCACCCTCCCACTCCCCTCCTCTCCCTTGTCAATGATCAACTTATCTTGTCCGGAGAGGAGGTCGTCCGGCAGAGAATGGGAAAGGGCGCTTCCATCGCCGGCAGCTCCCACCAGCAGGACACCGCCAGGCCGTATTATGGCATGCGATTTTGGCGGTCTTCATGGAAGACCGACAAAGTTGTAATGAGGGCCAAAGTCATTGGTACATCGTCACTCATACAGGAACATAGACATTAGGACTCTGATATAGGGACACTGACACATGGACATTGTGACGTAGATTTAGAAACTTACACTACAACATTGATACTAGAACATGGGGATATAGGGACACGGGTTCACAGAGGCACTAAAAGGTACACAAGGTCATTCACACTTGGACAAGAAGAAACACAGAGATTAATGCAGTCATGTTATTGTGTTGTCCTTTTGTTCTATTGTTGCATTCTATTTTTTGGAAGATGCATTCACTTTTTGAGTTACATCGATTGATTTACAGACTTCAACACATGCGGCTACTATTCCAGCCAATAAGCAGTTTATTCTGTTAGAGCCACTGAACAGACGCACACCAATGCCCAAAGATGGTGGCATACTACTCTCGCGCTAAAGACCATGCCTTAAACAGTGCTACTGAACTCACTTCTTGTGGTGAGGCTATACAGGATAAAGCAACAGTCGTTTACAGCAGCACTGCCAGCTAGCAAAGAAGTAAGTGATTTCAAATCAGACTCACACGTTAATATCACTGAAAGGTACCCATGCATCTTCCATCATTTAATAGATTGTCAGCATGCGTGCACACTCTATGATGCCAGCCATGATGCTGCCAGTACTCAAAACTTTGAGAGGTGCTTTCAGAACACAATTTTACGCACATTTCCTTAAATACCTAATGACACTGTCCTATTGTGGTTTTAAACATCACCATTGCATACTGTTGGACTTTTGGCCATACGCATGGTCATCCCTAGTCTTTTTGCCTCCTTCCTCCTGGTTTTTCTGACCTTTCGCTGTTGGCTCTAGGACTCTGAGCACTTTATCACTGCTGACCAGTGTTAAAGTGCAGGTGCTCTCCCATCTAAAGTTGGTATGATTGGCTTATACCTGATTGGCATATTTAATTTACCTATAAGTCCCTTGTACAGTGGTATCTCTATACCCAGGGCCTGTAAATTAAATACTACTAGTGGGCCTGCAGCGCTGCTTGCGCCACCCACTGAAGTAGACTTTCAAACCTGTCTCAGGCCTGCTAGCGCAGGGCCTGTGTGCGCAGTTTTCTGCCACAGGGACCTGGCATCTAAATTTACTTGCCAGGCCCAGGACTCCCCTTTTACTACATGTAAGTCACCCCTAAAGTACGCCCTGTGGGCAGGGTGCCATGTATGTAGAAAGGCAGGACATGTGCCATATTGCATGGCCTGTCCTGGTAGTGACAAACAGCCTAACTTGGTGTCTCACTGCTGTGAGTGCTGCCTTCTCATAGGATTGCATTAGAAATGCCCTGCCTTATGTGTAGGGGTATTGTCTGATTTATGAGGGCTAGCGTAGGCGTGTTTGGTATGGTTGTGATGGTGATAATAAATACTGCTTACTGGTGTGGGTGTATTTTTTATTACTATCACAGAAATGCCACTTCTAGAAAGTGCGCATTTATCTGTGCTTATGATTCTGGTGTTTTGCAGCTTGACTCCAATCCACGTCTGGGCAGAGTGACAGTTGGGGCTTTGTGCATACTTTTCAGACAGCCTGTACACAGGGAGGGTGGAGGTGTCACTGAGGTGCATCTACATACTGAATAGTCTCCCTGGGCTGAGAGAAGGGAGAGGCGGGGCACACCTACATTTGTAAAGGCTGTGCCCTGGCCTCACACAATAGGGTCGTTAACCCCCCACTGATGTTTGGAGCCTGTGCTGAAAGGAGAGAGGGGGCACTCCCAGAACCAGTTGTAACTGGCTGGAACCTCCTCTCCCTGTCATTGTAAAACACTGTAAAAAAAGGACTATAAGTACAGGGGAATTTTCCCCACAATTTGAACATTCTTGGAACTTGGAACTGGACACAGAACGCTGATGAATGGACTCACCAGGAAACCGCCATGGACTGCTGCTGCTGTGCTGACCTGTGACCTGCCTGGTCACTAGGAGGAACTGCCACCATCTGCACCCTTTGTGCTGGCCTGTAGCTGAGCCCACCAGCCCTGTGCTCCCTCTTGTTAAGTTGTTCCCAGGGGCAGGGTGCTGTGGCCCCTGACCCCTGCAACGATCTTCTACATCTTTGACAGGATGCTGGAGGAGAAACAGGCATTCTTTTAAGTGCTGGGCTGCTGATGCACTATAACGCTTGGAAAGCGCTTTTCTTTTCCTAAAAGAAATCACCGCCGCAGCCCTGGCTTTTAAATTGTGCCCTTGCGCTTCCTGGAGCGCGTTTCTGCTGAGAGGAAATCACCGCCGCAGCCCAGGCTGCATAATTTTCGGAAGCGCTGTGAAAAGCGCTTCGTGAAAGAAAATCACCGCCGCAGCCCGGGGAACTTAATTCTGTAAAGCGCGAGGATCGCGCTCCGTTCCGTGCCCCCGGGGCACAAGAAATCCACCTGGGACGTGACAAGGAGCAAGCCTGCTCCTAGCGGTGCCCCCGGGGTAGGGATCGCTCCGAGGAGCGCCCCCGGGGCACCGGCCGGCCCGACCGGGTGCCGGCGTTGTGTGCGAGCAGGAGGGAGAGGAGGACGCCTCTCCCTCACCTGCTCCAGCCCCGGAGGGCTCTCTCGGCGCGTGCGGGCGGGGCAGCAGCCTCATCGGAGGCTCGCCCGTGCCGCCGGCTTTCTGGTGGGCCCCCTCGTGGGCCCAGGGCAATTGTGAAGGGGTCTCCCCTCTGAAAGGGCCAGCGGAGGCCCCGGGAGACCCCAGGAGTTTGCGGGCCCCCAGAGGGGCCTGTTCGCAGAGTGGAGGGGGTGCGTGGCGCCCCCCTCCAGATCCTCAGGATTTCCCTGACCTTGGCCCCCCACAGGAGGGCCGGTGGAGGCCCGGGGGGCCCCCAGTGATTACGGGTCCCAGGAGGGGCCCGTCAGGAACGCTGAGAGGGTGCGTGCCGCCCCTCTTTGGCCCAAATATGCACAGGAGGCCCCCGTTTTGCGCAGAGGAGCGCCGGGGGCCCCATTGGTTGTTTAGGCACTGGAAGTGCCGCCCCAGTATTCGTTTTAGGCACTGGAGGTGCCTTTTCATCATTTTTCAGGTACTTTAAAACGGACTAATGTAACGTTGATTTAAAGTTCTTTTTACAGACTTTGTAATTATGTTATATTGCCTGCCTGTCCTATGATGTGTTTACATATGTGTGCACATGTTCCTTTTATGGGCATGACTTGCTAATATGTTTGCTTAACTTGCCATAGGTTTTCTAATGTTCCTACTATGGGCGTTTTATGATATTCTTATGACAAGTGTGCTAATGTGATAACGTGTTTCCTGACTACTGCTTATGTTGCAGAATACTGAGTAACCTGTGTGTTATGTGTGACTACTGCTAGTTTGCAGAGTAACTAATGTGTAACGTTCTGACAACTGCTAAGGTAGCAGGATAGTACTGTTATGTGATGTTGGTCTAATAATTACGTGGTGTACAATACAGTGTATTTTCATATAATCTGGTGTTGTGTTTCCTTTGTGGTGGGGATATTGCGTCACATGTATGTGTGTGTTGTGCAAACGCTTTACGCATTGCCTCCGGGTTAAGCCTGACTGCTCGTGCCAAGCTACCAAGGGGGTGAGCAGGGGTTATCTTGGACGTGTAACTCCCTTGCCCTGACTAGAGTGGGTAAGTTCTGCCTGGCTGAGGTGCATACCCTAGCCAACCAGAAACCCCATTTCTAACATTGGAAGTCAGCGGTGAGGATAGGACTTGCGCTTGCACAATACCATTGTGACTCATTATTTCACTACAAGGATTGCGTTTAGACCATCACATGTTTGGCTTCTCTTAACTTTCTCTCTTTGGTCATTTTTCCTGTTTTCAGTTCTCACGCTTGGGTATTGTGGTTGTCACAGTTGAGTTATTTGTACCTTTTCAAGATGGGGCTTACCTTTGATTTAGAGGACCTGCCGTTTTACACGCAGGAGGAATTAGAGGGGTTCTGTAGAGAGAGAGGGCTGCCTGTAGAAGGGGACCTCAGGAGATCTCTGAATTTCTTTGAAAGGTTTGTGACATTTACCCAGGGAGGGAGTGTGCTTAGGGGGTACCCAGAGGATCCTGAGTGTAGCGAGGGTTCCCAATGGGAGGGCTCCCAGACCTCATCCCTAGAGAGTGGTAGAGAGACTGATCAGGAGGGTGAGAATGACCGGTTGGGGACGCCAGTTGACAGGGAAGGCCCCAGTGATAGGGAGTCCCTTGCTGGGCCCAGAGTAAGAAGCAGGGCTACCTCTCATTCCATGACGCCTGATGAGCTAAGAGATAGGCGGGAAGAGAGGGACCTGAAGTTGCAGTTAGCGCGCCTAGCTGTTGAGGAGAGAAGGGCTGAGGTAGAGAAGGCCTTAGTACAGGAGAGAATGGCAGAGGCAGAGAGGGCCTTTGCCAGAGAAAGACTCGCTCTAGAGCGCAGTCTGAAGGTTCTGGACTCACCAGCGCTGCAGGTGGAGTCCAGTGGTGGCAGCAATGTACAGTGCTGTAGCAAAGATGTTCCTCACATACCCATAGATCTGGTACCTAGGTTCCAAGAGGGGGGTGACATACGTCAGTGGTTAAAGGAATATGAGAAGGCTCTGGTAGAGCGCAGGATCCCTGAGAAGGATTGGGGAACTGGCCTAGGGAGTTTTATTCCTGAGGAGGGGAGGGATGCCCTACTGACTCTAGAAGAGAGTGACAGGGAGGGGTACTCCGCTGTGAAGAACGCACTGATTGTGAAGTATGGTTTTTCCCCTGAGGAATACAGAAAAAGGTTTAGGGGTGGTAAGAAACTGTCCCACCAGTCTTGGGAGGAGTTTGTGGAGGATTGCTGCCTTGCACTAGATGGATGGGTGAAGGGTAGCACAGTAAACAATTTTGAAGGGCTGTTTAATCTGATTCTCAGAGAGCACCTGTTTCGTTGTTGTTTTTCAGAGTTACGCCAACACTTGTCAGTGTGTGAGCTCTCTGACCCCAGGGAGCTTGCAAAGGAGGCAGACTTCTGGTTGCGTACCAGAGGGTCTGGTGTGACATTAGGGGGTGTTCCTAATGAGAGTGGTCTAGGTGTTTCCCAACAAGGTGTGGTGGGAAAGGAATGGAGTGTCCCAGGTAGGTCCCAGTGGACTGGGATGGGTGAGGGACCCCATGTCCCGTCTCTGAGGAGAGGGAATGGGGCTGGGCTGAGGCCCAAGGTGCCCAAGATACCGTCCCAGGCCCCTGAAGGTTCCATGAGTGAACGCCAGGAGGTGAGCCTAACCTGTGCCATAGGGCCAGCTGTTCAGAAGGATCCCATTTTGTCATTAGGACTTAGGCGGGTGGCTGGTGATAGCGTTCCGCCGGTCCTGGTGTCTGGTAGTCTCGCTCTACAGCGGAGGAGGCGGAAATCCAGGCATAGGGTTGAGAGGGGGCTGCGGGCCCCAGTGGAGAACCTGGAGGGTCAGGGGTTAGCTCTGAGAGCAGAGCCCCCCAGGAATGACCTTGGTGAGACCATTTCTGGGCTGGGGGGAATCCAGACTCTGTCAGATGGGCAGAGGTCAGGAGACCTGCGCCAGCCAGACTCTTGTATGGCCCTTGGGGAAAGTGTTTCCCTTGTGGGGGGTAGGTGTGCCCCCCAGGAAGTCCTGGTGCGCCAGGCAATGATTCAACCGCAGGGTGGTGACTCTGGGTTGGATGATCAGGTTCAGGGGGTAAACTCTGACCTGATGGGGAGTACGTGTGCTCCCAAGGAAGTCCTGGTGCGCCAGGCAGTGGTTCAACCGCAGGGTAGTGACTCTGGGTTGGATTGCCAGATTCAGGGGGTAAGCTCTGATCTGGTAGGGGGTAGGTGTGCTCCCAAGGAAGTCCTGGTTCGCTGGGCAATGGTCCAGTCTAAGGGTGTCGTCCCTGGACTAGATAGACAGGTTCAGGGGGTAAACTCTGACCTGGTTGGGGGGGCGGTTAGTGCGCTCACCTCCCCGTGTGAAACTTCTGGTGGCTTCTCCCGAGGTGGGGAGATGCAGGACTCTGGAAGTGGGGTTCAGGGAGGGGGAAGCCCGCCCTGGACCCCGGTGCAACCCAAGGGTGTCGTCCCTAGGTTGGGTGGTCAGTCGCCAGGTAGTGATCCTGGGCTGGCGAGAAAGTTGTGCAGGGCTGCTGTACCCAGCACCCTGGCAAGTGTGGATTCTGGTGATACCCCTCCTAGGAGAGGAGGGCGGGATCCTAGAAGGAGGGGTAGAGGGAGGAGAGCCTCGCCTCTAGCCCCTGTAGAACCTATGGGTGCGGACCCTAGGTTGGTGGATCAGTGGCAGGGTAGAGCCCCTGAACTGATCGGAAATAGAGTGGAGACAGGTTGCTTTGCACCTGGGGCTACCGCCCCCCACTCATTATGGTTTCAGAGACCAGAGGCTCCTAGATGGCCTGGGGCCTGGTTCTGGCCATTGGCAGCTAGAGAATCCCCGTGGGTTGGTCTAGGCTGCCTGGGACGCATTGACAGAGAGATCCCAGTGGAGTCAGGAAGGCGTAGAACTGGAACATGCCCCTGCTGTTGTGGGCCTGGGTCCTTGTTCTATCGCCCCAATCAGGAAAGTACATCAAGGTATTGATTGTTCTCCCCTGGATTTTGGCTGGTAGGGGGTTGTGTTGGACTTTTGGCCATACGCATGGTCATCCCTAGTCTTTTTGCCTCCTTCCTCCTGGTTTTTCTGACCTTTCGCTGTTGGCTCTAGGACTCTGAGCACTTTATCACTGCTGACCAGTGTTAAAGTGCAGGTGCTCTCCCATCTAAAGTTGGTATGATTGGCTTATACCTGATTGGCATATTTAATTTACCTATAAGTCCCTTGTACAGTGGTATCTCTATACCCAGGGCCTGTAAATTAAATACTACTAGTGGGCCTGCAGCGCTGCTTGCGCCACCCACTGAAGTAGACTTTCAAACCTGTCTCAGGCCTGCTAGCGCAGGGCCTGTGTGCGCAGTTTTCTGCCACAGGGACCTGGCATCTAAATTTACTTGCCAGGCCCAGGACTCCCCTTTTACTACATGTAAGTCACCCCTAAAGTACGCCCTGTGGGCAGGGTGCCATGTATGTAGAAAGGCAGGACATGTGCCATATTGCATGGCCTGTCCTGGTAGTGACAAACAGCCTAACTTGGTGTCTCACTGCTGTGAGTGCTGCCTTCTCATAGGATTGCATTAGAAATGCCCTGCCTTATGTGTAGGGGTATTGTCTGATTTATGAGGGCTACCGTAGGCGTGTTTGGTATGGTTGTGATGGTGATAATAAATACTGCTTACTGGTGTGGGTGTATTTTTTATTACTATCACAGAAATGCCACTTCTAGAAAGTGCGCATTTATCTGTGCTTATGATTCTGGTGTTTTGCAGCTTGACTCCAATCCACGTCTGGGCAGAGTGACAGTTGGGGCTTTGTGCATACTTTTCAGACAGCCTGTACACAGGGAGGGTGGAGGTGTCACTGAGGTGCATCTACATACTGAATAGTCTCCCTGGGCTGAGAGAAGGGAGAGGCGGGGCACACCTACATTTGTAAAGGCTGTGCCCTGGCCTCACACAATAGGGTCGTTAACCCCCCACTGATGTTTGGAGCCTGTGCTGAAAGGAGAGAGGGGGCACTCCCAGAACCAGTTGTAACTGGCTGGAACCTCCTCTCCCTGTCATTGTAAAACACTGTAAAAAAAGGACTATAAGTACAGGGGAATTTTCCCCACAATTTGAACATTCTTGGAACTTGGAACTGGACACAGAACGCTGATGAATGGACTCACCAGGAAACCGCCATGGACTGCTGCTGCTGTGCTGACCTGTGACCTGCCTGGTCACTAGGAGGAACTGCCACCATCTGCACCCTTTGTGCTGGCCTGTAGCTGAGCCCACCAGCCCTGTGCTCCCTCTTGTTAAGTTGTTCCCAGGGGCAGGGTGCTGTGGCCCCTGACCCCTGCAACGATCTTCTACATCTTTGACAGGATGCTGGAGGAGAAACAGGCATTCTTTTAAGTGCTGGGCTGCTGATGCACTATAGCGCTTGGAAAGCGCTTTTCTTTTCCTAAAAGAAATCACCGCCGCAGCCCTGGCTTTTAAATTGTGCCCTTGCGCTTCCTGGAGCGCGTTTCTGCTGAGAGGAAATCACCGCCGCAGCCCAGGCTGCATAATTTTCGGAAGCGCTGTGAAAAGCGCTTCGTGAAAGAAAATCACCGCCGCAGCCCGGGGAACTTAATTCTGTAAAGCGCGAGGATCGCGCTCCGTTCCGTGCCCCCGGGGCACAAGAAATCCACCTGGGACGTGACAAGGAGCAAGCCTGCTCCTAGCGGTGCCCCCGGGGTAGGGATCGCTCCGAGGAGCGCCCCCGGGGCACCGGCCGGCCCGACCGGGTGCCGGCGTTGTGTGCGAGCAGGAGGGAGAGGAGGACGCCTCTCCCTCACCTGCTCCAGCCCCGGAGGGCTCTCTCGGCGCGTGCGGGCGGGGCAGCAGCCTCATCGGAGGCTCGCCCGTGCCGCCGGCTTTCTGGTGGGCCCCCTCGTGGGCCCAGGGCAATTGTGAAGGGGTCTCCCCTCTGAAAGGGCCAGCGGAGGCCCCGGGAGACCCCAGGAGTTTGCGGGCCCCCAGAGGGGCCTGTTCGCAGAGTGGAGGGGGTGCGTGGCGCCCCCCTCCAGATCCTCAGGATTTCCCTGACCTTGGCCCCCCACAGGAGGGCCGGTGGAGGCCCGGGGGGCCCCCAGTGATTACGGGTCCCAGGAGGGGCCCGTCAGGAACGCTGAGAGGGTGCGTGCCGCCCCTCTTTGGCCCAAATATGCACAGGAGGCCCCCGTTTTGCGCAGAGGAGCGCCGGGGGCCCCATTGGTTGTTTAGGCACTGGAAGTGCCGCCCCAGTATTCGTTTTAGGCACTGGAGGTGCCTTTTCATCATTTTTCAGGTACTTTAAAACGGACTAATGTAACGTTGATTTAAAGTTCTTTTTACAGACTTTGTAATTATGTTATATTGCCTGCCTGTCCTATGATGTGTTTACATATGTGTGCACATGTTCCTTTTATGGGCATGACTTGCTAATATGTTTGCTTAACTTGCCATAGGTTTTCTAATGTTCCTACTATGGGCGTTTTATGATATTCTTATGACAAGTGTGCTAATGTGATAACGTGTTTCCTGACTACTGCTTATGTTGCAGAATACTGAGTAACCTGTGTGTTATGTGTGACTACTGCTAGTTTGCAGAGTAACTAATGTGTAACGTTCTGACAACTGCTAAGGTAGCAGGATAGTACTGTTATGTGATGTTGGTCTAATAATTACGTGGTGTACAATACAGTGTATTTTCATATAATCTGGTGTTGTGTTTCCTTTGTGGTGGGGATATTGCGTCACATGTATGTGTGTGTTGTGCAAACGCTTTACGCATTGCCTCCGGGTTAAGCCTGACTGCTCGTGCCAAGCTACCAAGGGGGTGAGCAGGGGTTATCTTGGACGTGTAACTCCCTTGCCCTGACTAGAGTGGGTAAGTTCTGCCTGGCTGAGGTGCATACCCTAGCCAACCAGAAACCCCATTTCTAACACATACTATCACAAATAGTTGTATAGGTATAATACTCTTAAAAACACTGCAAAATGTTGCGTTCTTCAAAATCTCACCATATTGTGTCTTGTCTTTTAAAGATATAAAGACCACCCTGTCCAATCCCGGGAACGCATTTATAGCGCATTTGTTCCTTGGGGTCATGTCCCCCCGCCCCAAAACACCTATGCCTTGCAACGGCCCTGCCAAAGTCCACCCCTAAAATACCCATTTTATTTGGCATCAGGAACCATGAGTTGGGTTACTGTGACAAGT
Organism: Pleurodeles waltl; assembly: GCF_031143425.1. Classification (NCBI taxonomy): domain Eukaryota; kingdom Metazoa; phylum Chordata; class Amphibia; order Caudata; family Salamandridae; genus Pleurodeles; species Pleurodeles waltl. The sequence goes on along the minus strand of NC_090440.1, from coordinate 98,356,365 downwards.
GGATTGTAACTGCAGGGGCGGCAATCTGCCTCCCTTTGCACACCCCAATTTCTGCACTCACTGTACGCAGTACAAGATGCAGCCAAAAAACGAGCCTAAAAGAGATGAACGTGTGGCTCCCTGAGGGAGACTTTGCATAATGCTTTAGTGTCTGTGATGTGGGTGGTGGGCTTTTAAGACAGCTGGTAAATAGTAAAATAAAAAAAAGCTGCTTGCAATAGAAAGGTTGTTCGATTTCCCCGCTGGGCACACTTGAACCTGTTGTACTGTCACACTAGAGACGGTGTCTCTCTGCCCATTGTTCATTCCCACGGCGGCCGCCATCATTGAGCAGTGAGTCCTCGATAGGCCTCCATTCCAAGCGCGTCATGCTTCTCTCCTTATCTCCGAGGACCTGATCGAGGAGCAAAATCAATGGCTATTTTTCATCTTTGACAAAGTAATTAAGACTGTAGGGCCTTGTTAATTTACCCCGAATGGCTGTGCACTGAAGGATGCAGATTTATTGTCAGTTCTGGTTCAGGGCTGTGGGAGGATTATCGCACCAAACAGGCGCTGAGGTGTGTGGTGTGTGTGCGCGTGCAGATGATTGTGTTTGGGGGTCGACGAAGACAGACTGTGGAGAAAATAGACATTTATAGCAACACTTGCAGAGGTAAGCCACACTGTTTCTATGAATGGGTTTTACACTATAGCAGGGATACACTGAGCACTGTATAAATGCTAATGAGATAACACAAAAACGCTTTTGCATATACTTAAGGCACAAGTCCTAAAATGATATTAGAATGATCTACATAGCAAAGGCTAAGTGCAATGACATCACTAAGAGTGATGTTATATGAAGTGTGTAGTAAGGGTCACAGCTGATGAATATCAAAATGACGAGAGTCAATTCCTGTTACCATGTAATGAAGTTTGTTTCCAGATCAGACCCACAACCTCAGGAGCATCTGGTGACAATTTAAATGTCCTTGCAAGAGGGCCATGGGCCAGCACGCGCTCACAAACTGTCAGGCCAAAATATGCTAAACTGTAGCCAAACAAGGAAAAAAAACTCCAGTGTGGCCCAGCAACACTGCAAAACACGAGGCTCTGAACGTGAGAGCGAGGAAGTAAAGGTTAGCAGAGTCTAGTCTTCAAATTACCATAATATACCTCACAGAGATTAACCAAACAAAGGTAAATGCAGGTAAGTGAGAAATGTATATAAATAAATATACACGAATAAAGCTGCATAGCTCAAAGTGATATCACATACGTATCATACACCTTATTTTAAAGGGACTGGTCATTTTTGCAAAGCTGAGATGCAGTTTTTGTTGTATACAACATTTAAATGTCAATATAGGTTTTATGTATTCACATCTAAACCACATGTACACCTACTTGTCTATGAAAGCATGGCAAAACATAGACTGAAATTTAAAGAATAATATATGCATTTATTTAAATATTGAATATTATGAAATATCCAACAAACTTGCAAACCTGACATGCCATTAAACATATAGTAAGTAGTGGAGAAATTGCTTGAGAAGATGTGCACTCGTAAAGTTATAGAGTATATTTTCAACTCATCAAGTTTACATCTTTATGATCTTGTAGCCCACTCCTGGGCTATTCAAGGACAAGGGAGATTCTGTCTGGCAGATAGAAGTACAGGTGAGGGTATATGACAAAAAAGTGCAAAGACAGTCATCATTTCCAAATAAGAACACCTATGGTTTTGGAGCACATGCAATGTGTTGACACAAGTCTTTAGCTCTCAATAGAATAAAATGGTGGATTGTCTTACCATTTTAACAGGTACAACACTGAGGCCCTCATTACGAGTTTGGCGGTCCGAGGACCACCACAGTTGAGGTGGCAGTCGCACCGCCTCGGGCTTGGCGGAGAAGACTGCCCTATTATGACCATGGCGGCGTTCCCAATGGAATACAGCCAATACACCGCCAGTGCGGACGGTCTGCCTGGGGACAGCGGCAGACATCTCCAGTCCGGCGGGGACCATGTTACCGCCGAGCATATTACAAGGTTGCACACTGCCAGGATTTCTGGGGCAAGTCACCAAACCATCAAACCCCTGGCGGAAATCCAGGGTATAAAAGGAGACACTCACCTTCAGGAACACAGACACGTCCGGAGCAGCCATGGAACCTGAACTTGAAGTCTTACCACTGCTCCTGATGGCACTATGACTCCAGAACCAGCAACGGCCATGAAGACAACAACCGTAAGTACACCCACCTAGCACACACTGGAGGGAAGGCTATTAGTACACACGCACACACAACACATACAGCCAGAACGGCTAGGGATGGCCACACACACATGCAAACACCCATACCAACACACACACAAACAATACACACCACGGCCAACATACACATGCCATACACACACCACCCCACACACACACACCACCTCCACTGTCTAACACAATCATACACAACACCTCAGAATCACACAACAACACAACCGCACAACAACACAATAGTATTGGAAAGGAAGAACACAGCACACCTCCACATGACAACACATTCTGACAACAACACGTAACAACCGCACACAACCAATCAATACCAAAACACTGCCAAACAATGTGTCAGATGCCACACCACGTCCAAGAACACACAACACACATGACATATCCATCACTACACACATGGATGCACACACAACAACCACATAATGCCACACAACAAACACCATTACAAAACATCACACCAAGTAAAATGCACAGGTTAGCTACACAACTCATGCTACAACACAATCACATCACATATACATATCACACACAAACCAAATTGCACAAATACAACACATCCATGTTGAAGAAAAGGCCGGACATGTATGTAAGCATCAAAACCAACTTGTGAGTGGCCCATATATATTATATAGTAAAAGAAGATCAGCTGAACTATGTACAAAGTGGGCCAACTGCCAAGTCCAACATGTCCATGTACCCCAGGCACATATGGCAAGCGTCATTGCCCCAACTTGACTCCTGACTGCAAAGTGGCCTCCGCATGGTAGGGGCATCAAGGGGGCAGGCAGTCACCTCAGGGGTGAGGGGGGATGGTGGAGGTGGGGGTTAAGGCTTGGGAGGGGAGTCCTTGGGCTTGGGTTCTGGTTTAGGGGGAGGAGGGCTTGGCTTTCTGTTTTGTTTTTGGGTCTGGCTCCTTCACTTTGGACTTGGGAGGTGTGACCTTGGATTTAGGTGGAGTTGATTTTTTAGCAGGGTGATGTGGGAAACCACGGGGTGGGAGGGTGATAGGGAAGAGGGAAAATTCATACAGGAATCTTTTCTTAGTGACACAAGGGCGGTCATGGGAAAAGCGTTTGGGAGTGGAGCGGGAGGGAGTGGTTGTGAGGCTTGTTCTTGTAGGTGTCTTGAGTACAGGTGCGTGGGATGAAGGCATGTGTGTGCTGGGTGTCTCTTGGGTGGTTGAGTGCCGGCGTATTGGTGTTTTTTGGAGGAGGAGGGGATGAGGTGCAGGGAGTTGCCATTGTGGATGGGTGACTGTCTGTTGGGGTGGTGCCTGCAGGTAAGGTGGATGTGCTGCACGTGGGGGTATTGGTAGTTGTGGTGAGTGCGCATGTGGTGAATCGGGTGGATGTATGCGGGTCTGGAAGTGTGGTGACTGTGGGTATGATGGGACTTGTGGCTGTATCAGGTAGTGTTAGTGCTGTGGCAGCATGTGTGAGTGGTGTAGTGTCTGTGAAGACGAGTGGTGTGGGGGTCAGTGTAGGGACTGGATGTTGTGTGTGCAGGTGGGTGTTGTCTGTGTGCATGCCGGTGGTAGGTTTTGTGGTGCTTGTGTTTGTCACTGCGAAACGTGTCTGTTGAGGTGGGTGAATGACAGTCTGACTGTGCGTTCTGGCTGGGTGTGGGGAGAGTGGTGTGGGATTTGGCTGAGGTATCTGGAGGGGGGACAGAAGACAAAGGGACACTGGCTGCTGTCAGTGAGGAGGCCAGAGCCTGAGAAGATCTCTGCAGGTCAGACAGGGCAGTGTGAATGCCTTCCAGGAACGCTTTGCTCTGCTGTACCTGAGCTGCCAGTCACTAGATGGCATTCATGATGGTTGTCTGGCTCACAGAGATGGACCTCAGGAGGTCAATAGTCTCCTCACTGACAGCAGCAGGGCTGACTGGGGCAGGGGCAGAGGTGCCTTTGGTGAAGGAGACACCCACCCTCCTGGGTGAGCGGGCACGGGCAACTGAGTAGCGAGCAACAGGGAGGGCGGGTGCTGGTAAGGGGGGTGGCGGACAAGGATGGTGCTGGGCTGATCCCAGATGGGTCTGCCACCTCAAGGGAGCGTCCATCGGAGGAGGAATCTGAAGCTGTTGTAGATGATTCAGTCTCTCCTGTGGCACTCCCCTCGCTCTCCGTCCCACTGGTTCCCACGGTTCTGCTGGTATCAGCCTCCTGGGTCCCATGGGCTGCTGCTTCCCCACTCACCGGTGCCCCTTCTTCTTTGCCTGATGATGCTGATGCATACAAAGACAGGGGAGGAGAGAGAGGGAGGGAAGGAGAGAGAGAAAGATAGGGTGCAAAAGGGTCAATACCTACCTACCATTTACACATATCAACATGTACATTTCTTCTAATATATAATGGCAGGCCATGCCATGACAATGACACACCATTTCTGCAATAACACATTGGGTAAATCAAGATGCAATGCTAAAAAAAACTGATATTGAGGGAACATATTGACTAAGTAAAATGGTCATGGCTGAAACATTGATAGGAGCATAGTAATTGCAAAGGAATGTCATGCATCATGATTAGACTCCAGGGACCTCCCAGGGGATCCACCACATCTAGTACCATACCATTGTTGGAAAGGCAAGTCCTCAGAAGGATTGCTTCAAGAAGAGATTTTGCTGTGCTATTTGGCCACATGAAAAGACACGTAGCTGAATGCCATGGTTGTTTCCCTACCCATTTCCTACACTTTTAAGTCAATGTATGTAAGCATGCTAAGCTACAATACCCAAAGTCCTGTCTCATTGAGGCCATACATGTAGTGGGCCCCTGATGCCACCCCCAGAATCAGTCCATGCCAGTGACTGTACACAATGGGGATTGTCTCAGTCATTGTGGAAGACAAATACAGATGTGATAGCAATTACACCACAGGGTCACTGAAGCAGAAGGTAGAAGCTAGTATGACACACTGCATAGGCTGTCCACACTCACCCAAACATTGAATATGTCAATTGGATATACACTGACAGCATTGTATTGTCACACATAATCAATTCAGAGCCTGCCAGGATGACTGATACCCAGTGTCAATATGCATCTACCACTGATCACATGCATATCTGCCCACAAGTAAGCCACCCAATTCCAAACAAGGCCTGTTGTGTGTGAGGTGAGAGCCTGTACTTACCCCATTGTGGCTGCTGTGCTGCCCTCAAGCGCCCATCCACCTCAGGGTATGCTACCACCAACATGCGGGCTATTAGGGGGGTCAGGGTCCGACGGGCACCCCTCCCTCATTGGGAGGATGTCCCCAGCTGGGCCTCCGCGGTCTTCTGGGCCCAGTGTCTCTGGTCCTCCCATCGCTTTCTGCAGTGGGTGCTCCACAGGCTATGGACCCCCAGGGTCCGCACATGGTAGTCGATGGCACGCCCGATCCCCTTTTTCTGATGGGTGCTGACCTGCATGGGTGACACAGACAGAAGAAAAATGTAATGCAGAATGGCACCACATCAGCAGCACACATCATACACATCACATGCCCACACTAACGTGTCTACACGCCACAATCGCATATACTCCATGCCCCCTGCATGCATCCACACCCAGTGTGGCGTGGTAACATATTACAGCCTCACACACACCCCTATCACACAGGACAATAGAATTGACCTCACCTGCTCCTCTGGTGCCCCATACAGCTGTCCATGCAGGGGTAGGACCCAGTCCACAAGTTTCACCAACTCCTCCTGAGTGAAGGCTGGGGCCTCAATCACCTGCAGGACGTGGCATGATGGCTCCCAGAGACAATACACAGCAGCTCACATAGTGGAGGTCTTGCTTTCATGAGTGTCAGGAGTCAATTGAGCTAGGTTGCAGAAAATGACGGTCACGGCCACCACGTACATGACATCACCGCCGGTGGTGATCATCACTGGCCCCTGTCTCCCATTGGCAACAATGTTATCCAAAGAGGAGTTGCATGGTGATTGCAACCACCTACCACCATGACGAAATATGCCAGCAGAATTAGGTAATTCCATCTGTCCTGTCCATGCAGGACAGGCGGCTGCCATTTTGAACACATTTCATGGCTTGTAGAGCAAAAATAAGTGCATCATGCCAGCCTTTTGTACATCATGCAGAGTTGCTCTATGTTTTGCCCTCATGACTCACCCCATACATGTGCCATACATGGCACAGCAGAGTTAGATGTGCGGTAGTGAATTCCAGTCATTGTACAGCTACTTGATGCCTCATTGGCAGACTAACCATATGTGGCACTGAAATTGGTACATATACGTTTCGTACTGGGGAACTAGGCTGCTGTAACATGAAAATTTACACGTGGTTTGTGTGTGACATGCTGTTGGTCCTGGGATGTAATGGGCAGCCAGGATGGCATACACGGTCTGTCAACATGCCCAATTGGTATGTGTAGGTTTTAGCTCCATGTCTACAGAGTTTGTTGTGTGCAACAAGTTTAGGGGCATATTTATACTCCGTTTGCGCCGGAATTGCGTCGTTTTTTTTGACGCAATTTCGACGCAAAACTAACTCCATATTTATACTTTGGCGTTAGACGCGTCTAGCGCCAAAGTCCATGGAGTTAGCGTCATTTTTTAGCGTGGACACCTACTTTGCGTTAATGAGATGCAAGGTAGGCATTCACGTCTAAAAAATCGACTCCGAGGCATGTGCGTCGGATTTATACTCCCGGGCAAAAATCACGCCCGGGAGTGGGTGGGTAAAAAAAAATGACGTACGGCCGCTTTTGCGCCGTTTTTTAGCGCCTGCAAAAGGCAGGCGTTAAGGGACCTGTGGGCTCTGAAGGAGCCCAGAGGTGCCCTTCCATGCCCCCAGGGACACCCCCTGTCACCCTTGCCCACCCCAGGAGGACACCCAAGGCTGGAGGGACCCATCCCAGGGACATTAAGGTAAGTTCAGGTAAGTATTTTTTTTTTTTTTTTGTGGCATAGGGGGGCCTGATTTGTGCCCCCCTACATGCCACTATGCCCAATGACCATGCCCAGGGGACAGAAGTCCCCTGGGCATGGCCATTGGGCAAGGGGGCATGACTCCTGTCTTTGCTAAGACAGGAGTCATTTCTATGGGGGTTGGGAGTGAAAAAAAAATGGCGCAAATCGGGTTGAGGCGCAAAAATTGCCTCAACCTGACTTGCCCCATTTCTTGACGCCCAAGCTCCATTTTCCCCTACGCCGGCGCTGCCTGGTGTATGTCATTTTTTTTAACGCACACCAGACGGCGACGGCGGCTAACGCCGGCTAACGCCGGCTAACGTCATTCAATAAATACGGCGCCCACATGGCGCTTCAGAATGGCGTTAGCCGGCGCTAATTTTTTTGACGCAAAACTGCGTTACGCAGTTTTGCGTCAAAAAGTATAAATATGGGCCTTAGTGTTAGCCAGCATATGTATAGTAGACATCAATTGTACATTTTCCTCTCTATGTCCTAGATACCGTGCAATGGCGTGAATAAGAATGCACTGGTGTACTGCCCCCTAGTCAACCTTGCTACCCTGGAGGAGAGGCACATCATACACACCTATTGTCTGAATCATCAGACCATCTTGGAACTATGTAATCAGTTGGAGCCGGATCTATTGGCTGCCATATACAATCCCTATGCCATCCCTCCCACAGTACAGGTTTTGCCAGTGCTACACTTCCTTGCCTCAGGATCCTTCCAGATTACAGTGGGCTGGCAGCAGGGGTGTCACAGTCCATGTTCAGTCATGTGTTGAAGAATGTACTGTGTGCTTTACTGAAACACATGGACTGCTACATCAGATTTCCCAGTGAGCGGATTTGCCCACTGTGAAGGCTGACTTCTATGATATGGGACACACTCCTCCTGTGATAGGGGCCATAGGTGGCACCCACATTGCTTTGGTTCCTCCCATGACCAATGAACAAGTGTACAGAAACAGGAAAAACTTTTATTCTATCAATGTCCAGGTGGTATGTCTTGCAGACCAGTATATCTCCCAAGTTACAGCCAAGTTTCCTGGATCTGTGCATGACTCCCACATTCTGAGGAACAGCAATGTACCACACGTGATGGCACAAATATAGAGAGAGGGCCTGGCTGGTTGGTATGTATGCAAAATTATGTGTGCTACTGTAACACCGCCACTGCCAGACTCATTCTGGACCTCCCACGCCGAAAACACATCTCCCAACACCTGAGGACCGTCCACTGGCTACTGGTCGAGAAGCAAATCACCTCCAAGCTACTCACCCACACGTACAAGGCCATACACAATGCAGGACCAGTCGACCTGAACCACCGCATCTCCTTCCACACCCCCGCCAGATCCCTCCATTCTGCACAGATGGCCCAGGCCACCATCCCTCGCATCCGCAAGACCACCACTGGAGGACGATTCTTCACCTACATTGCAGCAAAGAGCTGGAACAACCTCCCCCTGCACCTCAGACAAAGCCTGTCGCTCACCATCTTCAGGAAGAACTTCAAGACGTGGCTCTTTGGATGAGGCCCCTCCTCTCCCCCCAAGTGCCTTAAGACCCTCACAGGTGAGTAGCCGCACTTTACAAAAACTGAATGATTGATTGATTGATTGATGTCACATGTCATCCCATTCTTCCCTGTGGCTCCACCGGTATAGTGGCAGTTCCTACCTCTGTGCACACAGGTGACTCTGGCTATCCTAACCATCCCTGACCATTGACACCAGTGAAATATCCTACTATGGATGGGGAACACCATTTCAATGAGGCCCACACCAGGACAAGGCGTGTAATAGAAAGGACTTTTGACTACTGAAGGCCAGATTCAGGTGCCTCCACGTTTCTGGAGGTGCCCTGCTCTTCACTTGGCAAAATGCCTGCCAGATCGTTGTTGCCTACTGCATGGTACACAATTTGGCCCGAAGACTTCACATACCATTACTGGATGAAGAAAAGGTGGCAGCTGGACCAGTGGCTTATGATGGGGATATATGAAGTGATGATGAGGATGATGATGAAGGTGCAGCTGACTCTAGGAGTGAGCTGATCAACCAATACTTCCAGTGACAATCAGGTATGTGCAATGTGTATTGTCATGTCTCTGAATTCCTATCTGCCTTCTGATATTGCTCCTCATGGTCAGTTACATCAGTGGAGGTGTCCAGTGTACCTATCCATCTGTGTGGCCTGTGGTGGGAGACAGATTGCCCATCAGGAGCTGTATTACTCATCTCATGTCTGACGTGTTGATAATGCAGATTGCTAGGATGGCATCTCCTATGTACAGGCATGTGGTGTGCTCTGAGCCCTGCAAACTCCAAAGCAGATGTAATGACAACCATAGATTGGGTAGTGTGTATCACTCCTTATCCTGACTGTACACTTCTCCACTCATAGACACTGGCCTTTCCTAACAGTTGTATGTGTCTTTTGTTGGCTCACATCAGCTTTGAGCTAGCATGTAATGGCAATGTGTTTCCGAAGATTATGAATGTGGCATGGTATACTGTTTTCCCATGCCACTTGACAATTCACACTGGGGCAGACACTGGATATGTACTGCATATGTGTTGTGTGTGCCACCATGACTTCTATCCTGATGGTTGTCCCTGTCTTGGTCTATTTGCAGATCGCTTTAGTGGAGCTACTCTGGTGTCTTCCTGAACTAGTGGCTCCCATGACATATGGAATTTGGAACATGTCTGAGGTACAGTGTAACCTGCTGGTGAATCTTCCCTCTCCTGTCCATGTAATAGACTTAGGGTGAATGTGGATTGACACACTTACTTTCTGGTGAACACACATTCGAACATGTTACATTAAAGAAACAAATGCAGTAGCTGTGTTCTATGGCGTTTATTGTGCTTCTATTTCTCAGTTGGTGATGAGTGGGGGCATGGTGATCAAAACATCAGAGTAGGTGGCCCATCTGTAGGTAGTACAGGTCCAGTGTCCATGGGCCAGTGAAATTATGGAAACATGACATTGGCCAGTCAACAGGGTGTCTCAGTGGCACACAGGCAGAATGTTCAGGTGAGGGTCACTTCCTAGCAGTGTTTGGTCTTGGCATCAGATCCTGCATGATGTCTGGATGGTTGACCACGTTTGCTGGGGGGTTCCTCAGCTACAGAGGGAGAGGTGCCAGTGGGCTGTGGTTCCTCAGGCAGGGCCTCCCTTCCATCAGCTGTGGCCGATGTTGAAGGCTCCGTTGTTATGTGGCTAGTGGAAGGGGCCTGCTGGTGGGTGGAGGCCGCATGCAGGATGGTGGTGAGTTCCTTTAGCACCCCTGCAATGGAGACCATGGTGGCATTGTGAGCCTGCCACTGCTGCATGGCCTCCTGGTGGTTTTCCCTCTACAGCCTCTGGTTTTCCTGTGAGATGGTGAATATGTGGCCCATCTTGTCCTGGGATTGCTGGCATGCTCCCAAGACTTGGGGGATGGTTTCCTGGTCAGTTGAGTTCCTTGGGGCCCCATCCTCTGGCCTACAACATCCCTCCCACACACCCTGCCCCCCCTGTGCCTGTGCCCCTGGCACAGTGTGCCCACTCACAGTTACACCAGGACCTTCATTGTCTTGGGTGTGAGGGGTTGACTCTGGTCCCTGTACTGCAGGGCACACTGCTGATTTAACAGTTCTTGGGACACAGGTCTGAGGACGAAGGGTTGGCTGTGCTGTCGATGCCACAGGGTGAGGGGATCTGATGTGGCCAGGATGAGGCTGGTAGTGGTGGACTGACCAGAAGTCCCAGATGGGCCGAGTAAGTCGTCACTGTCCAGACATCCAGAGGCGTAGTCCCCACTGGAGCCTTCATCCTGGAAGGGCTGGCTGTCTCAGGTATCCTCTGCATGGTGGAAGTGACAGGGGTACCTGTGGATGGAGTGAGAGAGAGTTACATAGTGGAGGTGTGATTGTATGCTGTGGCTTGACTTGTATCCCAGTTATGGCAATAACAGATGCTGCACTGTTGATATAGTTTGTGGGTCATGGATGCAGAAATGGCTACCATGTTCCGTTCCTATTTGAAGGATGAAGATTATATTGCTGCCATTGCCATATAGTGGTCCTCAGTCGTAGCATGCATTGGTGTAGTGGGTGCACTAGTTAACTATGCAGGTGTTGCACTGTGACGTTGACATTTCATGTTGTCATGTGGCTGGGCAGGTGCATTGTGGGAGTTGTAGTGATGGTTCTTGTTTGTGGTATCCGTGCAATGGGCAGGGACTGTTTGGGGATGGTGGCAAGGTGGTGGAGTGGCATGCAGGGGAGGGCCATTTGGTGTTGGGTGGGAGGTGGAGTGGGAGATATGGTGACTTGGGGATTGATGGGAGCAGGGATGCATGCTGGACAGGAGTACTTGGTGCTAGCAGAATGTCAGTGAGTTACCAGAGTCCAGTCCTCCGGTTATTCCAGTCAGGCCCTCAGAATGCTGGATGACCAAGACCTTCTCCTCCCACAATGCGAACTCTAGGGGTGGAGGTGGGGGCCCACCTCCAGTCTTGTTGATGGCAATATGATGTTGTGATGCCTTGGAACGCACCTTCCCCCGTAGGTCATTCCACTTCTTCCTGATGTCCTCCCTCGTGCGTGGATGGTTGCCCACTGAGTTGACCCTGTCGATGATCCTCTGCCATGACTCAATTTTCCTGGCTATGGATGTTTGCTGGACCTGTGCTCCTAACAGTTGTGGCTATACCCTGACGATTTCATCGACCATGACCCTCAACTCAGTGAAGCGTTGGTGCTTTTGATGGAACATAGATAGTGATTGTGTGTGAGTGGGGGGTTGTTGTGTGTGCTGGTTATTTTGTGTGCTGTGTCGATGTGCGAGTTGTGTTGTTCATGCAGTTGCGTGGTGTGTGCTTAGTGAGAAGTCGAAAAGTGCCTATGGCGTACAAGTGCAAAATCGTATTTTGTTGGCTCCTCGCTGTCGTTGGTTGAGTTGCAAAGGATTGTGGATTGTGTGGGGAGTGTCTTATAGTGGTGTGTGTAGGTGTGTCTGGTGTGTGAATGTGTGTCAGGTGTGGGGTTCTGCGAACTGTCCAATGTGGTGTGGTGTTCTGGCTGAGGTGCGTTTTTCACCACGGCGGAGTCTAGGATTGTGGGAGGAGGGCACATGCATGTGTAAAATCTTAAAAAGATTGACAGATATGCCCAATTACCGTACTATTTCAATCCCATTCATGTCTCTATCTGTAAAATAATACAGATGGCTGTGCACTACAGCCAATGAAATGGCAACACAATGTGCCAGGTTCAACCACTTAACGTCCTGCCACTAATTTGCATATTTTTTTTTTCCTGTGCAGTCTCTACTGTCTGCAAGCAATAATAACACACAGTCACACTTGCCTGTAAGATGAGCTAGACCATCAACAGATGGACAACACCTTATACCCCCCATCAGATCTACAGTAGTGTATCAATTTAGCCCACAAAAGACAGAGACATAAAGGTGTGTTTCTGTCTGTACAAATCGAGAAGCTAACTGCTGTTGAATGGCAACTGAGTGACAGGAACCCTGAGCTCAAATCAAGAATTCTGCTCAGGTTAAACAAATAACAATGTAAAATTTAAAGAATATAACATATTGTGAGAAATTGGGTTGTAGGTTGACTGGAGTGTGAGCCATGGTCAAGCAGAAACCACAATCCTTATCAGGTCGAGGCACAAGCAATCGCCAAAATAACATGTGCTCAATCTCCTGGCAGCTTGGCACAAAACAGACAGGCTTAACTTAGAGGCAATGTGTAAAGTATATGTGCAAACCTCAATCAGTAAAACAGTGAAAACACCACCCAAAAAGGATCTCAGATCAGGTTAGAGGAATAGGGCTGAATTTAACAAATAAAACAAGACCAAAATGACAAAAATCCCATCACTAGAACTGGAGATACACATTTTAAAGAGTTTAGTGAAAATATCACCACAAAGTACAAAGCACCAACTTGGGTCATCTGGTCATGCTGGACTGGGTCAAAGTCACACTTTCAGGCCCACTGCAATGGATTGCAGGTCGGATATAGCCACCAGGTTGTTACACAGTTCCTAAAACTGATAGACCGTGTATCAGGTCAACATGAACTTCAGAATATGGGGATTTAGTTTACACATTTCATCATAAAATGTTCACAGAACTCCTAGCTAGGCTATCTCACAGTCCCCCAATTAAAACCCCAACCTTAACAGGGTACCAGATGGTATCAGCAACCTCGAATATTCCTGCGGAAATTGTGGAAACAGATCTACCCTTCCGTAGCTACTTCTGCATACCCAAGTTAAGCACAAGAAAGATACGAAAATGACTTTTCAGATATTTATTGAAACAATTGTATTCTTGTATAAAGAGTGTGCGCTGCAATTATCAGGCAAATGTATCAAAGCATTTGAACCAGCATTATGAGAGTGGTGAAAAAGATAAACAATACAACCATGTTAGAGTTACTATGTTGATATACTCCTGTGTACTTCCTCCTATACTATCGAGAGCAGGAGTAGTGTTGGACATGGCTCTTCAGTTGCTTTTTCCTCTCAGTTTTGTGCTGACTCTCTTTGAGTGGTCTTAGGACTCTGGGCACTTTCCCACTGTACTGCAGGGGAAAAGTGCATGCCCCTTTCCTACACATGTCAGGAAGAGGCGCTTACGTGATTGGTTGAGGTGCTGTACCCAGGACTGCCCTTTAAAAAGGTACACCACAAACACGGGGCAAATACGGTCCTGGCTACTGGTGGGCTGCTGCACTGATTGTGCAAGTCATCAGAATAGCCTGTCAAACATGTGTCAGGCCTGACAGTGCAGGCCTTTGGAGGTGCAGTTTCGCTTGTGCTCAGGATGGCCTTTCCCAGTCCCCGGCCAACCCTGAGTACGCCTTACACTACCCTGAGATCACCCCCTGAAGGGCAGAGCAGAGGGTAGGAAGAAGGCAGGGCAAGTACACAAGGGTGTTCCATGCCCTGGTAGGGAAGAACCCCCATGTGGGTTTTCTCTACCTAGGAGGACAGCTCTTCACCTAGGTTTCACTGATTCTCTTGTGGCCTAAGTACACTGTGAACATGTGCGCGCCCTTCCTACATATGTTAGGAAGTGGCGCAAACCAGCATGTGCGCACTTACAAAATGGTGTTTTAACATGTACAGTGCCTGCCACTGTAGACCAGTGTGTGCACCTGCACAATGGTGTTTAACATGGACTAAGACTGCCACTGTAGGCCAGTGTGTGCTCACTTGCACAATGGTGTTTTAACATGTACTGAGCTTGCTACTGTAGGCCTGTGTGGGTGCACTTGCACATTTGTGTGTTCTTAAACTTGAATCCAGCCTGCCCCTGCGGGCTTGTGTGTGCACCAGGGCACATGTACCCAGGGAGTGAAGAATAACTATGTGTGTTTTCACTTTCAATGAGGATTGTTCTGCCAATAGGTTAACTTGGGCAAAGTTTACAATTACTCCTAGCTGCAATAGTAGATTGCAGTGGAGCAGCCTCATAATGTTTCCTGTCATTTAAATCATCCTGAAAAACCCCATCTTATGGTAAAGGTGGTTTCGTCAATAATCACTGAGGAATGCCACTTCTAGAAAGTGGGCATTTCTCTGCTCTAAAACGTGTTGTGTACTTTTTTATATTCAACTCTATTCCACACTGGAGGCTGGGGGAACACATTGGACACCCAACTTGAACAATAGACATCTGCCATTTGAGGGCCTAGCTGGATAGATTGGAGGGAAAGGTTTTGGCACTAAAGATTAAGATCTGCATTCCACGGCCCCATGATAGACAGGACTATAATTTAGGGGAGACAACTATGGTTCAAAAGAGAAGCCTCTGAACCACCCCCAACTTCAAATGCACACTACCGTATAACTACTGGTGCCACACTGCAGCAAACTAGAGATACACTTGCAGGGACTGGAAACCCTGGACCACGTTGTGCACACTGCCAGAGGAATCTGTAGTGCACAAGGAGTGTGGCACTCTGAAGTGTGCTCTCCAAGAGCTTGTTGGCTTGCCCCCTGCTCTCTTGTGGAGGTCTCAGGGACATCAAATACCTCCTGCGAGGGACCTACACCTTCTACCTGTGTCATCTGGAGAGAGGTGCCCTCCTACGGGCCTCCATCCTCTGCTGGATTTCACCTGGTAACAGCGGTGTGAGCATGGAACAATGTTTTGTGCCTGGAGACCAGATTGCCTGGTGTGGAGCCTTCAAAGTACTACTTCATTGTGGGGCCACAACAAACATAAGCTTCTTGTCGGTGGTGAGCGAATTCACCAGTTGCAGGACCCCGAGTGACCCGCTTTGTCAATCATGCCACATTTCTCTTATGCGACATGCCGACTGCACACTCATTGCGTGCTGTGTTCAATCGACAGGTTTCGACCCTCGGAGGTGGGGGTGTAGCCCGGACCGTGCTGCATTCTACCTCATGTGGCACCGCTGAATTTGCATACTTGTACATGGCTGGAATTGTCTGGTGCCACTCAAGTCATCGCGCACCAGACGTTGTGCCTCATTCCAGGGAGGTACGGACTTTGGTAACTCTTTGTGTGTGCTCAGAATTGTCTGGTGTGACTGAAGTAAATGCACATCAGACATTGTGCCTCATTCCAGGGAGGTACGCCATTAGTAACTTTCTGTGTGCAATCAGAATTGTCTGGTCCAACTCAAGTCATCGAGCACCAGTCATTGGTGGTCATTACAACCCTGGCGGACGGTGTTAAAGCGGCGGTAAGACCGCCAACAGGCTGGCGGTCTTTTTTTTAGTATTATGACCATGGCGGTTACCGCCATGATCATTTGCCGCTTCCCCGTTCCGCCCGCCAGGGCGGAGACGACCGCTGGGCTGGAGACCTGGGTCTCCAGCCCGGCGGCCGTGACAATACCGCTGCCGGTATTGTGACCCGGCTTACCGCCGTGGATTTCCAGCGGTAGGAACCGCCATGAAATCCATGGCGGTAAGCACTATCAGTGCCAGGGAATTCCTTCCCTGGCACTGAAAGGGGTCTCCCCCACCCCGACTCCCTCCCCTACACCTCCCACCACCCCTGCCACCTCCCCACCCCGACCCCGACATTACCTTACACATACACACCCGACACGCACGCAGGCACCACCAACAAACATACACGCACACACACCGACATACATGCCAACATCCACACACACACTCAGACACGTACACTCACATTCACACATTCACACATTCACGCACACATCCATACAGACATACATACAGACAGACACGCACACATTTCCGAACCACGCAACACCACTGCAAGCATACACGCACTCACACACCCTCCCTACATACACAGACGCACACCTCATGCACCCACACAACACTCCCCATCCCCCTCCCCTAACGGACGATCGACTTACCCGTACCGTCGATCCTCCGGGAGGGGACGGGAGCCATGGGGGCAGCTCTGCCAACACCACACCGCCAACAGAACACCGCCGCGCAGAATCACAGGACGTGATTAGCTCGGCAGTGTTCTGTTGGCGTGGCGGTGGAGGTGGAGCAACCTCCACTTCCCCGCCGCCCGCAAGTATGGCTGTTGGCGGCTCTCCGTCGGAAAAACGACGGAGGGCAGCCAATGGTCATAATACGTCGAGTGGCAAACCGCCACTACTGGCGGTCTTCCGCACGGCGGTCCCTCGGCGGTCTTCTTAAAAGACCGCCGAGGTTGTAATGACCACCATTGTGTCTTCTTCCAGGGAAGCACAGAAATTGGTGCCTTTCCGTGGGCAAATGGAATTGTGTGGTGCAACTCAAGTCATCACGCACCAGGCGTGCATCATTCCAAAGAGGTACAGAAATTGGTAACTCTTTGTGCACGACTGGAATCATCTGGTGCGACTCAAGTCAAAGCGCTTCAGACGTTGTGCCTCATTTCAGATTCTAGGACACACGGTAATTGGTGACTCTTCATGGGTGATCGGAATCATCTGGTGCGACTCAAATCATCGGGCACCAGACAGTGTGCCTCATTCTAAGGAGGTGCGGAATTGGCAACTATTTATGTACAGTAGTGCCTGGCCTGGTTGGGCACTATTGTAAACAGCATGTGTACTATGGTGACCCTCCTCCCATGCTTTGCAAACTGGGGCGAATCCCGGAAGGCACAGTGCAAAGACCTTTGAGTGAACTTCCCGAGTGGTGGGCAAACCTCCATTTGTCGACTACTGCCTGATCAGCCTGTTAGCTATTCTTCCCCCCACCGTTCCCCCAGGACCCTGAATAAGTGTGACTCCGGCTGCAATCGGTCTAGTATCCAGTGAAAGGTTGCTTTCATCTCCAGCCCGTGGAGGCGTGGTAGTAGGGAATTGGTTGAAGGGTGGAAGAAGGTTTGAGCCCACGGGGTCTGCGAGTACAGTGACAACCGACCTGCTGGATATCAGTGCACCATATTAGGGTGCTGGGAGCGAGAATGCAAGTGAGCGCTATTTGAGTCTGCCTGATTTCTGTGGCACCATGTAGAGGTGTGGAGTGGGTGTGTGGGAGTAACTGCCTGTGATTGACTACACCGCACAGCGGTGTTGCCATACACATTGTTTCTTTGCCATAAGACTATCACAGTTGAAATTGTTTTTTACCCATGCTGCCTAGGCCACAGAGCTATTTAAAAGTGTGGAATTATCTGTGGGTACACATTGCTGCTAATGTTATGAACAGGGCTGCCCCCTATGAGTGTGATACTGGATTGGGATAATAGGTGGGGTTGGTCTCGTGCTGACTGCATGTTTGCACCGCATGAGGGTGCTGGGAGGGAAAGTATTATTTTTCTTACGTGTACATACTGCAATGTTTTTTTTAACACAATTGGGCATAGTACTTCTAGTGATATTTTTAACGGTGATTTATTCCCAGATTTACACGATGTACATGTGGTGCTAACTAATGTGTGTGTTTAATACAAACTTTCTTTACATTCTACTTATGTGAAGTCTATTTTGTAACTCTCAGTGTATTTGTTGTGCAAGAGTTCTGTACTAATGCTTTACACATTGCCCCTGTGATAAGCCTGACTGCAAAACTGTCAAGCTACCCAAGGGTGAGCGCAGGTTATACAGTGAGTGTAATAACTCACCCCTGACAGGAGTGGTAGGTTCTGCCTTGCTAGGGCCTCACCTCAGCCAACCTGAATGTGCCGACTCCAACAAGTACCATCCTGCCAGATCCATTGGGATAGCCTACCCCCCCATACCTGGGTATGATGTGCCAGGATCCAGTCTGATGTAGAGCGGGCAAATGTCCTTCACAGGATGGAGGTCTGAGTCAGCAGGGCTGCATCTCAATCACAGAGCACTGTGTTGCAGGATAATCCCAGTAGAAGTGCTCCTCTGCTGAATGTCTAACTTATTTGAGCACTGCATCATCTGCACTTTGTTCACTGTTCCACAGACTACTGCATATGAATTGTGAATATACACTGTGGACAGTAACTGCCATCAATCCCTTTTTATTTTATTTTTCTCAATGAATAAGATATTGTTGTGATGAAATAATGACATTGGGTGGTAGAATCCTCATAATGGTCTAGAGATTTTCCATACTTTGAACGAGTCCCACTGGACGCTGTGCATATCTGAAATGTTGACCCTGGTCCCTGTGGGCATATAGGGTTGTCCTTGTGTATTATCACACCTCTGCGGAATGTAGCACAGAGGCTGTTTATAAAAAAAGTACTATTTACCTCACACTGTGTCAAAGGTGTAGAGCTGATGCGATGGTTTGTCTGGAGCCTAGAGGTGTCTCATACCAAACAACATAATGCAAGGACATTGCGTTCTATATGCCTAGCCTTGGGAATTCAATGGAGTGGCAGAGAATGTAGTGGTGTGTCAAATAGTAGAGTAGAATGGTCTACTGTTGAGAGCCATGTCATGAAGTAGAGTACAGTAACGTGTCGTAGAGTGGTGCATCATAGAGTTGAGTGGAGTGACGCAGAGTGTAGTTGCGTCTAGTAGAGTAGAGTGGAGTGGTGTGTTGTGGGGTGGGGTGGGGTGGGGTGGCATAGAGTGGAGTGTAGTGACGTGAAGTGTCATAGAGTGGAGTGGCCAGTCATAGAGTGGAGTGGCCTGTCGTAGATTGGAGGATCATAGGATGCTGTGGCATGTCAGAGTGGTGTACTGTAGAGTGGAGTAAAGTAGAGTAGTGTAGAGTGGAGTCACATAGTGTGGAGACTGCATGGTGTGGTAGTGTACTGCCATTGCAGACAACACATTTTTAATTGACCATTATCTTTGACCAAGCATATAGCTTTAATGATAAGAGTGTTCAGAGCACAAACAATATTGTGTGGAAAAGTCACCACCCAGTATATTGATTTGTTCTGAGTGTATTCAGATATTTATTTCCAACCTACTTCAGAATTACAAAAAAGTGCTACATTTGTGCTTTCTTAATTGTGATATAGTCAGAAATATCTGCACAGTTCATTTATAGGCATTTACATTTTGTTGTGTTCTAGAAAAAGGCCTTTCCTTTCACAGCAAGATTGTCACATAAATCCTCTCACTTTGAAGTCACAGAAATAAATTTAAACACCAAGCTCCCTCAGAAGACAGCCTGACATTTGACCTCTGTCTTTAAATGCCCAGCAAGTGTGATAAGATAGGTACAAGATTTAAAGGTCTGTTTATAGAAAGTGAGCACCTGTGGAGGAAAACAGTAAATAGGCTATGCTTCTAGGCAGAGAGGAACTGAAGCCAGACAGCCTAACAAAATAAATCCAGCAAATGGAAAACACTCAAGTATTAGTTACAAAACACAATGGTAAGCAATAGGTGGAAGGCATTCCCAAGGAAGCTTTCAGAATGTCCCTAAGAAATTATTAGCAAACCATGCAGCTGCACTGTCTGGTAGGCTTTGATCTAAAAAGGACTGTTCGACCGCCTTATTGAGAGATGGAGTGTAAGATCTGTCAGCCTTAGGGTGGTCATCCCCCAACTTTTTGCCTGCCTCCCTCCACTTTTCTGATACTGGTTTTGTGGTTTTAGGACTCTGCACACTTTACAGCTGCCAACCAGTGCTAAAGTGCATATGCTTTCTCCCTTAAACATGGTAACATTGGTTCATTCCCAATTGGCATATTTGATTTATTTGTAAGTCCATAGTAAAGTGTCTACATGTGCCTAGGGCCTGTAAATGGAATGCTACTAGTGGGCCTGCAGCAGTGATTGCGTCACCCTCTTTGGTAGCCCCTTAACCATGTCTCAGGCCTGCCATTGAAAGGCACGTGCGTGCAGTTTTACTGCCATTTTGACTTGCATGTAAGAGTACTTACCAAGCTTTAACCTCCCTTTTTCTACATACTAGTCACCCCTAAGGTAGGCCCTTGGTAACCCATGGGTCAGTGCTATGTATGTAAAAGGCAGGACATGTACATGTGTGTTATATATGTCCTGGTAGTGGAAAACTCCTAAAATTAATTTCCACTACTGTGAGACCTGCTCCTTTCATAGGCTAGCATTAGGACTGCACTCATATACTGTTTGAGTGGTAGATTACAATCAGATCAGAAAGGGGTACCCAGTTCATAGTTAGTACGGCCACAATGGTATTAGAAAATCCTGCTTATTGATGAGGTTAGATTTTATATTACTATTTTAGAAATGCCACTTTTAGAAAGTGAGCATTTCTCTGCACTTAAAAACCACCTGTGCCTTACAGCCTTTCTCCAATCAATGTCTGGGCTGGGCTGGTCTATAGCTTCCTTGTGCATTTAATTCAGACAGCCACAAACACAGGACACTCAGTTACACCTGCACTCATCTGCATACTGAATGGGTCTTCCTGGGCTAGAAGGGTGGATGGCCTGGCACTTACATTTCAAAGGCTGGTGGCCTGCCCTCACACAGTGGACTGCGAAACACCCTACAGGGACCCTGGCAGACAGAACTGTACTGAAAGGGGAACTTGTGCAATTCAAAACCACCCTTTGAAGTCTCCCCCACTTCAAAGGCATTTTGGGGTATATAAACTGTGTCTCTGACCCCAGACACTTCTGGACCTAAACCTGCAACCTGTCAACCTGACTCATCTGGACTGCTTTGCTGAGAAGGACTTCTGCCCTGCTGTTGCCCTGCTGCCCTCTGACTTTGCTGAGAAGTGCTTTCCGAGGGCTTGGAGTGAGCTTGCCTCCTGTTTTCTGAAGTTTCAGGGCCAAAAAGACTTCGGGGCATATTTATACTCTGTTTGCGCTGGATTAGCGTATTTTTTTATGCTAATTCAGCGCAAACTCAACCCCATATTTTGACGCTAGACCCGTCTAGCGTCAAAATATTGGTGTCAACGTCATTTGCTTGAAACCTCCATGCGTCAATGAGATGAAAGGTAGGCGTTCCCGTCCAAAAAATGACTCAAGCACCCTAGCGCCGTATTTATCCACCCAGGCAAAAAAGACGCACGGGTGGGAGGCGGACCAAAAAAATTACGTTAACACCGATTTGCGAACAAAATGTGACGCCTGAGTCAGGGCAGGCATTATAATGAGGCAAACACACCACAAAATAAGGAGAACACACAGAAGCAACATTACCAACCCACAGGAGAAGATGGAGGTGATAATGATCCAGCTTGCTAGATGGCGCAGAGGACAGCAACAACTCCAGCAATCAACAGCACGAAAACACGGCCCACAAAGGCAACGCAGAAGGCAGGAGAGGGTCTTCAGGAACAGGACAACCCTCCTTGGCCTCAGGGACCTGGACATTATTAGGACCTACAGACTGAACCGGCAACCCTTAGTACACCTGCTGCACCACATTGAGCACCACATTACAGCCAGCCTGCAGTGCAGACCCCACACAACATACCACATGTGACAAAGCTGCTAGCTGTCCTGCACCTGCTGGCAAGTGGTTCCTTCCAAACAATGGGTGCACTGGTTGCTGGTGTCTCACAGCCATCCCTCTCTGCATTCCTGCCAAAGGTGTTAAACGCTATCATCTCCCTGACACCCCACCACATCAGCTTCACCAACACCCAGCAAAAGCAGCAGGAGAACAAACATGGGTTCTATCAAATCCATGGCTTCCCGCATGTGCTCATGCAACAGACTGCACCCATGTCCAGCTCGTACCACCTGCAGCAACAGAGCTCTTATGCCATAATCGCAAGCACACGCATTCTGCAGGGCATAGTGGACCACCAGGGGCTAATCATAAACATTTTGGCTGAGTATCCTGGGAGTGTCCATGACACCTACATGTTCCAGTACAGCAGGATCAATGAACAATTCCAGGATAGACAATTTGGAAATGGCCAACTTGTGCGTAAGTCAACAAATGTAGCAATATACACACAACACGACAGCCCTGTCGGACACACAAGACATACACCACTACAGTAACACATGGCCAGGGTCTCACACACATGTGCAGGTTTAACACATATGCACCATGCTGCAGTACAGCACAATCAGTGCACACCACAAATACATACACCCACATGTGCGTAATAAACCCACAACTTGACAGGCACACCACGTGAAGAACAGGTGCAGACATGTACCCTTTGCTAACAGTAGAACTACACAGACCACTACAAGTGCCCACAGGTTTCCTACTACGTACACCTCACACACAGTAAAACAAACAAAGAATAGCACAGACATGTCAATGGTATACATCATGCCCATGTCATGCAAGTTTCATATAGGCACAGATCCGTCAAGTCATACCGTGCAAATCACTGCCAGAACAAATATCAAATACCAGACAACTTGAGCCTATATCAACCACATCTCATCAACACAAACCTGACTTACCTGTAGTGGGAAGAGACATCTGTCTGACGCATTGGTTCACACACATTGGAATACAAGATCAATGCCCATCACATACCATGTGCCAGATGTGTGATAAGTGGTACCACACCTACTGTAGTGCCACCTCACATGCAACACTAACTGACTCACAACACCATCATGCCTGTAGCAGATACAATAAATGGCCCAACATGGGGCAGAGTCACTGTCAGACAGTGCAGATCATGGATGTCATAGTGGGACCCAGTAGGAGAAAACAGGACATCACTGACCTCACATCCACTGTGCCAAGGGACACATTTGCTAAGTAGCTGAGCTCCATCCCATGGACTGTACTGTGCATGTGTTGACTGTATAAATGCACATTAATGTTTTGGAAGATAGGAGTGAAACTGGTAGTTATGTTGATCATCCTGTGACAATGGGATACATATCCTTGGACACCTCATGGCTGCCACAAATATTAGCTGCCACTCTGGATCACCAAGGAACCTATGTAATAGCCCACAGTTCCATTGTCATGGCCTGCACTGTATGTACACATTGGCAGATGACCATTTCATAATGACTTGAAGCCACATTGTAAATCGGCCACCCTCCCATGCTGTATGTAGTGTGGAAGGGGTAAGGAATGTGTGTTGCTGCAGGTCTGTCACCACAAGATACAAAGCATGATGATGCAGACTCACATGTAGCTGTCACCTAAAACCTGAGGAAGTGCCAAAAACAAACACCACCCCAGGGGTGCTGTATGCAGGTTGCAATAAGGAAGTAGACTGTGCTTTGAACTCAGATGATGGTGCCACCAATGCATGCTGCATACTGCTGCACACACAGAAAGAACTAATTGGCCATCAAAATAGCATATATATAGGGCGGTGTACCTTCTTGCATAGATACATCCACCTCCACCACGCAGCTAGCCAAGTACCCTGGTGCAGGGTAGGTAGTGTCGGTGCACGGCTGCATATGAGCAGGTGGCACAGGGGACAACAAGGTTTACCAAGTAACATGTCACACGTGGGGCATTCTTGCATAGTCGAACTGTTACAGGACAGTGTATCCAATTTTGGAGCCGTGTTGTACATTCTCACTCACCAATTTCAAAGGCCCTATGTGTCACACATCATCTGCAATGACACATGTCAAAAGGGATGGGATGTCCAGGCTCTGTAGTGCTACCATGTTGCCACAACATCTGACCCCATTGTGTTGTGAGGATGTGTCATTCCCCACTAATGATAGCACACTGCAACACAGGTGCACTACACAATGCATGGCACATACATAATGACCATCAGTTTGGAATCTAAATCATATGTCCCAGGTCCTTGAGCCAAACACAAGATTGGCATGTCCCACAACCTAGTGCTGACGAGACATTTCACAAGGATAGGAACTCACACCATACCACAAACACATATGAGTCACAACCAGCTCAAAGTATCAACTGCCTTGCAACATGACATACCTGTTACAAGCCCTAACAACAACTCACTCCTTTAATCTTTTGCAGTGGATCAGGGTTATGGCATACAGCTATGGATAATGACCCAATTTCCTAAACCAAGCACAGCAGCAGAGCATGCATATAATGAGGGACATCAGAGGACACAGACTATTGTTCAGAGGACATTTGGCATCCTGAAGTCCAGATTCAAGTGCCTGGACATCACAGGAGGAAGTCTCCTATATGCCCCACTCATCGTTTGCAAGATACTCATGCCATGTGCCATCCTGCACAACATATGTGTGCGGATGAACGTCTCCTTATATGAGCAGGTTGATGACCTCCATGAGGAGGAGGAGGAGGATTGTGGAGAAGAAAATGAGTGGGAACAGCACAGCAGCTGCTGGGATACGCTGCAGACTGCACATGATTGAAAACTTCTTCACTCAATAAGCACGTAACTCACCTCGTACATTTTGTCAATAAACACCTCACTTATTCACAAAATCTGGCTTTGGTCTCTTCAATCTACACAACATATACCACAGGATTGTGAGTCTAACCTCAGGAAGTATGTCACAAACACTAATCTGATGAGTACAGTAGCAACATCACATGTGATGCGTAAGATTGAACTGCTAACAATAGCCTCATCACTTGTATGTGACAACTGAAGGACACAATCTATGGACCACAACATATCTTTTACACCCATCTTGACAACTTGTACAACAACATGCCCAAATAGAAGGTAAACAAGGGGCCCACACATGAGACAGTGGATGTCAAATCATGGTGAGACTGCAATGTTTGAACAGACCACTGACACAACTCTGTGTGAGAGTTGCAATGGCTGCATGGAGCATGTGTGACAAGAGGAGCATCATTGGTGACAATGGTCATCATGAGTAGCCCAGGTATGACAAGCAATGGGAGAAATTGAGCCTGCGCAGTACATCCATGGAAATCAGTCCTGCCACTGCCATGGGGCCCAATCCTGACACAGGGTACACATTAACTCACACTTTGGACGGACCCGTCTGTGGAATGCACATAAGAATGGATGAGAACATATGCAGCTAGGGCTGCATGTCCACCACACAAAAATTGTATAACACTGCTAAATGTAATGACTCTGATCTGACCATTGTGTTCAAAACATTATATGGTTGGAATGTAGGCAGAGTGTGTCAATCACAGTATGTACCAAATATGTACACATGTGAGACATATGTGTAGTCCATACACAAGTCACCATGTACTCAAGATCAACATATGGAGACGATTGTCAGGTAACATTGGCTAGATAGCATTCATCAGCCATCATCAACAATGCCCGAGCTGTGTATGTAATGCTCTGTAAGACAACTACACACATCACATAAGTAAACACAATTCACAATAACAATCCATAACTGTTGCATAGTACTGACTGCCATACATATGTGGATGCACTGTTCCCACACATGTATACATATGCATGACGTGAATACATTTGCATGCTGTAGATTCTGTAACACACACATTGGTGTAACAGACCAATCACATCCAAATCACATTGTTGTATGGACTACCACATGTGGCCATACATAAAATGTCACACTGCAGCCCAGCCCAGCCCATTCAATGTGTATGTTGATACAGGGTGCATCCATTAACAATGAGCAAAATCATGCAATCAGGAATAGAGTAAAATAAAAATGACGCAAATGTGTGGAAAACATCCACAAACGCAAAGTATATGACCCATGGGCCAATAGCTTGATTTCCACCTTTCCACTCATCTCAACGCTGATTTACTGTTAAATCGACGCATAACGGTAATGCGTCAATAAAAAAAAGACACACGTAGGTCATGCATCAGAAATACTCATGCAAATATCAGATGTATCAAATAAATACACGCATTACAGAAAACGTGACGCACGTAAACACAAAGTGATGTAATAGGAAATCCTGTTTACAGGCATGGTACAGTGGGTGTACTTTCACTTTCGCTTTACAGTCTGCCTCTTTTGACAGTGTGTTTGTGTCTTGGAGTTGGTGGTGTGTTATTGCTCTGTATTGTATCTTGTGGTGTCCCTCCTGTTGTGTTTTTTGTATTTTTAACTGTACTTTTTCCCGGTGTTAGTGCATTTGTGTGTTTTTTGTATTTTTGATTGTACTTGTACTGTGGCGTGTCTGTCTGGGAGAGTTGTTAAGTTGGGTTAGTTGGGATTGTTATTTTTGGCCTTAGGTTTCCTTTACTTAATTTTTGTTTACAATCATATTTTTTGTCAAGCTGTACCACAGAGCTATGTCTGGTAGGGGGAGACTGACTAGGATGGGGGTGGAGGAGCTGGGAGGCTTTGTATGGCTGGTAGCCCACTACCTCCCATTAATGTTGGAGATGGGGGGGCTGTGTGATCCAGGGCTACCGGATGGAGAGGAGGCAGCTGCGGTGGGGCAAGGTGCTCCACCACCTAAATAGGGTGTATCGCAGCAGCTGCAACAAGCACCAGCTGAAGCATTGCTGGGCAGATCTGGTGGCCAGGGAGCAGTATCTGCTAGACCATCTTGGTGTAGTGGTCGGTGGCCCTGTTGGTGAGTCTCCCATTGGCAAACTATTTACTGTTCATCTCACTTGACTGACAGTAGCAGATGTGTTGGCGTACTGCATGCAATGCTTCTGGACATTGCATGCAACCAGAATGAAGTGTAACTGCGCCAGTATAGACATGGAGTTCACATCTTACCATTTTACCTATGCAAGTCAGATGTTTGGTGAGTCATGCACAACCATCACTAAGTCACACATTTCAGGGGCCATGGCAACATCTGTGCCCCAGCATTGTGTCATGTATGATAAGCCAAGACACCGCCATCATACCATATGTAACTGGATTGTGATAAAAAAAAAGTAGGGCAATCCTTGCATGGTGCTACATTGTCATAATTTCACATACATCATCCCTGCCATTATGTTAGCAAAGGGGGCATACCTGCCTTAGGGGGCACTGGCAATGAAACAATTGATACCATCATACAACTTTAACACATCAGTCATGGATTACTCAATGCATAAACATTGCGGACTAAAGATTGAGCCGCTTGTCATTCGCAAAGTGCCTCTGTGTGCTGTGCAGGATAAGCCAGAATACCTGAGTCAGTTGTCTTGCAGGGCACCAGGGTAGTGTCATGTATCTGTCACCCGACTCCCCCTCATACTATGGAGTTCCATCTTCTATAGATTGGCCACATGTGGTTGTTGCAGGGTGTAGCACCCAGTGTAAGTGTGCAGATGTGTGGCACTCACTCACCTGAGTGTTAGTGTCATCGTGAGTTTGCAGTGGTATGTCTGTTGCAGTGTCCTCAACCTGGATAATTAGCTCACTCCTCTAAAATAAAAAACACTGTAATATGTTGTCCACTAGTAGTGACAGTGATATGATACTAACCATGGTTTTCCATCTATATCTTACAGGTGGACCTGCCCCCTACACCATAGGTGAAGTAGCAAGATTTGAGGACCCAGATGTATCCAGCAAGTGTGATTATATCTGTCCTGTGTAGTGATTAAGGCTTTTTGTGTGAGTGAGTCATGTGTGTTGCACGCAATGCTAGAAGTGATGAGCTGTCAAATGATCAGATATCAAATTAGGCTGGATGGTGACACTGTGTCCCATTTAAGGGTTCCTCATGCATGAGCAGAGAGTCATATCTTGTGAGGCATAGGGCACTCAATGGGCAGCATCGTGTAAACAAGGAGATGACAAGCCACATGTAGGCCCATATATTAGTTAGATGTGCACCGTTATGAAAATATTGGCACTGGGACACACCGTCATTCGCACAACACAGTGATGCACCATTTTGTACACAAATTGGTGCATCCCTGTATTGTAATGTACATGTAAGACTGGGTGGGCAATTGGCCCCCAGCATGGTGCCACATATATTGTACTCCACTTACGTGACACTTATATGGAATTTAATAGGTGTGCATGCAGGTCAAGCCCAAACGTGTGCTGGCATGGATATGGGTGTGTAAGGAATGGTATTGGCTGATCAGGTATTGATGGGTGCCTACACCTGGACACATGAATGTAGATGTGAAAGACCTATGGATACCAGCTTCCTAGTTGTCAGCCGTCCTAACATATGGTCCACTCCATGACTGTATGTATGAGTGGGCATGCCTTGGTGGATGACCTGGACAAGTTGAGATGATTAATTGCATGGCCATCCCCCCTGAGGCACACGGGGTGAGAAACAACAAATTTGTAGGTTGATGTGATGCTCACAGTGTAGGTGACAGTCATTTTGATCAGGCTTGCATGTGTACCTATCAACACTGACCCCTTATGGTTACCAACTGCATCCCATACTCCCAATAACAGATTCAAGTTATTGGTGATGTATGGTCAAAAATTGACACAGATGATGGGGAATAGTGGCCCTGATCTATGTGTAATTGACGCTGCCTTTACATTGTTACACATGGCACAAAATAAATGCACATCTAATCTTGTTTGTTTCCTAATCTTGTGAGTGGCTATGGTGTCAATGAAATGATGGTAAGGCAGCGTTGTCGTTTCATTCATCAGGGCCATTGTATCATCTGGAATGTGAGTTGGAGTGCATGCGCAATTCGATGTAGAGTATAAGCTAATAATCTGTACATACTCCACACAATGCTGACACTGATCACTGCCTGTCTCATTTTAACAGCTGCCAACATGAACAACGAGGAACTACGTGCCTTTCAGAAGAGGGCAGTCCACTATCGGCACATACGGGCAGTGGAATTTTGGTTCTGAAGGATGACACTCTGCTATCGCACGGAGTGATCTACCGGTAAGTGGCGGGCATTCAGCCAAGAGGGACCCACACTGCCCACACAGGGAGGAGCAAGCACCACAGCTATGCATGGGGCCACAGCTGCCAATATCACAAAAGCCGCAGCTGCTGCACCCTCAACATCCGTGCCACAGCCGACCACAACTGCTGCCATGGACATGAGTGTTATTAGGGACCTACAGAGGGATGTCACACTGGTTCTCAAAAAGTTGGGCTCTCTTGAGAAGGAAGTGAGAGAAACACAAAAAGACTCAAATTCATCAAGACAAAACTCAAGAGGGCCAATCTGTGAATGGCATAATGACTCTCACCCCTAGTTCAGCCCCCTCCCTCCTCATTTGTTTTAATGTTTTTAGTGGGCATTAGGGGGTTAGTGTCAGGTTAGTAGTTTAGTTAGGTTAAGTAGGTATGGGGGGTTCTGCTTTTTACATTTTACTATGTGGGTGGGTGGGGGTGATGTTGGGTCTTTTATGTGTTATATAAAAAAATATATAAAAAAAATCAAAAAATAAGATATACCCAAAAATATATATTTGTTTAGTAATAGGTAGTATATGTGTAGTTTAGTATGTGTTGTCCTGCATGTGTCTCGTGATATAAAGTGGGTTAGGGGGGCAATGTTTAGAGTGTGTTGTTAAATGTGTTAGGAAAGTTTAGCATTGAGTAGTTAGGGTCTGTTGTTGGTTATGTATAGTTAGGATAGGTTAGGTTAGGATAGGATAGGATAGGTGTTCTTCATTCTTTTTAGTTTAGTTGCATTCTAATTAAAATTATTTGGGTACTCTGTTACTTCATGTGTCATGCTTTGGTCTCAGGGTCTTCCCATGTGTGTACAGTGAAAATTGGGTGTTGTCCTAGGGATTCCATCCTGCCTCCGGATCCCTCTCCAGACATGTCCATCACCTTCTTACAACCGAGCTGTCACATTGGCAGCTACAACACATCTACTTGTCTGTGCATCTGCCCTCCAGTGTACCCACCACTCAAGGTGACCATGTATAGGACAGGTAGGTATGGTAATTCAGCAGTCATTGTATGGGTCCTGTGTCGGAATGTTGAGCACTGTGGTACATCTGACAACAGCCTACATTTTATTTCTATCCTGCTAAACTGACCAGTGGCAATTACAGATGAGGTGGAGTCCCTCTGTTTCACACCAATGTGTTCTACTGGTACTCCCAGCTGACGATATTGCCCGAGAACTGTTTCATAGCCATTCCCGCCTTATGTAGTGGGTGTAGCATACATGTGTTCATCATTTTTTACATATTCAGTAAATTGCTTGTAGGGGATGAGACCAGCATCGATGTTCATTATTTAGGTACCATGTGCGTAGATATGTGCCTGCATATTCATGCACTCTTGTACTGACACTCAGTGACTAAAGACATGTTACACACATCACAATTCTTAAGCGTAGTAGATTTGTCATAACACACAAAGACATGCTGGTTGTGTAGGTGGTGTTTAATAACAAGTGTTGTAGTGCAATATTTACAAAGTCCAGGCCTGTTACCCCATTAGTGGAATCCATCAAATTGTGACAGAACACAAGTCTAGGGTTGAGGGACATGTCATGAGACAAGCTTGGTTAAAGTGTCTTTCAGTGCAGGGGAACATAAACTGCCAATTGAAAAATTAGATACAATTGTAGTCCATAGCAGAAAGGTCAACAGTGTGTTGATAAAGAATGCATTTCTGCAACAGTGCTAACACTGGCATGATGTCAAGCATAGGACAAAGGAAAACACTTCCCATGTGGCATGGGCTGGTGCTACCGGGAACTCCTACGGGTGAAGATGATCTGGTCCACATCTTCATCCTCCAATGTGTGTGGTGTCTCCTCTACCCTTGATGGTGGTAGTGGGGAGGTAGAAGCGGCCACACACACTTCGGTGGTAGGAGATGTGGACTCCCAATTCTCAGCAGCTGCCATCTGTGGAACTACAAATGCCATCACTGCAGCAAGGAGGAGCTGGTGCTTTTTAGGATAGCAGCAACATCCCTGTGGTAGGCAGCCATGTCTGCCCTGAGGGAGACCATTTCCCGGAGCATGGAGTCCATCTTGTCCTCAAGCATGCTGATGCCAGTTTGGGAGGGCAGTTGTTGTGGCCTCTCCCTCATGGCAGCAGCTATGTACCTCAGACACTCCTGGACTCCACGCATTGGGAAGTGTTTGCATTGGTTGGCTGCAGTCTGTCCAGTAGCCGTAACCATGCATGTGCGCATCCCCTCCAGGCTGGCTGCCATAGTTTGCATCCCCACCTGCACCTCTTTTGCCAGCTCCCACTGGACTCTTACCACTGTCCTGTCAAAGCTGGTCCCTGAGTCCTCGGAGTCCTCAGCTGTGTTGGTGCTGGCAGGTCACACTATTGGGGTGCTAAGTGGGGTCTGTGGGGGGTGTGGCCAACATGGCGACCGGGATGGTCGCATAATATCCAGCTCCGATCCCGGCCCGAGTCTACCATCCTAACACAGGCGCCTGCACCCTCAAGTGTGAGAGGCGCCGCCAGCTCTTACCGTGGCGCCGACATCGCTTCACCCAAACCCGACTACGGCGCTTCGGGAGTAAAGAACGAGCTGCGGTCTCGGGAGGGGCCGACGTACGCCGCGGAGGCCGAGGCTCGCTTGCTGGGCCCATCGGGACGAGACGCCGCCCTGCACCGCAGCGGCTGTGGCGGGGGCCACGGACGCGCTACCGACGTGCCGCTGACTGAGACGATTGCCGGAGGGGAGGCGCTGACTCCGGTGGAGGTGAGGCAGCGCCTGCCCCCTAATCTGAGGCTGTGCGCCTGGAGCGGCCGCCTGCTCCGGGGGTTGCGCTTGGCCAGACACGGGCTGCGCTGCCGGGGAGGGCTGGCTCGCTCCCCTCGCCCTGCATGTTCTGTCCCGCTGGGACGTGCGGCCACTCGGAGCCCCGCGAGCTGAAACCGCGCTCCCTGAGGAGACAGGTGTGACCTCTCCGGTGCCCTGGATCCGTGATTCTGCACCCGGGGCGACCGGCTGTATACGCCCCAGGGAAATCCGTAGATGTTCCCACGTGGATCAAGCCCAGACCGGTGAGCAGCTAAGCAACAAGGGGGAAAGTCAAGTGGAGGGGACAAAAAAAGGAAAAAAGAAAGAAAAGACAGGACCACCAAAGATTAAGTAAACCAAGACATACCAGTCCCAGCCTCCAAGCAACAGCACAGCAATAAAACACACAAAGGGGCATGATACTGTATCCTCCTGTGGCGCTTCACCGGCGGCACAAATCGAGCCGCAGCGCTCCCAGCAGTGCCCTCATTAGACTTAAAAGCCTTGAGGCTCTCCGCTATAAAGTGAGTAAATTATACAAGCAAAGAACCCCTACCCAGTCCTCACTATTCCAAACAGCGCTAACGGACCCCAAGCTGTGGGCCATACTCCTTTGCAACAACACGCAACCCTGACAGACATGGTGCTTTGGTACCCGAGAGCAAAGAAACTTATCTGCCCAATGCGTAGCGAGTTTCCCACTTTAAAGGAACAAACCTCTGCAGCCCTAACCAATTGTAGCTACTCAAAAGACAATTGTTGACAGCAATACCGTCACGTAAATAATCAATGGGCAAACCAAAGGCCCCACGCGCACCTTCTGGGAAAATAGATGCTGGTGCCCACCCCCACCTGCGGAAGCCTCAGCCACACAACAACCACTGCAAAAGATGGAAATAACACTCCAAACACACACAACGCAATTTGAAAAGATTTTACAAGCCACATTAGACACCAAAATCACTCTGGAAGCAAAAATAGGCTCGGTAATCGAAGATGTTAACCTATTGCGAACAGACCAGCACGCGTTAGCGGAAAGGGTCGCAGGTTTGGAAAAAGATACGTCACACCTCTCACCAGCGGTAACCAAACTCCAGTCACAAATGGGGACTGTAACAGCAGAGTTGGAGACACTGAAGCACAGAGCTGAAGACGCGGAAGGAAGGTCCAGACGTAACAATATCCGCTTCGTGGGATTTCCCGAGCGTGCTGAGGGCCCGTGCGCAGAACTGTTCATTGAGCAATGGCTAAAAGAAACAGTACTGAAGGACAATGTCCCGAAGTTCTTCTCAGTAGAACGTGCCCATAGGGTTCCTGGAAAACCCTTGCCACCCGGCGCTCAGCCTCGACCACTAATAACAAGACTCCTCAATTACCGTGATAGGGACCTCATATTGCAACTGTTTCGTAAAGAAGGCCCAATGCGCTTCGAAGGAGCAGACATATCAGCCTATCCGGACTTCACAGCGGAGGTACAGAAAAAGCGTAATTCATTTTTTCGGGTCAAAGAGCGACTAAGAGATCACAACATCAAATACGCTTTGCTGTTCCCAGCCAAACTTCGAATACAGGATGACACCCGCACTCTCTTCTTTACCTCACCAGAAGATGCATGGACTTGGCTACACGCAAAGGGACTCGCTGACCAGTTAAATGAAAGAAACCCCATAGACAAAAAACACCCCCCTAGAGACAAACGCAAATCCTGTAGGCAACAAGACACTAAACCTACCACTGAACAGTCCCGCGCGGAACGCTCTCTACTACTGCAGACTACATCCCTCTTCGCCAATACATCTCCGGGGTCCGTGTCGACACAATCAGGACTGGAGTCCGAGCTAGGGGTACATTCTGACTCTGCGGATTCCACCTGCGGCCCCAATCTCACTCCACGGACAGCAGACGACATTTGCTAAATGCATACCGGTCTCGGACACAACGGTACAGGACATCCTACAGAAGAAGCCAATAATCGTCCGCTAAAGCTTTTTGCTGCCCACCGGCTCTGCCTCTGCTTCACCGCCACTCCTGATCGCAGCAAAAGATTCACGGTTGGTCCCAGTAAGCAGCAATCTCAACAAGAGCATAACGGGTCGGGACCAGCATTGACTTGAACTTACTTATTCGAAACACCCCCGTACCATATGGACCGTTCCACCTGGTTGCCAAGTATTGTATTGTCGAAGCCCTTGCCACAACCACAGTTATTGTTAGATATAGTTAATGTTATTGTTTTAATTAGTAGAGTCACAACCATGAAGCATAACTTAGCTTATAGTATTCGAAGTAAATGTCACTATTATGTTAACAACAAGTACACACTAGGTAACCGCAGCTTAAACTGGCTAGTCGCATTGGGCGTGAAATGCACTACTGATGCAAAAAAAGCCAGCCCCCCAAACTCACAAAGCCCATGCACAAAATCACAAATAATCCATGGCAGCCCAGAGACAACAGTATAACCCACAATATAAAACACTCTCATGGAATATAAGAGGCATGGCATCCCTGCGTAAGCGACAACAGATCCACGCATACCTTAGGAGACATCAAATACATTTTGCCATGCTACAGGAGACACACCTGGCTAAGGCTTCTTTGGAGCATACCAAAGTAAAATGGAAAGGGCAATTATATGGTACCACCTTTTCAACATATACCCGGGGAGCAGCGATCTGGATAGCCCCTGGGGTCCCCTACGTCACGTCCTGCGTACAATGTGATCCAAATGGTCGGTATGTTTTCCTGGAGGGTTCCCTATATGGGGAACCCATGGCTTTAGCATCAATATATACCCCTAACTCAAATCAATGGGAATTTTTACGGACACTTAACAGTAGTAAACTCAACGACCCGGAGATGGATACCATTTGGGGCGGCTACTTTAATTGCGTATTAGACATTCACAGAGACCGCTCTGTCCCTCCGTTAGACAACACCCTAGCTAAACGCGCCTCACTTGAACTCGCATAGTGGGCTTCCAATAATAGGCTAAGAGAAATTTGGAGAATTGGCCACCCTGCACACCGCGAATACTATTTCTACTCCCCAGTGCATAAATTATACACTAGAATAGATATGATATTCGCATCAAAGGACATAATTCCAAAAATAACCACATCAGGCTACCTGGCTCGCACCATATCCGATCATAACCCACTCCAAGCTACCCTGAGAGTGGGCCGCACACTTACGTGCATTCCCACATGGCGTTTACAACCAGATGCCCTCATAGATCCTCCTTTTCATGCTGAACTGGCTAAATGATTATCGGATTACTTTGCTTTAAATTAAAACACAAAAACAGCGCGCTCCACAGAATGGGACGCTCACAAAGTGGTTATACGCGGCCACTGCCTTGCAGCTTCGCTGGGGGTCAAAAGAATGCTTAATAGGGAACTACTAGAGTTAGAATCGAAAATGCGCAAGGCGTAGACCGAGGCCACTACTAGCGCGACCTCGTTTGAAACACTAAACTCGCTGAAATCAGACTACAGAGAAGCAGACGCCAGACTCAGCAGACATGACTACAGACATTTTAAAGCCCGGCAACACGCAGAAGGCGACAGATCGGGCAAACTACTAGCATGGTTGGTGCGCCAACCATTACAGTCCTCACCTATAGGCGCGATTAGAACACACTCAGGAGAAGTGATTAATACTCAAGCTGGAATCAATAAGTCCTTTCACACATATTACCGTTCCCTATATCAGCCCACTAGCCCTCCAAATGAGCAACAACTGTCTGAACTCCTGTCATTGATTCCCCAAAATATGAATGTAATTGATAGCGCAGCCACTCCAGATGGTCCCATTACTAGTGCAGAACTACGCGTAGCTCTTTCTCAAATGGCACGTGGAAAAACCCCTGGTTCAGACGGACTACCAATGAAATATTAGAGCTCATTATCTGCCCATCTCCTGCAGCCTTTGATTGAAGTATTTAATGAGGCACGAAATAGAAAACAGTTACCAGACTCCATGTGTGAAGCATTAATAGTGGTACTGCCAAAACCGGGACGCGATCCACTTGATGTCAAATCCTACAGACCACTCTCCCTGTTAAATACTGACTGTAAACTCCTGGGGAAAATCCTAGCAAACAGGCTACTCCCTTATTTATCAGACTTAATCCATCATGATCAATCTGGATATGTACCAGGCAGGAACACTTTTCTAAACATAAGACGCCTAATCCGCATACTACACAGCACCACAGAAGTCGAGGCAGTGGCTGTGGCATTAGACATAGAGAAGGCGTTTGATACGCTCGGATGGGAGTATCTCTTCCGCACGCTGGAGGCGTTCGGCTTTCAAAACGGTTTCATCAGATGGATTGCCACCTTATACGCAAAACCAACAGCTCGCGTCAAAACGGGCCAAATATATCAGAGGCGTTCCCCATCGGTAGAGGCACCAGACAAGGATGCCCTCTATCCACCTTCTTCCACCAGAAAATCTCAGCCATCCACGACAGCTTCAACACCACACCTCCGCCAGAACCCACCCCCGACGACTCCTCCCCCCCCTACCGCCTCACCGCCTGGACCCAAGTAGACGACGCCGAAACCCTTACAACCATGAATTCCATCCACTCAGGCTCTCCCACGGACCCGTGCCCACATCACGTATTCAACAAAGCCGACGCCACCATCGCCCCCAAACTCCACAAGATCATCAACCTCTCCTTCAACACCGCCACCTCCCCGGACAGCTGGAAGCACGCAGAAATCCAACCCCTCCTCAAGAAACCCAAGGCTGACCCCAACGATCTCAAAAACTTCCGTCCGATCTCTCTCCTCCCTTTTCCAGCGAAAGTCATCGAGAAGATCGTCAACACACAGCTCGCCCACTTCCTAGAAGACAACTCCATCCTAGACCCTCTCAATCTGGATTCAGACGAAACCACAGCACTGAGACCGCACTCCTCGCCGCCACAGATGACATCAGACAACAAATGGACAACGGCGAAACCTCAGCCCTCATCCTCCTCGACCTATCAGCCGCTTTCGACACAGTCTGCCACCGCACCCTACTGGCCCGTCTCCACGAAGCCGGCATCCAAGACAAAGCCCTCAACTGGATCTCATCCTTCCTCTCCGACAGAACCCAGAGAGTCCAACTCTCCCCCTTCCGCTCCAAAGCCACCAACCTCATCTGCGGCGTCACCCAAGGCTCCTCTCTTAGCCCAACGTTGTTCAACGTCTACATGGCCCCCCTAGCACAACTGGCCCGTCAACACAACCTCAGCATCATCTCCTACGCCGACGACACCCAGCTCATCCTCTCCCTGACCAAAGATCCGCTCACCGCCAAAACCAACCTCCACGAGGGACTGAAATCCATCGCCGAGTGGATGAACAATAGCCGCCTGAAGCTCAACTCCGACAAGACGGAAGTCCTCATCCTCGGACGCACCCCCTCGGCCTGGAATGACTCCTGGTGGCCCACTGCCCTCGGACCCCCACCCACCCCAGCCAACCACGCAAGAAATCTCGGCTTCATCCTCGACTCCGATCTCACCATGTCCAAACAAGTCAACGCCGTCTCCTCTTCTTGTTTCAACACCCTCCGCATGCTCCGCAGAATCTTTAAGTGAATTCCAACAGGAACCAGAAAGACGGTGACTCAAGCCCTCGTCAGTAGCAGACTTGACTACGTCAACGCACTCTACACAGGCATCCCAACGAAAGACATCAAATGACTCCAGCGCATCCAGAATGCATCCGCCCGCCTGATCCTCGACATGTCACATCTCCCCCCACCTGAAGGACCTCCACTGGCTCCCCGTGGAAAAAAGGATCACCTTCAAACTCCTCATCCACGCCCACAAGGCTCTACACAACACCGGACCCACCTACCTCAACACCAGACTCAACTTTTACATCCCCACACGTCAACTCCGCTCTGCCAACCTCGCCATCGTCCCCCGAATCCAGCGCAAGACCTCCGGCGGCAGATCCTTCTCCTTCCTCGCCGCCAAGACCTGGAACTCTCTCCCCACCTCTCTTCGCCAGACCCAGGACCTCCTCACCTTCAGGAGACTCCTCAAGACTTGGCTCTTCGAACGCTAGCAGCACCCCCCCCCCCCAGCGCCTCGAAACCCTGACGGGTACATAGTGCGCTTTATAAATTATCTGATTGATTGATTGATTGATCCATTTTATTATTTGCAATAGCTATGGAGCCATTGGCAATCAAACTCCGTAGCTGCGCAAGCAGATGGGGCATCCAAGAATCCAACATATACCATATTGTTTCCTTACATGCGGATGATGCTTTAATATACCTGCGTAACTACACCTCTTCCCTCACAGAAGTTATACAAATCCTGGATAACTTCGCTCTATCCTCTGGCCTATGCGTTAATTGGGCGAAATCATGTATTTTCCCGCTTACCCATATACCTGCGGAGCAGCAAACGTCATTACCATTACACCAACTGGCATGGGCATATCAGACCTTTAAATATTTGGGGATTCAGGTATACCACTCCATGACAGACCTACGGGAGGGCAACCTTGATAGGCTGCTACGCTCAACTCGTGGATCTATGGCATTTTGGAGCTCCCTCCCACTATCACCAATGGGCCGCACGCCCCTAGCTAAAATGTTAATAGTACCTAGATTCTTATACTATTTCACAGCGCTCCCGATATCCCTGCCACGCTCGTTTTTTCATAAACTACACTCCCTGCTAACAGATTTGTTGTGGGGCAGGGATTGACAGAGGGTAGCGCTAGCCATTACACAATATCCACAGGAGGAAGGCGGGCTCGGCATGCCGAACTTTGAATTATACTACGCAGCAGCCCAACTCCAATGGGTAGCCACGTGGCTTAGCGAACCACCCACCCCAGAGTGTACAGAGGCAAAACCCTAACTCCCCCTTACTTGCCTGCAATACCTTTGGCTCAGGTACCAGGTGTCCAGAATCTCTCCATCATCATGATATACGCATAACCAAGGCATTGAGCATGGGGGACCTGTACTCGAGCTCTAAAGCAAGCACTTTCGCAGAGCTTGTATCTACCGGTATCATGCAACCTGGGGCCTTCTTAACATTTAACACCATTAACAAACTTCTACAAAACTTTTGGGGGCGCAATACAAATGAACCCGATGAATTCCCTCTACTCACCTCATTACTCACCATAGGAAACACAAAGGGCAGCATTACTAAATTATATAAAATACTCCTAACAGATACCTGTACTACTCTGACCCAGGTCAAAAACCGCTGGGATGGGGTTCTCTCCACACCAGTCGACCAGAAGTCCTGGGAAGCTGCCCTCTCCACGATTAAATCCGTATCCCGAAACGTCAGACTGAGATACACTCAATTCAATTACATCCACCAAGCATATCTATCTCCGTCTCGTATCAACAAAATATACCCAAATTCTAAACCAGAATGCCAGAAAAGTTGTAGGAGAGTTCCCACTTCAAAAATTACTTGATAGTGAAGCACAATGCTGAAGTAATTGTTTATTGCATAAGACAAAGAGAAATCAGTTCCATAGATACATGGTCCAGTTGTTTTATGACAGTCTTTGAATCACACTTTTATAGTCAATGGCTTCACTGAGAGGGAGCACAACATGCCCTGCATGACTTGCATGAACAGTATGCTTTCGATCTGGAAACATCTGTTGCATGGCATGTATTTTATCTTGTCCTTATATATTTTCTATAGCCTTGAGAAAGCCCCCGCCTACCCGCCTAAGGGGCGAAACACGTGTTGGCTGTTCCTCAATCGAATATGTCTACTTGACTCTCTTTCAATCCTGGCACTAGTTGATTGGACTGCTGTCTTGCTGATTTCTGGAATTTAACTCCAGTTCTAAGACTGTCATAAAACAACTGGACCATGTATCTATGGAACTGATTTCTCTTTGTCTTATGCAATAAACAATTACTTCAGCATTGTGCGTCACTATCAAGTAATTTTTGAAGTGGGAACTCTCCTACAACTTTTCTGGCATTATTACTTTTGGGAGGCTTAGAGTCCAGGCCTTCCGGTTTAGAGTTCTCGCAACCATTGTATAATCACGGCATTCTTAGGAAGTCATCTGGCTGGACTCTCTCTTTTCTCTCTAAACCAGAATGCCCTAGATGTGCTACCCCCGCTAATTTCTACCATATGGTTTGGGAATGCCACACAATAAATACCGGTTGGTGCCGCATAACCGAAACGGTAGCAGACATAATAGATAGCACGCTTACACCCACACCAGAATCCTGCTTGCTGGGTATACGTTACCGGGGCAAGAATGAAAAACATACTCACAAGTTTTTAGATCTTGCGTTTGTAATATACAAGCGATTGATCGCTACACTCTGGAAGGCCCCTAATGCCCCTCCCTATTCCGCCTGGCTTGCAGCCTTGCACAGCTCCACACTAGCAGAGGCTTACGCTATAAGACAGCTGCAACTCAGAGGCCAGATACAAGAGGGTACCGAACACTGGGACCACTTTGTAGTACAAATAGAATCTAGAGATGATAAATACCCCCCTTGAAATACGCGGCATGAACAAAATGCCCTTCAAGTAAATACTTAGCAATCACGACAAGGAACATATCACACTCGGCGTGACACCCCAGCTGATGTCGGCATATTAACCCGAAAACATACAATCGGATAACAAGCGCAACTTCACCCAGATGTGAACACGCAAGCTGATAGTGGCTACTGATGCTCTGTTAACCATGCCCTCGCCCCATAACAAACAATATAACACGCAAGCAAAGCACTAACATATTTCATGTCCACATAGCTGAATGTTACCGCAATCACTTAGAATACCATTAAATATACTTAAGCAAAACTACAAATATGCCTATTGTTAAAAAATGTACCAAGTTAAGTTGTTTGTCAGCACATTAAACTATAACCGTACTGTATAGAAACTACAAGTACGTGTAGAGGCACATGAAAAGAGAAACATGATCACTCTCTTACTAACTTAAGGGAAATGTACTGCTGTTCGTGTGTTGTGTTTAATAAACAGATTTAAAAAAAAAAAAAAAAGTGGGGTCTGTGGGATGTCTGCTACATCAATACTCCTCCTTGCGACTGGAGGTGGTGTCTGGAAGTTTACAAGGACTTCTTGGAGGGTCTCTCGGCTGATAGTTGCCAGCTGGTCATCCAGGTGATCAGGGTACTCCAGGACAGGCAGATCCGCAGAAGAATCGTCATCCTCTGCAATGTGATAGTGTAAAATCAATCTCTGTTGTGGCA
The DNA here is from genome assembly GCF_031143425.1 of Pleurodeles waltl. Taxonomy (NCBI): domain Eukaryota; kingdom Metazoa; phylum Chordata; class Amphibia; order Caudata; family Salamandridae; genus Pleurodeles; species Pleurodeles waltl. Next base: position 98,315,060 of record NC_090440.1, on the reverse strand, counting down.
GTTGATATGTCACGTCACTGACTTGATATTTGAGGCTCATTGTCATCTTCGGGCCAGATTTATGGAAAAGTGGTGCAGCGCGGTGCTGCGCAGAAATTTGCAGTGCTGCACTGCGTCACTTTGGTGACACAAGGAAGCGCTGTATGTACGTGCATACAGCGCACCTCTGTGTTGTCCCCCGTGCTGGTGCAAAATTCAGCTGCCAGCACCAAGGCAGGCATCTTTGCACCATTGTGCAAGGATGTATGCGTTAAGGGGTGTGATTGTTTATGTACGAGAAGGTGTCCCTTCCTGCACATTAACAATCACTAATGGCACTTTGGCACTTCTGTGTGAGCTGTAGTATGCAGGACACACAGAAGTGCCAAAGCGTCATTTTCAAGTGATTGTTTATGTGCAGTAAGGGACACCTTGACACACATAAACAATCATTTCTGGCATTTTGCTCTTCCTACGCATGCTGCAGAATGCAGCACACATTGGAAAAGCAAAAAATGAGGTATTCCTCCTTGTGGCACCCTGCTAAGGCCACCCCCACCTGGGGGTGGCCTAAGATTTTGGCGCTGCCTCAGGTTTATTAAATTACATTAATTTGAGGCAGCATCAAAATGATGGCACGCCCACAGCAACACCCATTGCACGCCGATTCCACACACAGTGATGCATGGGAAGGGGCGGTATTGACAAGGTGACGTTAAGCCACAAAAAGTGGCTTCACGCCACCTTGTCAATAGAGCGCAATGCTTAGCGCCACAGGAGTGTCACTAAAAGTGAGGCTTCTGTGGCGCTAGGGGCCTATGATGCGCCCCTTAGTTCCAAAGGATTGTTCCGGTACATCATGGCTTCACTCTACAGCCCTGTGCCCCACCTGCCTGTCACAAGAAGGGAAGCCCAGTTGGCACAATTGGCAGCATCATATCTTCTAAGTGTGATGTCTATCCTTTTTGTGGCTTGACACCATCTTTTCATTAACTACCCTCCCTATGCATCCGTTTGCATTGTGAGGCCTTGCAATGGGTGTTGCTGTGCTCACGTCACAGCACCACACATGGCAATTTTCACCTGTCACAGTCTTACATATGAAAAAAATAAAGTACACTGTTCCAAAAGAAAAAGAAGACCACAGGTCTCTCAGGCACTTCTAAATATAAAAGCAAAAGCCCTCACACATCTATACAATGTCATGCTTCATCATTGGGCTTGCTCCACGTCAGACCGGCGCTGCAATGTCTGACGGGCCCATCAAGGGGGCTCTTTGCTGGAGATCTTTTGTGATAATCTGTGCCAAAATATAGAAACATAAGAGTAAATTTAAACCTATAGGTTGCAGAGAAAGGAAAAAGAGCTGGAGAGAAAAAAATATGTATCATAAAATTGGCTCGGCCACCTACTCGAAAAACAAATTTTATTGAACAAGAAAGGAGCCGGTCAAGATTAAAAAATACCTACAGAGTGAAAGGGAGATAATGATCCCACACTCCACAAAAAGAGAAGAAAAAGAAATGTTCATTATCTGCTACAGTCTTACATGTTTCACATACAATCATGCTGTGCTAAGTGAGACCTTGAACCACCCCAGGGATGGCATTGCCAGGACATTATGCTCTTGTTACCACTGATGGGGTCTCCCTGGGGTCTCTCCTGGCTCCATTTTGCCTCTCCTTTGCATTGTTTTCTCCGTTAGCATCTGTTTTTGACGCTATTGCGGGCAAAAATGAAGCATTTCTGTTTTGCAACGTGTTTACATGTCGTAAACCGGATTAGAGTAATTTTTCTTCCGTTAACGTCATTTTGCCTTACGACAAGGCGCAATGGTTAATGAGGGAAAAAATGACTCTAACCTATTTTTAGCGCCACCCAGCATCACAGTGTAAATATGACACCCAGGTGGCGTTAACAAATGGCGCTAGTCAACGCTAAAATTTTTTGATGCAAAACTGCGTTAGTGCAGTTTTGCTTCAAAAAGTATAAATCTGGCCCTTCATCTCTTCAGGAAAGTCCTTGTGCACCGAAAATCACAGGGCTTGCCTTGCAACAGAAAATTCGACGCACAGCCCTACTGGAACAATACAGCCGATTCCCTGAGTCGAAAATTGATGCAGCGCCTGACGTGCAACAGAAAATGTGATGCAATGGCTGTAACTTCTTCCAGCGCACCCAGGATTTCCCTGCTTCGTCCCTGGGCATCATAAGATCCCTGCATCACAGTGAGGAACCAAGACTGCGCACCGAAAAATGATGCAAACCGCTTGCAGCATGGTAAGAAATGACGCATCGTCTGTGCAACGTCCGAAAATCCGACGCACACCATGTTTTCCACGCATCTCCTCCTCTGCAGTCTCCGTGCGTGTTATTTTTTACCTAAGCCAGGTACTTTGTGTAATAAAGAGACAACTGTTGATTCAAGTGATATCTCAACTTGTGTTTATTGAATCTTTATCGTTTCAACCCTATTTTAACCAGATAAGTATCATACATTTTTCTAAACCTGTGTGGTGTATTTTTGTGGTGTTTTCACTGTGTTACTCTATGATTTATTGCACACATACATTACACATTGCCTTCTAAGTTAAGCCTGACTGCACAATGCCAAGCTACCAGAGGGTGGGCACAGGATAATTTGGATTGTGTGTGACTTACCCCGACTAGGATTGCGGTCCCAACTTGGACAAGGGTGTATACCTCTGCCAACTAGAGACCCCATTTCTAACATGGAGAATCTGCAGATTCTCAGTTGCCAGCCTCCTCTAAACTGGTCCTTATGTCTGAAGGACTGCAACAGGTCAAGAAATGAAAAGCCCATGTGACAACGTATCTCTTTGATATTGTCAGCGTTTATGTATCCACCAGGTTGTTTTTTTCAGTGGAAGTGAATGGGTGTACAATCGAAAAGGTCTGTGTTTTTTTTCTAACTATGAGTTCGTTGACTGACTGTATGAAACCTTAAACAAGCAAATGAAGGAAGGGTTACTTGAATTAATCTCAGCCTCTGGGTTCATAGGTTCTCATCTGGGAGATGTGGAATGCTAGTCCAGGCTGGACTTTTCCAGTAGAAGCAGGAGAAATACTGTTTTGCATATGACTGCTCTCTGAATCGAGTGGCATTGGAGTACATGCAAACTTCAATAGCTGAGATTCACCCAGGTATTATTTTCAACACTTTATTGTCATTTATAATGGAAAACATTTATTATAAACTACCATTTCCAACTACATAACAGAAATGAGTTCACTGAAAATTTTAATAGCCATAGACTATAGAAACATTATTGGTGGGTGATTGGCGTTATTCTGAGTATTATATGAACGTTGTATACAATGTTGGTTTATAGCATAAGATACAAATATGCTGAGGATAATGTCCCATTTCCAATAAGGTTCCATAGAATGGCAGTCATCGATTTTTGTGATTCGCATGTTCTTTATTATTGAAAATTCTGTGTCTGCATAATGACATAACACCCATGCAGTACAACAATAATAATAATGATAATGATAATTATTAATAATAATAATACTGATAACCCAATAACTATTCATAGAGTTTCCCTTACTGGATGAAATTATGAGTCAATATGTGCAAAACTTGAACGTGGGACCTGCAAGTCACTGAAGAATGGATAAGCCAATGCCACAAGGTGTCCAATCCTCGGTTACGTTGCTCAGTAATTTAAAGATGGTTCATCCTTGTGGTAAACTCAGTGCCTGTTCTGGGGATGGCCTTACACTTAGGCCCTCATTACAACCCTGGCGGTCGGTGATAAAGCGGCGGTAATACCGCCAACAGGCCTGTGGTAAAAAAATTGGAATAATGACCACGGCGGAAACCGCCAACACAAACAGCCATTTTAAAACTTTGACAGCCACGGCGGTAGCAACAAACACCGCAGCGGTAACCGCCAACAGCCAGGCGGAAGACAATGTACCGCCCACTGCATTACAACATGCCTATCCGCCAGCTTTTCCGGGGCGGTACCAATGCCATCAAAAGCACAGCGGAAACAGAACACAGAAGGGAAACGACTCACCTCTCGACACTGAAGGAAGAACCAGGACGCCATGGAGCCCGCACTGCATGAGTTCCCCATGCTGGTGTACCTTCTCATACACCAGGAACATGAACGCCAGCGAAGATGACCACGGTGAGTACTGCACCTAGCACACAGGGGAGGGGGGAGGAAAAAGAGAGTGACACACACACGCAACACCCCCACACTCACCCACAACACCATACACACAAATAGATGCAACAACATTACATATACACCCTGTAACCCTCAGGAATAACGCAAGGACAAAAGGAATTGAGTAAAATTAGTGTAATATTAGTAATTTTGAGAAATACGTTCTTAAAGCAATAAACAGTATGTACAATATATACAATATATACAAAAGGAGAGACAATGCCCACTCCAAAATGTCCGTGGCCCACTGGGCCAAAACACATAGGCCAAGGCCACACTTGACTCCTGCCACAATACGGAGAAAACACTGCAGGGGCATCAGGTCGAAAATACACAGGCACCTCGGGCGGAGAATGGGGGGGCACCTCAGCCGGAAGATGGTATCACGCTACTAGCCTGGAGGGGCTCCATGCTCACTGCTTGTTCCTGGGGAGTGCATGGCCACAGTCTCTCAAGTGGGTGGTTTGACCACTGCTTGGTCCTGGGGAGTGCAAAGCCACAGTCTCTCTAGTGGGTGGTTTGCCCACTGCTTGGTCCTTGGGAGTGCAAGGCCACAGTCTCTCTAGTGGGTGGGTTGCCCACTGCTTGGTCCTGGGGAGTGCAAAGCCACGGTCTCTCTAGTGGGTGGGTTGCCCACTGCTGTGTCCTGGGGAGGGCAAAGCCACAGTCTCTCTAGTGGGTGGTTTGCGCACTGCTTGGTCCTGGGGAGTGCAAAGCCTCAGTCTCTCAAGTGGATGGCTTCTCCACTGGCTCTAGAGGGGGTGTTGTGCACAGTGTGCTTCATCCTGGCAAGGAGGGGGTGAGCGGATGCCTCCTTCCACTGGTTCTGGAGGGGGCATTGGGCCCAGTGTGCTTCATCCTGGCAAGGAGGGGCTGATTGGATGCCTTCTTCCACTGGTTTTGGAGGGGGCCCTGTGCCCAGTGTGCTTCATCCTGGCAAGGAGGGGGTGAGTGGAGGCCTTCTTCCACTGGTTCTGGAGGGGGCCTTGTGCCCAGTGTGCTTCATCCTGGATGGGGCAAGGTCACAGTCTCTCACCTGGGTGTCACACCAACAGGTGTTGCAGGGGCCAGGACGCACTGCAGCCCATGTAGTCACCACTACATACTTCTCTCCGGCGGTGATGGCTGCTCAGTGGATGCCAGTTGCGCTGCAGGTGGCGGTGTAGGCAGTGGTGGTGGTAGCCTCCAGGCCTTCACCTTCAGCCTCGGACGGCTGCCCACTGGGGCTGCTGCTGCTGGCAGTGGTGCTGCTGCGGCTGGGCAGGTGGCGGTGCTGGCCATGGTGCAGGTGGCAGTGCTGGCTGCGGTGCAGGTAGCGGTGCTGGCAGTGGTGGTGGTAGCCTACAGGCCTTCACCTGCAGCCTCGGACGGCTGAAGTGCCATGGCTGGTGTTCTGTGCCCCTTCCTGCCTTTGGCAGATGGTGGTGCCTCCATGCTTCTGCCAGCTGGAGTCTTTGTCTTGCCCTTGCTGGCTGGTTGTGCTTCCTTCCCCTTGCTGGCTGGTGTCCCCTTCTTGCCCTCGCTAGGTGGCAGACCCTTCTTGGCCTTGGCAGGTGTTGCTGGCACACCGGCTGTGCTGACATGTGCCTCCTTGGAGCCTCTCACACCTGCAGTAGCTGCAGAAACCACAGTGCCCATGGACTGGGTGGCTCAGGTGCTGGGTTGGGTTCTGGCCACCCTGGCCCGAGGTGAAGGACGGGGGGGAGGGGTAGGGAATAGGTCAAGGGTGGCAAAGAAAAGCTTCTTAGGGACACTGGGGTGGGAAGAGGGTGAAGGTTTGGGAGTGGAGGAAGAGGGAGTGGTTGTAGGAGGTGTCAGTCTGCGGTGTTTGGGTGCAGGTGCATGGGCTCGATGCTGTTGTGAGGTGGATGGCTGCTGGGTGTGTGTGTGCTTGCGTTTGTGTACTTTGGGAGGAGGGGTCACAGACACAGTGGGAGAGGACACAGGGGACTTGTGCATGGATGTGGGGGTGGTGACTGCCAGTGAGGGGTGTGTAGTGATAGGCGCAATGGTGATGGGAGGGAGGTGGACAACAAAGAGGAGGGGGACACAGTGGAGGCAGTGGATGCTGGTGTGTCTGCATGTGGATGGTGCTTGTGTGAGTGCCTGAGAGATGAAGTGTGGTGCTTGTGTTTGCCTAAGCCACTTCTGTTGATTTGGGTGAATGCTGATCTGAAGGTGTGCTTGGGATAGGCTGGGGTTGAGGGGATTGGAACCGGGTAGAGGAAGTTGGAGGGGGGAGGCTGGAGACAGGGACAATGGCTGCCATCAGTGTGGAGGCCAGAGCCTGGAATGCTCTCTGTTGGGCTGCCACGCCAGAGTGAATGCCCTCCATGTATGCATTTGTTTGTTGCAAATGCCCTGCTACACCCTGGATGGCATTCAGTATGGTTGACTGCCCAACAGAGAGTGATCTCAGGAGGTCAATAGCCTCCTCACTGAGGGCAGCAGGGCTGACTGGGGCAGGGCCTGAGGTGCCTGGGACGAAGGAGACACCCACCCTCCTGGGTGAGCAGGCACAGGAAATACTCTGATGGGCTGCTGGGAGGGTGGTGCTGGTACGGGGGTGGCGGCTGTACCTGTTGTTGGGGTGGGCATAGAGGTGTCCGCCACCACCATGGAGCTTCCATCGGAGGAGGAGTCGCTGTCAGTAGTGTCCCCTCCTGTCTTTGTCGTGGTGCTTCCCTCACCCTCCGTCCCACTGGTGCCCTCACCGTCGGTATATTCGGCCTTCAGGCCCAAGTGGGATGCAGCTTCCTCCGTCTCTGGTGCCTCTGCTCCTCTGCCAGATGATGCTAATGCACACAAGGACATGGTGACAAAACAAAAAGGGGGGGAGAGACAGAGGATACACTTGGTCTATGCCAGCAACAACACTACCATTGGCGTACACAACACACAGGGAACAGCCCTGTGCACTAGGCCATGCACTACAAGTTCCACTGCTAGTCACCAGCCCATGGGGTACAATGCCTAACGCCATTAGCTGCACACCTGAAACCCACAGGACCCTGACCAGTAGTAGATGCCCATTAACACTATTGGGGTTGGAGTGCATCTAATCTTGCCCATCATTGAACATACCCTGCCATGTTCGCCCGGGCCTAGGGGCATCCACAGCCCACAACCCCCACCCAGTTAATACCTTAACGCGAGCAAAGTCATGATTCTGAATCTGTACTCACCCCCTTGTGGCTGCTGTGATGCCTTCAAGCGCCCATCCAACTCCGGATAGGCCACTGCCAGGATGTGGAACATCAGGCGGCTTAGGGTACGACGGGCACCCCTTCCTCGTTGGGAGGCCAGCCCCAGCTGGGCCCCTGCCGACTTCCTTGCCCAGCGATGCAGGTCCTCCCACCATTTGGGGCAGTGGGTGCTCCGCCTCTCAAAGACCCCCAGGGTCCACACCTCCTTGGCGATGGCACGCCAAATACCTTTTTTCTGATGGGCGCTGACCTGCAGAAAAAATACAGTAGAAAAGGGATTAGTCAAACCGTCCGGACTGTCATACTCATGGCTCACCATATCCCCCCCATCCACTTACGCACATACATTGGCCATCATATGTGCAGCACTCTGCCCAGGATCCCTCAGACCCCCCGACATGGTGCTTACACACACAGCAATCCCTACATTCATGGCCCACGCATCATGCTCACAGTGTACTCACCTGTTTGTCTGTAGGACCATAGAGTAATGTGTACTGGGGTAGGACCCCATCCACTAGTCTCATCAACTCCTCGGAAGTGGAGGCAGGGGCCCTTTCCCCAGACACTCGAGCCATTGTCGCTTCCAGACACAGGTCACAGCAGCACTTGCAGTGGAGGTCCTCTCCTGTTGAAGGTCAGGTAGCAAGTGAGTGCACAGATAGAAAATGGCGGTCACGTCCGCGGCGGTGCGTACCGTCACCGCCGGCGTACATCACCATTGGCTCCTGGAACCTATAGGGCCCAATGATAACCAATGCAATGTTGCTCGGCGGTCATTGACCGCCAACCGCAACGGCGCAAAACACCAGCGGCATTACCTAATTTCCACTTGTCTCTCCTCACAGGTCAGGCAGCCGCCATTTCAGGGCGGCACAGGCCATGGCACCTACCTGCGTCACAGCAGACATTGGCACATCAACTGACTCTCGAGTTCACATACTGTTTCTGTAAAGGAAGAAATGCATATTAATATTGACATATGTGTGAATATGACCTTCTGCTCACCGTTTTTCACCCTAGAGTTCAGCCGCTGAGGATGAATAGGAGATGGAGACATCCCACCGTGTACAGACCCCTGGTGGACCTGGCGACAATGGAGTACAGGCACATTATCCTGACCTACAGACTTGATAGGGCCACAATCCAAGAACTGTGTGCCCAATTGGAGCCAGACCTGATTTCAGCTATCCGCCACCCCACAGGTATCCTCCCTTTAGTGCAGGTCCTGTCAGTGCTCCATTTGCTGGCAAGTGGTTCCTTCCAAGCGACAGTGGCCATGGCATCAGGGATGTCTCAGCCAATGTTCTCAAACATGCTGAGCAGAATGTTGTCTGCCCTCCTGAAACACATGCGCAGCTACATCATATTTCCCCAGGTGGAGGATTTGGCCACAGTGAAGGCTGACTTTTACGCACTGGGACATATCCCCAACATCATTGGTGCCATTGATGCTACACATATTGCATTTGTCTCCCCCCCCCCCACCGGAGAAATGAACAAGTGTTCAGAAATAGGAAACACTTTCACTCTCTGAATGTGCAGATGGTGTGTTTGGCGGACCAGTACATCTCCCATGTCACTGCCAAGTATCCTGGCTCTGTGCATGATGCCTTTATCTTGAGGAATAGCAGCATTCCATATGTGATGTCTCAAATCCAGAGGCACCAGGTGTGGCTAATAGGTGAGCCCATGGTCCCCACCCAGTTGATGTAGGTATATGGGTGTGGGTTTGGCCCTAAGGGTGAGTGTGTGGCTAGTATCTCTCGAATATTTGCAGGTGACTCTGGTTACCCCAACCTCTCATGGCTACTGACCCCAGTGAGGAATGCCAGGACAGGAGCAGGGGAGCATTACAATGAGGCACATGGGTGAACAAGGAGGATCATTGAGAGAACCTTTGGCCTCCTGAAGGCCAGGTTCCGGTGCCTCCATCTGACAGGTGGATCCCTGTACTACTCACCCAAGAAGGTGTGCCAGATCATCGTTGCATGTTGCACAACCTGGCCTTGAGACGCCAGGTGCCTTTTCTGCAGGAGGATGAATCTGGGGATGGTCGTGTGGCAGCGGTGGAGCCTGTGGACAGTGACAAAGAGGAGGCAGAGGAAGAAGATATGGGCAACCGAGGTACACTAATTCAACAGAACTTCCAGTGACACACAGGTAAGACAATGTAACTTCACCTTCCATTGCAGTTCTGTGTTTGACATTGAACATGGCAGCCTGATTTCCCTATTTCTATGGCCACTTACTGTACCCTTTGGCATCTCTATTTTCAGATCTCTGTGCCCCATTCTGGCTCCTGGTGTGTTTACTGCTGCCCACTACAGGTCATGCCTATGTAAATATTACAGTACATTTGAATTGTAATGTTTACAGTTTGTGACACTAATACATTTGTCAAAGAATTCACAGACTCCATACTTGAATTTGTTCCAAGGCTGTTTAGTTAGGTGCTAATAAGTGTAGGGGATATTGCAATGGGCTGGGTTGCTGATGGAGGAAAGTCCAGGGTAGAGTCTAGTCTATTTGTATCACAGGTGCATTGTCCAAGGGGGCATAGGAAGTGGAGCAATGGCAGTTCAAGGTGGACAGGGTGACAGAGTGGGACAGAAGGGTGACAATCAGGAGAGTCTTATTTCCTGGCGGGAGTCTTGGCAATGTTCTCTGGCTTCTGCCTGGATCGCAGGGACCGTTTGTGTGGTGGTTCTCCTTCTGCAGGGGCTGGGGTGCTGGTGGCCTGTTGTTCCTGTGGCGGGGCCTCCTGTCCACTAGCGCCGGCGGAGGTAGAGGGCTGTTCTTCGGTTTGGCTAGTGCCAGGGGCCCGTTGGTGTGCCACTGCCTCCCTCATGGTGTTGGCCATGTCTGCCAGCACCCCTGCAATGGTGACCAGGGTGGTGTGGATGTCCCTCAGGTCCTCCCTGATCCCCAGGTACTGTCCCTCCTGCAGCCTCTGGGTCTCCTGCAGCTTGGCCAGTATCTGGCCCATGGTCTCCTGGGAATGGTGGTATGCTCCCAGGATGTTGGTGACTGCCTCGTGGAGAGTCGGTTCCCTGGGCCTGTCCTCCCCCGGTCGCACAGCAGTCCTCCCAGCTTTCCTGTTGTCCTGTGCCTCTGTCCCCTGAACTGTGTCCCCACTGCCACTGACCCCAGGTCCCTGATCGTCCTGTGTTTGTGGTGTTGCCTGGGGTCCCTGTAGTGGTGGACACACTGCTGATTGACGTGTCCTGGGGACAGAGGGATGGGCCCGCTGGGTGGGTGCTGTGGTGGTGTTTCCTGAGGTGGGAGGCTATGTGGTGGGTTGGGACTGTGGCTGGGTCACCGGCTGTCCAGAGGTCCCTGATGGGCCAGGTTGGTCATCGTGATCCAGGCGTGCAGAGCTGCTGTTACCACTGTGGGCCTCTTCGGTGGGGGGACTGGATGTGGCTGGCACCTCCTCTCCGGTGACATTGAGTGGGGGTCCTGTGGGGATCTAAATGCAGTGTTATTGTATCTGCGTGTGCCATCTTGTGCAGGGATATGTTTCCCTCTATGGTTGTTATTAGCAAGGCAGCTTTGGCTTGTGTGAGTTGTGCTTGGTTTGGCTAAGTGATTGTCACTAGTGTGCATGCTGTGGTGATGGGTGTCCATGCAGGTCTGTGATGGGGTTCCATGCATTGGTGTTGCATGCAGGGCTTGGTATTGGGATGGGTGGGTTGTGATGGTGGGGTATATGTGAGGTGGTGGGGTGATGGGGGTGAGGGTAGGGGTTGTTGTTTGTGATGGCATGCAGGTAGGGTGGGGGATAAAGTAGTAAAGATTTGACTCACCAGAGTCCAGTCCTCCTGCTACTCCTGCGAGGCCCTCAGGATGCATGATCGCCTAGACTTGCTCCTCCCAACTTGTTAGTTGTGGGGGAGGAGGTGGGGGTCCACCGGCAGTCCTCTGCACAGCTACCTAGTGTCTTGCTACCACGGAACGCACCTTCTCCCGTAGGTCGTCCCACCTCTTCCTGATGTCATCCCTTGTTCTTGGGTGCTGTCCCACGGCGTTGAACTGTCCACGACTCTCTGCCATAGCTCCATCTTCCTTGCAATAGATGTCTGCTGCACCTGTGATCCAAATAGCTGTGGCTCTACCCGGATGATTTCCTCCACCATGACCTTTAGCTCCTCCTCGGAGAACCTATGGTGTCTTTGTGGTGCCATGGGTGTAGTGTGAGTGGTATGTGTGAGGGTGTGTGGGGTGATGTGTAGGAGTGTGAGGTGCGTGAATGGTGTATGGGTGGTGGTGTTTTGTGGCTGCTCAGATTCAGTGGGTGCTCCTGGCTTGTCTCTCTCTCACTTGCCAAAATATTTGGGTCAGAAAAGGGTTGTGGGTAGTGTGTGTGTTTTATAATGGTGTGGGTGTGTGGGTGTGGTGTGTGTATGTGTGTCAGGTGTGTGTAGTTTGAGTTGTCCAATGTGGTGTCGTTTTGTTAGATTGTGTGTATTTTGAGCGCGGCAGTCTGTACCACCAATGGTTTACCGCGTTTGAATGTCCGTCGCGCTGATTCATGGGTCATGATGCTGTGAGGGTATTTCTGTTGGCGTAACGGTGTGGGTGCTACCGCCAGTTTAGCACTGACCTTTGGGCTGGGGGACTTGTGTGGGTGTCTGTATAGTGGCGGATTTCTATGTGTGGGTTATAATACCCGTAGCGGTATACCGCCGTTGTCACGGTATGTTGGCGGCAGTCAGCATGGCGGTAAGCAGCACTTACCGCCAATGTTGTAATTAGGGCCTTAATCTATGCATTCATAGTTTAATGTGCAGGAGAGAAACGTCACTACTGCAGTGCTTCACTACACACACAAAGACAGATTGCATTGGTCTTTTATTTGCAACAAGACTTACCTGCAAAGGGAGTAACACTTGTTGGCACACATGGCAAAATCTGGCTAAAATGAAGGACTACGCACCTAAACAGTTTACTTCATTTTGTATTTTTATCTAACTAACTAGCCATATTTCATCAAAAATACAAATGGTGTTTATCGAAAGCACTTCACATATGTCTCCGAATTTACTAATCTACCATACATTGCCAAAGTTTGTTCCTCTGTCCCTAATCCTAATGAGAGAGGTGTGAGTCTATACCACATGAAGTGTACGGTGCCCCCTGGAAGTCATATTTGCCACAGCCAACCAGGGCCATGTTGGAGATATTAAAAAAAAAAAAAAAAAACTCTGAATATTAATGTAATAGTTACAGAGCACATTTCCTCCTTCTTAGGGTTCCAAATAGTTTTTAAAAGTGGAAAGTTATTTTTAGCTTCTTTCAGCTGAGTATGTCGTGAAACTCTTAGTTCTGAGTGGCTGTGTCAGACATTCAAGTTACTAAAATCTTTCATATTAGAGTGGCCATGTGTGCAGCCCCGGGGCACCCCACATTATCACTATGAGCCTACTGCAGTACAGATTGGTGGCACTGGACAATACTGCCAGCAAGCAAAGCACAAATATATTTACTCAGCTGAGAAACACTCATTTGCCACTAGTCATGAAAACATTTAGCACATGAAGCGCTTAAAATAAATTACATTTCTATAATTCGCGAACAAAGGAAGCCATCTGTTTATATATTATCTGATTAAGCTACCGAATAATTGTATGTTAATCATGCCCAAGCTGTTTACCTGCTGCTAAGGCACTGCTAAATGCTCCAGCACGAGACCAGGGTTGTGGTTGGGCATGCTGGTTGGTACATATGTGTTTTCGTGTTTCCTTGCTAAATTGCATTTTGTTTTCTCTGCACTTTCTGAACATTCCATATGGATGTTTGAATATATGAGATGATATGATATGGTATGAAATGTTATTTGACATATGATATTATTTAATATCCTGCCAAGTTCATTTCGCCAGTTAGAAAAACAAAGGCAGTGTACATCTGATGGCAAATCAAAAAATATCATTTAATGTTAAAAAGAGGAACCCCAATTTGACGGTATAAATGACTTCATTACTTGACCAGCATAGAATTATTTAACAATAATTTAACAGTCAATTGGCATATAGTTTGCAATATGTTTGAAAAAGTATATATATATATTTTTTACAAAAGACATAGATTAAGGCCCTCATTATGAACACGGCGGTCCGTACCACGCCACCGGTGGTGGCGGTAAAAACCACCAACAGAGGAGTGGGCCGGACCGCAAAATAATGAACCAATCGAAACACAGTCATCCAGGAAACCACCCACCGCCAGTAGAGGAGTGCTGACGATGTCGGCAGAGTCCACCCACAGGCCGACGGAAAGGCCCAACCCGCCCATCAAATTATGAACCACTAGTCCGCTGCCAGTTCCGGGGCCGGAACCACCGCCACGCAAGTCCAGGCGGAAATGAACCAAATCCAATGAAACACTCACCGCAGGCCCACACAACGGTGCCGAAGCAGACATGGATAGAGAGCTGCAGATCATGCCAGCCCTGCTCCTTGCTATATACCTCCACGACCAAGACCACCGACGAAGATGACGACGGTAAGTACCGCAACCTACGAAACAAGGGAGGAACGGGCACAGTTACATACCCACCCAATCCACCCACCCCTCAACGCCCCCCAATCCTTCCCAGCAGCACAACCCATATGTTGGAAAATTGGTTATTGGTAAGGGCAGGTAGGTACCTACACTTAGCAATAGGCCACTAACCTCCACTTAGGTCCAGTTAGGTCTCAGAAAATTAAACCCAGCTCAACCCTTGGTAGCTTGGCAATGAGCGTCAAGGCTTAACTTAGGAGACAGCGTGTAAAGCATTCAAATATCACAAAACAGTAATTAAATAAAACACAAGAAACAGTTTAAAAATCCAAAACCAATTTATAAAATTAGATTATATTTTTATCTTTAAAATGACACCAAAACTAATAAAATCGGGTAAAGGGGACCGGAGATATGAATTTTTAAAGATTTTTTTTTTTTAGCGCCTAGAAACAAAAAGCGCCAATCGGGTCATCTGGTTGCACCTCGACCGGGGCAAAGTCAAAGTTTAAGGCCGACCGCGATGGAGCCCTGCTCGGCTACAGGCCGCGGGAGGCCTCGGTTAAAAGTTTACCTTCACACTTAGGGGGTCATTCTGACCTTGGCGGTCCATGACCGCCATGGCGGAGTGTGGCGGTAGCACCGCCAACAGGCTGGCGGTGCTTCCTGGGCGATTCTGACCGCGGCAGTAAAGCCGCGGTCGGAAAAGGGAAGCCGGCGGTTTCCCGCCGGTGTCCCGCTGGCCCAGGGAACCCGCCATGGCGGCGCTGCTTGCAGCACCGCCATGGGGATTCCGACCGCCTTCCCGCCAGCCTGTTTCTGGCGGTGTCCACTGCCGGAACCAGGATGGCGGGAACGGGTGCCGTGGGGCCCCTGGGGGCCCCACAAAGATTTTCACTGTCTGCTTAGCAGACAGTGAAAATCGCGACGGGTGCCACTGCACCCGTCGCACCCCTTCAACTCCGCCGGCTCCATTCCGAGCCGGCTACATTGTTGAAGGGGCTGTCCCGCTGGGCCGAGCGGCGGTCCTCTGGCGGTCGGCCGCCGGCCGCGCGGGAAAGCCGGAATGGCCGCCGCGGTCTTTTTGACCGCGGTGCGGTCTTTCGGCGGGAACCGCTTGGCGGGTGGCGACCGCCGCGGTCAGAATGACCGCCTTAGGGGGTGATTCTAACATTGGCGGGCGGCGGAGGCCGCCCGCCAATGTTCCCCCGACAAAATACCGCTCCGCGGTCACAAGACCGCTGAGGGTATTTTGAGATTTGCCCTGGGCTGGCGGATGGCCGCCAAAAGGCCGCCCGCCAGCCCAGGGCAAATCTACCTTCCCACGAGGACGCCGGCTCCGAATGGAGCTGGCGTAGTGGGAAGGTGCGACGGGTGCAGTTGCACCCGTCGCGTATTTCAGTGTCTGCTTTGCAGACACTGAAATACTTTGCGGGGCCCTCTTACGGGGGCCCCTGCAGTGCCCATGCCATGCCATTGGCATGGGCACTGCAGGGGCCCCCAGGGGCCCCGCGGCACCCCCTACCGCCATCCTGTTCCTGGATGGCGGTAGGGGGTGTCAGAATCCCCATGGCGGCGGAGCGCGCTCCGCCGCCATGGAGGATTCCCCCGAGCAGCGGAAAGTCGGTGGTAGGGAACTGAGGTGTGGGTGCAGGTCTGCCAGTTTTATCCTTGCTCCTGGGTGAAAAGCAGGGGGGTCCTGGTTCTCCAATCAGGTGCAGGGTCCTTCCCCCTGTGATAACCACTTCCTGGGAAGTGTGGCAAAAATCAATCCCAGGAGGCAACATTCTCTAAAAATCCATCATGGCTGAATCTGATTTTACATCTGGCTGAGCCCACCCACTGGTGTGGCTAAAAATCATAAACACACCCCTCTCCTGCCCTCTCCTAATCTAATCAAGGGGGCACCTAGTTGTCTGGGGTTGCAGGATGTGGGGGTGTTGCTGGTTGCTCCAAATGTCCTTCTATGCCTTTGAAGACCAGTTTGGCAGCCCTCCCCCTTCCTGCCTCACCATCTGCTGAGGGGAGATTCCTTCCCACAGGCACATTCCTTTGTGTGAAGCCAGGCCACTTCACACCTCATCAAGGCAGCTTGGCCAAGCTGCTAGAGGCTGGCCAATCAGAGCACAGCAGCAAAAACAATGCAGAGCTGAAATTGGCAACTTTTCAGGTAAAGTTTAAAACTCTTTACCTGAACAAGTTATATTAAATCCAACAACTGGAAGTTGTGGGATTTCTTACAACAAGTAATTTGATACCAAATTCTTGGTATGCATCATTTAAGGAGACTTTAAAAATTAGAATAAAGTCTCCCCATTCTAGCCTATGAAGGCCATTTACTACAATGAGGGAAAAACGAATTTGGCTGTTTTTACCTCACCAGGGCTTATAAAACTATTTTTATAAAGTCCCTGCTTATAGTTACATGGCACCCAGCCCTAGGGGCACATAGGGCACACCTTAGGGGTGACTTATATGTAAAAATAAGGTAGTTTAAGACTTTGGAACTACTTTTAATTCCAAAGTCGAATTTGCATATAACTTGAATTTAAAAGCAGCCAGCAAGGCAGGCCTGCCTTTAAAATGACACTGGGCACCTCAGCAGTGCACCTATGGGTGCACCACCTATGCTGTGGTCCCTAAACCTACATGCCCTACCATATACTAGGGACTTATAGGTAGGTTAACTTAGCCAATTATAATTAGCCTAATTTGCATATCCATTTTACACAGAGCACAGGCCCTGGGACTGGTTAGCAGTACCCAGGGCACCATCAGAGTCAGGAAAACACCAGCAAAAAGTGGAAAATGGGGGCAAAAAGTTAGGGGGCCTCTGTAATCAGCCCTGTTTTCCCACACCATACACCCCACAGCAAGAGGTACTTACCCGACACAAGGCAAATCCAACTTGACCATAGTACACCCACAAAGAATGAAACGAAAGACCAGGGTTCAACAATGTGCCGCCAAAACACAGGCCACACAGAAATATTTATTACAGCTCACAGAGCCAACTATTTTCAACAAGGCCAATGGCCAGTCCGTTGCAGTAGAACTCCCATGGTCCACAACGGCCCAAACCTGACTCCCAAAAGTGCACGGTACTCACCTAATGGTGCAACAAAGGGGCATCCAGGCACCTCACGGAACGGGGGCAGGGGGTGGTGGGGGTGGGGACTTGCGACAGGGGTGGGACTTGGACTTGTGCTTGGAAGGTGGAGGGGGTGTGGGTTTGTCCTTTGAAGGTGGGGGGTGTTTTGAGCGGGTGGAGCCAGATGGACTCGGCTCTGCACAGGGCTTTTTCTTCTCTGGGGAAGGGGCACAGGAATGTGAGGGGCGGACAGGGGTGGGCTGTGAAGTGGAAGGAGTGGAAAGGGCAAGGAGGTGTGCACGCTTAGGGACAAGACTGGGTGGGCCAGTGGGTTGGAAGAGGTCAGCACGGGAGAGGAAGCGTTTCTTCGGAGCAATTGGGGTGGTCCTGGATGAGGGCGTGGGAGTGGAGGCAGAGCGTGTGGACGTAAGTGGTGTAGGGGTGCGTGTAGTGGGTGCAGGTGACTGGACAGGATGCTGAGGTGTGGTGGATGTGTGATGGGTGGGTGTCTTGGTGCGTTTGTGTGCTTTTGGAGGGGGGGGGTGGACACGGTGGAAGAAAACAGGCTGCCAGTGTGGATGTATGTTGTGTGGGTGTCTGCAAGTCTGGTGAGTGTGCTGCATGTGTTAACTACAGTAGTTGTGGTGAGTGCATGTGTGGTGTCTGGGGTGCATGTATGGATGTCTGCTATTGTAGTGAGTGCAGTAAGAGGAGCAGCAACAGTGACTGAAGGTGCAGTGCATGAGGGTGTGCATGTAGAGGGGACAGACAGGGAGGCGGAAGAGGTGGGCACACTTGGGGAAGTGGATGTTGTTGTGTGTGCATGTGTATGTTGGCTGTGTGAATGCTTGTGGTAGGAGGTGTGGTGCTTGTGTTTTGAAGTGTGCTTCTTGTGTGCTGAGGTGCTTGACTGCGTGTCAGATTGTGTGCTTTGGACGGGTGAAGGGAGTGGGGTGCTGGAAGCGGTAGAGTAGGTTGGAGGGGGGACGGAATGGCCAGGGAAACTGGCTGCTGTTCAAGAGGAGGCCAGAGCCTGAAAAGATCTATGTAGGGCAGACACGGCACCGTGAATGCCATCCAGATAGGCATTTGTCTGCTGCACCGCTGATGCTAGCCCCTGGATGGCATTGACGATGGGTCTCTGCCCTACAGAGATGGTTCTCAGGTGGTCAATAGCCTCCTCTGTGAGGGCAGCAGGGCTGACTGGGGCAGGGGAGGAGGAGCCTGAGGCAAAGGAGACACCCACCTTTCTGGGTGAGCGGGCACGGGCTACTCTGTGGGGAGCAGAAGGGTGGGCGGTGATGGAATGGGGGTGGCGGAAGATGTCACTGTAGTGGTGTGGCCACTAGGGTCCACCACCGCCAGGGAGCCCCCATCGGAGGAGGTATCGGAGTCAGTACCTCCAGTGGTAGTTGCCTCCCCCATGGTACTCCCCTCGCCCTCCCACCCACTGGTCCCCTTGGCGTCGGATTACTCTGCCTCTGAGGATCCGTGGGCTGCTGCTTCCCCACTTGCCGGTGCCTCAGCTCCCTCGCCAGATGTTGCTGATGTACAAGAACACAAAAACAACACAAGAGAACAGGGATGGGGAGACAAAACAGGAGAGACACTTGTAAATAGCTGAATGGAGGTACATAGTGGCCAGACATACACCCACCCAGTAGACACCCCCAACAGGCAGCACCGTTCATTATGCCTATGTTCATGTCCCTGACTACTGACCGGAACCCTGCTCTACACCCATCCCCTGCACTACCAAAGGACCCGACGTGTAGGAGACCTGACAAAGACACACCTACACCCTACGGAAACCATCATGTAGATGGACAACAGTCAGAGTCCCTGCCTCTAAGCAGCATGAACCCTAATGCACACACAGACATCCATCCAGACTTAAGATTGTGACATGAGTACTCACCCTGTTGTGACTGCTGTGCAGCCTTCAAGCGCCCATCCACGTCTGGGTACGCCACCGCCAGGATACATTGCATGAGGGGGGTCAGTGCCCGACGGGCACCCCTTCCACGTTGGGAGGACTTTCCCAGCTGGACCTCACAGATTTTACACGCCCAGCGCTGCAGGTCCTCCCACCTCTTCCTGCAGTGGGTGCTCTGCCGGTTGTAGATCCCCAGGGTCCGCACCTCCTTGGCGATGACATGCCAAAGTCCCCTCTTCTGGTGGGCGCTGACCAGAAAGGGTGACACAAAAATGGAACACAGAGGTCAGGCACTTGCAAGATAGGTACAGCTGGCTATTCATCCACTATGGGACGGACAGTACTGTCAGACTTACAGGACACACGCATGCAGCATGCCATGCACCATGACCCATGCAGGCTCAGAGGTGCATACATATGTCCTTACAACACCATCCATTACACACACACAGTGCACCCCAAACCCCGACTCACCTGTACCTCTGGCCGTCTGTAGAGCTTTGTGTACAGGGGCAGGACCCCGTCCACTCGCCTCTCCAGTTCCTCCTGGGTGAAGGCTAGGGCCCTTTCCCCTGCAACACGAGCCACATCCATGACCAGAGGCAGGACACAGCAGTACACACAGGGGAGTACCTGTTCGCACAAGATCAGGGAGTCAAGTGAAGTATAGATGACAAATTTGTGTACGTACCACGGTGGTGTGCACCGTCACTGCCGGCGGCGATCATGATACGCCAGGATTCCCCATTGGCATCCATGTCAACCAATGACGGTGCGAACAGCGGTAAACACCGCCTTACGCTGTTACGTCAACTGCTAGCGGTATGAGGTCACTTCCACAATGACAGGCCTGGATTACAGGGGGCAGACATTTTAGCATTAACTACGCATCTATAAAAATAAAGGTGCACAATGCAGGCCCTATTTTCCACATGAAGCACCGATGCATGTGACCATTTAAAAAAATAACACACATGAAAAACACTGTTCCCTCATTGAGGTGTAGATGTAGATCTGTCAAGAACATGTTACTGTTGAGTCACTACAACGAAGTATGCATTGCACAATTGATGACAATGTGTGCCTATGTATGTGTGTTCCTCACACTTGTTTGATATCCCTCGTAGATACTGACCATTGTGGTGAGGAAGGGCACCATCGGTGTACAGACCATTTGTGGATATGCGGACCATGGTGGAGCGTCAGATCATAATCAATTACAGACTCACCAGTGCAACAATTCTGGAACTTTGTGCATTACTGGATACTGCACTAACTCCTGGAAATCGTAATCAGCATGCCATCCCTACTGAAGTGAAGGTGCTCTCTGCACTCCATTTCCTGGCCACGGGCTCATTTCAAGTGACAGTGGGCATGGGTGCTGGAATTTCACAGCCAATGTTCAGTATGGTACTGACAAGATTTCTAAATGCATTTGTACGACACCTGAAGTCCTATGTGAGATTTCCCCTAATTACTGACCTCCCTGCCATCAAGTCGGAATTCTATGCCTTTGCCAACATACCCCATGTGATAGGTGCCATTGATGGCACCCACATACCGATCATCCCCCCAAGAGTGAGTGAACAGGTGTGAAGAAACAGAAAGAACTTTCATTCCATGAACATCCAATTGGTATGCACTGCAGACAAGTACATCTCACATGTGAATGCCATGTTCCTAGGTTCAGTCCATGATTCCTTTGTGCTGAGGAACAGTAGTGTGCCACAGAAGATGGAACAACTCCAAGAGGACAGAGGGTGGATCATAGGTAAGTGTTTCTGTCACTAACTGACACATAGCAGACAGCTAGGCTGTCTGACTAAGAGGCTTGACAATGACTACTCTGTATTGCACCTCTTTCTAGGTGATTCTGGCTATCCAAACTTGCGTTGGCTCCTGATACCAGTGAGGAATCCTGGGACGGATGCAGAGAGGAATTACAATGAGGCCCATGGACTTACTAGGAGGGTGATAGAGCGAACAATAGGTCTCCTGAAGGCTAGATTTCGTTGTCTACATATCTCCGGGGGTTCCCTGGCCTATGGGCCTGAAAAGGTGTGTAGAATAGTGGTGGCCTGCTGCATGCTGCACAACGTGGCAGTGAGAAATTCTATCCCCCCTCTTGGAGGTGGAGGGTGCTATATGTCCTGACCAGCTACATCAGAGAGGTAAAGAGAGTGATGAAGAGGAAGGGAAAGATGTCAGTTCCAGGACCCCATTGATACAACTCTACTTCCAGAAACTATGTGGGACTAAGGGCTGACATTGGGGTTTGTGACACATACTGTCAGTGTGCTTTGTCATATTGGGGGGGGTATTCTTATATGTGAAACTGGGTCCAGGTCTGAATGGTACAGAATACAATTTAGTGCATTTACTTTGGGGCCACATTTAGGCACACAGGAGTCCTTTCATGCAATGAATTGACAATAATGTGGTTATCAGCCAGTTGGATCCATACTTCACTTTGTTCACATTTTATGACAGGGGACAGTGTTACAGGTGTGATATGTGTTTTATTGTTGTCAGGGAGTGAATAGTGCAATTTACAGTGATGGCAAGTGGTCACAGGTGGTTGTCCTCAATGCCAACATGGTGGCAGTCTTGTTGATAGTATTGATGGGTCCAACAATTCTTACATTAGTTCATGTTGCTTCTTAGCACTGTGTGGTGGTTGATTGAGTGGGATGGTTGCTGTGCATATTGTTGCTGTGTTACTTCTTGAAGGGGGCCTTGTTCTTTGCTGGGGTTCCAGTGCCATATCTTGGCCTGAGAGTACGTTTGGGTGCCTGCTGTTGACCTTGAGGGGATGACATGGTTGGCCCTTGGGTTTCCTCTGAGGGTAGTTCCTGGGATGTTTCTGATGATGGTGGTGTCTGTGTCCAGTGCTGTAGTGGGGGCCTCCTGTCCTGTGTGGGTCTCAGACTGGGTTTATACCAGCTGCAGCTGTGCTCCTGCTATGCTGGCCATTGTGGCATTGTGCTGTTTCCACTGCTCCATGGCCTGTTGGTAGTGTTCCTGCTGCATCCTCTGACTGTGCTCCAGGGTGGATACTATCTGTGCCAACCTGTCATGGGTATGCTGGTAGGCCCCCAATACCTCAGATATCACGTCCTGGGCTGCTGCATCCATCCTGTGGCCTCCCCCCAGGCCCACTGAGGACCTAGCACTTGCCCTAGCCCCCTGTGCCTGTGTCCCCTGCACAGGTCTGGCAGTACCACTTGTACTGGGGCCCTCACCTTCTTGCATGTTGGGAGTGGGAGACTGTTGCCTTTGTACCTGTGTTCCACCAGTCTGTGGCCTGGATACACTGGTGTGGGGATGCTTGCCCTGGGCTGCTGTTCTTGACTGGGTGGTAGGGGTGTCAGTTGTATCCTGGGTGGGACTGCTGCATGGTAATAGTCCAGGACTGTGTGAGGGGCCTGCCTGCCCATAAGTGTCCAGGGATCATTCACCAGTGTCCTGTGAGGTGCCTCTGTCTCCATAGGGGGCACTGGCACTCCTTGTCCCATCCGTGAGGGTGGCATGGGTGGTGGTGCCTGTTGGGGGACATAGACATGTCTGTTAAAAATGCATGAACGACAGGATTGGGCTATTTTGTGCTGGTGTAACTTTTAGTGGACATCTAGGGTGTCTTTGTGAGGTTTACACTGCATTTTGTTTAGGGTGTGGGGTTGCATTGGGGGAGGGGTGTAGTACCATTGTGAATACTTGCTGGGGTATGTGGCTGTGCACAGGGGGAGGGATGTGGGCCTGTTAGTGGGTGTGTGGTCATAAAGGGGGGTGGATTCAGTGGCTGTTGCCTGGGTGGGGTATTGGTCCTGGTGGGTGTGGGTGGGGTGGGGTGGTGCATGCAATAGAGGTATGGTGTATATGGGGTACATGTAGACGACTTACCCGAATCAATTCCTCCAGTGAGTCCCTCAGGGTGCAAGATGGGCAGTACCTTTTCCTCCCAGTCGGTGTATTCGGGTGGTGTTGGTGGTGGTCCTCCCCCAGACTTCTGGACTGCAATGTGGTGCCTTGATGCCATGCCCCTGACCTTCCCCGCAGGTCGTTCCAGCTCTTCTGGATGTCGTCCCTGGTGCGTGGATGGTGTCCCACCCCATTGACCCTGTTGACAATGGTCTGCCATAGCTCCATCTTTCTTGCGATGGGTGTGTGCTGCACCTGGGCCCCGAATATTTGTGGCTCCATCTTCAGGATCTCGTCCTCCATAGTCCTTAGCTCCCTTTCTGTGAAGCGTGGATGTTTGGGGGTGACATGGTGAGTGTGGTGAATGGTGTCGGGCTGGGTACGCGGTGAGGGTGCTCTTCTGTGGGTCGGTGTGCGTCTCGTGTTTTGTGGCGTTCGGTGTCTACTTCTGGTGCTCTCCGTCTTCTTTGGTTTCGTTGCAAAGGATTCTGGGGTATGTCTATGAGTGTTTTATGGGGTTATGGATGTGTGCCAGGTGTGTGGGTTTCAAGCTTATCCAATGTGTGCACTTCTTGCTGTTAAGTCCACTTGCCGCCCGTGGCAGTTGGCACCACCAATGGTCGTCCGGCCTCCACTGTCCGCCAAGGTGATTTGTGCATCATTATTTGGAGGGTGGGATGTGGGTGTGCTCGGCGGTGGCGGGGTGGGGAGGTTCAGCATTTCCACCGACAAGGTCATGGGGGTGACTGGTGGTCTGGTGATATTTGGCGGGGTTGGGATTTTAGTTCATTATATGGCGGGTTTCTATTCACCGCTAACGGCGAGCTTCTGTTCACTGCCGCCACGGCGGTCCGCGTAGTTTACCGCCATGTTCATAATGACCGCCTAAGTATGGATGAATAGATTTACTGGAAATCACAAGCAACACATGATTATTATTTGAGAACACAGTATGTACAAATATTATTTTGTTGTCTTTCTCTAAGAACATTAGACAAGCATACTTAACATAAACAATGAGAATTACTTTAACAAAGCTAGCCTTAAATCTCATCCTATCCGCAATGGTCGCCTTTCCAGTGTCATGGCATTTCCTGTATAGACCATATATCTGTAGGCTTTGATTAGAGAAGGATGTCTTGCAAAGATTTTATGTGCCTACTTTTCATCATGTTAGTCTTTTTACCTCTGATTATGCCCACCTTTTCTGCAGCTGTGTTCCGTATTGGATTTGTTTGTCAGTAAGACTAAGGCCCTCATTATGACCCTGGCGGTTTTCTGACCACCAGGTTCACGTGGTGGTTTCACCGCCGACTGGCTGGCGGTGAAGACTGCCACATTATGAGTGTGGCGGGATGGCCTCTGTCAACTTGCCACATCCTCGTCTGTACCGCCAGGGAGGTTGGAGCCGCCGGGCCGTAGATTAGCATCTCCAACCCGGCAGTCCCATGAAGAACACCGACGGTATGATGAGCTGGCTTTCCACCAGAGTTTCTTAGGCGGTAGCACCGCCAGGAAAACCCTGGAGGAAAGTCTAGCGGTGACAGGAAATGTCTTTCCTGTCACCTGCAGACACCTCCCCACCCTTCCTTCAATCCCATTACCCCTCACCCTTCTTTTGCTGCTTGGGTGCCCAGGACGAGCTGGTCTCGCCCTCCAGCTCGTCCTGCTATGGCCCCCGGGGGGAGCGCTAGCGCTCCCCCTGATGGCCGAGCATCGCTCTCCCCTGGGCAGAGATGGAAGGGGCACCCCCCACCATGGTATGTGATGATGTCAGCGCACTTTTGCAGAAATCCACTAGACACCAGGGATATTTTTATTTTTTTCATTTTTTTTATGTTTGGGGAGCGACCCCTTGGGCAAGGGTCGCTCCCGGGGGGGGAATTATTATGAGGCCATTTCTGCCCCCCCCCGGGGGGGCAGAAACCACTAGACACCAGGGATTTTTTTGGGGGGGGTTATTTCAAATAAGGGGAGCGGCCACTTGGGCAAAGGCCGCTCCCGGGGGGGGAATTATTATGAGGCCATTTCTGCACCCCCAGGGGGGGCAGAAACCACTAGACACCAGGGATTTTTTTTGGGGGGGTTATTTCAAATAAGGGGAGCGGCCCCTTGGGCAAGGGCCGCTCCTCGGGGGGGGAAATTATTTCTAGGCCATTTCTGCCCCCCTGGAGGGGCAGAAACCCACTAGACACCAGGGATAATTTTTTTCTTATTTTTTTTAATTTGTCTATGTTTGGGGAGCGACCCCTTGGGCAAGGGTCGCTCCCAGGGGGGCAAATTATTATTAGGCCATTTCTGCCCACCCTGGGGGCAGATCGGCCTTCCGATCTGCCCACAGGGGGGGCAGAAACAACTAGACACCAGGGATTTTTTTGGGGGGCTATTTCAAATAAGGGGAGCGGCCCCTAGGGCAAGGGCTGCTCCTCGGGGGGCAAATTATTTCTAGGCCATTTCTGCCCACCCTGGGAGCAGATCGGCCTAATATTATTAGGCCAATCTGCCCCTGGAGGGGCAGAAATCCACTAGACACCAGGGATTATTTTATTTCTTGTTTCTTTTCATTTTTTTATGTTTGGGGAGCGACCCCTTAGGCAAGGGTCCCTCCGGGGGGGGGGGGGCGAATTATTATCAGGCCATTTCTGCCCTCATTGACACCATGGATTGGTGTGTGTGTATGTGTGTGTTTTGTTTGGGGGGGCAGCCCCTTGGGCAAGGGTCGCTCCCCATGGGGGCACATTACTGTTGGCCATAACTGCCCCCCTTGGGGGCAGATTGGCCTATTCCTGGAAGGCCCATCTGCCCCCAAGGGGGGCAGAAAGCCCACCAGAGACCAGGGAAGATTTTTTTTTCAAAATGAGAGGTTTGAGGTATGGCCATACCCCCACCCCAAATAAATGGGGCCATAGTTGTTCTGCCCACCAGTGGGCATATTGGGCAATTACCCCCGATCCACACCCCGGGGGGACAGAAAGTCTACTAGATGCCAGGGAATAAAAAAAATAAAAGAAAATAGTGGGGTGGTGGCTACCAACCAGTATGGGCCTGGTTATGCCCCCACCCGAACTGAAGGGGCTAACAGTCTTTCAGCTCTCCCCCGCACATTAAAACATCTTATCCCATGGCAAGCGAGAGGACATTTGATTATTTTTGTTTTTTGTTTTACACTTGGGCCATGAGAGCTTGGTAACTCTCAAAATCGTCCCACTTGGAATGGTGAGGGCTGCACTTTTTTTTTACTTTGGGACGCTGCCATGTAGAAAAATCCACAAGACCTAGACAAATCTGAAAACTAAACATCTAGTTGATTTCAGGGTGGTGTGCTTCACATGCACCCCGCACCATTTCCTTACCCACAATGCCCTGCAAACCTGCAACTTTGCTGGAAAGCACACATTTTTGTGATGGAACCTTCCGGAATCTGCAGGAATCCACAAAATCCCTTCCACCCAGCATTGTCTCATCTATACCGATAAAATTTCTGCTGCACTTGTCAGCCTAAAACTTTTTTTGTCAAATTGCCCTTTTGGACCCACTTTGGTTCCCCCTCAATTTCGACGTGTTTTTGGCTCTTCCCTGTCACAAACACTTGGCCCACCTACACAAGCGAGGTATCATTTTTACCAGGAGACTGAGAGGAACGTTGGGTGATAGGAAATTTGTCCCGGTGTTGTGATCCCACAGAGAAATGTGGGGAAAATGTGTTTTTTGAGCGTGGGTAGCCAAAAAAAGGCCTGGCACCTGAGGGGGAAAAGGGGGGAAAGGCCTGGCAGCGAAGGGGTTAATACAGCGCCCCCTCCCCCAACCCTCCCTTCTAATACAGCACCCCATTCTAAAACAGCGCCCCCACCCCTGTCTAATACAGCACCCCGCACACTCCCTTCTAATACAGCTCCCCCAACCCCGCATACACACACAGAGACACCCACACGCACCCCGCATACACTCATTCACGCACCTCGCATACACTCATTCTCGCACCTCGCATACACTCCTACACCAACACTGACATACATGCATTCACCTCAATATTAATACACGCACTCACTTCAAGATTCATACACACATACGCACATACATTCACACATGCATACACACACCCATGCACTCATCCATACAAACACCCATACACACACACATACACACGTACATGCACACACGCAAACAACACCCACTCACACACAACATCCCCCACCCTCCCACCCCTCTCTCCAGTTGGACGCCAGACTTACCTTGTCCGGCGAGGAGGTTGCCCGGCAGGGAACGGGCGCTTCCATGGTCGGCAGCGCTCTGCATCAGGACACTGCCAGGCCGTGTTACAGGTCGTAATATGTCTGGTGGGGTCCTTTTGGCAGGGTGGGGCCGGTGGGGGAACCGCCCATGCACCTCCAACCACCAGCACAACTACTGGAGGATTTCCGCCTAAAATGTGGCAGAAATCCTGTAGTACTTCTAAGATGGCAGGCGGAAGACCGCCAGCACTGGCGGTCTTCTGGTGCCCATGACTTTGGCTGTCTTCTGAAAAGACCACCAAAGTCATAATGAGGGCCTAAATGTTGGGCTCTTTCTCAATCCTGTATCATGTTATTTTTAGTGCTTTGCCTATCAACTCCTTTACCATTCATCATCCAAGAACTACCAATATTGCCAAGGATATTTTTCTGCCTTTTGTGATTTTTCCTCCCATCAGTGATAATCTCAAGGAAACACTCAACACCCATGACATTGTATTAAGGGTAGAGTTGTACTGTGGCTCCTGGGAGGACTCACCTTTTCCTCACGCAATCAGGAAGAACCTAGAGAGACCTTCACAGCATCCAGCCCTCAACAACTAACCAGACATGGAAGTTCTAACAACATTTCCAGCACCCACACCACAATGAAGGAATGCATTCTTTGACAGCAACAGGCTAAAAGAGCTTCACCTGCATTATCTCCACTAAACAGAACCCAGCTGACCACCTTCAACTGG
This sequence comes from Pleurodeles waltl, assembly GCF_031143425.1. Taxonomy (NCBI): domain Eukaryota; kingdom Metazoa; phylum Chordata; class Amphibia; order Caudata; family Salamandridae; genus Pleurodeles; species Pleurodeles waltl. The sequence goes on along the minus strand of NC_090440.1, from coordinate 98,287,246 downwards.
ACTATTAAGGAATTGACAGGTGCATTTTGGGAAACGTAGTCCCAATGACCATCTGAGAGCTTCTAGACCCTTGGATTGGTTTTGTGGACCACTGGAGACCCAAAGGAGGACCTTTGGAAGAAAATCCAGACGTTAGGAGCAACTTTGGAAAAAAGCTCCATAAGGTGACCAACCCATCGACGAAAGTCATGCCACTGACATCAAACCATGACCGGGCCCGAATTTCAGGTTCATCCTGCTGAAGCTCTGGAGGGTTTTCCTGTCGATGAGACTTCCAGGAGTTGACCAGACCTCGCGCTGAGCCAAGCCACCGATGTCACATCAAAAGCCAGCTTGATGAGGAGCCTTGTCTGACGGCGAGTGAAATAGCTCCAGAAAAGTGACCACGTCAGAAGGTAAAAACTTGACTGACCCTACCGCTGTGTATCCGACCCTTGTTCCATCGCGGCTGGCCTGAAACTTTGACTTTGTCCTGGTCAAGCACGACCAGATGTCTCAAAGTGGCACTTTTGGATTTTAGGCAGTAGAAAACGTTTCATCCTTAAAATTCTTATATCTGTTTCCCTACATTGGATTTCTGTCATTTTGGTGTCATTTTACTCATTACAATAGTTCCTATTGTTGTAAATTGGTGTTGGATTTTCATTGTGTGTTGTGTCTTACCTATATAATGTATTTGTGCTTTTAAATGCTTTACACACCTGTCTCCTAAGTTAAGCTTGCCTGCTCATTGCCAGCTACTAAAGACTGAGCAAGGGATTATTTTATTAAGACCTTGACTGGACCTTATATTGTGATTGTGGCCTTATTACTAGTAGGGGGTACCTACCAAGCCCTACTAATAAACCACCTTCCAACAATTACTGTTCTCCCCACTGAACCTTAACATCCAACTCTATCTTCCGACCATGGGCAAACAATACCTCCTCTAGTTCCCATAACAATATGTCCAATACACCTGTCCATGCTGGATAGCTTGAAGCTGGCTGTATACTTAAGTGTAAAATCAAAACTTCATTATGCAGGATGGTCAGTCTCTTTAGAGGTTATCTTCTATACACCTTAAATAGTATCATTAATAAGCAGCAAATCGCGTGTTGAAAACCCTATAATCCAAATGTATGATGTATTTTGTTTATTTTGGGAGTCACAGTTGGTTTTGCCGAACAGGCGTCACAGCTTTCAGGGGCTGCTCACCACCGTTTTTTATGGGTGGCAAGCATTTTCTGTTTAGGCCGGGGCTACCTATCAGTGGTGCTGGAGATGTAGTGGTGTGAGTGGCAATCTGCTTACCAATTGTAGATCTGTTTCACTATCAAACTTGAGATGTAGAGGCCATTTTCCTTGCTTGTATTATGGTTCATAACTCCCTTGCTACACTAATGTTCCTAAGCAGTCAGAAACGTGATAGTCTAATGTTTGGGCTATGGAACATGAAGAGTGTGTTCCATACAGTGTGTGACCCTCTACTGCAAACCACCTACTTTACCTACAGAAAAATAAACAAAACTCAGAGCTGCGCAAAACCAGCTTGCTGTTTCTTTAAGTTGCCGCATTTATAGAAGAGGTAGGATTTGGGAGTCATGGAGGTGAAATGAAGATCCATGGGTCAGGACCTGGACTGTGTGTCCCCTCTCAAAGTTCCACTGGTGCATGCTATTTCATGGAAAAGGTATCATCAAAACTACTCATCACATCTAATCTCATTAAGGTGGCTATGTTACCTTTCACATCTTTAGGTGGCCTTGTCTGAAGCTTGCGATTGAGCCTCAATAGTGTATTGTTCATTTGATTAGCAGGCACAGTGGCACCAGGTCTAGGGACATGAGGGATCCACTGCATCATAATTGTGGCTGTCAGTTAACACCAAGCAAGTAAAAGGATCCTTTGTCCTTACTTCCATTACAACCCAAGGTACTTTTCCTTCGTACTTTTCCTACATTGCTTGCAATACTGATGTGAAAGACATATTCTACAAAGAAGACACCTTCCATGATCTGTGGCACCTCACCAGCTTCACAAATAGTTAACAAGAAAATGTCCTGACAAAGAATGTGAAGGAAGAGAATACTAACAGAAAGTCCCCAGAACTGGACAAAGGAAAGAAAGCACGTTGTTGGTTAATCCCACTAAAGTCAATATCAATAAATACTTTATTTCAGGATCCAGTGCCAGAAAAGTCACACAACACAACAATAAATAATAGATTCAGAAAAATATTCCAATAAAATATATATAAACACATCACAAAAATTAGCACAGTGCAAAATACAGTTAAAGATTGCAATACAGAATTTGGAAAGTGCAAGTGCAGCTGCATGAGACCTTCTAATATGCCACATGCCTCCGAGGAACTTAGCGACAGTAATGACAATAGGTAGGCTAGAATCTGATTTTAAAATCCTCATAGCTACAGCATTGTCTCGAGTCCCTAACTGTTTACAAGTTCGAGCAAGCCATTTCCTGCATGGGGAGATGTAAAAAGGACATGCAAAAAGCACGTGGGCAGTGGACTCCTGAGATAAATTACAACTGGGGCAGAGCGAGTTAGCAGAAATCCCTATTCTGTCATATGTAAGTAAATGTATTAGGAGGAAGGCAGCTAAATCTAAATTGCATATAGAGCTTCCTATCGCTCGGATCTAGGATACCATCAAGGTAGGGCTCCAACAGCCAGATGGATTTAAAATCCAAGAACTCACTGGTTAGTTGCCCTACAAAAAAGGGGGGGGGATATAGACTGCGCTACCCACTTCCAATCACAGGACTTCACCCTTTCTTTAGTGGGTAGAGACCATAAGGACGAGCAGTTCCATAAATCTCCCAACCCAATGGCGATCAAGGATGATTTGACTGAATTGATCCACTTGATCTTTTTGGAGGTGTCCAACAGACTGACTTCCTTAAAAGTGGTGGCATAGGAGGACAATTCAGGAGTAGCCATAATTCTCCTCCAAAACAGCAACAGTCTTAGTATTACTATAGCAGCTAGTGGTTTGTGAGCTGTGTCCAAATGCAGGGGAAGGAGCGGGGTACTTGGGGGCAGGGAAGTAAGCTTTCTCAAGAACACATGTTCTATATGGGTGAGCTCCTTGACGTCCTCAAAACCCCAAAGTTCCGCCCCGTAAAGTGCTGCACTAACCAACTTCATACCATAGATCTCGAGAGCTGCAGATATAGGTCGGGTAGTGGATGCGTGGTGCTCCCTTAAGAGAACTCCCACCAATTGACTGAACTTTAGGGACATAGAAATGATATGGGTTTTCCAGGACATTTTGTCCGATAATTAATCCCAAGATATTCAAAGGTGTTCACTTGTTCTAGATTCGACCCACCCAGAGAAGGGTTCCCCCTATAGGATCTATACGGGTTGATTACCATAAACTTGGTTTTAGAAGTGTTTATTTCTAGGCCTCTGTGGGAGCAAAAATCTTCGAATCGGTTCAGCAGCAGTTGGAGACCCCTCGGAGTTTTGGACACTATAAAGGTGTCATCAGCAAACAAGAGTGTCGCAATTTTGTTCCCTACCTAGGGCTGGTGCATCTGAGGGCTGGGAGGTAAGGTGCTGAACGGCCTAGTTCATATATAAAGAAAAAAGGGTTGGAGCCAATACACATCCCTGCCGGACGCCCTTGACTACCCTTATTGGATCGGTAAGCTCACCTTACTTCCCCCAACGTACTCTTGCAAAGTTGTCTTCATGAAGCCGAACAATTACAGCCAAAATTACAGGGGACATTCCCATATCACTAAGCACCTCCCAGAGTTTCCTTTTGGGAACCAAGTCAAAAGCAGATTTGAGATCTATAAAAGCTACATAAAGACTCCCCCCTATCTATCACTACAACCTTCCAATACAGGAGCAGAAAGCGAAACACCTGATCTATGGTGCTCGTTTTGGACCTAAAGCCAGCCTGGAATGATGACAGGATGTTATTATCAGTGATCCAGTCATGAATTTTAGATAATAGAGTGCAACAGAATACCTTTTATATTGTATCTATAAGGCTTATGGGCCTGTAGTTACCAGGTAAGGACCTGTCTCCTTTCTTCTAGATGGGTATTACCTCGGTGCCTCACCATGACTCGGGAATCGAAGCTCCCCTGGCAATTGCGTTGGATAAGAGTAGAATGGACTCAGCCCACTTGCCTATATTGTGTAAAAAAAGATTGCCAGGAATGCCATCAGGGCCAGCAGCTTTAAAATGTACTATGCTGTTAATTGCATAGCGTATCTCTCCCAGATTAAACAAGCCATTGCAGTGGCTAACACCCAACTGTATAGGGAGTGAAAGGGCGGGGTTAGTCGAAAGTTGACTCTCAGCATTATAAAGGGAATTAAAATGTTGGAAACAGTCCAAGGGCTGGATGTTATTGCCAGAAGAGGGGGCTCCCCTGTGATTACCTTTGCTTACCAAGGACCAGAAAGATTTGGAGTCCTAGCGTTCACAGTCATCCTTCATACACCTCCATCTCTCCGCATCCCAATCCCGCCTGGCCTTACTCTGCGTCTACTTGTACCTTTTCCACAGGATCCTAACTCAGGAAACATCTTTCTGCTTAATTGCACTAATTAGTTTGCCCAGGCCAGCTGACCGTCTCAGTTGAACCACTGGACTCCATCACAGGGTGATGAACTACAGTAAGTATGGGGGGTTGATGTAGTTAATAGCTGTTTGGATCTTTTGAAGAACGAAGTGTGGATGTCTAGGAGGGAAGAGCAATTTCCTGCTTCCTCATCCATCATGGTTATCGATGCCACACGTTATGTCAGGTCTTGGCTGATGGTGCTAAGGATATCAACTTGGAGGGTGACCTTGCTCCATCTTAAGCAACGTCTATTGTTCGAAGACTGTACCTCCCTGGTTAATTGGGCGGGAGTGGGCCCGTTCCCATGGGGACAGAGTGGGTTATGATCCTTGTCTGTTAGATTCCGGACTACCATATCATCTACTAAGTGCCAATGTCTAAGATCCATCAAGAAATAATCAATGCAACTCTTCCCCTGTGGACTGTTAAACATGTAAGCAGCATGCCTATCAGATTTTGTTCTTCCATTAACTGCTCTAAGACCTAGACTGACAGTCAAGGCCTTCAGCTGCAAGGCGGCCTGGTGCCACCTCTTAATAGGGGGGAGCTCAAGCCTTGGTATATGCCATAAATTGTCTTCTTCCAGGTAATCACCCATATTGCTCAAACCAAGGGGTTCAAACATGACGTTGAAGTCCCCCGCTATGATGAGGGCATGGTTGGAAGGTCTCTTGCCCAGCAAGCTCTCAAGAGACTGCAAGGTGGCGGAATGGTTGGGTCGCCTTGTCCTCCTGGCATAGATGTTGAATATGTCAATGACTGTAGACCCGGGTCCATTAAAGCTTACGCCTAGGATATCAGGGCTGTCCGTAGGCAGCCATTTCACTATGCACTGCAATGCAGTTTTTACCTATATTAAAAGGACCCTCGATGGACGGCCCGCTTTGCTAGGAATAGCGGGAAGGTGATAGGTTGCATAGCCAGATTTATAGGCTGGTTCGATGAGCCAGGTTTCCTGCAAGACGCAGATGTAAAAAAAGTCCATGAAGGTGTTCCAGTGGGGCAACGAAAGTTTGGATTTGAGTCCTGCCACGTTCCAGGAGACGATGTTTACTTTCCAGTAAGTACTTATGGCACTAAGCGGAGAAAAAGAATTAGCCAGGGAATCTAAACAGAATGCCAATGGGCTACAAGCGTCGTTGGCAGCAGATACGACTGCCTTAAGCAGAGCAATAGGGACCTTCTTGCCTCTAGAGTAACCCAGGCCTGGTAGATGGCAAATATCGCGGCGACAGCTGCCAGAACTTGCGAGGCCATTGGAGCTACCATAAGGGGCCTGCGCCTCAACCACTAGGGGTCAATCTAGCTTGGAACAGACAGAACCGTTGTCGGGGGCACCACAAGGGTGTGGCACATGGAAGGCGAGGGGTTAATGAAATTGATATAGACCCATCCGTAGGGTTAATTCTTTGGTCAAGGGCCACTAAATCATCGACTATCTGCCCATTCTCTAAAAGAAATTTGATACAATCAAACGAGGAGCTCAGGAGCCTGTGCCGTCTGGCCCTGAGAATGTCATTTCTAATTACTAAAAGACATCCTCTACTATGACGGATCCAGTGGGTAACCTAATTTTTCAAAGAGTCTTCCCCTTCCACCCCCCAGAGGATTACATTTGGGTACATTTGTCATAAAGATTTTACGAGGAGAAGGAATAGTGATTCTAGCATTGTTTGTTCTACAAGGGTCGGCCATCCCCTGGTGTAGGAAATAAGATGCTATGGCCTTTACTCAGCGAGTAGTTAGGAACAAATTCACTTGACACACCAGCGGATGCTTGACAACCCTTGGTACAAGCTCCGGCAAGTGTCCTGGGAATGATGTTTTCAATAGCGAACCTGGGTGAACTACAAGATGTTTTGCAGGGGGGAACAAAGAAGGATCAATAGATGCATGGACTAGAGTGTTAGTCATAACTGGGTTAGCAGCACCTCCCTGCATTTTCTCCCCTTCTCTTCCATAAGGCACTCAACAGTAACCACAAGATCGCCATTCATGCACTTGAGGGCTGCTATTTCTGACCTAAGTACTTGGTAGCAACCTACTAAGTCTTCATTCAAAGGAGAAGGATGTGTCTGGTTATTGGATGAGCAACCTACCCCAACTTGTGCAGAATAAACTGCAGAATACAGAGATGTGGATATATCTATAGAACTTGTAAGTGGTGAAAAGCGATTGGTACAAGGGATGGGGCACTGCACCATGACATGGGTGGGGACGAGATTGGGAAATGAATCTGTGGGATTTTGGGATACTGTATTGAATTTACTCCGCATCCGATCCCTAGCTTTGCTAAACATGTTAGATATACTTTCCTGTTTGTTAGGCAGCAGTTGGGGTGCTGGACATTGTGTGGGACTCTTGGGTTGAGCTATAACAGATGTTGGAACTAGTATTTATTCACAGTACCCAAAGAGATTATCAATGCGATCAAGCACATCGTTACCGCCTGGCTTTTCAAAGTTTTTCTTATACTTCTTCACCCCAGCCCCCAAGCCTCCTTCAGTTGCCTTTCTTTTACCCATCACTACAGAAAGATGCTAATAGGTTTGGAGGGGCCTAGAGGAAGTAAATGAGGAACAACAATTGAAATAAAAAAATAAAAAGGCAATTCATCAGTGTCCCAAAGACCAAACTCAAGGGGGGTGGCGGCCATGGACCGCTCTTGGCCTAGTATTCGCCCCGGGTGTGATCCACACACGTCCTGTGCTGCGGGTGAGCGTGCTGGATTTTATGCGCCTCCTGGCGCTTGGGCAATTGTCAGCGGTACATCCCTGGGCACGAGGAATGCTGAGGAAGTTAGTTCAGAGCCCCCGGTCCCGTTCAAGGAGTCCCGCGCTGCGGTTGAGAATGCTGGATTTTATGTGCCTCCTGGTGCTTGGGCAAATGTCAGCGGCACGTCCCTGGCCACAAGGAATGCTGGGGAAGCGAGTTCACAGCCCCCGGTCTCGTTCAAGGTGTCCTGCGCTGCCGGTGAGCATGCTGGATTTTATGCGCATCCTGGCACTTGGGCAAACGTCAGCAGCACGTCCCTGGCCGTGACGAATGCGAGGGAAGCGAAATCACAGCCCCAGTCCCGCTCAAGGTGTCCCACGCTGCGGGTGAGTGTGCTGGATTTTCTGCATCTCCTGATGCTTTGGCAAACGTCAGCAGCACGTCCCTGGCTGCGAGGAATCCCCAGTCTCGTTCAAGGTGTCCCGAGATGTGAGTGAGCATGCTGGATTTTATGCGCCTCCTGGCGTTTGGGCTAACGTCAGCGGCACGTCCCTGGCCGCGAGGAATGCTGGGGAAGCAAATTCACCCTCCCCTTGTGCCCCCCCACTGAAGCCAATGAGAAACAGTTATTGAGAAAAATGTATGGGTTGGGAGATAGTAAAGGTAGGTAGAAGGGTAAGGATTATAATTGTGCAATATTTATGTTTAGCTCGAGGGTTAGGGATAGTAGGGTTAAGTAATGGATAAGAGGTAAGGATACGATTGATTCAAATGCAGTGTCTACTTGGTAAAAAATAAATAAATAAAGTAGGTGCGGTGGCCGAAAGCATTTTTTGGAGCCCACCACGAGCACTTTTGAATACCAGAGGTTGCAGAATATTTTGATAGTTGACTTTTGATTCCACTTATTGCCTCTTCCCTCCACTGCCCTCATTTTCATGACTCTTAAGCTCCCCTTGAAGGTTCATTTCCATCCCTGCTCTCCCCATTTGTCACTGTCTTCCTATTTTTCTCTGGCTTTTTCTCACTTTCCTGCTTTTTTTTTTATTTCCTGCAGATGATGATGAAAAACAAGTGCCGGTGCCCACCACCTACAACCACCAGCATACAATTAGCACTGGCCAAGGGCAATTCAATATACTTATGTATACTGATATGTATATATTCACTTAGATTAACGATATAGTGGTAGGCGATATACTGACATACAACTATTTCCTACTAATTTAATAACCGAGTTATCCCCTTTGAAATCTTAACTCTCAAAGGGTGGTGATAGCAGTGAGTGAGTCAAGACACCACTTACTGTGAAGTAAACTAATGAAACATTTAATTGCTAATGGTCTGGGGAAAATGGTGCTGAACGAACTGGTTAATAAGTCACATGTTTTGGCATTTTTTTAGATACATTTCTTAGCCCTCACCCCTCTTAGATCGCCCCTCTGCCACCTCATTTCTTTCGCCCCTCTTAAAGCCACAAAGTGATAGTGAAAAGGAAAACAGATCTGGATAGGGAAACCTTGTTAATGGGGTTAGAGTGACAGTGAAAAAAACCTTGGTTGTTGTGGGGGTTGTTGTTGAGGTGGGAAAAGTAAGTCTTGTTAAATGTGGCAGGTTCTTTATAATAGATTCTCTGTAATTGCTGCTCATTGTATGGGATGACAGTTCATCAACACATCCCTATAAAGTGATGCAGAGGCATTTACGACTTTTATAAAGCAATCTATTAAAATACCCAAGAAAAATCCTAAATATCATTGCGTAGGAGCAGACTTTGATGATCTAACTATTCGCTCTGTTTATGATCAACGGCGACCCTGAAAGACCTGTTTTTTGCCCGACCAACTGTTACCTGCATTTAACATAAAATGTTTGTGAGATTCTGGGTTTCATGAGGTGGTGGCATCCCCTACCTTCTCTCAATTTCGGAGTTACTTCTTCTTCAGACCAGTGGGAGCGTTAATAGGATTGTCATATTGTACGGGCTGCTTTGGGCCTCCCATGTCAGCAGCTGTCATCAAGATCCTAATGACCTGCCTTTCACCTGTTTGGTCACTGCACACCAATAATTGAGTCTAACCTGAATTCAATGTTAAGGGTATGTGCAGTTACAGTTTAGTTGCTCACTTCCGAAACCTATGTATTCCTTCTTAAATCTTTTTATTCGCTGCTTTTTAGGATCATTAGAATTTTTGATTTTTTTCTGTGTCCAAATTTAGGGTGACAGTGTATTGATTTATACATGCATAAATATATTGACTGAAAAAACAAAGGTTACAGGGACATTATAGTTAGGTTGATGTTTTGCCCACACAAAACCATATAAATTCAGCAGTAATATTTATACTATAGTTACACTTATAGTTATACTTATATTGGGAAACTAGAACTCGCGGCCTAAAGTTACTTAATAGCACACATTATAGTTTCTTCAGATATCTATAACTATAACTGCTGAATTTCTACAGTTTGGTATGGGTAAAATGTCAACCTAACTATAACATCCCTGAAACCTTTGTTATTTTCAGTGAATTTCAGTTTTTTTTAACGTAAAGTAATATCTAATTACCACACTTTAATACAACCAGTGCCATGCACGGCCAAAGGCCATGCATGGTAGGGGTTCAGCCGCAGGGCCTAGCCTGCAGCCGGACCCTGCAGCCAACCCCCATGGATACACCCACCCCTATGCCGCACACGGCCTTTGCCTGTGTACAGCAGGTTTTGGTGTGTGAGTAGTTTTTTCCCATTGTTTTTTGTATCTGCTGATCATTTGTGAGTTTACACAGGAGGACCACCCTGAGCTCCGTGGTGGATCCGTGGATTCACAGCACGGCCCAAAAAAATAATAATTTGAACATTTTATGCCATGAACAGGTTCCTTCCATTCCCCAACAGGGTCAGCAAAACCTGTATCCTGCCACATACGTCAGTTTTTTGTGTGTTTTTTCCTCGCCCCAGCTCAATTTGAGAAAGAAAATGGCAGCCATAAATTTTCTCTCAGGGTGTGGCCAGCCAATCAGGCCCTTGCCTTTTGCCTGGATCTCCGAATCCCCTGCAAGTGGATCCACGAAGGGTCTGCTTCCCTAGATATACATGTTTCTATTTCTTTTAATAACTCTGAAACTACTGAATGAATTTACAATAAATAATAAAAAGGGCCCTTTCTGAACCAAGAGCTAGCTTTCTGCCAAATTTGGGGTCATTCTGCCCAGCAGTTCAGGCTGTAGTCGTGTCTAAAATCTCAATAGGAATTGCACACTGGTGCACAAACAAGGACTGAAACTGCAACTTTTGCTGCCTATGGCACTGGCCTGAATTCAGGCCAGGGCTGTAGGCAGCGAAAGAAAGCTGCTGTTTCAGGCCTCCTGTGCACCGACCTGCCCTGTGTGTACTGCACACGGGGCAGGTTGGTATACAACAGGCCTGGCAGCTTTCACTGCCTATAGCCCTGGCCTGAATTCAAGCCAGGGCCATAGGCGGAAAAAGAAAGCTGCAGTTTCAGGCCTCTTGTGCAGCGGCCTGCCCCGTGTGCACTGCACAAGGGACATGTTGCACATGGGACATGCTGGTTTCACTGAGTGCTTTCTGCCTCATTTTCACTGCTTTCTCCCTCCTTTCCCCCTGTTTTTCTGAGTGCGTTCTACTGTCTTCTGACTCATTTTCACTGTTTTCTCCCTCCTTCCCCTCCATTTTGCTTAGTGTTTTCTCCTGCCTTCTTGCTCGTTTTCTCTGCTTTCTCCCTCCTGTCTCTCTGTTTCTCTGAGTGTTTTCTCCTGCCTTCTGCCTCATTTTCACTGATTTCTCCCTCCTTTCCCACCATTTTTCTGAGTGATTTCTCCTGCTTTCTGCCTCTTTTTGACTGCTTTTTCCCTCCTTCCCCCATTTTTCTGAGTTCTTTCTCCTGCCTTCTGCCTCGTTTTCACTGCTTTCTCCCGCCTTTCCCTTTGTTTTTCTGAGTGCTTTCTCCTGCCTCGTTTTCACTGCTTTCTCCCTCCTCTCCCCCATTTTTCTGAGTGCTTTCTCCTGCTTTCTGCCTCCTTTCTTTTTTCCCATTCCTGCTCCTGCCTCCCGCTTAGCCCCGTCCACTGCCTCCCAGTGCCCCGCCTTCCTCCCAGGACCTACTTAATGGAGACTGCATGCTCCTACCTAGGGTTAGTAGAATATTATTCAAAGTTCGTGCACTGTATTGCTGAAAAAGTGCATGTGCTGAGGTTGTTGATGAAAAAAGGAACTAAGTTTGAATGGACCAGTGAATGTCAACTTAGTTTTGAGAGAATTAAATCCGCCATTGTGAAGGCTGTTGCATTAAAACCTTGTGACCCCCAAGACAAAACCATCGTAGTGGTTGACGCTTGTGCATATGGTCTGGGGTCAATATTAAAGCAGGAAAAAAGAGTATTAAAAAAGTAGTGGTGTTCTCTGTACACACATTGAAGGATGTTGAAGGAACCTATTCTGTAATAGAGGGCGAAGCACTTGCATGCTGGTGGGGTTTGACACATTTCAGAACGTATGTATGGGGAATTCCTTTTACACTGCTGACAGACCACAGGCCACTGTTGGAAGAGTTTTCTTCCAGAGAGGCAGGGAAGGCAACGCCCAGAATTGCTAAATGGGTGTACCGCCTGCAGGAATACAACTTCATATTAAAATACATAACTGGAATTAAGAATGTGAATGTGGACTGTTTGTCGTGTCTGCCTTTGCCTCAGCCAGATGATACAGAGGATGAAACTCAGTGTGAGGAATGGTTAGTGGCTGATGTGAGTGAATCATGCAAGGGAGCAATATCACATGAAGAATGGAAATGTGCAGTAAAGGATGATGAAGCACTGAAGCAGGTATTAAGAGTGTTTATCGAGCGACATAGGACAAGCAAGTCATCTTAAAAAGGGGTTGCCTGATTACAGAATGGTATGGGCTGAATTATTGCATGAAGAGCATGGGGGGATGCTAGGAATGAAGAAAAGAGCCCGCCGGATTTTCGGTGGCCAGGGATGGACAGAGAGATAGAGCGACATATACGTCATTTCATGACATATATGTGCAGTGACAAGACTAACAAGGTTGGGGAATCTCCTATCACATCTTTGGCTATGGACATATGTGGTCCCTTCAACAGCAAAGGAATCAAGGTTAAATATGCTATAGTTTTGATTCATTATTTTTCCAAGTGGCCAGAGGTGGCATTTGTCAAGGAAACCAATGTCACTAGTGTGACAAGTTTCTATCAAGAAGTTTTTAGAAGGGAAGGATTGCCAGAATGTATAGTCACTGATAATGGTCCTCAGTTTGTAGCTAATGAATTCCCAAAAATTCTAAAGGAGGGAGGCATACTCCACCATAGGATGGTGGTTTATCATCCAGAGGAGAATGGTTTAGCTGAAAGGTTCATTCGAGTGGTAAAAGAATGTGTTCAATTTGGTAATGAAAGTGGTGTTAGCTGTAAGGACTGGGTTAAAGAAATGATATGGAATTACCGGAAAATGCCACATACTGCTTCCAAAGAAACACAATTTTTCTTACTCAAAGAAAGATTGGCATGCACTAAAATTACCCCTGCTTGGATGAAAAGGCCTGGTAAGGGCAGGATTGACAGGGTGGAGCTGGAACAAAGAGCATCAGGCTACCAAAAGAAATATACTATAAGGGACAATAGTAAATTGAAGCATAAGGAACACAGGTTCATCAAAGTAGATTGCGTGAGAGTTCAATTAAAGGGAAACGAAAGTGAAGAAAGTTCGAAATGGTCATAACCAAAGAAGGTGAAGAAAGTGTTGGGAAACAACGTGTGGATGGAAGACAGTAAAATGTGGAATACAAGGAAAATAACCTTATGAAATGATCTGGAACGGGAAATCTGGTTGATCAAGGATGGCAGAGAATTGCCGGTTAAGGGCCCAGAGGCTGGTGACATGGTGCCATAGGTAACAAAGGTAGAAAGGGAGGAGAGAAACAGATGGGCACCTTGTTGGCATAAAGACTATGTAATGCTGCTGACATAGGGACAAAGACTATGTAATGCTGTTGACATAAAGACTATGAAATGCTGTAAAATGTCTAGGTATCATTTGTTTAGCCTTATAAGGTTTTTGAACATGTCTAGTGGTTATTAGTATTGATGTTGATGACAATATTTTTCTTCTTTGTGATATATTCTTCTTCTGGCTGTATCTATTGTTAATTTTGTTTTGAATTTTTTGTACTGAAAAAAACAGAAAGAGAAGGGATGTGTTGCATCTGTACAATCCATCTTAGAATGCACCAGTGTTGAGTTCCATGGGAACCTAGAGGCAGAATGCAGGCTGTGGCTGAAGAAACAAGATGTGTCAAGGGGTAGTTGCTTTACGTCTTAAATAAACTCCTCTCTTGTCTTCCTCGTGTCCTCATTACTCAGAAAAGACCAGTGGAACAACACTCTCTGTTCTCACCTCCCAGACTCTACACACTACCCCGAAAAAGAAGCAAAGAGCTTCTCCTAGTGGATCTCAGAATGTGCTGACACCATTGCCCCCTCCAAGTCAGCCAAGGCCAAAACAAAGCAAAAAAGCAAGCTGGTTCACAGAGGAACTGCACTCCTCCCAATGCAATTTTCGACAACTTGAAAGGAAGTGGTGCATCAGCAAAAAGAGAGAACAGAGACCGCCTTCAGGACCGCCCTCAACCAGTACCGCCGTCTCCTGAAAGAAACCAAGAAGACTGCATCAAAGCCAGCATAAACCACAGCAAAGAACTCTTCACCATTGTGAAGGAGTTTACCAATCCCACAGCCACTGAGAATAACATTACTCCCTCCCAGGAACTGTGCGACAAGCTCGTGACTTCTTCCAAGACAAGGTCTCAGCTATCTAAGAAAACTTCGAATGCCAACCCTCTGCCGCAGACAGCATCAGACAGCTCACATGCACAAACATAAACCACGAACACCATCTCACCCACTGGAAACTCCTCTCCATGCATGAACTCCATACACTCAGGATCACCCACGGACTCTTGCCTCCACCACATCTGCAACCTCGAAAGCAAGACAATCGGAGACTAGATCAGGAAAGTCCTGAATACCTCCATCACTGCAGCCTCCTTCCCGGAGGTCTGGAAACACGCTAAAGTGAGGCCCCTCCTGAAAAAACTTTCTGTAGACCCAGGAGAACTGAAGAACTACCAGCCCATCTCTCTGCTCCCCTATCCATCAAAAGTCTTTGAGAAAACGACCAACCAGCAACTCACTGAACACCTAGAAGACCACAACCTCCTGGATCCATTCCAATCTGGATTTCAGGCTAACAACAGCACAGAGACAGCCCTGATTGTAGCTACAGATTACATCAGAGTCCTCCTGGACCGTGGGGATACAGCAGCCCTCATTCTCCTAACCTGTTCATCGCGTTTGACACCGTCTCCCACTACATCCTGATCAACAAACTCCACCACATCAGGATTCAAGGAAAAGCCTTCAAATGGATCACCTTGTACCTCTCCGGAAGAACCCAAAGGATCAGTCTCCATCCGTTCACCTAAGAGCCCAAGAAGATCATCCGTGGAGTCCCCCAAGGATCGTCCCTCATCCTGACCCTCTTCAACAGCTACTTGACCCCCCCTGGCCACCACCGTCAGATCACACGGACTCAACATTATCTCCTACGTCGACGACACACAGCTCATCCTCTCAATGTCCAACGATCCCTCAACCGCAAAAGCTAGCTTCCACAGATGGAACGTAGCGGACTGGATGAAGGACAACAGTCTCAAACTCAACACTTGGCCACAGGTTGATGAAGGACAACAGTCTCAAACTCAACACTTGGCCACAGGTTCATGAAGGACAACAGTCTCAAACTCAACACTTGGCCACAGGTTTTTTAACTGAATTTCTATGTTTTTTAAATGATATTTCCTAACTATAACGTCCCTGTAACCTTTGGTTTTTTAAGTGAATATATATATATATTTATTTATATATGTATTCACTTAAAAAAACAAAGGTTACAGAGAGGTTATAGTTAGGCTCACATTTCAAACATACAAAACCATAGAAATTCACCTGTTAGAGTTATCTCAAGTAACTACAGCTCGTGCCCTAAGGTAACTATAACTTGCGCCCACACATCTGTTCAAAATCCCTATGGACAAATGCATGGGGAAAAAGAGTATTGGGACCCCCCCTCTTTTTCTCGGCCCCTGCTTGACGGATCACCCCCAAAACTTTCCAGACGCTGAAGTGAGTGTCGTATTTTCTTGGAAAATTTCATGAAGATTCATCAAACAGCAACAAAGTTATTAGCAAAACAAAAAATGCTTTTTCTATAGAAACTAAGTCCTAACTATTATGTCCTAGTGGCGACCGCCACTAGGTAATATATACATATATATATTTTTTTAACTGAAAAAACCTAGGGTACGGTGGCATAATAGTTCAGTAAAAATGACTAAAGTAACATCTAAAAACAGCTGAAATTCACTAGGTATACTTAACTAAAGAAACTTAAACTTGCACCCGCACCATGCACAGTGTTGTCATTAACGATGTCATTTCAGATGTCATTAGTGATGTGATAGAATATGTCATGAATAATGTGATATTTGCAGTCATAAGCAGTGCATGGCAAAGAGAGGACCTTATAGTGTTTTTAGTTAATTATAACTGATGAATTTCAATGGATTTTAGAGTTAAAACATTACATTTTAACTGACATTTTACCTAACTAAAATGTCACTTTAACCTTTTGTTGTTCAAGTGAATTTCTAAGTTTTTTTTAATGAAAGGTAATATTTTATTACTGTATCTTCCTATACCAACCCCGTGCATGGCCTGTAGCTGTGCGAGGTGTGGAGTTGGGCGTAGGGCTTGTGCTCAATCCCCTGCAGGTGTCTAACCTTGTGCTGTGCATGGGCTTTGGCCATGTGTGGTACGGGGTTGGGCACTGGGCCTGCGAGTGCAGAATCCCCACAGACATCCTACACCCATTGCTGGCCCATCCGTGTGGTCGAGCCACTCCTCAAGGTCCCCATTATTTTATTGCCGTACTGGCACGAATTTTCATGGGGGCTGCACTGAGTGTCACAGCATTACTGCAGTACCACTGCACTACAAAAAATATATATTTTAATTTGATCCCCAGGACCCTTACATCTTATAATTTTTATTTCCTATGACAGTACTGTGGAGGTACAGCTTGGCTATATACATACACTTTGAACCTTAATTTCTCAAAAGCTGCTGAACTCATTTCTATCAAATTTGGTGTAATTAAATTAATCTGTTTTGGCTGTATGCCTGTTAAATAAAAACATAAGGGAAACTGCATGTAGAAAATGTGTTTTGGGAACTCCCCCATTTTATTGTTCCCCGCTTGATAGATCACCCTGAAACGTTCCAGAAAGGAGCTGAGTTGGCTTAAACTTTTTTGTAGAAAGCTTCGTCAAACTGCGCCAAATATTTTAGCAAACCAAATAATCAACTTCCTATAGAAAACCGGCCCTAAATATAACTGCATCTTAGCAACAGCATCAGTGTAATATGTATGTATATGTATATAGAGAGATGTAGATATTCACTGAAAAAAAACAAAGGTTGAAGTAACATTATAATTAGGTGAAAGATTCTGTGACATTGTAACACTTTAAACTCAAGAAACACTGAAATTCACCAGTTGTAACTATCTCTACTAACTAGAACTTGTGCCCTAAGGCAACTCACACCCCTGCTGTGCTCTGTCTCCTCATCAATGATGTATTTTCAAATGTTGCAGTGATGTTTTCATTATTGTTATACAACATGTCATAAGTGATGTAATAAAGGGGATAATAAGCTGTGCATGTAACAGCATGAGCTATAGTTACTAGAGATAACTATAATTGGAAATTTCAGTGTCTGCTTGAGTTTAAAGTGTTATGCTTTCACTGAAAGTTTCACCTACCTATATTGTCATTTTAACCTATGTTTTTTCCTGAGAATTTCTAGTATTTTTTTTAAAATGGGAAGTAGTTTATTACCATTGGTAAAATCAACTCCCCACCGAAGCGGGGGGAGGAGCGGTCTGACCCCACTTTTGGTAGTCAACCCCCACCAAGCCTGGCCTTCGACTACCCCCCGTAGGCAGCCAACCGCCCATGCATGGCACGAGTTGGCCACATGCCTGGCCTGCAAGCAGCCAACCCAAGCCCACACACAGCCTTTCTGGAATGCACAGCGTAAGGTTGGTATCAGGACCTCATCACACTCAGGCAGGCTTACCAACTTTTTCACAGAATCACAACATCAAAATATATCAAGCATTTGCAATGCAATGGGTGTCAAGTTTGCTCAAGTTAGAGCTACTGGCATTGTAAATTCCTAACTGGACTTTTCTTGCCCCATTCGAGCTGATTCAAAGGGCCATGGTCGCCATGAGCATGAGCGCGAAGTAGAGACTCAAAAGGAAAGAGAAGTTTGTTTGCAGTCAAACGTGTCAGCAAAAGTGCAATTATCCATGTAACAGGGCCGATGGCCAAGGCGGTAAAAAAACTGCCCCAACGAGGGACAAACGTAAAGCATGTACCAGTTATAACAAAAGATTTTTGAAAGGCAAGCCCAGAAACGAGCGATAGTGATGGGTGTGCGGTGGTCGTGGTTAAAAGCACACTGATAGATTACAAGCCAGTGCGCTTACACACTAAAAAGGGAGCCAATAGAATTTATCAATAGGTGAGCATATCAATATATATAAAGCAGATCTATAATCGTTCTCCAAAAATCACCAATTTTGTTAATCAAAAGCATATTTCATTACTTCACACTATGCAATGTTTATTATTATTAGATATTAAAAACTGTTTGATAAAGTTTAAATAAATAAAAGTCTGTGGCTCTTTTTACATAGTTTTTATTGTTATATTTTGTTGCTGACAGATGTTAAAATAAACAGTCTGATTCATATTGTTTAAAAAAAAAAAAACATGACTGAGGCCCTCATTCCGAGCTTGGCAGTCCAAGGACTGCCACAGTTGAGGTTGAGGTGGGAGTCGCACCACCGCAGGCCCGGCAGAGAAGACCGCCAAATTATGACCATGGTGGTGTTCCCAACAGCACACAGCCCATAGACTGCCAGTACTGCCAGAGCGGATGGACTGCCACAGCAGGCATCTCCAGTCTGGCAGGGACCATGTTACCGCCAAGCATTATACGAGGTTGCAAACTGCCAGGATTTAGGGTGCGGTCCGACCGCCACCAAAACCCTGGCGGAAACTAATAGTATAAGAGGAGACACTCCCCTTCAGGGAGCCATACTCATCCGCAGCCGCCATGGAACTTTAACTTGAAGCCTTCCCACTGCTTCTGATTACCCTACGACTCCAGAACCGGCGATGAAGACAACAACCGTAAGTACACCCACCTAGCACACACTGGAGGGAAAGGCATTAGAACACACCCACACACAACACACACAAACGGGATGTCTAGCGACGCACACACAAACTAACACCCGTACCAACACACATACACATACCAACATACACACACACAAACTACACACACCACACCCCACATACACGTGCCATCCACACAACACCTCACACATACACATCACCGCCAATGTCTAATCCAAACATAACCACTGTTTCACACAACAACATCACTACAGCAAACACACAAAGGCATTGGCATGGAACAACACTGCACACCTTCACATGAAAACACATACTGCCAGCAACACATAACAACCACATAGAACCAACCCATACAAGACACAGCCACACAATGTGTCAAATGTCACACCACGTCCACACAACACACATGACAAATCTATCACCACACACATGCATGCAACAACCACACAATGCCACACAACACCATCACAACACATCACACCGAGTATAATGCACAAGGAAACCGCACAACACATGCTGCAACACAATCACATGACATACACAAAACTAACACAAACCAAATTGCACTAATACAACACATCCATCATGAAAGAAAGGCAGGACAAGTATGTCTCCATCGAGACCAACAGGCAGTTGGCCCATATTGTAGGTATGTAGATAAATGAGCATTAAACTGGAAGTGGGCAGAGGTAGCTGGAGGGGGGACAGAGACAAAGGGACACTGGCTGCCGTCAGCGAGGAGGCCAGAGATTGAAAGGATCTCTGCAGGCCAGACAGGGCACCGTGAATGCCTTTCAGAAATGCATTGTTCTGCTGTACCGGAGCTGCCAGTCCTTGGATGGCATTCACAATGGTTGTCTGACCATCAGAGATGGACCTCAGGAGGTCAATAGCCTCCTCACTGAGGGCAGCAGGGCTGACTGGGGCAGGAGCAAAGGTGCCTGCGGCGAAGGAGACGCCCACCCTCCTGGGTGAGCGGGCAGGGGCAACTGGGTGGGGAGCAACAGGGAGGGCGGTGCTAGTAAGGGGGTGGCAGATGGGTCCGTCACCACCAGGGAGCTTCCATCGGAGGAGGAATCCATAGATGATTGCAGATGATTCAGTCTCCCTCATGGTATCCCCTTGCCCTCTGTCCCACTGGTCTCCTTGGCTCCACTGGTGTCAGCCCCCTGGGTCCCGTGGGCTGCTGCTTCCCAACTTGCCAGTGCCCCTTCTCCTTCGCCTGATGGTGCTGATGCACATAAAGACAGAGGAGGAGAGGGAGGGAAGGAGAGAGAGAAAGATAGGGTGGAAAAGGATCGATACGTACCTACCATTAACAGAGATCAACATGTACACCTCACCAATTACAATATGGCATGCCATACCATTACAATGACACTGGATGTTAGAAAATACACATTGTGAACTGCAAGATGCAATGCTCAAAATCCAGCTATAGTGGGAGCATTTTGACTAGGAATTGGCAAGGCTGACACACTGCATAGCAGCATTGCGATTGCCAGGGCGATGTCATGCATGACATTTAAACAATAGGCTTAGACTCCAGGGACCTCCCAGGGGACTTACCACAACAACTACCATAGCATAGTTGGAAAGGCTAGACCACAGAACGATAGCTGCTACAAAATATTTTGCTGTGTTATTTGCACACATAGAGTCACATGTAGCAGAATGCCATGGTTGTTTCCCTACACATATCCTATATCCTACACTCTTGGGTCAACATATGTCAGCATGGTAAGGAATCGTGCAATATACTGTCCCATTTTGGCCATCCATGTTGAGGACCCCTGATGCCACCCCCACAATCAGTCCATGGCAGCTACTGTGCAAAATAGAGATAGCCTCAGTCATAGTGGGAGATACAAACTGATATGATAGCACTTACACCTCAGGTACATTGATGCAGATGGAAGAAGCTGGTCTGACACAATGCGTACGGTTTCCACACACACTCATCGATCTAAATTGTCCATTGGATATACACTGACAGCATTGTATTGCCACACATGACTGATTCAGAGCCTGGCAGGGTGACTGATACCCATTGTGGGTGTGCATCAACCACTGATCACATGCACATCTGTCCACAAGTAAGCCACCCTATCCCAAACAAGGCCTATCATATGGGATGTGGGAGCCTGTACTTATCCCCTTGTGGCTGCAGTGCTGCCCTCAAGCGACCACCGACCTACGGTAGGCCACTACCAAAATGCGGGCTATTCGGGGGGTCTGGGTCCGACAGGCACCCCTACCTCATTGGGAGGACGTTGCCAGCTGGGCCTTTGTGTGGTCTTCTGGGTCCAGCGTCCCAGGTCCTCCCACCACTTTCAGCAGTGTGTTCTCTGTGGGCTATGGACCCCCAGAGTCTGAATTTGCTTGGCAATGGTGCTGATCTGCATGGTTGACACAGACAGAAGGTCGAGGGGCAACACATCAGCAGCAGTGGACTACTCACATCATACACATCACATGCCCACAGTAATGTGTCTTCATGGCACAAACGCATGTACTACATGGCTCCTGCATGCATTCACTCTCAGGCATTGTGGAAACGCCTTACAGCCTCACACATGCCTCTCACACAGGCCAATGGAATTGAGCTCACCTGCCTCTCTGGTGCCGATACAGCTGTCCATACAGGGGTAGAACCCCGTTCACAAGCTTCTCCAGCTCCTCTTGGGTGAAGACTGGAGCCCTATCTCCTGCAGGACGTGGCATGGTGGCTACCAGAGACAGCACACAGCAGCTCACATAGAGGAGGTCTTGCTTGCACGAGTGTCAGGACTCAAGTGAGCTAGGCGGCAGAAAATGGTGGTTATGGCCACTGAGTACATTGATCGTCAACGCTGGCGGTGATCATCATTGGCTCCAGTCTCCCATAGGCAGCAGTGTGATCCAATTTGGAGTTGCAAGTCGGTTGAGACCCCCTTCTGCCATGACCACATACGCCGGCGGAATTAGGTCACTTCCATCTGTCCAGTGCACAGAGGGCAGATGGCTCCCTTTTTCAGCACAAATGATGGTTTGGAAATAAATAATAAGTGTGTCATGCTAGACATATGTACCAAATGCAGTGTAGACCTATGTTCAGCCATCATGGCTGGGCCCATGAATGTGTTTAACATGCCACAGTGGTGTACGATGGACAGGTCTCATATCCAGGGCATGACCAGCGGCTCAGTACCTCAAAGGCGTGTAACCATGTGTGGCAGAGGCATTTGTACATACATGGGAGGTGTAGGACAAATATGCAGCTTTTACATGGACCATTGGACATGTGGTGTGTATGACAAGCTGTTGACCAGGCCCTGTAACGGGCAGCTAGGTTGGTATACATGGGCCCACTATATGGCCATAATGGTATGTGGCGACTATGGGGGCCTGTCACAAGTGTATTTTGTGTGCAACAAGGGTCTTGTTATCTAGCATGTATTGAGTGGTTATCAGGTTGTAAAATTTCTCCTCTCAATCCTAGATACCTAGTATTGGGGAGAATGAGACATGCACCAGTGTACCGCCTCCTAGTGGATCTTTCAACCCTGGAGGAGCTACACATCATCCAGACCTATCGTCTGACTCGTAACACCATAATGGACCTATGTACCCAGTTGGAGCCATTTCTATTGCCTGCTATATGTAATCTCTGTGCCATCCCTCCCACAGTATAGGTCTTTTCTGTGCTACACTTCCTTGTCTCTGGCTCTTTCAAGATTACAGTGAGTTTGGCAGCAGGGATGTCACAGCCCATGTTCAGTCTGTTGTTGACAGATGTACTGTCTGTTTTACTGAAACACATGGACAGGTACAGCATGTTCCCACAACGTGTGGATTTGCCTACTGTTCAGGCTGACTTCTATCATATTGGATGCATCCCTCATGTGAATGGGGCCATAGATGGCACCCACATTGCTTTGGTCCCTCCCAGGGTCAATAAACAAGTCTATAGGAACAGGAAAAACTACTACTCCATCAATGTGCAGGTGGTGTGTCTCACAGACCAGTACATCTCCCAAGTGACAGCCAAGTATCCAGGATCTGTCCATGACACCTTCAGTCTGAGGAACACCAATGTCCCACACATGATGACACAACTACAGAGAGAAACGGCGTGGCTCATTGGTATGTTTGCAAAAGGATGTGTGTCACTGTAATGTCAACTGTCATCCCATTCTGCCCTGTGCCTCTACCGGGATTGTGACAGGTCCTACCTTTGTGACACAGGTGACTCTGGCTACCCTAACCTTCCTTGGCTGCTGGCATAAGTGAGGTACCCTACCACAGATAGGGAACACAGTTTCACGGCACAATGAGGCGTGTTTTTGAAAGAACATTTGGGCTCCTGAAGGCCAGATTCAGGTGCCCCCACGTCTCTGGAGGTACCCTCCTCTACAGTCCCTTAAAGGTATGCCAGATCATAGTTGCCTGCTGCATGCTACACAATCTGGCCCTGAGATGACAGATTCCATTACTAGCTAATGAGGAGGAGGCAGCTGGACCAGTGGCCGATGGACATGGAAAGTGATGAGGAGGCTGATGAGGAAGGTGCATCTGAATATAGGACTGAGCTGCTCACTCATTACTTCCAGTAATATACAGGTATGTTGTGTGTGAATTGTGAGGTGTATTATTTCCAAATTGCCTTATGACAGTGCCGCTCATGGTCAGGTACATCATTGGAGATGTTCAGTGTACCTATTCCTCGGTGTGACTTGTGGTGGGAGACAGATACCCTATCAGGTGCTGTGTTACTGATAAAATCTCACTGACGTGTGGTGAATGCAGATTGGTAGGTTAACAATTCCAATGCACAGGCATGTAGTGTTTCATTTCTCCTCCTGTGCAGATGTGGATTTGTTGATCTACTCCTGTGTGTGGCTGGGCTAGTGACTCCCTTGCAACTGGAATTTAGACCCTGTCTGATGTAGGGTGTCACCTGCAGGGAATGGCTCATCTGCTGTCCATGTGACACTTTTGTTGAAGGGGAATTACCACACATTACATTTCGCTAGGACTGACATTTGTACAAGTGGTAATAAAGACACAAATACAGTTCCTGTGTTCTATGGTGTTTATTGTGCACAAAGGGTGGAAGAGTTGATGAGTGGGGTCATGGTTGGAGTAATCATCAGAGCAGGTGGCCTGGCTGTAGCCAGTACAGGTCCAGTATCCAAGGGCCATGTGAAAATGGAGTAATGACATCCAACAGGGTATTTCAGTGGCACACAAGGGAGAATGTTCAGATGAGGCTCACTTCCTGGCAGTGAGTTTGCTCTTGGAATCTGCTCCTGCAGGATGTCTGGATGGACAACCACGTTTCTGTGGGGGTTCCTCAGCTGCAGAGGGTGGGGTGCCAGTGGCCTGCAATTCCTCTGGAAGTCTGTCATAGCCTCCATTCCACTAGCTGAGGCTGGTGTTGATGGCTCAGTTGGTATCTGGCTAGTGGAAGGGGCCTGCTGGTGGGTGGAGGTTGCATGCAGGATGGTTGTGAGCTCCTTGAGTACCCCTGCAATGGAGGCCATGGTGCCATTGGGGGCCTGCCACTGTTGCATGGCTCCTGGTGGTATTGCCTATGCAAAAAGAATAAGTGATGGACGGAAAGCTGAACAATGTCAAACATTCATCCCCAGTACAGAGATCTGGGCCTCAATCCAACGTTTTTTTTGTCACTCATGCCATTCCAGTTTGGACCCAGCCATATTCAAATCAGTCTTGACCCTGTTCCCCATAGGAACAGTCCAGACCGAACTGCCAAGTCAAGCTAAACAAGCTTCCTAGGACCGGTTTCAGGGTATCACCCTTCATCAGCCAGGCTAGCTTGACTCCCGTGGCATGGGGAGCAAGGGACACACTTCTGGGCATACCCTTCCCACATGGGGCAGCAAATGCAAAAAGAACAAGTGATGGACGGAACGCTGAACATATTGCCTATGCAGCCTTTGGTTTTCCTTCAGAATGGTGAGTATTTGGCCCATCCTGCCCTGGGATTGCTAGTATGCTCCCAGCACTTGGGAGATGGTTTCCTGGCCAGTAGAGTCCCCATCCTCTGGCCCACAGATGCCCTCCCATGGCCCCTGAACCCCTGTGCCCCTAGCATGGTGTGCCCACTCCCAGTTACCCTAGGACAGTCATCGTCTTGGGTGTGAGCGGTCGACTCAGATCCCTGTACTGTGGGGCACACTGCTGATTGACCAGTCCTTCGGACACAGGTTTGGGGAGCAGGGTTTGGCAGAGATGTAGATACCAAAGGTTGGGGGGGTGGATGTGGGAAGGGTGAGGCTGGGAGTGGTGGACTGACCAGGTGTTCCAGATGGGCCAGATAAGTCGTCTATGTCCAGACATCCTGTGGGTTGTCATCACTGGGGCCATCATCCTGGGGAGGGCAGGCTGTCTCTGGCATTCTCTCGATGGTGGCTGTGGATGTGAATTGTGGTCTCTGTGTCTGACGCATACAGTGACTTAACTTGATTCCCAGTTATGGCAATGATAGATACAGCACTACAGACATTGGCCCTCATTCTGACCCTGGCGGTCGGTGATAATGCGGCGGCCAAGCCGCCAACAGGCCGGCGGTCCAAAATATGCAATTCTGACCCTGGCGGGAACCGCCAACACAGCCCGCCGCATTAACACTCCGCCCGCCACGGCGGAACAAACAAACAGCGCGGCGGTCCCCGCCAACAGCCAGGCGGCAGACAATGTACCGCCCACCCTATCACGACCCACCAATCCGCCACCTTTTCCGGGGCGGGAGCACCGCCGATAAAAACACGGCGGAAACAGACTACGAACGGGAAAACGCTCACCTCTACGCACTCCACGCGAGATTCCGGCAGTATGGAACCCGAGTTGCAGGTCATCCCCGCACTCCTATACCTGCTCATGTACCAGGAGCACGCCCGGCGGCGCGGAAGACATCGGTGAGTACTGCACCTACGACACAGGGGAGGGAAAAGATTACCGGCACACACCCACCCACCCATACCCACTACAACACACACATCAATGCATTCCCACAGATCACTGTCACAACCCACAAACCCCCCCCCCCCGAAATAATGCAAAGACCAAAAGAAGAGATCATAAACGGGCAGATATATTGAAATATGGACACCAGTAATCCCAATAAATAAATAAACTATGTACAAAATATATACAGCTACTAAATGTAGTCCAACCACTGTCCGTGGACCACAGGGGTCCTGTGCAAAGGGGCAAGGCCCAGTCCCACGACAAGAACTCCACGGAGAGAACACTGCAGGGGCATCAGAAAGAAAATAGGACAGGCACCTCAGGGGGAAGGGAAGGGGGGGCACCTCAGCCACTTGAGTACACGACGCCAGATCCACGAGGGGACTCCATGACCACTGGGCCCTCCTGGGGAGTGCAAAGCCACAGTCCATACAGTCCATACAGTGGGTGGCCTGCCCACTGGGCCATCCTGGGGAGTGCAAAGCCACAGTCCATACAGTCCATACAGTGGGTGGCCTGCCCACTGGGCCATCCTGGGGAGTGCAAAGCCACAGTCCATACAGTCCATACAGTGGGTGGCCTGCCCACTGGGCCATCCTGGGGAGTGCAAAGCCACAGTCCATACTGTCCATACAGTGGGTGGCCTGCCCACTGGGCCATCCTGGGGAGTGCAAAGCCACAGTCCAAACAGTCCATAACAGACCCCACTGCCACTGGAGGAGGCATGTTGGCCAGAGGACATCCTGCAGCCCTGCCCGAGACAGATCCTGCCCTGCCACGTCTGCCAAAGGGCCAGCGGTTCTTGCCTGGAAGGGCCCAGTTCAGCGCTTCTTGCCTTGAAGGGCCCAGTTCAGCGCTTCTTGCCTTGAAGGGCCCAGTTCAGCGGGTCTTGCCTTGAAGGGCCCAGTTCAGCGGTTCTTGAGACGGCGGGGCCCAGCGGAGCGGTGCTTGAGACGGCGGGGCCCAGTTCAGCGGTTCTTGAGACGGCGGGGCCCAGCAGAGCGGTGCTGGAGACGGCGGGGCCCAGCGGAGCGGTGCTTGAGACGGCGGGGCCCAGTTCAGCGGTTCTTGAGACGGCGGGGCCCAGCGGAGCGGTGCTGGAGACGGCGGGGCCCAGTTCAGCGGTTCTTGAGACGGCGGGGCCCAGTTCAGCGGTGCTGGAGACGGCGGGGCCCAGCGGAGCGGTGCTTGAGACGGCGGGCCCAGTTCAGCGGTTCTTGAGACGGCGGGGCCCAGCGGAGCGGTGCTGGAGACGGCGGGGCCCAGTTCAGCAGTTCTTGAGACGGCGGGGCCCAGTTCAGCGGTTCTTGAGACGGCGGGGCCCAGTTCAGCGGTGCTGGAGACGGCGGGGCCCAGTTCAGCGGTTCTTGAGACGGCGGGGCCCAGTTCAGCGGTTCTTGAGACGGCGGGGCCCAGCGGAGCGGTGCTTGAGACGGCGGGGCCCAGTTCAGCGGTTCTTGAGACGGCGGGGCCCAGCGGAGCGGTGCTGGAGACGGCGGGGCCCAGTTCAGTGGTTCTTGAGACGGCGGAGCCCAGTTCAGCGGTTCTTGAGACGGCGGGGCCCAGTTCAGCGGTGCTGGAGACGGCGGGGCCCAGCGGAGCGGTGCTTGAGACGGCGGGGCCCAGTTCAGCGGGGCTTGAGACGGCGGCCGGTCTATGGCCAACTGCTCATTGCCTGGTGGTGCCCTCCTGGGCAGCGGGGATGGTGCTCCTTCAATGCCCACCTGGGCTTTGGGTGGTGGGGCCCTCCTGGCCAGCTGGGCTGGGTCCTCTCTGGGCAGCGGCTATGGGGGTGGTGGGCTCCTCCTGGGCAGCAGGCCTGCTGCCTGACCTCTCCGACTTGCTGCCCTTGCCCTCCTTAGTCGGGAGTCTGTGGCCCTTTCCTCCCTTTGGAGCTGTGGCTGGTGACTGTCTCTGGGTGGTGTCCGGGGGGGATGTAGAAGCCGGGCTCCTGCGGCGCCCCTTCCGCCTTCTGCTCCTCTTCCCAGGGGGTGGGCTGGCTGTCCCCTTGCTGCTGGGCGAAGATCCAGACATGCGGGCTGGTGGGCTCCAATACCCCTGCACCCTTGTCAAGGGGGCTGCAGGGCTGGTGGTGGCTGAGGTGCTCTTCTTACCCCGACGAGAAGGAGGGGGGGGCTCAGGGTCAGGAAAGAAGTTAGCAGTGGCGAGGAAGAGTTTCTTGGGACAATGGAGAGTGGTAGGTACAGTGGGAATGGGAGTGGAGGGAGAGGATGTGGTTGTAGGTGAGTCACGTTTGCTGTCTTTGGGTGCAGGTGCAGGAGGGATAGGCTGTCGTGAGGTGGATGGCTGTTGGGTGGGTGGGTGGCTGCGTTTGTGTGGTGTGGAAGAGGGGGTGACAGACACAGTGGGAGAGGACACAGGGGACGTGTAAATGGCAGTGGGGGTGGTGACTGCACGTGTGCGGACTGGAGTGGAGGGTGTGCTGGTGATGGAAACACTGGCTGATGGTGAGGTGAATGGAGGTGTGAGTGTAGACGTCACAGGGAGGGAGGAGGGAGATGAGGAGGTGGGGGTCACAGAGGTGGTAGTGACTGTTGGCATGTCTGCATCGGAATGTTGCATGTGTGAATGTCTGCGTGATCTGTGGTGCTTATGTTTGGATGAGCTTCTCTTGGGTGTTGAGGTGTGTGCAGGCTGGTCTGATGGTGTGGGTGGGACAGGCAGAGGAACAGGAGACTGGGAGGAGGGAGTTAGTAGAGGGAGGCAGGAGACAGGGACAATGGCTGCCGTCAGTGCTGAGGCCAGAGCCTGGAACGATCGCTGATGGGCAGCCTGACCCGAATGAATGCCCTCCAGGTACGCATTGCTGCGATGAACCTCCCTCTCCACCCCCTGGATGGCATTCAAAAGGGTAGTCTGCCCAACAATGAGCGTTCGGAGGAGGTCAATGACCTCCTCACTGAGGGCAGCGGGGGTAACAGGGGCAGGGCCTGAGGTGCCTGGGGCGAAGGAGATGCCCGGCTTCCTGGCAGAGCGGGCACGGGGCGAACGCTGAGGGGCTGCTGGGAGGGCGGAGATGGTGCGCTGGGTGGCGGCTGTACCTGTAATGGCGGGGGCACGGATGGTGCCACCCCCGCAAGGGAGCTCCCTTCCGAGGACGTGTCCGTGTCGCTGCAGGGTCCAGTCGTCCCCGTTGTGGAGCTCCCCTCGCCCTCCGTCTCACTGGTCCAGTCTGACTCTGTGGCATGGCCCTCCTGGGCCATGTGAGATGCAGCTCCCTCCTGCCCCGATGCCACTTCTCCTCCGCCTGATGATGCTGATGCACACAAGCACAGAAAGACAAACAAAAAGGGGGGGGGAGAGAGAAATAAAGGGATATTGAGTACATGGATCTCCGGTACAGTTAGCGGACATGACGGACACAGATGCCCCCTGCACTAAGTTGCGCACTTGGGGTCCGCTACGCATTCCGTGGAACATGCCCTACACGCCTAGAGTTGACAACTGCACCCATGGATGACACGGCCCAGGGATGGCTGTACTGACAAACTACTGAGGGTGGTGGCTGGGGACACAGGGGCTTACGGGGGTGCCCAGCCTACAGATATCGCCCTGGCCTAGGGGGAACCACAGCCCTCCTCCCCCACCCAGACACCTCCACTGCGCGACAACAGAGTAGATAATGCTTGTACTCACCCCCTTGTGTCTGCTGTGCTGCCCTCACGCGCCCATCCAAATCAGGGTAGGCCACCGCCAGGATCCGGAACATCAGGGGGGTCAGTTGACGGCAGGCACCCCGCCTACGTTGGGAGGCCATCCCCAGCAGAGACTCGGCGGTCTTCTTGGTCCCGCGGCGGATATCCTCCCACCTCTTGCGGCAGTGGGTGCCCCGTCGATGGTGGACCCCCAGGGTCCGGACTTCCTTGGTGATGGCACGCCAAATCCCGATCTTCTCATGGGCGCGGACCTATGTGACACGTACAGGGAGGGAGAAATACCACGTTCAAGTTTGTCTGCATTTTCGTTGCCAGTGGCCCAACGCCCCCCATCCCCGCCAGGCCCCCCGCCATGCCCCCCACCAGGCCCAACATGCCCCCCCATCCCCGCCAGGCCCCCCGCCAGCCCCAACATGCCCCCCCATCCCCGCCAGGCCCCCCGCCAGGCCCCCAAGCCAGGCCCAACGCCCCCCATCCCCGCCAGGCCCCCCGCCATGCCCCCCACCAGGCCCAACATGCCCCCCCATCCCCGCCAGGCCCCCCGCCAGCCCCAACATGCCCCCCCATCCCCGCCAGGCCCCCCGCCAGGCCCCCCGCCAGCCCCAACATGCCCCCTATCCCCGCCAGGCCCCCCGCCAGGCCCCCCACCAGGCCCAACATGCCCCCCCATCCCCGCCAGGCCCCCCGCCAGCCCCAACATGCCCCCCCATCCCCGCCAGGCCCCCCGCCAGGCCCCCCGCCAGCCCCAACATGCCCCCCATCCCCGCCAGGCCCCCCGCCAGGCCCCCAAGCCAGCCAGTGGCCCCAAATCCAGATTGAATTAAACTCACTTGTTGGTCTGGAGGACCGTAGAGTAGCGCATACTGGGGGAGGACCCCATCCACAAGTTTCTCCAACTCCTCTCCAGTGAAGGCAGGGGCCCTTTCCCCAGGCGCAGCAGCCATTGTCCCTTCCAGACCGAGGTCACAGCAACACTTGCAGTATAGGTCCTCTCCTGTGAAAGTTCAAGTCGCAAGTGGATAAGTAGATAGAAAATGGCGGTCACGTCCGCGGCGGTGCGTACCGCGGCGGTGCGTACCGCCACCGCCGGCGCCCTTCGCCATTGGCTCCTGAAACCCATAGGCTTCAATGTTAACCAATGCGGTTTCGCGCCGCGGTCTTCGCCCGCCGCCCGCCGCGGTGTGCCACGCCAGCGAATTGACCTCACATCCCATTGTCACACTTCACAGGTCAGGCAGCCGCCATTTCGAGGGTCCACATGGCTCAATTTCAACTGCGTCACACAGGCCTAGGCCTTGCATAGCCACTCAGACACGCCATTCACTGCATAGGGAATCGTTTACTGTGCTAGCTGTGAGTACGTACCTGTGGGTTGCTTGACTGTGTGCTCCATGTTGTCCTTCCCAGGCACCGTCCGCTGGGTTTGGCGAGGAGACGGATGAATCCTCCCGTGTACCGACCGCTGGTGGACCTGTCGACAATGGAAGAACGCCACATTATCCTGACCTACCGTCTTAACCGTGCCACTATACATGAACTGTGTGCCCAGCTGGAGCCCGACCTGATGTCCCCCATCCGCCAACCCACAGGGATTCCCCCTCTGGTGCAGGTCCTGTCAGTACTCCATTTCTTGGCAAGTGGTTCATTTCAGACAACAGTGGGAATTGCTTCTGGGATGTCTCAGCCCATGTTTTCGAAGGTGTTATCCAGAGTGTTGTCTGCCCTGATGAAATACGTGAGGAGCTACATCATTTTCCCTGAGGTGGGCGAATTGGCTGCAGTGAAGGGTGATTTCTACACCCTTGGACATATTCCCAACGTCATTGGTGCCATTGATGGGACCCATGTGGCTTTGGTTCCCCCAAGAGACAGGGAGCAGGTGTACAGGAACAGAAAAAGTTACCATTCAATGAACATCCAGGTGGTGTGTTTGGCTGACCAGTACATCTCGCATGTAAATGCCAAATTCCCAGGGTCAGTGCATGACGCCTACATCCTGAGGAATAGCAGCATCCCTTACGTGATGGAACAGCTAGAGAGACACCGTGTATGGCTATTGGGGGACTCTGGGTACCCCAACCTGTCGTGGCTACTGACCCCAGTAAGGAATCCCCGGACCAGGGCAGAGGAACGGTACAATGAGGCCCATGGGCGTACTAGGAGGGTGATCGAACGCACCTTTGGCCTCCTAAAGGCCAGGTTTCGGTGCCTGCATATGACAGGTGGATCCCTAATGTACTCACCTAAGAAGGTGTGTCACATCATCGTGGCCTGCTGCATGCTTCACAACCTGGCTTTGCGCCGCCAGGTGCCTTTCCTGCAGGAGGATGGTCGAGACGGTGGTGTTGTGGCAGCGGTGGAACCTGAGGAGAGTGACGAGGAGGAAGACGACGGGGCTGAAACAGACAACAGGGACAGAATCATTGAACAGTACTTCCAATAGGACTCAGGTAACAATTCAAAGATAATTTAGTAAATGTGAACTACTCTCCTGCATCTCTGCTGCCTGTCTATTTGCCCCAGTGTATGATGACTGAGTTGTGGCTTTTCCCTCCCTATTTCAGATCTGGGGTCCCCACTACGAGTCCTGTGCTTCGTTTCCCCATGGACTACAGCTTTGTGGCAGCTGTTTGTTGACTTCACTATGTACAAGGACATATTTGCACTGTCATGTCAATTACAATATATTGAAATCACAGCCAGACTCCAGATAGTTTTGTGCAAAATAGGTGTTTATTTAAGTGCTCAAAATGGGATGGGTGGTTTCAAGTGGGTGGGGGCTATGGTGAAGGAATGTCCATGGCAGAGTCCAGAGTAACAGTCACACAGGTGCATTGTCCAGAGGCCTGTGGAGAGATGGAGCATGGGCAGTTCAAGGATGGACAGGGTGACAATGTGGGACAGTGGGATGACATCAGGTGGTATCCTTTGCTGGCGGGGGTCTTGACATCCTACTCTGTCTTCTTGCGAGATCTCAGGGCCCTCTTGCGGGGTGGTTCTTCTCCTGCAGGAGGTGGGGGTCTGGTGGGCTGCTGCTGTGCGGGGGCCTCCTGTCCACTAGCGCCGGCGGAGGTGGTTGGCTGTTCTTGGTCCAGGCTAGTGGCAGGGGCCCTTGGGTGTTGTTGAGTGTCCGTCCTGGTGTTGATGAGGTCCTGCAGCAGCCCTACCATGGTAACCAGGGTGGAGGTGAGGGCTCTGATGTCCTCCCTGTACCCCCGATAGTGTTCCTCCTGCAGTACCTGGATCTCCTGGAACCGGGCCAGTACCGTCGCCATCGTCTCCTGGGAGCGGTTGTATGCTCCCATGATGGTGGTGAGGGCCTCGTGGAGAGTGGGTTCCCTGGGCCCGTACCCCCCCTGTCGCACAGCTGCCCTCCGAGTTGCCCTGTTTCCCTGGGCCTCTGCCCCCTGGCCGGTGTGCCCACTACCACTGCCCCCAGGTCCCTGTTGTTGTTGGGGTGGTGGGTTATCCTGGGTGCCCTGTAGTGGTAGACACACCGCAGATTGACGCGCCCTGGAGACAGAGGCATGGGCCCGCTGGGTGGGAGCTGTGCTGGTGTTCCCAGAGGGGTTTGGGTCTGTAGTGGCCTGGGCCTGTGTGAGGGGAACCGACTGTCCAGAGGTCCCCGATGGTCCGGGCTGGTCATCGGTGTCCAGGTCGACAGAGCTGCTGTCATCGCTGACGGCCTCTTGGGTGGGGGGTGTGGAGAATTCTGGGCCCTCCGCGGCGGTGTGTTGACGGTCGGGTCCTGCAGGGGTATAGAGGTATGGTTATAGTTTCAATGTGTGGCATATGGGTGTATCTGTGGGTTCCCGTGTCCCCAAGTGCTGGCATTCGTGTGTGGGTGCTTTGGTGAGGGTGGCTTGTGGGGGGGATGTGTATATGCATTGGGCATGCTTTGGTGATGGGTGTCCATGCTTAGTGGACGCATGCAGGCCTAGGTTTTTGGATGTGTGGGTTGTGATGGTGAGACATTGGCAGGGAATAGGTGTGCTGGGGGTGGGGGTGAGGATGGTGGTGGGGGTGAGGATGGGGGTGGGGGTGAGGGTGGGGGTGAGGATGGGGGTGGGGGTGAGGGTGGGGTTCGAGGATGGGGGTGAGGGTTGGGGTATGATTTGGCATGCAGGTGGGGGGGAAGCAGTAGTGAAGCTTCAACTTACCAGTATCCATTCCTCCGCCGACTCCTGCGAGGCCGTCAGGATGCAGGATGTTCAAGACTTCCTCCTCCCATGTTGTAAATTGTGGGGGTTGAGGTGGGGGTCCTCCGCCAGTCTTCTGCACGGCGATGTTGTGCCTGGATACCATGGAACGCACCTTCCCCCGTAGGTCGTTCCATCGCTTCCTGATGTCTTCCCGATTTCTGGGGTGCTGTCCCACAGCGTTGACCCTGTCGACAATCCTCTGCCATAGCTCCGTCCTCCGGGCAATGCTGGTGTATTGGATCTGTGTGCCGAACAGCTGGGGCTCTACCCGAACGATTTCCTCCACCATGACCCTGAGTTCTTCGTCTGAGAAGCGGGGGTGTCTTTGGGGTGCCATGGGGTGGTGTGTATGATGTGTGGGGTGGAGTATGTGTAGTTAAGTGTGTTGAGTGTGGTGGTGTGTGTTGTTTTGTGTGTGGATAGTGTGTGGGTGATGGTGTGGAGTGGCTGTGGCTGCTAGTTTGTGGATGGTGGTGTCTCGCTCTGGCCTTCTTTCAGAATTTTTGGTCGTAGGGGTTTGTGGGTGATGTGGGTGTGTGTTTTATATTGTATTGTGTGTGTGGGAGTGGTGTGTGTATGTGTATCAGGTGTGTGGTATTCAAATCGGCCAATGTGGCTGAGTTTTGTTCGTTTGTGTGTATTCTGACCGCGGCGGTGTGTCCCGCCAATGGAATACCGCGTTTGAAAGACCGCCGCGTGGATTCGTGGGTCGTAATGGCATGGGCGTATTTCTGTTGGCGTGACGGTGGAGGTTTTGTCACCTCCACTTTTCCGCCGACCGCTGGTCTGGCGGTCTGTTGTGGCTGTCGGATTTTCGGAGGTTTGCCTTCTGCGGGTCAGAATGACCGTGGCGGGTTTCCGCGACCGCGGCGGGATTATGGAGGATTTCTGACCGGCGGTAGGCGCCTTTTACCGCCGAGGTCAGAATGACCACCATTGTTTGTGGGCAATGTACAGTGATATGGGAAGCATGTTCAATTGTGAGCGATTAGAGGGGCTTTGAATTCCTCTAAAGAATTGTTTAACACAGTTCGTGCTTTGACGTCTCCTACGACGAGCCCAGGATTTTCCTCCTCAGAAAATTCTCTGCAATACTGTCAATTGGTGGCAGACTTTTTTAATAATAAAATTACCAAATTGCTGACGGACTTTAGTCCCCCCTCCCTTGATTTAGAGGGTGAAGTGCCCTTTTTCCATGCAGAGTCAGTTAACTCGTTAGACTGCTTCTGACCCCTCTCTGCCATTAGAATCCTCTATTTACTTATGGCAGTGAAATCAGGTTCACCTATGGATCCTTGTCCGCCTCGCATCCTAAAATTAGCCCCTTCACTGGCGGCCTCTGCTTTGGAGCCAGTGTTTGCAGAAATCCTTCAGGAAGTGAATTTCCCGGCTGTCTGGAAACAGTCCACAGTTATTCCTCTTATTAAAAAACCGGGAAAAGTTGCTGCTGACCTCACAAATCTTCGCCCGATCTCGTTATTGCCATGTTTGGCCAAAATGTTAGAAAAACATCTCAATCAGGAGCTCGCCGAATTCCTTCAAGGGAATGGTAAACTGGACCCATCACAGCATGGTTTTCGTGGTGTACACAGCACGGAAACAGCACTAATTTCTACTTCAGACATTATTCGCCGAAGAGGGGATTTGGGAGAAGGTACGATTCTAGTTTTACTGGACTTGCCGGCAGCATTTGACACTATTTCTCCTACCATTCAGCTAAATCGTCTGTCCCAGGCCGGAGTGAGAGGGAAGGCTTGGAAGTTACTCAGCTCCGTTCTCAAGTATAGAACGATCACGGTGGCCTGTGGCGACCATCGTGCTTCCCCTATTCATCTTCCGTGTGGAGTTCTGCAGGGGTCCTCCCTCAGCCCTACGCTTTTCAATTTATATATGGCGCCTCTGGCCAATCTGGTACGTACCTTTGGTTTCCAGATTGTTTCTTATGCAGATGATACGCAGGTGATTGTGCCCGTTTCACATAACTGGGAGGACACAAAGGAGAAATTCCAATGCTGTATGATAGCAATCAACAACTGGATGGCCAATAATTGGCTTAAACTTAATGGGGACAAGATGGTGATTATGTGCTTTGGGCGCAATAATTCTCCCTGGAACAACAGTTGGTGGCCCCCGGTCTGTGGGGGCTGTCCTTTCCCCACGCCCTCTGCTAAAAACGTAGGCATAATTTTCGATGAAACCCTCTCTTTCAAGTTACAGATTAATCATACAGTTAAGGTCTGTTTTTGGATATTAAAAACGCTCAAGAAAATCTTACACCTTCTACATGACGACTTAAGGAGGCCGGTAGTGCTGGCATTAGTCACCTCAAGACTCGATTATTGAAATGCGCTGCTGCTAAATGCAAACAAAACATCTCTTGACTAAATTCAGGCTATTCAGAATACGGCAGCATGCCTCATTTTGAATCTTCCCCAGTCCGCATCAGCTAGCGGCTGCTTGATATCTCTCCATTGGTTACCGATTAAAAAGATAATTATTTTCAAGACACTCTGTCTTACTCATAGAGCCTTACAGTCGGACGGCTGTGACTATTTGAAGTCTGCTCTGCAATTCTATCAACCGACTAGATATTTGAGATCTTCTTTTAAATTTATGATCACGGTTCCTCATTGTAACAAGGCTAGGTGGGGAGACTGTGCCTTTACGGTGGAAGCGGCGAGGCTTTGGAACGCCCTGCCTTTTATGCTCCGACAAATGGTGACTCATTTTACTTTTAGGAAAAGCCTAAAAACCTGGCTCTTTGCTCAATAGGTATTCCTGTTGGTAGCTTGTGCTTTTACCCTAGCTCTCGGTTGGATTAGCGCTTCGATGCTTTTGCCAGAATGCGCTCTATAAATGAACCAATACAATACAATACAATACAAATGAGGGTTGCTATATGAGGATGGCATTTCTGTCATTGCCATGTACAGGTCCACAGTTGTAGCATCCTGTTGGTGTTGCAGGTGCAATAGTTCTACATGCAGGTGTTGCACTGTGACGTGGACAGATCAGCTTTTCAAGTGGATGTGCAGGTGCATTGTGGGAGTCATAGTGATGGTGTTTGGCTGTGCTATCCGTGCAGTGGCCAGGGTCTGTCTGGCCATTGTGGCAGGGTGGTAGGGCGGAATGCAAGGGAGGGGCTTTAGGTAATGGTGCAGGAGGTGTAGTGGAAGATCGGGTGACTTGGGGAGTGATAGGGTGGTGGGGTAGCATGCTGGAGGGCCGGACTAGTGCTAGGGGCGTGTGGGTACATTAACTGTGTCCAGTCCTCCAGGTATTCTAGTCAGGCCATCAGGATGCAGGATGTCCAAGACCTTCTCCTCCCACGATGCAAACTCTGGGGGAGGAGGTAGGGGCCCACCACAAGTCTTCATCACAGCAATTTTTTGTGCCTGGACGCCATGGAATGCACCTTCCCCAGTAGTTCGTTCCACCTCTTCCAGATGTCCTCCCTTGTGCGTGGATGGTTTTCAACTGAGTTGACCCTGTCGACGATTCTCTGCCATAACTTCATCTTCCTGGATATGGATGTTTGCTGGACTGGTGCTCCGAGCAGTTGTGACTCTACCCTGAAGATTTCATCAACCATGACCCTCAACTAATGGTCTCTGAAGTGTGGGTGTTTCTGATGGGGCATGGTGGTTGTGTTGTGAGGGTGTGTGTGTGTAGCGTGCAAGGGTACAGTGTAGGGTGCTTGGTGGGGTGGGGGGTGCTTTGTTGTGTGTGCTGGTTGTTTGTGGTGGTTGTGTGCTGTGAAGATGTGTGTCTAGTGTCAACAGTGCAGTTGTGTG
This sequence comes from Pleurodeles waltl, assembly GCF_031143425.1. Taxonomy (NCBI): domain Eukaryota; kingdom Metazoa; phylum Chordata; class Amphibia; order Caudata; family Salamandridae; genus Pleurodeles; species Pleurodeles waltl. The sequence continues at coordinate 98,249,923 of NC_090440.1, read as the reverse complement.
GTGTGTGTTGAGTTGTGTGTGATTGTGCATATGCTGTACGTGTGCAGTGTCTCTGGTTTGTAGTGTCCTCGCTGTCAGTCTATTTCATTTTAATTGCAAAGGGTTGTGGGTTGTGTGGGGGTGTGTTTTATAGTGGTGTGGGTTGGTGTGTCTAATGTGTGTATGTGTGTCAGGTGTGGGGTATTTGATTTGTCCAATGTGGTGATGTGTTCTGGTAGAGGTGTGTTTTAGACCGCGGTGGTTCACACCGCCAATGGTTTTCCGCCATGCAATGACCGTTGTGCTGATTTGTGGGTCATAATATGTAGGGCAGTATTTGTTTGGCATGACTGTGCTGGTGGTGTGACCGCCTGTATCCAGCCCTCAGTCTTCCTGGCGGTGTCAGAGGTGTGGCTTTTTTTAGGTGAAATACTTTGTGGACTCTTAATATGCAGGCGGGATACCACCAACACTGGCGGTCTTTTGGCGCCCACAACCACGACGGTCTTGCTGAAAGACCACCAAACTAGTAATGAGGTCCTCAGTCTTTCTATTAAAATTTTTTGGCCAAGAAAATGCAGTCATAAAAACAACCACCAGAGGGCCTTGCACTCCAGCTTAGGAGCATAGAGCGCCGACTGGGAGTGCTTTAAAATTATATGGTAGGTTATTCTGGGGTTATGGATTTAATGATCCAGTAGACTCACTGTGTTTTTTTAAATGTTGCTGGGGTGCTGCTCTACTCACTGCACCTCCCCACAATATAAAAAAATGTTTGGTAGTGCCCCGGCCCCTTCTAGGGGTACCACAAGCAAGAACACATTACTTATAAATGTCCTAGGGCATTGCTTGGTGCTCCTTGCCAGAGCAGTGAATAATGAGCGCCGCCAGCAGCTCATTTATCATTCATTTTTTACATTTTTTATTTTATTTTGTGAGAGTCCTGGTGCTCACCCAGGCCAGTCAAACTTTTGTCAGGGGCCAAAGCCTTGCGGCCCCCATGGACCCTACAGGATCCCGAGCCAGCACTCATTGCAAATCCAACATTGTTTTGTAGCTTGCCAGTGCCACCCACAATTCAATTTTTTGTAGGATTACGGGGGTGGCCCTGCCAGCTCTTCCTGCGGGAGCTGGTCACTTTTATTTCTGGTGGGTGCCCCAGTGCCAATCCGGGGCACCCACAACACCTCATCACTAGGGGACATACGGGGAGCCCCAAGGCCCACATGACACCTGCTGGCTCACCCTACCAGCACCATACCATTTGTTTGCTCCTGCTTAGGAGGTAGAAGCATTTTTCACTGTTCCCGCCTGGGTGGGATCAAAATTATGTTCCCTGCCTGGGAGACTGCAGAGAGGTAATAGATTTATATTCCCTGCCTGCACTCTTCCAGGCAGGCAACTGCATTGTCCTGGGGATAGGAATCCTGGGACAATATGATCAAGATCCAGGGGATGGGGTCTCTGGAGTTGCTAATGGGAAAGAGAGGCCCCTTGCACACACCCCCCCAATCAATTTAGTGGCGAATACGTCTACTCCTTTGTGTGTCATCAGCATCTAACCAGTGTTGGGTAGAAAATGCTTGCCCATTCAAATCTCATCTTAAAGTCATGGAAGCCAACACATAGGGCCTGATTTAGAGTTTGGCAGATGGATGTCCCTTCTGCAGTATTACGATCCCATTATATCCTATGGGATCTGATATACAGTAGACAGGATATCTGTCACATTTGTTTCTGAGTAACCCATCCGCCAAACGCTAAATCAGGCTTATAGTCTTAAACCTCCATTGTTTTTTCACTAAAATAACTAAAGCCAATCACAAAGATGCTTTTATGTTCTCTATTACATATTCATCACACACCATCTCCATTTCCAACCCACTGACCATTGAGACTTGCTCCTTCCTTCAAAATTATTTTGTGAGTACATCCTTTTAACAACCCCAAACCATGTTTGTATACTTTAAGATATTTTACTCCAATTAATGGTTTCCTCATTCATCACGTCAACAACCACAGCCTCTAACATCTGATCTGTGTGATTAGGGTCATGTTTTATCATTAGCTGATATTGCTGAGGCCAACCCAGAAAACAGGGCCCAATTTTGAAGCGCATACTTTTAACCACAGTTTCACATCATTAAATTCTAAAGCGGAGTCAACGTATGTCACAACTACAGCTAGATTTAACATCTCAAACAAAGGAAGAACATTATTTGTAATGAAAGTATATCTCTCTCTTCAGTCTTCTACCACTTATATTTCTCTTTCATGATAGCAATACCGTTTTTTCTAAGCATCCCTGTAAGAAATTGGGTTACTAGTTTAGGGGGATGAAACCCTACCCAAGCACCAACCACATTTCTTGTCAGGGTGAGGCACAAGGAAACCCCAAATTAACCTCTAGTAGCTTAGCACAGAGCAGTTAGGCAATGTGAAAATTATTTATCACGCCAAACAGCAGAAGTGAAAACAGCAGAACAAGACAATTCCTACACCAATCTGGGACAATATATTACATTTTAATAAATAAATCAACACTAAACTCCAATCTGTGGAACCGGAGATATGCAAGTTGAAAGATTTCAGTGAAAATAGTACAAAAAAGCATAAAGGGCTAACTGTGGATATCTGGTTGTGCTGGACCAGAACAAAGTCACAAGTTCAGGCTAACTGCAATGAAGTGCAGGCAGGGTACAGGGAGTTAGGCCCGCTGAACAAGAGTACCTTACATCCTGGTTGAGAAGAGTTGCAGAGTCCTGCATGTAGGTGTTGAACATGCTGTGGTGATGTGTTGGTTCATAGGAGCTGCAAGGCTGCAATGCGAGGTCCTACATTGTTGTCAAGGCATCTATGAACGAGGGTTTGTGATGCATAGTCCAGCATCGAGGATGCATCATGCAGCCGAGGCGATGCATTGGTTTCGAGGAGCTGCGAGGCGAGAATCTGTGTTGGGAATTGTCACACATTGGCAATTCTGAGGCAGGCTACGAGCTTGATTCAGAGTCCTTGAACTATGAGATTCCTTGCAGCAGTGGCACCATGTCAGTTCTGTTCAGAGTTGAGTCTCGCAGCAGAATACTGTCAGTTCTGCTGGATCCATAAATGGGCTAACAGAGACCTTCAGGTCCATTTCCAAGGGTCCAGGGCTGGGGTGGCAGGACGCAGCCTATTCAAGTGTAAGTAGGGCTGTACCCAGTTCCACCCTCTCATCATGCCAGTGATGGCCCATCCAGGTACACCTAAGCTCTCTATTGTGTATGGCTTCGTAGGAGGAATACAAAAATCCCAACTGTCAGCTACAGCCAGCAGTCACGTGACCCAGAGGCAGGCTGCAGGCACTAAATGGCTACGGCAGGAAAATGCCAACTTCCTAAATTTTTTTATTTAAAAATGTAATTTAAAATCCAACTTTACCATACGAGCAGATTTTTCATTACAATTCCAAAAACACTAAATATCAACTGGTTATCTGTCCCCATTTGGAAGTTACAGCTTATTAAATGTAATAAGGTTGCTCCAGTATTATCCTATGGGAGAGGTAGGTCTTGCAGTAGTGAAAAACGAATTTAAGAGTTTTTCACTACCAGGACATGTGAAACATAAAAGTAATTGTCAAATTTTATTAATACACTGCACCTTGCCCTCTGGGCTGCCCAAGGCCTACATTAGGGGTGACCTATATGTATTAAAAAGGAATATTCGTGCCTGGCAAAATGTTCATTTGTCAGGTTAAAATGGCAATGTAAAACTGAACACCCAGGCTGCAAAGGCAGACCTGAGATGTTTAAAGGGCTACTTAAGTGGGTGGCACAATCAATGCTGCAGGGCCACTAGTAGCATTTAATTTACAGGCCCTAGGCACAGGTAGTGGCATAGTACTTACAAGTAAATTAAATATACAAATTGGGTATAAGCTAGTTCAACCATGTTTTTGGGAGAGAGAGCATGCACTTTAGCACTAGTTAGCAGTGGTAAAGTGTGCAGAGTCCTAAAAGCCAACAAAAACAGGTTCAGAAAACAAGAGGGTGAAGGATTTTGAGAATCTGGAGTTCATTGTCAGAGTCCATTGTTCATTTTGAGCTGGACAGAATTGTAGATTACCAAGCAGTCCTTTGCATCTACTGTTACTTTCTGCAGAAATGCATAGCAATGGACATATTTAAAAAAATCCTGGCCACCCATCCATGACCAAAGTTAAATGTGGGTTGTTGTGACTTTTGCAAAACTTGTGCAGGTTGAGGTGTGCTATCCCAAAATTTCTCAATTCTGCGTGCTGTATACTGAAGACTGTCGTAGGTTCAACATACTTCTACATGAGCATTTTCTTTCAGCACACAATTGTGACGACTTTCGTACTGATTGTGTGAGTGTGGAGCAATGCACAACCTCAACATGAGCAAAGCTTTTCTTAATTTAGGAGTAAATCTTTGAACAGTGGAAAAACAAGTGTGTGCTATTTGAGTAAACCAGTAAGATGCTGTCTATGAGGTATTTTAACATTGATCATCATCAGTCCTATTGTTGTCAACCGATAAGCGCCAATGTATATATGCAAGAGTTATGCAAATGTCATTCTATTGCATATGTATGAATGAATCAGCAGCACAGCTCAGCACTGGCCAAGTCAGGCTTTGGAAATGGTTCTGGAGCATTCCTGGTCCTGGCTTTGTGAACTTGGACAAACGTGCATTGATAATTTTGGCATGGAGGTGCTGCTGTACCTCTTCTATTACACTCATCATTTCACCAAACATTACAATGCACCAATGCAAGATACTGTACATCTGAAGTGACTGCACACATTCCAAGAGATATGGTGGTGTGATGAAGAATCCGCTGGTAATAAGGTAGAGTGGAAAAATGTCTGGAGATTATGTCACAAGGCATTTTACCACCGTGTCTAATTACATTAGAGACAAATACGACGAGTTGTGAGGATAACACTATCAAGAAATTATCTCAGATGTCTTTAGTAGCTTCTTGCTGCCTGAATCAAAGACTGAAGCAATGTTACTACAGGTTTTTCAGCAATGTTTGGGGCATCCTATAATAACTGCTGTAATGACTGCTAGCAATTACAAAACCCAAATCTCTTGAATTTAGGACAGGAAGACACTAGTCCTATTTCCCTTCTGGTTGCACAATAAGGTAATTTTATTACACAATGCATTTTTCAAATGAAGTTAGATAAATAGAGACATCGTAATGAGAAAAATACACCATGTTTTAACATAGGTTAAAATAGGCTTTGGGAAAGCAGAAATATTAATTTTTAAAGTTTTAAATAAAAATTGATGAAGAATAACAAAAGGGACAATCACAAACAACAATTGGTGGTTGACTAAGATCTAGGCGTGACCCTGCTGATCACGTGAACAGTCCATTCAGAACCTTGGTCAACTCAACCCTCCACCCTGTGGCCCATCGCTTTATAGTTGGAAAATTTGAGATTCACACACCCCGAATCTCAATGACTGAGCTATCCCCCTGGTTATCAGCAAAGTTGTGGGTGCGAACAAAGGGATATGGAAAGCTAGTAAAGCCTAGTTATTCTAATCAGACTTACATTGGTGGAACTTTGTGTTGGACCTAGCCAGTTGGAGACGTTATTACTTGTGGTGGTTACCATCCACTGCAATTAATAATTCACTTTCTTATACTGGTGTTCAGCAGTGGGATCCAGAACTTGTGTTTAGCAGTACCACTCAGTATTAACAGTTGAAATTCAAAATCTCTAAACTAAATTAACACCAATAATTGATCTCGGATTGTTAAGTGCTATAGGATCTTGATTGGGCCATTTTTTAATTTTTTATTACAATTCTGAGTCCAGTTTTTACAGCCTATTTCTTGTTAGGAACAAGAGGTCGATCTGTTTGCAATGGACAGATCCCAGCTGTGTGTCAAGGACTGGAAGTGGTAAATCCTCTCACAGAATGACACCATCATAGCGGTAAGCTCATGGGCTGGAGTTGGTGGACAGGAGGTGCAGCTGGCTACCATAGACATGGATGAGAAGCAAGCTACTTGTGCACTGGAAGAAAGAAAGCCAGAGCTAGAATAAAAAGGCTAGCTCTGGAGGAGAAGAGTGCCACAAATAATCTTGTCCAGTCCCATGAAGATTGTGGTTGTATAGTTGAGACACTCACAATGGGCCACAAGAAACTTGTGTTGATTATGTAAATATCTCATTGAAAGCACTAGAGGGTTTGGTGAAAGGCAATGCATGAAACACTTATGATGGGTTATACAGTTTGGTTATGTATGAGCACATCTTGAGTAATTGTTCTTCAGAGTTACACCTGCAACTAGCAGACTCTAAGTTGACTAACCCCAGACACTTTGGTGAGTCATCTGATGTGAGGGCACACACTAGGGTGTCCAAGGGGGTGATGTCAAGGTTCAGGCTCGCAGCAGGGCTTTACAGTCCCAAACTCCTGACTAGGGTAAAGAGTCCCAAACCACTTCAAAGAAGCAGGAATGTAGAAGCCTATGGCGGAAAAGGCCATATGAGAAGGGTAGGGCTGCAACCAGGGCACAGAAGAGGGGGATTCCTCGTGATCCAAAAGGAAGGTTAACATTAGTGGGCACTACACAGTGTTGATTGGTGTAGGTTTAGGAGAGGATTATCTAGAAGAGGCCCTTAGTTGAGAGGTGGACCCAAAAGGTAAACTGGTGATCCTGGTGCTAAAAGTATCTGGGTGATCTTTGTGCAGAGAAAGATGTTCACATTGCAAATACAGCATATATTTTTAATAGATGCTTCAGAGTAACAACTAATACAGCTTTATAGTCGATGGCAATAATGGTTGTTAATGTCCCTGAAACTGAGGTATAGTTCCGAGCTGCAAGTGAGGGCCAGTAACAAGAGATATTGCCTTTAACATCTGGGATAACCAAAGGCCAAAAGGGCTATAATGCTATTAGAACATTCATCCACTGAGGACAGAGGGGGTCATTCTGACCCTGGCGGTCATTGACCGCCAGGGCCAACGACCACAAGAGCACCGCCAACAGGCTGGCGGTGCTCTCAAGGGCATTCTGACCGCAGCGGTTTGGCCGCGGTCAGAAAGGGAAAACCGGCGGTCTCCCGCCGGTTTTCCGCTGCCCTATGGAATCCTCCATGGCGGTGCAGCTTGCTGCGCCGCCATGGGGATTCCGACACCCCATACCGCCATCCTTTTCCTGGCGGTTCGCCCGCCAGGAACAGGATGGCGGTATGGGGTGTCGTGGGGCCCCTGGGGGCCCCTGCAGTGCCCATGCCAATGGCATGGGCACTGCAGGGGCCCCCGTAAGAGGGCCCCACAAAGAATTTCAGTGTCTGCCTAGCAGACACTGAAATTCGCGACGGGTGCAACTGCACCCGTCGCACCTTCCCACTCCGCCGGCTCCATTCGGAGCCGGCTTCCTCGTGGGAAGGGGTTTCCCGCTGGGCTGGCGGGCGGCCTTCTGGCGGTCGCCCGCCAGCCCAGCGGGAAACACAGAATCACCGCAGCGGTCTTAGGACCGCGGAGCGGTGTTCTGTCGGGGGAACTCTGGCGGGCGGCCTCCGCCACCCGCCAGAGTTGGAATGACCCCCAGAATGCTCTAAATTAAAAAAGGTAGTGTGAGAAATTGGGTTGTTGCTTGAGAGAGGTGAAACCCTACTCAAACAAGAGACACAGTCCTTGTCAGGGTCAACCATTAAATTAACCTTTGCTTAATCGTCTGGTAGCTTGCCACAAAAGCAGTCAGGCTTAACTTAGAGGCAATGTGTAAAGTATTTATTTAGTACACCAACAGTAATAAAGTGAAAACACAACACAAGGATTTTGGGTAAGTATAGTGCTTAAAAGCACAAAGCACCACTCGCTATTGTCTGGTCGTGGGAGATTCATGGATGTCATTTAGGGGTGACCAGGGGTCGCAGCAGTTACCCCTGACTTACTCCTTGTGACTCCTGGCACGGCCTTTGTGCCCCCTTGCCTTAGAGGTGACAAAATCAGTGCCAGGAATACAGGGGCACCTCAGTTGGGGCTCCACTCACCTTGTTTTCTGATTTATTTTAAAATTACACTAGTAGTGAATAATATTCCATGTTTGCTATTAGTGTGATAAAAAATAAAGTACAATTAGCTGTAATATTAATTTCCCTCGTAGCTGAGGTAGGTCAAAAAATGCTTTTAAATGTACATTGTGTGTGCTTACTGGTAAAAATGTGCTTATGTGAGAGAGTGTGTGTGAATGTGTGTGTATGTGTAAGCATGTGTGTGTGAGTGAAAGTGAAGGTCAAAGGGAGTGTGATGTCACTTTCCATTACCCCTGGCATTTTGGTGAACTGACGTCCATGGCGAGACTGGGTGAAAGACACAATTTCAGGCAGACTATGAAGGTTAGTCCCCATGAAAAAGTTACCTTCTGAAGCCTTGAGTGAAGAGTTCTGTTCGCGTGGGAGGAGGCACAAGGAGCAGGGAGAACACTGAGGTTGTTTCTGTAACATAAAGAGCTGGCCGGGCATTGTGAATGATTGACCCCGTAGTGTGAAGAATCAGTCAGTGTTGTGAAAGGTCATTGCTGGAGATTTGCGTTGGCAGTCACCGAAGGCTGTTGATGCTGCAGCGTAAACTACAGATTTTGGATTGCCGGTCATAGCTAGTGGTGCATTCGCAGTCAGCACAGAAGTCAAGATCTTGGCACAAGCTCGACCATTCTCCACCTTGAAGAGCCCAAAACTTCAGGATTTCTCCTTTTTCCCAAGGAAGAGCTCAACTTATGCCACACCAAGGGTTCAGGACGTAAGAGGCACCTCTGGGGGATTAGGAACTCAGTCAAGCAGAGGACAGCAGGGCTCAGGCAGGCCCAATTGCAGGTCCAGTTTCAACAGGTCTGCTAGCAGATACAGAGACCTCTGGAGCTTGTTGTGTCCCTGTAGCTTAGAACAGGAGGCAATCACTTTAGTCTGGGACAAAGGGTGCAGGTCCAGTCTGCCTTCTCAGAGAGCAGGGCAGGCCTCGGGTAGCAGGGTAGTCTTCTTGTAGCAAGACAGGCCTTCTTCTGTAGTATCTACAGTTTCAGGAATGTACGGAGGAGTGGGTCTGAGGGTCCTCTTTTTATACCTGGGGACATATTCACAAGCCCCTTCTGCCACCAGTGCATCATTTTGTTTGACATTTTGTTTGACACTCCAGCATTGCAGAGTTCAAACCCATATCTATGAGTCCACGCAAAGCCACTTTGCATGGCTTTTTATGACTTTGCAGAGATGGTGGAAGGTAACACAGTACAAGTCACTGTGTTGCCTTACACTGGGTCATGGTTGTTGAGGTGGATTTTCCCATGCAACGTCCATGGGTTTTAACACATTCCCAGATTTACAAGGATCTGTAACCCTGGGAATGCGTCAAAAACTGTGTGTTTACCCAGAGAGAAGGCGTAATGAGGAGAAATATCTTTACTTCTCCTTGGTTTTGTCTCTTTCTATGTGTGATGCATTCTGCCCCATACATAGAAAGTGGAAAAAGCCAACATGGATTTTTTTTACGCAGAAAGGTGTCCCGTCCTGCACAAAAACAATCCTGCCAACAACACCCTTGCACTCTGGGGCAAGGGTGCCTGCATTGGCACTAGGCACCAAATTGTGCACCGGCTGAAAGGATAGGAATGTACTATATCTCGTAAATATGGTGCATTCATGCCCTTTCAAATTGGCGTAGGGCAGAGAAGCAAAAAGATCTGTGGCACTGCCCTACACCACCCTGCTGCCCACTTCGAAGTGAGAGAAGCTTCTGGACATTCCCCTACAGAGGTGCCTAGGATTTCATGTCTTCCTGCCTTGTTCCCTGTCTGTCTTAGGGCACAACAGGATAGTGTGAAGTCATTTTGTGTGTGAACTGGGCCAGTGCCTGTGAAATGTAAGTGTAGTAGGTGACAGCTCTTCCCCTCCTATCAAGCTAGGATGGCCCATCCTGCTAACACCCAGACCCTTTATTGTGATACTGTCTGGGAGGAATACACAGACCAATTGCCAGCTACACCTAGTCATGAGACCCAGGAACAGGCTGCAGTCACCAACCGTTACGATAAGAAAATGTCAACATCGGGGGCGTGGCCAACATGGCTACCGGAGCGGCAGGATAAAACTGCAGCTCCGTGCCTGGCCCACATTAACATCCTGAAAACGGCGCCCACCACCCTCTTTAAGGCGGGCGCTGTCTACTCGACTACTCAGGATCACTGGCCGAGACAGTAATCCTTTCTGCGGAGCCGGGAACCCCTCGACCGTCGAGGAGGAGCTGGAGGCCTGCAGTGTTGGAGCCAGCGGCCGCGGCTGGTGGGTCAGCCTCTCGGGGCCTCGGGCTGGCTCCTCCCCTGAGCTTTTAGCGCTCGGCGCTTCTCGGGAGGGCCCCTCGGGAGACCGGGGGGAGCCGGAGCACAGAGTGATCCCCGTCCTGCGGGACGCGCCACGGAGGAGGGAGTGGGCGCGGCCCGTCCCGCGGACTGGAGCTGTTTCTGCTGTGCCGTGCCGGGGCCGGGGTCGGCGGTAGCACCGCCAACAGGCTGGCGGTGCTCCGCCGGGGATTCTGACCGCGGCGGTACAGCCGCGGCCAGAAGCGGAAAGCCGGCGATGTACCGCCGACTTTCCGCTGCCCATGGGAATCCGCCATGGCGGCGCAGCTTGCTGCGCCGCCATGGGGATTCCGACCCGCTCACTGCCATCCTGTTCCTGGCGGTTCCGCCCGCCAGGAACAGGATGGCAGTGAGGGGTGTCGTGGGGCCCCTGGGGGCCCCTGAAGTGCCCATGCCAATGGCATGGGCACTGCAGGGGCCCCCGTAAGAGGGCCCCACTTTGTATTTCAGTGTCTGCTTTGCAGACACTGAAATACGCGACGGGTGCCACTGCACCTGTCGCACATCCTCCACTCCGCCGGCTCCATTCGGAGCCGGCATCCTCATGGAGGGGTGTTTCCCACTGGGCTGGCGGGCGGCCTTTTGGCGGTCGCCCGCCAGCCCAGTGGGAAACCCAGAATACCCGCGGCGGTCTTTTGACTGCGCAGCGGTATTCTGGCGGTTCCCTCCAGGCGGGCAGCTCCCGCCGCCCGCCGGGGTCAGAATGACCCCCTATATGTCCCCAACATTAAACAAGGTGAATTTTTACAAACCAAGGCCTCACAATTAACCAACGACCTAACCGCATCATGTATATGGGGGGGGGGACATGAACTGCGTCCCACACATAGACAAAGATAGATCGCACCCCCCCGCTCACGACCGCCCAAACAATGAAAAACGCCCAAATGCTGGACAAATGGATGGAAGAACGTCGACTAATTGACATATGGAGGCACTTGCACCCACACGAAAAAGTGTACTCCTACTACTCCCCAGTACACCTATTACATACCCGAATAGACCTCATCCTCACCTCACAGAACCTAACACATAAAATAACGAGAGCGGAGTATTCCGCCAGGGTAATATCAGATCACTGCCCACTCATAGTACAAATAAGATGGGGCAGACCTCGCTCATGTATTCCCACTTGGCGATTACAAACGCACCTACTACAAGACCCCCCTTTTAGGAAGGATATCGCTACACAAATCTCAACATATTTCACATCGAACGAAGGGACGGCCAGCTCAAGGGTCATCGAATGGGATGCACACAAGACAGTCATACGAGGGGCATGCATTGCAACCACAGTAGGAGTGCGGCAAACACTGACACGCGAACTCCGAGTATTAGAACAAGAAATTCAGGTAGCTGAAGGCGAATTCGCTAAAGGTTCCATAACATTGAAAACGCTTACTAACATGCGCTCCAAATGGACCGAGTCAGATAACCGCCTTAGACACTTTGATTATCGTTACCACATGGCCCGTACACACGCGGAGGGCGATAGATCCGGTAAATTATTAGCGTGGCTTATAAAAAACGAACATCGTAACACCCCCATAGGCGCTATCCGAATGGAATCAGGCCAGATAGTTAATACAAAGGCAGAGATAAATAACACGTTCAAAGAGTACTATAGCTCGTTATATCAGGCACGCCCTCCTCCCACCAATGCCCATTTAAACAGCTTTTTCGACGGAGTCACCATGGGCCACCTGACCGTTGCTCAAACTACAGAATTAGATAGCACAATAGAGATGGCTGAAATCCAACGAGCATTGCAGCAGCTAACACACGGCAAAGCTCCCGGCAGCGATGGTATACCCATAGAATACTATAGTACGTTTCAGCCGCAAATTTTGGCCCCATACTTGGCAATGCTGGGGGAAGCTTTGGAATTAGGCATACTTCCTGACTCGTGTCGTGAGGCGTTGATAGCAGTATTACCAAAGGCAGGCCGTGACCCTTTGGACGTCCGCTCATACAGGCCATTATCATTACTAAACACAGATTGTAAGTTACTTGGCAAAATACTAGCTAATCGCCTGCTCCCATATATATCAGAGCTGGTACATCAAGACCAAGCAGGCTTCATACCCGGCCGCAACACATTCCACAACATCAGGAATTTGCTGCGTCTAATGAGAAACTCCCCGGTAGAGGGCAATCAACAGGTTGCAGTCTCATTGGACAGCCTTTCTTAACAGAGACACTCAAACGGATGGGCTTCGGGCAAGTGTACATTAGCTGGGTGAAAATACTATACACTGACCCAACAGCCAGGGTTAAGACGGGCGTCAAGATATCCGAAAAATTCAACATTAGTAGAGGTACAAGACAGGGATGCCCGCTGTCCCCACTGTTATTTGCACTGGCGATTGAACCGCTGGCCGCCCGCCTTTGCACAATGGCCCCCGCATGGGGCATACCGGACGGCCAGACACATCAGATAGTATCATTATATGCGGATGATGCGCTGATCTTCCTACGAGACCACACGGGAACCCTACCGGGCCTGCTGGAACTCCTGGAAAAATTTAGCTGGGTGGCAGGGTTAACAGTGAATTGGACAAAATCCTGCACATTCCCTATGCGCCCGATCCCCAAAGCATCGAGAACACTAACGGGCCCGAGTGGCCTGAAATGGTGTTACACAACATTTAAATATTTAGGTGTGAATATATACCACAACAATCAAGACCTTAGGGATGGTAACCTTGGCCAAGTGATCAGATCAACGAGGGGTTCTTTACCCTTCTGGTGCTCACTCCCACTATCCCCTATGGGTAGAGTGGCAATAGCAAAGATGATAGTACTACCCCGTCTACTGTATTATTTTATGGCATTGCCCTTGATACTCCCGAGCTCCTTTTTTAGGCTACTGAATAGCTTGCTAACGGATCTAATATGGGGCAATGGTCGCAGACGCGTTGCTTTATCAAAAGTGCTCCAGCCGCTCAGGCTGGGGGGACTGGGCGCTCCCAGATTTGAAGCATACTACGCAGCTGCCCAGATACAATGGATATCTACATGGGTTGGTAATCCAACTGGGGCCGAAACACAGAGAGTGTCGCTAGAACTTTGCGGCACAGAAATAATGCAACACCTCATGAATCAAACCGATCCAGCACACACTAACAACGTGCTGCTGTATAACGCGCATTGGGCTTGGGGCCGATACGCTTTGCAAAACGCAAAAGATCCGCAATACTCACCGAGGATCCCACTACTGGCTCACCCGACATTAGCAAAAATAGCAGCCAAGGTGGGCCTGAATGCATGGGGTAACAGGGGCATACGTACAGTGGGAGATATTTACCAGGGGGGACAACTTCAAACCTATGAGGCACTAGCCGACAGGCACGCGCTGGGCAGGGGAGGATTTATAGCTTATGGAGCAGTCAGGCAGGTAATGCGAGAATACTGGAAAAAGGGCAACTTAGAACCAGATGTATCCCCTCTGCTCCATGAGCTGCTTGGGACCACAAATACTCCATCAAATATATTGAACATATACAAAATCCTCAAAACCCAAGTGGAACACAAACAGGAACAAGCGAAAAATAAATGGGACCGTGTGCTACCGGAATCACTATCCCCCAATGCATGGGAACAAGCAATGAAAATGACTTGCGAGGTCTCACGTAACCCCCGCTTCCGTTACACACAGTTTAATTATGTGCATCAGACTTACCTATCACCACACCGCATAATACGCATGTTTCCCCGATCACCGCAAACATGCCCTAGATGTGACACAGAAGAGGCCACTTTCTACCACATGACATGGGAATGCCCTCCGATCCGGAACACATGGATAGAGATAGTAACGTTACTTGCCGAATGGACAAACACCGAACTAACCCCTACTTCTGAGGTATGCCTGTTGGGCATAACACCCCACCCCAAGAAACGCACATATAAATGCATTGCCCTGGCTCTGGTGCTGTATAGACGCCTCATTGCCTTGAAGTGGAAAGCCCCCGGCGCTCCTAGTATTGCCCTGTGGCGAGAAGAGGTAATACGATGGACCAAAGCAGAAACACAAACACTACAGAATTTATTGGATAAGGGTATATTAGTTAAAGGCCTAGAGGTATGGAACCTATTCTTGACAGCCGCAGAAAACAAAGACGATGAACGCCCCCCCTAGACAGATGAGCATGAGATAGTGGATATCACATCAATGATCACAGTAAAACAGTACCACATAGACCGTCTGAGAAATACGGGGTGGTGGGGAAAGAGCGGAGAAAAAAGAAAAAAAAAGGGTGAACCAATATAACACTGTAATGCCCCTCGTAGGTGCCCCAAGGTGCATCATCGGAGTCCTGACGGGCTCCGGCGGACACTGGGGAAGTGGGACTTCGTATCCTGTTGGTCCTTACTATTGTGCCGTACGGCACCCCACGGCTAGCAGCAGGCTGGTCCCCTGTGGCTTGGGGGCGATTTGGCTGTGCGTGGGTGGAGCGTTGTCGCATTGATGAACACGTAATCGCTATGCATGGGCCGAGGAGTGTACTTCTTGCCCCCGCGGCGGCTGGCTCTCCCCCAGTGCCTGGGCCCTCCTCCCTCCCCTGCTGGTCCCTCTCCCCCCCCTCCCCTTGGTCTAGGCCCTCCGGAACTGCCTCAGCTCCTATCTTATTCTCTTTCTCTATATATTCTTGATTTTTGAATTACTACGCACATGTGGAATACACCTTGTGTGTAGAAACACAACTCTCAAACCCAACTCGGGTACTGGTACATTCATACTGGATTTACAGAATGTGCATAAGTAAAAATTACATGTATACTGTATGTTGAAACATAATGTAACCTCTTGTATTTCATTTAAATTTTGCCACTTGGCTGATAAAACAATAAAACATATTAAAAAAAAAAAAAAATGAAAATGCAACATTCTAAAAGTACAAAAATAACAAGGTGATGGATGGAATGCCACTGGCAATCGTTTGGGCCAGATCCCAATCCATTGTTTTTTGCCCACCATGCCACCCCAGTTTGGACCCAGCCATATGCAAATCGGTCTTGACCCTCCTCCTCATGGGAGCAGTCCAGCCCGAACTGCCAGGTCAGGTCCTCAATGGGCAACTTTCTAAAATGACATTGTCAGAAGTGTGACTTAAAATCTGACTTTACCATTAAAGCGTGTTTTAAATTCCTCAAACACAAAAAATAACATTCCTACCTGCTCCCACACAAAAGTTATCATTTATTAACTGTAATACGGTAACCCAATGTAATCTTATGGGAGAGGTAGGCCTTGCAATAGTGAAAAACAAATGAGAGTTTTTCACTACACGAACATGTAAAACGTAAAAGTGCAGGTGCTACTTTTTAAATACATCATACCCTGTTCTGTGGGCAGTTTTTATATGTATTGAAAGTGAAGGTTCAGGCCTGGCAAAAGGTATATTTTGCCAGGTTAAAATTGTAGTTTAAAACTGTACACACAGGTTGCATTGGCAGGCGTGAGACATGCTGTTAAAATGCTACATTAAGTAAGTGGCACAATAAGTGCTGCAGGCCAACCAGTAGAATTTATTTTACAGACCCTGGGTTCATGAAGTACCACTTTACTAGGGAATTACAAATAAATTGAATGTGCCAATTGGGTGTAAGCCGGTTTTACCATGTACAAATAGGAGAGCACAAGCACTTTAGCATTGGTTAGCAGTGGTAAAGTGGGCAGAGTTAAAATCCAACAAAAACGGGTTGTGAAACAGGAGGGGTGAAGACAAAAGGTTTTGGACTGAGTCTGCAGAAGGGAAAGGTCCAACAGAGTGTAACTGAAAGACAATAAATTTTAGATCGAAAAGGTCTATACCCACTATTATTGGCTGTATGGAGCACCCAAAATTGTAATGTTCTAATTAAAATTGTATATCTTCATATACATTTTTTGACATGTAATACATTTTCCTCAGTAAGAACTATAGTTTCATCTACTCGTAATATTCAAATGTTTGTGTTACAGGCCTAGTGTTGACAAAGGGAAAGCATGTCTTCCCAGAGTGGTAGAAAAGTGGTTAAATACATGCAAAATGTAAATGAAGCAATGATTAATGTGACAGACTCTACAACTTTCCCTAGTGTGAAAATCACTTTCTGGTTCCGGGTCAGCAGAGTCCTCATTAAAAAAACAGCAGAGCTGAAGATAGAAGGCAAGGGCAAAGAATGCCTTAGGTGCCCATGAAGAGATCCTGTTAATGCCCCCAGCAGGAGGTTCACTAATGTCAGAGAGGCGCCTGCCTGCTAATGAAAGGACTGGAGGTGACTGGGTATTAATGGCTCATAATAGAGGACAGATCCACTCTGCTGGCTGCTTTGCTTTTCCAGACACGCTTCAGAATTACTCAGAAGGTACGTGCAAAAGCAAATAAAACACTGAAAGAAGTGAGGCTTTAAAGGGACAGATGGTTGCCTAGCAACTATAAAGGATAATGACATTATTAAAGTGGCGATAGTACTGGGAGGTCAGTGGTATTTAAATATCCTCTAAGGGGAGCTCTAGGCTCCTTGCAAACAACTTCACTCAGTTCACAACGGGATCAATTAATCTCTGTGAAAAGCCTCAATTTATGGAACAGACTTTACCTGAATGTGTGAATTGTCTTTTTATCTCTCTATCCTGCGAAGAAAAGACATTTAAATAAACTCTCTCACTTACTCTTACTACCCCTGCCTCTGTGACTAGTCCTCTTTCTGCAGCTCAATAAGGAGGTAACACAGGTCAATAATAGACCCTCGTGATTTTTAATCTGTAACAAAGCCTTCCAAAGGTTAATGTAAGTGAATTTATTTATTAACCCATGCATCTGCCGGTGCTCCTTGTATTATCACTCATTAAAAACGGTCTAAATATTGGGTGTGGAAACACTACATTCACTCCTTCAATTCAGCATCCTAAATCCAGGTCTTAGAGACACAATTACATGTTTTTTACTAGGTCCCACAGAATTGGAATTACCAGGTGTTGAAACGTACCCGGTATACCCGGTAATTATGCACATGGCATATTGGGAATGGTAAAACTGCAACGGGTGAAGTTGCACCTGGCATTATCAATTGTAGTGAATCCAAACTTGGTAATATCACGCATGTGCAGGTGTGCAGGGGACAGAGATTAAATGCTTTAGCAAGCATAGAGCTGCTTTCAAAACAGCTCCATGGTTGCTGAAGCAATGACACTGCCAGGGAAGCCTTAAGACTTTCCCTGCAGTGTCAGGTAGGCTTCGAAGGGCTTTTTATTGTATTATTTTTTTAAATAAACAGTATTTAAATAAATAAAAAATATATAGTGACCGCAGGGGAGCCCTTGAAGGCTCCCTCGTGGTTCCTGAAAGCCCATAAAGAGCTAAAAAAAATAAACCCCATAGCTCAGCATGAGCTTTGGGGGTTCGTGTCCAGCTGGACCCATTTCCATTAAAAAAAAATATATATATATATTATATATTTTTTTAAAACAAATACATTTTTTATTTTAAATTGGAGACAAATAACTCATTTTAAGTATATAAGATATCACAGCCTAAAAAACTATCTCTCTCCCTCTCAATTTCTTTCTCTCTCTGTCTCTCTTTCAATCAATTCTCCCACTCAGACACTTGAGCACCCACTAACTGACCCACTCAGACACTCATGCACCCACTCAGACACTCACGCACCCACTCACAGACCCACTCACACACTCATGCACTCGCTCACAGCCTAGTCAGACCCTCACACACCCACTCAGTTATGTCTCACTCACACACCCACTCACAGACCCACTGACACCCTCATGCACCCACTTACAGACCAGTGCACGTACTGACGTACCCACTAACACACTGATGTACTCACTCTCACACCCAGACAGATACTCTGGCATCCACTGTTACCCTGAGATACAGCCGCTCACACCTATTCTCACACCCAGAGAGGCCGCAGCCAACTTCCGTTGTGCATGCGCAAAGGGCTGTGCACAATATCAGGATGGGTGGTTAGGGGGGTTGGCCGCTGGGACTGGCTGCAGGCCAGTCCTTGCAGGCAACCCCTAAATTGTGCAGGAGAAGGCCGTGCACGGTGCAAGCTTATACAGGGTTGGCCTCAGGCCAGGCCCTGTGGCCAACCGCCACAAATTAAAATTACTATACATTAAAAAAAAACATAGAAATTGACTGGAAAAAAAGGTTATAGGGATGTTATAGTTAGGTTCTGAATTTACTCGTACAAAACCATAGAAATTCAGCAGTCATAGTTACAGTTCTTTCAAGTAACTAAAACTTACACCCTAAGGTGACTATAACTCGTGCCTTCGCCATGCACAGCTAATTACTCCACATATTCTATCATTGATGACATATTCTATGCCATCTTTCTTATTCTCACTGCAACATTTGCAATAAAATTATTGATGAGACTACGGTGCATGGCGAAGGCGCAAGTTATAGTTACTTTAGAGTGCAAGTTTTAGTTACTTGAAAGAACTCTAACTGTGACTGCAAAATTTCTATTCGTTTTGTAGAAGTAAATTCAGAACCTAACTATAACATCCCTGTAACCTTAGTTTTTTTCAGTGAATATATATACACATATACATATAAATGTGTCTATGTGCATATGTACACACCTATATGTATACATACAGATTTCCGATCAGAATGTTCCAAGCCCTACAGCCATGAAATGTGCAGCCATAAAACAAAGGCCCCTAGTTGTAGAAACTGGCGAACTAAAGAATGTAGATGTTTTGGCCCTTCCCCGAACAGGATTCATGGACAATTTAATTCTGACATCCAACAGGAGCCAGTAAAGCACGTACTGTCGCGTAGGCTCTCATTATTCTAATGAGACTACTGGATTTTGAGCGACAAGATCGTTCACAGTGTGGGGGACTAAGTCTGACCCATGGTGGATGACACTTGTCACTCTAAATCCGGGTTTTGCTCCGGCTAACTAGCAGTGCCTCATCTCTCCCTAATGGTAGAGACAATTGGGCAGCCGAGCGCATGACATCTTAGTACTTCTCAGAGAAGTAGTGGTCACTCAGGTCACAACCGGTTCTCTCATACACAGTACGGTCTCATATATAAATGACAAAGGCAGTATAAGCTTTAAAAGATTGGTTTAATTAAACTACTGCATTTTAGATAGCAAAGCGTGAGCTGCAATAACCAGAACTACACAACACAGTCATATTAAAATAGTAACGATGAGAGTGAAGCACAAGAATAAGGCGATCATAGTGCCGCTAGGTTATTTTCTCTCTAGGTTATATTTCGAGCACAGCATGTTAAGCTCTAAGCCTGCCTTTCAGGTTCCCCCGGGAGGACATCAACCCTCATACCTGAGCAAAGGCCTGTAATCTGCATCAGCATCTGCAACAGGGCGTTCAGCATCTAGTTGTCGGTCCTTGGCTGGAATCTCCCTATTGATGTATACTAGGACTAGGAAGTTTTTTTATAACTAACACGCAGATGTTCTAAGAAAATGTCCCTACGTAAGGATGTGTATTTTCTATGAATACTGGAGACTAAACTTCTACCAGGTTTACCGGCAATGTACCAGACTGTAGCCTTTACTGAAGCACAGGGCGATCAAGAATGCATTATTTGAGAACACAGTGCTGAACTAAGCTAAACAGTGTGATAGAAGAAATTAAAACAAGACCGTAAAACTGGTTATTGTAAAATAACAGTCTGAAGCTGAATAAAATATATCTAGGGCAAAGTGCACAGCGGCCTAGTGTGTTAAACTAACGTGCATAAAAAATGGCTACAGTACACCCTCCCCTTGTCGGTAGAAAGTGGTTTAAGCCTAAGCTAAAAAGCCCTAAAACATATTTAAAACCCTACTTAATTTTAACAAGTCAAGATGACACACAAGCATACTATTTGGTAATTTTAAAAATGAGCATGCGGCCAAAGCCGAATTCACAGGAAAATTTCATTTTAGGACAGTTCCAAATCAAGCATCAGTCATGGAAAGCAGGAGATTCTCCACTTCGGCAGATGACAAAACCGGTAACTCCACGCCAAAAACTACCAAGGAGCAGGTGTGTTCCATAGCCCCAGTGTCAACCAAGGCGGCATCCCGTGTAGTGCCTTTGAACGAGTGAATGGTAACTTCCTCCAGAAAGGGTAGCTCGTAATCAGCTTCTCTGAGCAAATGCAGCCGCAGCGCAAATGTCTGGCAATGAACCCTCAACAAGAACATTAACAGATCAGCATCAATCACTGAGGGGCGTTGCTGTGAGAGACAAACTTCCAGTGCATGTTCAAAAGAGCACCAACGGCACCGAAACACGGGCTGCACACAATCCAAAACCGGTCTGAATGACAGAGACCAGTCACACCCCAAATGTTCCAGGAGTGTTGCTCCAAAGTGCTGCATCATGCGTTCACGACACAGCTGCGCTGATGGGAACACCTTCATTTGTCCTTGTTGCGGCGGGACAGCCGTTGCGGAAAAACAACATCAACAGCGAAATGTCGGCTAATAAAGCCAAAGTTATCGGAAATCCCCCAAAAATGCTTCAGAAAATTGAATGAATAGCCGAAGGTATTAAACCGAATATAGAGGAAAAGGTGTGAACAAAACCAATACCAACAGCTTTGAAAAAATGTGCTATTCCAGCTGTGCTGGACGCATTTAATATACGTCCCACGAGTTCACCGAAGTGTCTCAGAAAGTTCGTATTTAACTGGGACTGTATTTCTGCCGGTGACCTTGCCACCTGAAGTGCGTAGGTCTCGCGTGCAGATATAAGGGCCACATGCTTCTGAAACAATAAAGCCTTCAGTCTACTTAACTTGTCAAAATTCACCTTGGAAGTAGCAATGTGAGGCCAAATATCTGCTACCTCCCTAAATTTAGTGGGGGGAAACAACACGTTCCCACAGCATGCAAACAAGAAGTGAATTGTAATGTAGAAATAGGCAGATTAATAACCCCGTGTATCAACCACTCTGCTGAAGGAATCTCGGCCACGGTAAAAGGCAATCTTTCTATCTTTTCAATTTTAAGCATGACATAAGTCACCTCCTTTTTAGCCATTAGTTGTTGTTGTCGCATCAAATTAAAGGAAAAAAATATTTCCCAGGCACTGATGTGCTGCCACGGAACGCGACCCGCCTTCAATGTCTGGAGTGTCCAACCCAACTGCATAATCGACCTGGTCTGACTCTGTCCATGATATAAAGAAGACATATCAGATCGTATAATGTCTATAGCAGAAGATACAATGTTGTTAATTGTATATATCCTGTCGGACAAGGTGTGAATCCCATTATCCACAACTGCTAATGCCTTTTCCATATTTTCCTGATCTATCTGCCTTAACTGGGCTGCAGCCTCTTGTTGGGAAAGTTTCCATATTTCATTGTATACTTCATACAAGAAACGCTTCCTACGTGGTATCTTTGGGCCTGACAAAAAATCTTGTAAGTCAATGTTGTTAGACAGGAGACTGAGATGTGTCTTAACCGCATCTAGTGAGGATGACTTTAGCCACTGTTGGCACAATTTTCCTACACTATATGTTGTAATTATTTCAGCATGTTCTGGTGATATATAGCGAGGGTCTGACCTACTCGTTCGGACCCCCCCCCCGAGGAGGTGACAAAACGCTGATGACACCCGTTGGTATCTATTGGCCAAAATAACCACCCGCCTGGACGTGTCAGTGAAGCATTAAACGTGCCATTCTGGACCCACTCATTGAGCTCCCTAAAAGTTGCATTCATGTACTTTTGCCAGTTATTAAATTTCGCAGGGGCAGGTGTACTGGGCATATTTAATTCTCTAATTATTGCTAAGCCTAAACAACTTGTCTGTTGTACTGTTTCATTTAAAAAGATCATTTGAACGGGGATGAGACATGCTCTAAACAATGTTTCTCTACCCTTGGTCTGCCAATTTTTTGTTCCCCAAACACTTTTCAAATCAACATTTTTTTACCAATATTCATAACCTTCAATTGATAACCGGGAAACAAAGGAGTCCGAAGATAAAAAATCTGTATTGGTCAATAACATATATTTATCCTTAGTAGGAGTTACCTTAAAATAATATGGCTCAGCATTTTTTTGACGATGCCCAGAAAAATAAGCAAAATTTTCAGTATAGTTTTTTGAACTCCCTTGCGGGGGAGTTTGACAATTTTCCCATTGCATGCAATTAAATATTGTTTTTGGACTGCTCGCTCTATGTATGAAGTGGTGCCCATAATAATTATAGCAAAACATGTCACCATAATTTTCTTTAAACTGGTAAACATCTTCATTTTCATAGACAGTATAATATTGCAATTCTGTCATCATTGAATCAACTGTTTTCACATCCCAATCATCAGAAACAATGCCTAGTATAACTATATAATTCATGGATAACTTTAACACATACGGTATTTGAATGATTTCAGTGGGACCGTATATATCAAACATTACTTTGTCCCACACAATTCCATCAGGAATTGGCACTGCAGAAATGTTCACAAAAGACAAGTCTATTCGAATCTTATGTGAAGAAAAGTGTGGTTTCAAAACCTCCTCCACCTGTTCAACCGCTGATCTCTCGGGAAGAAAATGACCATGTATTACCAAGAAAAAGGTAACGACAAAACCAATCCAAAGCAGGAAGGCTAGGACAGTCAGGGAAAGCCATACATAGTTCCATGGAACAACGAAGTATGTTTCTCTAAGCCAATGTATTAGCTTATGTGCATCTGACTGGTCAGCAGTCGAAGAGGCAAACGCGTCCGATAGACCGTTGTTGTAGTCGGCAAAGTAACCAGAGGCAGTTTGTGCAAAAGGCGTTGCCGCAGTCAATGGAGGAGTTGGTGTTTCCTGTGGTGGTGCACAGTAGACAGCACCATCCGTCTGGCTTGTAGTCATAGTGACTTGATCAAATGTTTCCAACTCGCTCGTTGTTAGTGGAACTAATGCAAGATCGTCATCATCCACCCTCCTCAAGCTCGGAGAGGCATCAGTATTAGTATAAACAACTTGAAGCGGAACTTCTTCTCCAGTAGTGAGAGGGATTCGGGAACTAATGGATGTTCCTCTTGGTCGGCTGTGTAGAATCGGCCACATGTTGTAGCTTGACATTGTCAATGGAAACAAAGTGATTTTCTTTGGCACCTGGCAACGGTGGTAGAATAACAGTTCTGGTACCGTGTATCCCCAACACAGGGACTGGTGCTCGATAAGAAGGGCCAAAATCTTTTTTCACTGCGACCTTTTCACGCACGAGATCCCCAACTATGGGAATCCAGCCGGTAGGTGTTACTGGGACATCCTTAATTCCTGTGGAGGCAGCACTTTTAGAAGAGTTATCTTCACAGAACTGCTGTAATTCCTGTAAAACAGTGACACGATCATTTATGTCAACAGGTGTTTCCGCTGCCTCCACACCAGGACCATCAAGATCTGGAACAAACATTTGTTTTCCGAACAGGCACTCATATGAAGTACAACCCCCCCAGGGACCTTCTAGGCAGGTTATTTAGTGCTCTCTGAACTCCATACAGGTGGGTTAGCCAACTACGACCCGTACCTATGACTCTGGCCGTTAAGGATTGCTTTAAATCACAGTTTAATCGCTCCACGACAGAATTTCCCTCAGGATGAAATGGAGACGAATACTGGAGCTGGACCCCCAACAAAGCCATGGTGTCCCTGAATGCCCTTGAGGCAAAAGCAGGGCCCTGGTCCGAATGAAATGCTGCAACTGCATATGCCCCGACAAAGACTCGCAAATCTTTAATAACAGTCCGAGCGTCAGCCGAGCGTTGTGGCCACACCCACACAAATCTGGAGCAAGAATCAACAGCAACTAATATATATTTGTATGCAGGTGTTAATGGACTGCAATGATCCAAGTACACACATTGTAATGGTTTATTTGATATTAAGAGGGGCGTCTGTGGCGGGCGCTTAGCCGTGGAAACTTTAATCTGTTGACTGATGTCACAACAAAGGACATACTGCTTAGTCTCTTTATAGAGACCAGGCCACTAATAACGGGCCTGTAATAGTGATATTGTAGCCGCCACGCCAGCGTGTGCAGATGCCACCCCTTCATGCGCTGCTTTAATCAATTGAGGTCTTATATCTTTATTGGGGATGTCACGTACACCTATGCCTGGAATTTTAACTTAAGCGTTCAGCATACTTCCCATCAAGTATTGATATTTATTAGGAAATCCTTTAGGATAAGGCATACCATCAACCGTAGCTTTTATGGCAGCCATAATGTCTGTGTCTGGTTTGGAACTCGAACGAGTCACTGCAGCTACAGTGGCAACTGCCACTGCCGACTTTGTGGCTTCATCAGCCAAAGTATTTCCAGCAACGTGTATTCCAACGCGCTGGTGTCCAAGTGTATCCACAACATGGACTTTAGGTAGCGTCTCTTTCAGGTCTGCTACCTTACCCCACAGGAGTCTGTGTTTTATGGTGTCGCCTTTTGAATCTCTGAACCCATTCAAGCGCCAGTAATGCAGGTATTCATTAAAAGACTGGACGCAATAATATGAATCACAAACAATCAGTGTAAACTGTATTGGATCCGTATGTTCTAGTGCCATCAGTAGAGCTTTTAACTCAGCCAACTGTGCTGTACATTCCCCTA
Source organism: Pleurodeles waltl (assembly GCF_031143425.1). Lineage (NCBI taxonomy): Eukaryota > Metazoa > Chordata > Amphibia > Caudata > Salamandridae > Pleurodeles > Pleurodeles waltl. The sequence continues at coordinate 98,224,945 of NC_090440.1, read as the reverse complement.
AGGTCTGTGTATAGGTATGTTGGGGACAGAATTTATCCCCCTTCATTTAGCCCCTCACGACCACACATGCAGCAGAATATTGATGTTTAATTCCAATCGCTGGTTGCGCAGAGCCATCGGTGTACATGATATTGATCAATAGGCAAGGTGTCAGAGGGAACTGGATATTCTACCTCATATTGTAGAAATTACTGAGTTTGTAACTTTGGGTCGAAAATGTAGTCTACATCAGTGGCTGTTAAAGACGTAGCCCACTGTATCCATTGTGGATGAAGTGCTTTCGCGTTAGGGACGCTAGTTTTTGTGACAGCCTCTAGGGCCGGAATAGGAGAAACAATAATAATGCGTTTTCCTTGGGCAAGAGGTCTTTCTTTAATAACAGCCATCTGCACAGCAGTGAGAATTTTCTCCGTGAGTGCAAAGCGTTGTTCAGCAGCGGAATACAGGTGTGATTTGTATGCTATCGGGACTGTCTCACCTTCATTAAATATGACATAAGTAAAACCGATGGCCCCAGCTATTACCCTGATGACCAAATGTGTCTTATTGTCCTGTGTGTGTAAATGTTTTGCTGATAGCATATCTGCCTGTAACTCGCAAAGAGAATGTGTATGTTCAATTGTCCAGAATTTACTTGAAAAATCAGGACGTATTAACTTATATAAGGGTTTTATGCGTGTAGCATAATCAGGAGTGTATGTTCTGCCAAAATTTAGAAAGCCCAGCGATGATTGTAGTTTTTTAATCGTATTTGTGGGTGCAGTTGTGCACATTTTTCTAAAAATTGCTGCGCGAGGCTCTTCCCTTCATTCGACAGCTCATATCCCAGGAACAGGACGCTGAGGAAGGCAATTTTTGACTTTTTAAAGTTAAATTTTTAGCTGAGTTCGGCAAACCCTACAACAATGCGGGCTACCCGTCTTAAATGTTGTAGTAACTCGTCATCCGTGAGATATATATCGTCCACATATGACAATGCTTCAGGGTCTATCTCGTGTAAAATAGCATTCACACGAGCTGCAAACAGTCCTGGGCTGTTCTTATACCCCTGAGGCAAACAACAGAATTTTTTCTGAGAGCCTAATGCGCTAAAGCTTGTTAAGTCTCTGCTTTCAGGCGCTATATTCTGGCAGAAGAACCCATTCGAAATATCTAAAGTTGTTTTATATTTTTTCCGCACAATGTTGCTCATTAATGCAGTGCTATGTGAGTTCTGTATAGCATATGTACGTGTATGTCCGTTTAAATGTCTGTAGTCTAAGACTATTCTGTATGAATGGTCCGGCTTAGCTACAGGGAATAAGGGGTTATTCATTGGTGAGACACAGGGTTCAATCACACCCTGGTATTCTAATTGCGTAAGTATCTCTCTCACCGGTGCCCTTGCTTCATGTTTTATTGGATACTGCGGTTGTGGCTGAGGTTCACTTTTAATGGGAATGACATGGTATGGAGACTCCCTATCCCACCCTATGTGATTTCTATATAATGCAGGTGCCTGTGCTAGAACCCATTCTATAGAATAGGACTCAGCGAGTTCTTCTGGAACAAGGGGCGAGAAGGAAGGTTTAATATGCTCCTCTCCATATGGGCAGGTGCGGACAAAATCAGGCGGCCAATCTTGTTCGGCCAACGAGATGTCATATATTTTTACTACACAGTCCCAGAAGATCGCGTGTATGGTGCGTTCAATGTCTCCTTCCAATTGTAGTTATTCTATACACCCTATCGGGTTCGGAGACACGAATGTCCGCTGTTTCTACTTGTATAAAGTCACCAGTTGCTTTCACCTACATATGCTCTGGAAGATTCCGGCAAACTATTGTGACCTCTGCTGCGCTGTCTAGCAGTGCTAGAGGCCACTTCTTGTTCTTCAAGAGAACCCTCTTCCTGAGTGGCATGTCGAACTCAGACAGCTGCCACCTTTTTCTTTTTAAATTGTGTTTTTTGTTGTACTGGTTTCTCTTCCTTCTTAACAGAAACCTCCGAAGAGCGTTGTGATTCCTGTCTCAGTTTCACATACTCTGTTCTCCGCTCTGATCGCCCACCTCTCTCATTTCTCTTTTCCGATGAGTCCTGAAAGGAACGAGATTGTCGTGTATTAGTATATTGATATCTATCAGGCGTTTTTATATTCTCTCTATTTCTGAGATTATACCTATTCTGTGGGGTCTCCCCACGTGGAGATTCTCCCCTTTCTTTTTTAGGCGTTTGTTGTTTTTTCTCCCAGCGTTTCTTATTACCCTCAGGTTGTTGTTTAGCATTGTCTTTATTAATTTTACCCTGAAATTTAGGCTTTTGTGGTCTAGCCCCAAGGCTATCTCGACCAATACAGGAATATGTTTCCGCTATTATTTTAGGCAGCTCTCGCTCCTGATCTTGTTGCGGAACGTCACGGAGCCGCATGCGCACCGCAAGTGCAACTGCTTCCCCTTTAAGGTTACTTAGAATAATTGAGGAAACTGTGGCAAAATTGCCCATCAGTTGCATCCCCAAATCTAGGGCTGGGGCAGCCCCGTATTCATCTTGAATTTGTTTAAGCACTTCCGGTAGGTTGGCTAATGTCGGTGTACCGTGTGCCGTTGTATAGAGCGCGGCAAATACCGTGCCCCATCTATTACAGTGTTCAACTGTAGGAACCATCCCAAAGGGCAAGCACATAGTTAATATTCTATGTTTATCCTGAGGTCCCGTATGGGGAAATACTGCTTCCAGCATATCAATTTTTTGTGCCAGCCAAAACGGAGTCTCCTCTCGTTTTGCTGGGACTTTACCCATGATTGAGTGTACAGTCACCGGATTTATACCTGGTGTTGCTGCATGGATTCTCATGCTACTGTCAGGTCCTTGGGCCTCGCGGTGGCCCCTCGTCCCCTTCAGTCTGCTTTTTGCCCCTTTCATGGCTATGGAAGGGGCACTCAGCCACGTCTGTTCCCCACCAGCCACCTTGCTGTGCATGCTGCCCATCCTCTGCATGGCCGAGAACGTGAGATCCACCATCCTTGTGGATCAGGGAGCCAGTGGTCTGGCCAGTACACCCCCAGGATCCCCCCAACCTGCAGCTGTCTCTAAACCTTCCTAGTCTGTCACTCACTTTCCCACCAGGGACCAGTCAGAGGCAGGATCCACCATCACCTGCTCCGCTGGCAGTCCATCATGTCTAGCAGGTGGGATTTGCAGATAGTCCGAAGGGCTACTCCCTCTTGTTAGAAACTACCTCTCTGTTCATTTCACCATCCTACAATCAAATAACTGAGGATCACTTGGCACTTCTCTGAGAAGAAGGTACGGCTCTCTTGGCCAAGGGAGCCATAGAGAGGGTCCCTGTGCCAGAAAAAGGTTGTGGTTGCGATTGCCCCCTACTTTCTGGTGCCCAAAAAGGACAGCGGCCTCTGCTCTATCCCAGACCTTCGGTCCCTCAAACTCTTTCTCAGAAGAAGTTCAAAATACTCGCTATGTATCAGGTTCTCTCTGCCCTGGACCCAGGAGACTAGATGGTAGAGTTGGCCTTTGAGGACGTTTACAGTATTTTCATATTCCTGTTCTGCCTACCATCAGACATTACTTGAGGTTCATAGTATGCCACACGCACTTTCAGTTCACTGTGCTCCCCTTTGGCCTTACCAGCGCCCCTCAGTGTTCATCAAGGTGATGGCGGTGGTCGCAACTCATCTGCGCAGGTCAGGGGTTTCAGTCTTCCCCTACCTCGACGACTGGCTGGTTAAAGGCAGACTTGCCCCAGTCTGTCATCTCCCACCTCCAGAATACGGCAGACCTCCTGCATTCACTGGGGTTCACTATAAACATGCCAAAATCACACTCGACTCCCTCTCAGATGCGTCCTTTCTTTTGAGCTGTTCTGGCAGTTTCGAACTTATCCTCCCAAGCGGCGAGTTCAGGATATTCAGGCTATGTTACCGATGTTTCATCCTCTATCCTGGATTTCGGTGAGAATGACTCTGAGGCTGCTGGGCCTCATGGCCTCCTGCATCCTGCTGGTGACACAGGCATATGCAGGCTCTGCATTGGGACCTGACGTTCCAGTGGTGCAGCATCAGGGGAATATGTTCAACATGGTGCAGTTCTCAGAAAGAACTGCGCTAGATCTGCAGTGGTGGCTAACAAACCATGGGGTAGGGTGGCCGCCTGGGAGAGGCGGAGGTCAGAGGCATCTGGTCTCTGGCGGAGTCCGGACTCCACATCAACCTGTTGGAGCTTCGGGCGATCAAACTGGCATTGAAAGCATTTCTTCCCTCTCTCAAAGGGAAGGTAGTGTAGGTGTTCACAGACAACACAACCACCATGTGGTACTGCAACAAGCAGGGCAGGGTGGGGTCATGGACCATTTGTCAGGAGGTTCTAAGCCTCTAGATGTGGCTGGAACAACAGGGCATTTCCCTGGTGGTCAACATCTGGCAGGTTCTTTGAACGTCACAGTAGACAAACAGCCAACAATGCTTAGACGGTCATGAATGGCACCTCCACCCGGAAGTGGGGCAAGGTCTCCTTCAGCTGTGGGGAGAGCCTTGGTTAGATCTGTTCACCTCGACAGAGAACTTGCATTGTCAGCAGTTTTGTGCATTGGAGTTTCCCATGCGGCAATTGCTCAGTAACGCTTTTCGTCTCGAGTGGAGCCTAGGCCTCCTGTACGCTTTTCCACCCATTCCACTTCTGGCCAGTGTTCTCTTGAAGATTATGAAAAACCGGGCCCAAGTAATCCTTGAGGCTCCAGACTGGTCACGGAGAGTCTGGTACCCCGAGCTATTGAGCATAGCCATCGATCCTCTGACCAGACTGCCCCATTGGGAGGATCTTCTGTCACAGCACCAGGGGAAGGTTCTCCACACAAACCTGTCCAGTCTCTGCCTTCTTGCAGCGGCAGTTGACAGCTTTTGACCCTCCGCCCGAAGTCTGTAAAGTAATCTTGGCAGCCAGGTGTCCCTCCACCAAAACGGTATACACCTCACCAAAATGGTATGCGCCTGTCTTTGGAGGAAATTTGTGCAATGGTGCACAGACAAGTCTGTTGAACCCCTTTCTGCCCCTCTTTCTGAGGTTTTGTTGTTTTTTCTTTCTCTGGCCCAGCAGGATCTGTTATGGGCACTCTAAAAAGGTTTTTTGTCTGCCATTTTTTTTTTTTGGCACTTGTGTGATCAATCTTGTTTAAATCACCGATTGTAAATAGGTTCCTTAGAGGCCTTACTCATATCTTTCTTCCGCCTCCATTCATTATGCCCTAATGGGATTTGAATTTGGATCTGATATTCTTGACGTGCGCTCCCTTCGAGCCTCTTCACAATTGTCCTCTCAACATAAAAAACAGCCTTCCTTGTGGCCATTACATCTACCTGCAGAGTGAGTGAGCTGCAAACATTGCCATGTAAGCCTCCCTACCTTTACATCTATCCTGAAAAAGTGTTGCTTCGCACTAGGACTTTCTTTTTGCCAAAAGTGATCACACCTTTCATGTAGGCCAAGCCATCACCTTGCCTACTTTTTATGCACCCCCACATCCTCCTAAGAAAGAGGAGAGACTCGACACCGTGGACCCAAAAAAGACTGTTGGCATTCTACCTTCATCTTACCAAAGAGTTCCAGGTAGATGATCAATTCTTTGTTGGTTATGTGTTGCGAAGAAAGAACGGGCAGTGCAGAAGAGAACCATCTCCAGATAGGTCATACTCTGCATTAAATTGTGCTGTGCACTAGCTAAGAAGCAACCCCCTGAGAGTTTGCATGCTTTTTCTACCAGAGCTAAAGCTGTGAACACTGCATTAGCATGCAGATTTCCAGTCCTTGACATCTGTCAGGCAGCAACATGGGCATGTCTTCATGTTTACAAAGCACTACTGTCTGAAAGTCAGGTCAATAGGGACGGGCACTTTGCTGGGATGTTATTTCTTGGGTATCTATTCTGAGGTAAAGAATCTGCAACTAGATGTCTCTATCAGATAGACGAGTTACTTACCTTTGGTCAATCAATCAATGAATCAATCAGTCATTTCTTAAGCGCGCTATTCACCTGTTAGGGTCTCAAGGCACTGGGGGGGTTACTACTGCTCAAATAGCCAGGTCTTGAGTCGTTTCCTGAAGGTCAGGAGGTCTTGGGTCAGACGTAGGTTAACGGGGAGGGAGGTCCAGGTTTTGGTGGCGAGGTGGCGAGGTGGGAGAAGGATCTGCCACTGGTTGAGGTACGATGGATGCGCGGGACGGTGGTGAGGGCAAGGTTGGCGGAGCGGAGCTGGCTGGTGGCTACGTGGAAGCTGAGATGCTCATTGAGGTAGGCAGGGCCTGCGTCGTGGAGAGCCTTGTGAGCGTGGATGAGGAGTTTGAAGGTGATCCTCTTGTTGACGGGGAGCCAGTGTAGGTCTCTGAGGTGAGTTGTAGAAACTGGCGAACTAAAGAATGTAGATGTTTTGGCCCTTCCCCCAACAGGATTCATGGACAATTTAATTCTGACATCCAACGGGAGCCAGTAAAGCACGTACTGTCGCGTAGGCTCTCATTATTCTAATGAGACTACTGGATTTTGAGCAACAAGATCGTTCACAGTGTGGGGGACTAAGTCTGACCCATGGTGGATGACACTTGTCACTCTAAATCCGGGTTTTGCTCCGGCTAACTAGCAGTGCCTCATCTCTCCCTAATGGTAGAGACAATTGGGCAGCCGAGCGCATGACATCTTAGTACTTCTCAGAGAAGTAGTGGTCACTCAGGTCACAACCCGTTCTCTCATACACAGTACGGTCTCATATATAAATGACAAAGGCAGTATAAGCTTTATAAGATTGGTTTAATTAAACTACTGCATTTTAGATAGCAAAGCGTGAGCTGCAATAACCAGAACTACACAACACAGTCATGTTAAAATAGTAACGATGAGAGTGAAGCACAAGAATAAGGCGATTATAGTGCTGCTAGATTATTTTCTCTCTAGGTTATATTTCGAGCACAGCATGTTAAGCTCTAAGCCTGCCTTTCAGGTTCCCCCGGGAGGACATCAACCCTCATACCTGAGCAAAGGCCTGTAATCTGCATCAGCATCTGCAACAGGGCGTTCAGCATCTAGTTGTCGGTCCTTGGCTGGAATCTCCCTCTTGACATATACTAGGTCTAGGAAGTTTTTTTATAACTAACACGCAGATGTTCTAAGAAAATGTCCTTACGTAAGGATGTGTATTTTCTACGAATACTGGAGACTAAACTTCTACCAGGTTTACCGGCAATGTACCAGACTGTAGCCTTGACTGAAGCACAGGGCGATCAAGAATGCATTATTTGAGAACACAGTGCTGAACTAAGCTAAACAGTGTGATAGAAGAAATTAAAACAAGACCGTAAAACTGGTTATTGTAAAATAACAGTCTGAAGCTGAATAAAATATATCTAGGGCAAAGTGCACAGCGGCCTAGTGTGTTAAACTAACGTGCATGAAGCTACATAAAAAATGGCTACAGTACACCCTCCCCTTGTCGGTAGAAAGTGGTTTAAGCCTAAACTAAAAAGCCCTAAACTAAAACATATTTAAAACCCTACTTAATTTTAACAAGTCAAGATGACACACAAGCATACTATTTGGTCATTTTAAAAATGAGCATGCGGCCAAAGCCGAATTCAAAGGAAAATTTCATTTTAGGACAGTTCCAAATCAAGCATCAGTCATGGAAAGCAGGAGATTCTCCACTTCGGCAGATGACAAAACCAGTAACTCCACGCCAAAAACTACCAAGGAGCAGGTGTGTTCCATAGCCCCAGTGTCAACCAAGGCGGCATCCCGTGCAGTGCCTTTGAACGAGTGAATGGTAACTTCCTCTAGAAAGGGTAGCTCGTAATCAGCTTCTCTGAGCAAACGCAGCCGCAGCGCGCATGTCTGGCAATGAACCCTCAACGAGAACATTAACAGATCAGCATCAGTCACTGAGGGGCGTTGCTGTGAGAGACAATCTTCCAGTGCATGTTCAAAAGAGCACCAACGGCACCGAAACACGGGCTGCACACAATCCAAAACCGGTCTGAATGACAGAGACCAGTCACACCCCAAATGTTCCAGAAGTGTTGCTCCAAAGTGCTGCATCATGCGTTCATGACACAGCCGCGCTGATGGGAACACCTTCATTTGTCCTTGTTGCGGCGGGACAGCCGTTGCGGAAAAACAACATCAACAGCGAAATGTCGGCTAATAAAGCCAAAGTTATCGGAAATCCCCCAAAAATGCTTCCGAAAATTGAATGAATAGCCGAAGGTATTAAACCGAATATAGAGGAAAAGGTGTGAACAAAACCAATACCAACAGCTTTGAAAAAATGTGCTAATCCAGCCGTGCTGGACGCATTTAATATACGTCCCACGAGTTCCCCGAAGTGTCTCGGAAAGTTTGTATTTAACGGGGACTGTATTTCTGCCGATGACCTTGCCATCTGAAGTGCGTAGGTCTCGCGTGCAGATGTAAGGGCCAAATGCTTCTGAAACAATAAAGCCTTCAGTCTACTTAACTTGTCAAAATTCACCTTGGAAGTAGCAATGTGAGGCCAAATATCTGCTACCTCCCTAAATTTAGTGGGGGGAAACAACACGTTCCAACAGCATGCAAACAAGAAGTGAATTGTAATGTAGATATAGGCAGATTAATAACCCCGTGTATCAACCACTCTGCTGAAGGAATCTCGGCCACGGTAAAAGGCAATCTTTCTATCTTTTCAATGTTAAGCATGACATAAGTCACCTCCTTTTTAGCCATTAGTTGTTGTTGTCACATCAAATTAAAGGAAAAAAATATATTTCCCAGGCACTGATGTGCTGCCACGGAACGCGACCCGCCTTCAATGTCTGGAGTGTCCAACCCAACTGCATAATCAACCTGGTCTGACTCTGTCCATGATATAAAGAAGACATATCAGATTGTATAATGTCTATAGCAGAAGATACAATGTTGTTAATTGTATATATCCTATCGGACAAGGTGTGAATCCCATTATCCACAACAGCTAATGCCTTTTCCATATTTTCCTGATCTATCTGCCTTAACTGGGCTGCAGCCTCTTATTGGGAAAGTTTCCATATTTCATTGTATACTTCATACAAGAAACGCTTCCTACGTGGTATCTTTGGGCCTGACAAAAAATCTTGTAAGTCAATGTTGTTAGACAGGAGACTGAGATGTGTCTTAACCGCATCTAGTGAGGAGGACTTTAGCCACTGTTGGCACAATTTTCCTACACTATATGTTGTAATTATTTCAGCATGTTCTGGTGATATATAGCGAGGGTCTGACCTACTCGTTCGGACCCCCCCCCCGAGGAGGTGACAAAACGCTGATGACACCCGTTGGTATCTATTGGCCAAACTAACCATCCGCCTGGACGTGTCAGTGAAGCATTAAACATGCCATTCTGGACCCACTCATTGAGCTCACTAAAAGTTGCATTCATGTACTTTTGCCAGTTATTAAATTTCGCAGGGGCAGGTATACTGGACATGTTTAATTCTCTAATTATTGCTAAGCCTAAACAACTTGTCTGTTGTACTGTTTAATTTAAAAAGATCATATGAACAAGGATGAGACATGCTCTAAACAATGTTTCTCTACCCTTGGTCTGCCAATTTTTTGTTCCCCAAACACTTTTCAAATCAAATTTTTTTTACCAATATTCATAACCTTCAATTGATAACCGGGAAACAAAGGAGTCCGAATATAAAAATTTCGTATTGGTCAATATCATATGTATATCCTTAGTAGGAGTTACCTTAAAATAATATGACTCAGCATTTTTTTGACGATGCCCAGAAAACTACGCAAACTTTTCAGTGTAGTTTTTTTAACTCCCTTGCGGGGGAGTTTGACAATGTTCCCATTGCGTGCAATTAAATATTGTTTTTGGACTGCTCGCTCTATGTATGAAGTGGTGCCCATAGTAATTATAGCAAAACATGTCACCATAATTTTTTTTAAACTGGTAAACATCTTCATTTTCATAGACAGTATAATATTGCAATTCTGTCATCATTGAATCAACTGTTTTCACATCCCAATCATCAGAAACAATGCCTGGTATAACTATATCATTCATGGATAACTTTAACACATACGGTATTTGAATGATTTCAGTGAGACCGTATATATCAAACATTACTTTGTCCCCCACAATTCCATCAGGAATTGGCACTGCAGAAATGTTCACAAAAGACAAGTCTATTCGAATCTTATGTGAAGAAAAGTGTGGTTTCAAAACCTCCTCCACCTGTTCAACCGCTGATCTCTCGGGAAGAAAATGACCATGTATTACCAAGAAAAAGGTAACGACAAAACCAATCCAAAGCAGGAAGGCTAGGACAGTCAGGGAAAGCCATACATAGTTCCATGGAACAACAAAGTATGTTTCTCTAAGCCAATGTATCAGCTTATGTGCATCTGACAGGTCAGCAGTCGAAGAGGCAAACGAGTCCGATAGACCATTGTTGTAGTCGGCAAAGTAACCAGAGGCAGTTTGTGCAAAAGGCGTTGCCGCAGTCAATGGAGGAGTTCATGTTTCCTGTGGTGGTACACAGTAGACAGCACCATCCATCTGGCTTGTAGTCATAGTGACTTGATCAAATGTTTCCAAGTTGCTCGTTGTTAGTGGAACTAATGCAAGATCGTCATCATCCACCCTCCTCAAGCTCGGAGAGGCATCAGTATTAGTATAAACAACTTGAAGCGGAACTTCTTCTCCAGTAGTGAGAGGGATTCGGGAACTACTGGATGTTCCTCTTGGTCGGCTGTGTAGAATCGGCCACATGTTGTAGCTTGACATTGTCAATGGAAACAAAGCGATTTTCTTTGCACCTGGCAACGGTGGTAGAATAACAGTTCTGGTACCATGTATCCCCAACACAGGGACTGGTGCTCGACAAGAAGGGCCCAATTCTTTTTTCACTGCGACCTTTTCACGCACGAGATCCCCAACTCTGGGAATCCAGCCGGTAGGTGTTACTGGGACATCCTTAATTCCTGTGGAGGCAGCACTTTTAGGAGAGTTATCTTCACAGAACTGCTGTAATTCCTGTAAAACAGTGACACGATCATTTATGTCAAAAGTTGTTTCCGCTGCCTCCACACCAGGACCATCAAGATCTGGAACAAACATTTGTGTTCCGAACAGGCACTCATATGAAGTACGACCCCCCAGGGACCTTCTAGGCAGGATATTAAGTGCTCTCTGAACTCCATACAGGTGGGTTAGCCAACTACGACCCGTACCTATGACTCTGGCCGTTAAGGATTGCTTTAAATCACGGTTTAATGTCCACGACAGAATTTCCCTCTGGATGAAATGGAGACGAATACTGGAGCTGGACCCCCAATAAAGCCATGGTGTCCCTGAATGCCCTTGAGGCAAAAGCAGGGCCCTGGTCCGAATGAAATGCTGCAACTGCATATGCACCGACAAAGACTCGCAAATCTTTAATAACAGTCTGATCGTCAGCCGAGCGTTGTGGCCACACCCACACAAATCTGGAGCAAGAATCAACAGCGACTAATATATATTTGTGTGCACTATCAGGTGTTAATGGACCGCAATGATCCAAGTATACACATTGTAATGGTTTATTTGATATTAAGAGGAGTGTCTGTGGAGGGCGCTTAGCCGTGGAAACTTTAATTTGTTGACTGATGTCACAACAAAGGACATACTGCTTAGTCTCTTTATAGAGACCAGGCCACTAATAACGGGCCTGTAATAGTGATATTGTAGCCGCCACGCCAGCGTGTGCAGATGCCACCCCTTCATGCGCTGCTTTAATCAATTGAGGTCTTATATCTTTATTGGGGATGTCACGTACACCTACGCCTGGAATTTTAACTTCAGCGTTCAGCATACTTCCCATCAAGTATTGATATTTATTAGGAAATCCTTTAGGATAAGGCGTACCATCAACCGTAGCTTTTATGGCAGCCATAATGTCTGTGTCTGGTTTGGAACTCGAACGAGTCACTGCAGCTACAGTGGCAACTGCCACTGCCGACTTTGCGGCTTCATCAGCCAAAGTATTTCCAGCAACGTGTATTCCAACGCGCTGGTGTCCAAGTGTATGCACAACATGGACTTTGGGGAGTGTCTCTTTCAGGTCTGCTACCTTCCCCCACAGGAGTCTGTGTTTTATGGTGTCGCCTTTTGAATCTCTGAACACATTCAAGCGCCAGTAATGCAGGTATTCATTGAAAGACTGGACGCAATAATATGAATCACAAACAATCATTGTAAACTGTGTCGGATCCGTATGTTCTAGTGCCATCAGTAGAGCTTTTAGCTCAGCCAACTGTGCTGTACATTCCCCTAAGGTCTGTGTATAGGTATGTTGGGGACAGAATTTCTCCCCCTCCATATAGCCGCTCACGACCACACATGCAGCAGAATATTGATGTTTAATTCCAATCGCTGGTTGCGCAGAGCCATCGGTGTACATGATATTGATCAATAGGCAAGGTGTCAGAGGGAACTGGATATTCTACCTCATATTGTAGAAATTACTGAGTTTGTAACTTTGGGTCGAAAATGTGGTCTACATCAGTGGGTGTTAAAGACGTAGCCCACTGTATCCATCGTGGATGAAGTGCTTTCGCGTTAGGGACGCTAGTTTTTGTGACAGCCTCTAGGGCCGGAATAGGAGAAACGATAATAATGCGTTTTCCTTGGGCAAGAGGTCTTTCTTTAATAACAGCCATCTGCACAGCAGTGAGAATTTTCTCCGTGAGTGCAAAGCGTTGTTCAGCAGCGGAATACAGGTGTGATTTGTATGCTATTGGGACTGTCTCACCTTCATTAAATGTGACATAAGTAAAACCGATGGCCCCAGCTATTACCCTGATGACCAAATGTGTCTTATTGTCCTGTGTGTGTAAATGTTTTGCTGCTAGCATATCTGTCTGTAACTCGCAAAGAGAATGTGTATGTTCAATTGTCCAGAATTTACTTGACAAATCAGGACGTATTAACTCATATAAGGGTTTTATGCGTGTAGCATAATCAGGAGTGTATGTTCTGCCAAAATTTAGAAACCCACCGATGACTGTAGTTTTTTAATCATAATTGTGGGTGCAGTTGTGCACATTTTTCTAAAAATTGCTGCGCGAGGCTCTTCCCTTCATTCGACAGCTCATATCCCAGGAACAGGACGCTGAGGAAGGCAATTTTTGACTTTTTGAAGTTAAATTTGTAACTGAGTTCGGCAAACCCTACAACAATGCGGGCTACCCGTCTTAAATGTTGTAGTAACTCGTCATCCGTGAGAGATATATCGTCCACATATGACAATGCTTCAGAGTCTATCTCGTGTAAAATAGCATTCACACGAGCTGCAAACAGTCCTGGGCTGTTCTTATACCCCTGAGGCAAACAACAGAATTTTTTCTGAGAGCCTAATGCACTAAAGCTTGTTAAGTCTCTGCTTTCAGGCGCTATATTCTGGCAGAAGAACCCATTCGAAACATCTAAAGTTGTTTTATATTTTTTCCGCACAATGTTGCTCATTAGTGCAGTGCTATGTGAGTTCTGTATAGCATATGTACGTGTATGTCCGTTTAAATGTCTGTAGTCTATGACTATTCTGTATGAATGGTCCGGCTTAGCTACAGGGAATAAGGGGTTATTCATTGGTGAGACACAGGGTTCAATCACACCCTGGTATTCTAATTGCGTAAGTATCTCTCTCACCGGTGCCCTTGCTTCATGTTTTATTGGATACTGCGGTTGTGGCTGAGGTTCACTTTTAATGGGAATGACATGGTATGGAGACTCCCTATCCCAACCTACGTGATTTCTATATAACGCAGGTGCCTGTGCTAGAGCCCATTCTATAGAATAGGACTCAGCGAGTTCTTCTGGAACAAGGGGCGAGAAGGAAGGTTTAATATGCTCCTCTCCATATGGGCAGGCGCGGACAAAATCAGGCGGCCAATCTTGTTCGGCCAACAAGATGTCATATATTTTTACTACACAGTCCCAGAGGATCGCGTGTATGGTGCGTTCAATGTCTCCTTCCAATTGTAGAGTTATTCTATACACCCTATCGGGTTCGGAGACACGCATGTCTGCTGTTTCTACTTGTATAAAGTCATCAGTTGCTTTCACCTACATATGCTCTAGAAGATTCCGGCAAACTATTGTGACCTCTGCCGCACTGTCTAGCAGTGCTAGAGGCCACTTCTTGTTCTTCAAGAGAACCCTCTTCCTGAGTGGCATGTCGAACTGAGACAGCTGCCACCTTTTTCTTTTTAAATTGTGGTTTTTGTTGTACTGGTTTCTCTTCCTTCTTAACAGAAACCTCCGAAGAGCGTTGTGATTCCTGTCTTGGTTTCACATACTCTGTTCTCCGCACTGATCGCCCACCTCTCTCATTTCTCTTTTCCGATGAGTCCTGAAAGGAACGAGATTGTCATGTATTAGTATATTGATATCTATCAGGCGTTTTTATATTCTCTCTATTTCTGAGATTATACCTATTCTGTGGGGTCTCCCCACGTGGAGATTCTCCCCTTTCTTTTTTAGGCGTTTGTTGTTTTTTCTCCCAGCGTTTCTTATTACCCTCAGGTTGTTGTTTAGCATTGTCTTTATCAATTTTACCCTGAAATTTAGGCTTTTGTGGTCTAGCCCCAAGGCTATCTCGACCATTACTGGAATATGTTTCCGCTATTATTTTAGGCAGCTCTCAGTCCTGATCTTGTTGCGGAACGTCACGGAGCCGCATGCGCACTGCAAGTGCAACTGCTTCCCCTTTAAGGTTACTTAGAATAATTGAGGAAACTGTGGCAAAATTGCCCATCAGTTGCATCCCCAAATCTAGGGCTGGGGCAGCCCCATATTCATCTTGAATTTGTTTAAGCACTTCCGGTAGGTTAGATAATGTCGGTGTACCGTGTGCCGTTGTATAGAGCGCGGCAAATACCGTGCCCCATCTATTACAGTGTTCATCTGTAGGAACCATCCCAAAGGGCAAGCACATAGTTAATATTCTATGTTTATCCTGAGGTCCCGTATGGGGAAATACTGCTTCCAGCATATCAATTTTTTGTGCCAGCCAAAACAGTCTCCTCTCGTTTTGCTGTGACTTTACCCATGATTGAGTGTACAGTCACCGGATTTATACCTGGTGTTGCTGCATGGATTCTCAAGCTACTGTCAGGTCCTTGGGCCTCGCGGTGGCCCCTCGTCCCCTTCAGTCTGCTTTTTGCCCCTTTCATGGCTATGGAAGGGGCACTCAGCCACGTCTGTTCCCCGCCAGCCACCTTGCTGTGCATGCTGCCCATCCTCTGCATGGCCGGGAACATGAGATCCACCATCCTTGTGGATCAGGGAGCCAGTGGTCTGGCCAGTACACCCCCCTGGACCCCCCCCAACCTGCAGCTGTCTCTAAACCTTCCTAGTCTGTCACTCACTTCCCCACCAGGGACCAGTCATAGGCAGGATCCACCATCACCTGCTCCGCTGGCAGTCCATCATGTCCAGCAGGTGGGTTTTGCAGATAGTCCGAAGAGCTACTCCCTCTCGTTAGAAACTACCTCTCTGTTCATGTCACTATCCTACAATCAAATAACTGAGGATCACTTAGCACTTCTCTGAGAAGAAGGTACGGCTCTCTTGGCCAAGGGAGCCATAGAGAGGGTCCCTGTGCCAGAAATAGGTTGTGGTTGCTATTCCCCCCTACTTTCTGGTGCCCAAAAAGGACAGCGGCCTTTGCTCTATCCTAGAGCTTCGGTCCCTCAAACTCTTTCTCAGAAGAAGTTCAAAATACTCGCTATGTCTCAGGTTCTATCTGCCCTGTACCCAGGAGACTAGATGGTAGAGTTGGCCTTTGAGGACGTTTATTTTCATATTCCTGTTCTGCCTACCATCAGACGTCACTAGACGTTCATGGTATGCCACACGCACTTTCAGTTCACTGTGCTCCCCTTTGGCCTTACCAGCGCCCCTCGGTGTTCACCAAGGTGATGGCGGTGGTCGCAACTCATCTGCGCAGGTCAGGGGTTTCAGTCTTCCCCTACCTCGACGACTGGCTGGTTAAAGGCAGACTTGCCCCAGTCTGTCATCTCCCACCTCCAGAATACGGCAGACCTCCTGCATTCACTGGGGTTCACTATAAACATGCCGAAATCACACTCGACTCCCTCTCAGACGCGCCCTTTCTTCTGAGCTGTTCTGGACACACTGCAGTTTTGAACTTATCCTCCCAAGCGGCGAGTTCAGGATATTCAGGCTATGTTACCGATGTTTCATCCTCTATCCTGGATTTCGGTGAGAATGACTCTGAGGCTGCTGGGCCTCATGGCCTCCTGCATCCTGCTGGTGACACAGGCATATGCAGGCTCTGCATTGGGACCTGACGTTCCAGTGGTGCAGCATTAGGGGAATGTGTCCAACATGGAGCAGTTCTCAGAAAGAACTGCGCTAGATCTGCAGTGGTGGCTAACAAACCATGGGGTAGGGTGGCCACCTGGGAGAGGCGGAGGTCAGAGGCATCTGGTCTCTGGCGGAGTCCGGACTCCACATCAAACTGTTGGAGCTTCGGGCGATCAAACTGGCATTGAAAGCATTTCTTCCCTCTCTCAAAGGGAAGGGAGTGTAGGTGTTCACAGACAACACAACCACCATGTGGTACTGTAACAAACAGGGCAGGGTGGGGTCATGGACCATTTGTCAGGAGGTTCTAAGCCTCTAGATGTGGCTGGAACAACAGGACATTTCCCTGGTGGTCAACATCTGGCAGGTTCTTTGAACGTCACAGTAGACAAACTGCCAACAATGCTTAGACGGTCATGAATGGCACCTCCGCCCGGAAGTGGGGCAACGTCTCCTTCAGCAGTGGGGAGAGCCTTGGTTAGATCTGTTCACCTTGACAGAGAACTTGCAATGTCAGCAGTTTTGTGCATTGGAGTTTCCCATGCGGCAATTGCTCAGTGACGCTTTTCGTCTCGAGTGGAGCCTAGGCCTCCTGTTCGCTTTTCCACCCATACCACTTCTGCCCAGTGTTCTCTAGAAGATTATGAACAACCAGGCCCAAGTAATCCTTGAGGCTCCGGACTGGTCACGGGGAGTCTGGTACCCCGAGCTATTGAGCATAGCCATCGATCCTCTGACAAGACTGCCCCATTGGGAGGATCTTCTGTCACAGCACCAGGGGAAGGTTCTCCACACAAACCTGTCCAGTCTCTACCTTCTTGCAGCGGCAGTTGACAGCTTTTGACCCTCCGCCCGAAGTCTGTAAAGTAATCTTGGCAGCCAGTTGTCCCTCCACCAAAACGGTATACACCTCACCAAAACGGTATGCGCCTGTCTTTGGAGGAAATTTGTGCAATGGTGCACAGACAAGTCTGTTGAACCCCTTTCTGCCCCTCTTTCTGAGGTTTTGTTGTTTTTTCTTTCTCTGGCCCAGCAGGATCTGTTATGGGCACTCTAAAAAGGTTTTTTGTCTGCCATTTTTTTTTTGGGCACTTGTGTGATCAATCTTGTTTAAATCACCGATTGTAAATAGGTTCCTTAGAGGCCTTACTCATATCTTTCTTCCACCTCCATTCATTATGCCCTAACGCGATTTGAATTTGGATCTGATATTCTTGACATGCGCTCCCTTCGAGCCTCTTCACAATTGTCCTCTCGACATAAAAAACATCCTTCCTTGTGGCCATTACATCTACCTGCAGAGTGAGTGAGCTGCAGACATTGCCATCTAAGCCACCCTACCTTTACATCTATCCTGAAAAAGTGTTGCTTCGCACTAGGACTTCCTTTTTGCCAAAAGTGATCACGCCTTTCATGTAGGCCAAGCCATCACCTTGCCTACTTTTTATGCACCCCCACATCCTCCTAAGAAAGAGGAGAGACTCGACACCGTGGACCCAAAAAAGACTGTTGGCATTCTACCTTCATCTTACCAAAGAGTTCCAGGTAGATGATCAATTCTTTGTTGGTTATGTGTTGCGAAGAAAGAACGGGCAGTGGAGGAGAGAACCATCTCCAGATGGGTCATACTCTGCATTAAATTGTGCTATGCACTAGCTAAGAAGCAACCCCCTGAGAGTTTGCATGCTCTTTCTACCAGAGCTTAAGCTGTGAACACTGTATTAGCATGCAGATTTCCAGTCCTTGACATCTGTCAGGCAGCAACATGGGCATGTCTTCATGTTTACAAAGCACTACTGTCTGAAAGTCAGGTCAATAGGGACGGGCACTTTGCTGGGATGGTATTTCTTGGGTATCTATTCTGAGGTAAAGAATCTGCAACTAGATGTCTCTGTCAGATAGACGAGTTACTTACCTTTGGTCAATCAATCAATCAATCAATCAGTCATTTGTTAAGCGCGCTACTCACCTATTAGGGTCTCAAGGCACTTGGGGGGTTGCTACTGCTCAAATAGCCAGGTCTTGAGTCGTTTCCTGAAGGTCAGGAGGCCTTGGGTCAGACGTAGGTTAACGGGGAGGGAGGTCCAGGTTTTGGTGGCGAGGTGGCGAGGTGGGAGAAGGATCTGCCACTGGTTGAGGTACGATGGATGCGCGGGACGGTGGTGAGGGCGAGGTTGGCGGAGCGGAGCTGGCTGGTGGCTACGTGGAAGCTGAGATGCTCATTGAGGTAGGCAGGGCCTGCGTCGTGGAGAGCCTTGTGAGCGTGGATGAGGAGTTTGAAGGTGATCCTCTTGTTGACGGGGAGCCAGTGTAGGTCTCTGAGGTGAGTTGTAGAAACTGGCGAACTAAAGAATGTAGATGTTTTGGCCCTTCTCCCAACAGGATTCATGGACAATTTAATTCTGACATCCAACGGGAGCCAGTAAAGCACGTACTGTCGCGTAGGCTCTCATTATTCTAATGAGACTACTGGATTTTGAGCAACAAGATCGTTCACAGTGTGGGGGACTAAGTCTGACCCATGGTGGATGACACTTGTCACTCTAAATCTGGGTTTTCCTCCGGCTAACTAGCAGTGCCTCATCTCTCCCTAATGGTAGAGACAATTGGGCAGCTGAGCGCATGACATCTTAGTACTTCTCAGAGAAGTAGTGGTCACTCAGGTCACAACCGGTTCTCTCATACACAGTACGATCTCATATATAAATGACAAAGGCAGTATAAGCTTTAAAAGATTGGTTTAATAAAACTACTGCATTTTAGATAGCAAAGCGTGAGCTGCAATAACCAGAACTACACAACACAGTCATGTTAAAATAGTAACGATGAGAGTGAAGCACAAGAATAAGGCAATTATAGTGCTGCTAGATTATTTTCTCTCTAGGGTATATTTCGAGCACAGCATGTTAAGCTCTAAGCCTGCCTTTCAGGTTCCCCCGGGAGGACATCAACCCTCATACCTGAGCAAAGGCCTGTAATCTGCATCAGCATCTGCAACAGGGCGTTCAGCATCTAGTTGTCGGTCCTTGGCTGGAATCTCCCTCTTGATGTATACTAGGACTAGGAAGTTTTTTTATAACTAACACGCAGATGTTCTAAGAAAATGTCCCTACGTAAGGATGTGTATTTTCTATGAATACTGGAGACTAAACTTCTACCAGGTTTACCGGCAATGTACCAGACTGTAGCCTTTACTGAAGCACAGGGCGATCAAGAATGCATTATTTGTGAACACAGTGCTGAACTAAGCTAAACAGTGTGATAGAAGAAATTAAAACAAGACCGAAAAACTGGTTATTGTAAAATAACAGTCTGAAGCTGAATAAAATATGTCTAGGGCAAAGTGCACAGCGGCCTAGTGTGTTAAACTAACGTGCATAAAAAATGGCTACAGTACACCCTCCCCTTGTCGGTAGAAAGTGGTTTAAGCCTAAGCTAAAAAGCCCTAAACTAAAACATATTTAAAACCCTACTTAATTTTAACAAGTCAAGATGACACACAAGCATACTATTTGGTCATTTTAAAAATGAGCATGCGGCCAAACCCGAATTCAAAGGAAAATGTCATTTTAGGACAGTCCCAAATTAAGCATCAGTCATGGAAAGCAGGAGATTCTCCACTTCGGCAGATGACAAAACCGGTAACTCCACGCCAAAAACTACCAAGGAGCAGGTGTGTTCCATAGCCCCAGTGTCAACCAAGGCGGCATCCCGTGCAGTGCCTTTGAACGAGAGAATGGTAACTTCCTCTAGAAAGGGTAGCTCGTAATCAGCTTCTCTGAGCAAACGCAGCCGCAGCGAGCATGTCTGGCAATGAACCCTCAACGAGAACATTAACAGATCAGCATCAATCACTGAGGGGCGTTGCTGTGAGAGACAAACTTCCAGTGCATGTTCAAAAGAGCACCAACGGCACCGAAACACGGGCTGCACACAATCCAAAACCGGTCTGAATGACAGAGACCAGTCACACCCCAAATGTTCCAGGAGTGTTGCTCCAAAGTGCTGCATCATGCGTTCACGACACAGCTGCGCTGATGGGAACACCTTCATTTGTCCTTGTTGTGGCGGGACAGCCGTTGCGGAAAAACAACATCAACAGCTAAATGTCGGCTAATAAAGCCAAAGTTATCGGAAATCCCCCAAAGATGCTTCCGAAAATTGAATGAATAGCCGAAGGTATTAAACCGAATATAGAGAAAAAGGTGTGAACAAAACCAATACCAACAGCTTTGAAAAAATGTGCTAATCCAGCCGTGCTGGACGCATTTAATATACGTCCCACGAGTTCACCGAAGTATCTCGGAAAGTTTGTATTTAACGGGGACTGTATTTCTGCCGATGACCTTGCCATCTGAAGTGCGTAGGTCTCGCATGCAGATGTAAGGGCCACATGCTTCTGAAACAATAAAGCCTTCAGTCTACTTAACTTGTCAAAATTCACCTTGGAAGTAGCAATGTGAGGCCAAATATCTGCTACCTCCCTAAATTTAGTGGGGGGAAACAACACGTTCCCACAGCATGCAAACAAGAAGTGAATTGTAATGTAGAAATAGGCAGATTAATAACCCTGTGTATCAACCACTCTGCTGAAGGAATCTCGGCCACGGTAAAAGGCAATCTTTCTATCTTTTCAATGTTAAGCATGACATAAGTCACCTCCTTTTTAGCCATTAGTTGTTGTTGTCACATCAAATTAAAGGAAAAAAATATTTCCCAGGCACTGATGTGCTGCCACGGAACGCGACCCGCCTTCAATGTCTGGAGTGTCCAACCCAACTGCATAATCAACCTGGTCTGACTCTGTCCATGATATAAAGAAGACATATCAGATTGTATAATGTCTATAGCAGAAGATACAATGTTGTTAATTGTATATATCCTGTCGGACAAGGTGTGAATCCCATTATCCACAACAGCTAATGCCTTTTCCATATTTTCCTGATCTATCTGCCTTAACTGGGCTGCAGCCTCTTATTGGGAAAGTTTCCATATTTCATTGTATACTTCATACAAGAAACGCTTCCTACGTGGTATCTTTGGGCCTGACAAAAAATCTTGTAAGTCAATGTTGTTAGACAGGAGACTGAGATGTGTCTTAACCGCATCTAGTGAGGAGGACTTTAGCCACTGTTGGCACAATTTTCCTACACTATATGTTGTAATTATTTCAGCATGTTCTGGTGATATATAGCGAGGGTCTGACCTACTCGTTCGGACCCCCCCCCGAGGAGGTGACAAAACGCTGATGACACCCGTTGGTATCTATTGGCCAAACTAACCACCCGCCTGGACGTGTCAGTGAAGCATTAAACATGCCATTCTGGACCCACTCATTGAGCTCACTAAAAGTTGCATTCATGTACTTTTGCCAGTTATTAAATTTCGCAGGGGCAGGTATACTGGACATGTTTAATTCTCTAATTATTGCTAAGCCTAAACAACTTGTCTGTTGTACTGTTTAATTTAAAAAGATCATTTGAACGGGGATGAGACATGCTCTAAACAATGTTTCTCTACCCTTGGTCTGCCAATTTTTTGTTCCTCAAACACTTTTCAAATCAACATTTTTTTACCAATATTCATAACCTTCAATTGATAACCGGGAAACAAAGGAGTCCGAATATAAAAATTTCGTATTGGTCAATAACATATGTATATCCTTAGTAGGAGTTACCTTAAAATAATATGACTCAGCATTTTTTTGACGATGCCCAGAAAACTACGCAAACTTTTCAGTGTAGTTTTTTTAACTCCCTTGCGGGGGAGTTTGACAATGTTCCCATTGCGTGCAATTAAATATTGTTTTTGGACTGCTCGCTCTATGTATGAAGTGGTGCCCATAGTAATTATAGCAAAACATGTCACCATAATTTTTTTTAAACTGGTAAACATCTTCATTTTCATAGACAGTATAATATTGCAATTCTGTCATCATTGAATCAACTGTTTTCACATCCCAATCATCAGAAACAATGCCTGGTATAACTATATCATTCATGGATAACTTTAACACATACGGTATTTGAATGATTTCAGTGGGACCGTATATATCAAACATTACTTTGTCCCACACAATTCCATCAGGAATTGGCACTGCAGAAATGTTCACAAAAGACAAGTCTATTCGAATCTTATGTGAAGAAAAGTGTGGTTTCAAAACCTCCTCCACCTGTTCAACCGCTGATTTCTCGGGAAGAAAATGACCATGTATTACCAAGAAAAAGGTAACGACAAAACCAATCCAAAGCAGGAAGGCTAGGACAGTCAGGGAAAGCCATACATAGTTCCATGGAACAACGAAGTATGTTTCTCTAAGCCAATGTATCAGCCTATGTGCATCTGACAGGTCAGCAGTCGAAGAGGCAAACGAGTCCGATAGACCATTGTTGTAGTCGGCAAAGTAACCAGAGGCAGTTTGTGCAAAAGGCGTTGCCGCAGTCAATGGAGGAGTTGGTGTTTCCTGTGGTGGTACACAGTAGACAGCACCATCCATCTGGCTTGTAGTCATAGTGACTTGATCAAATGTTTCCAAGTTGCTCGTTGTTAGTGGAACTAATGCAAGATCGTCATCATCCACCCTCCTCAAGCTCGGAGAGGCATCAGTATTAGTATAAACAACTTGAAGCGGAACGTCTTCTCCAGTAGTGAGAGGGATTCGGGAACTACTGGATGTTCCTCTTGGTCGGCTGTGTAGAATCGGCCACATGTTGTAGCTTGACATTGTCAATGGAAACAAAGCGATTTTCTTTGGCACCTGGCAACGGTGGTAGAATAACAGTTCTGGTACCGTGTATCCCCAACACAGGGACTGGTGCTCGACAAGAAGGGCCAAATTCTTTTTTCACTGCGTCCTTTTCACGCACGAGATCCCCAACTCTGGGAATCCAGCCGGTAGGTGTTACTGGGACATCCTTAATTCCTGTGGAGGCAGCACTTTTAGGAGAGTTATCTTCACAGAACTGCTGTAATTCCTGTAAAACAGTGACACGATCATTTATGTCAAAAGTTCTTTCCGCTGCCTCCACACCAGGACCATCAAGATCTGGAACAAACATTTGTGTTCTGAACAGGCACTCATATGAAGTACGACCCCCCAGGGACCTTCTAGGCAGGTTATTTAGTGCTCTCTGAACTCCATACAGGTGGGTTAGCCAACTACGACCCGTACCTATGACTCTGGCCGTTAAGGATTGCTTTAAATCACGGTTTAATCTCCACGACAGAATTTCCCTCGGGATGAAATGGAGACGAATACTGGAGCTGGACCCCCAATGAAGCCATGGTGTCCCTGAATGCCCTTGAGGCAAAAGCAGGGCCCTGGTCCGAATGAAATGCTGCAACTGCATATGCACCGACAAAGACTCGCAAATCTTTAATAACAGTCCGATCGTCAGCCGAGCGTTGTGGCCACACCCACACAAATCTGGAGCAAGAATCAACAGCGACTAATATATATTTGTGTGCACTATCAGGTGTTAATGGACCGCAATGATCCAAGTATACACATTGTAATAGTTTATTTGATATTAAGAGGAGTGTCTGTGGAGGGCGCTTAGCCGTGGAAACTTTAATTTGTTGACTGATGTCACAACAAAGGACATACTGCTTAGTCTCTTTATAGAGACCAGGCCACTAATAACGGGCCTGTAATAGTGATATTGTAGCCGCCACGCCAGCGTGTGCAGATGCCACCCCTTCATGCGCTGCTTTAATCAATTGAGGTCCTATATCTTTATTGGGGATGTCACGTACACCTACGCCTGGAATTTTAACTTCAGCGTTCAGCATACTTCCCATCAAGTATTGATATTTATTAGGAAATCCTTTAGGATAAGGCGTACCATCAACCATAGCTTTTATGGCAGCCATAATGTCTGTGTCTGGTTTGGAACTCGAACGAGTCACTGCAGCTACAGTGGCAACTGCCACTGCCGACTTTGCGGCTTCATCAGCCAAAGTATTTCCAGCAACGTGTATTCCAACGCGCTGGTGTCCAAGTGTATGCACAACATGGACTTTGGGGAGTGTCTCTTTCAGGTCTGCTACCTTCCCCCACAGGAGTCTGTGTTTTATGGTGTCGCCTTTTGAATCTCTGAACACATTCAAGCGCCAGTAATGCAGGTATTCATTAAAAGACTGGACGCAATAATATGAATCACAAACAATCATTGTAAACTGTGTCGGATCCGTATGTTCTAGTGCCATCAGTAGAGCTTTTAGCTCAGCCAACTGTGCTGTACATTCCCCTAAGGTCTGTGTATAGGTATGTTGGGGACAGAATTTCTCCCCCTCCATATAGCCGCTCACGACCACACATGCAGCAGAATATTGATGTTTAATTCCAATCGCTGGTTGCGCAGAGCCATCGGTGTACATGATATTGATCAATAGGCAAGGTGTCAGAGGGAACTGGATATTCTACCTCATATTGTAGAAATTCCTGAGTTTGTAACTTTGGGTCGAAAATGTGGTCTACATCAGTGGGTGTTAAAGACGTAGCCCACTGTATCCATCGTGGATGAAGTGCTTTCGCGTTAGGGACGCTAGTTTTTGTGACAGCCTCTAGGGCCAGAATAGGAGAAACGATAATAATGCGTTTTCCTTGGGCAAGAGGTCTTTCTTTAATAACAGCCATCTGCACAGCAGTGAGAATTTTCTCCGTGAGTGCAAAGCGTTGTTCAGCAGCGGAATACAGGTGTGATTTGTATGCTATCGGGACTGTCTCACCTTCATTAAATGTGACATAAGTAAAACCGATGGCCCCAGCTATTACCCTGATGACCAAATGTGTCTTATTGTCCTGTGTGTGTAAATGTTTTGCTGCTAGCATATCTGCCTGTAACTCGCAAAGAGAATGTGTATGTTCAATTGTCCAGAATTTACTTGAAAAATCAGGACGTATTAACTCATATAAGGGTTTTATGAATGTAGCATAATCAGGAGTGTATGTTCTGCCAAAATTTAGAAAGCCCACCGATGACTGTAGTTTTTTAATCATATTTGTGGGTGCAGTTGTGCACATTTTTCAAAAAATTGCTGCATGAGGCTCTTCCCTTCATTCGACAGCTCATATCCCAGGAACAGGACGCTGAGGAAGGCAATTTTTGACTTTTTGAAGTTAAATTTGTAACTGAGTTCGGCAAACCCTACAACAATGCGGGCTACCCGTCTTAAATGTTGTAGTAACTCGTCATCCGTGAGATATATATCGTCCACATATGACAATGCTTCAGAGTCTATCTCGTGTAAAATAGCATTCACACAAGCTGCAAACAGTCCTGGGCTGTTCTTATACCCCTGAGGCAAACAACAGAATTTTTTCTGAGAGCCTAATGCGCTAAAGCTTGTTAAGTCTCTGCTTTCAGGCGCTATATTCTGGCAGAAGAACCCATTCGAAATATCTAAAGTTGTTTTATATTTTTTCCGCACAATGTTGCTCATTAGTGCAGTGCTATGTGAGTTCTGTATAGCATATGTACGTGTATGTCCGTTTAAATGTCTGTAGTCTGTGACTATTCTGTATGAATGGTCCGGCTTAGCTACAGGGAATAAGGGGTTATTCATTGGTGAGACACAGGGTTCAATCACACCCTGGTATTCTAATTGCGTAAGTATCTCTCTCACCGGTGCCCTTGCTTCATGTTTTATTGGATACTGCGGTTGTGGCTGAGGTTCACTTTTAATGGGAATGACATGGTATGGAGACTCCCTATCCCAACCTACGTGATTTCTATATAACGCAGGTGCCTGTGCTAGAGCCCATTCTATAGAATAGGACTCAGCGAGTTCTTCTGGAACAAGGGGCGAGAAGGAAGGTTTAATATGCTCCTCTCCATATGGGCAGGCGCTGACAAAATCAGGCGGCCAATCTTGTTCGGCCAACAAGATGTCATATATTTTTACTACACAGTCCCAGAGGATCGCGTGTATGGTGCGTTCAATGTCTCCTTCCAATTGTAGAGTTATTCTATACACCCTATCGGGTTCGGAGACACGCATGTCCGCTGTTTCTACTTGTATAAAGTCATCAGTTGCTTTCACCTACATATGCTCTAGAAGATTCCGGCAAACTATTGTGACCTCTGCTGCGCTGTCTAGCAGTGCTAGAGGCCACTTCTTGTTCTTCAAGAGAACCCTCTTCTTGAGTGGCATGTCGAACTGAGACAGCTGCCACCTTTTTCTTTTTAAATTGTGGTTTTTGTTGTACTGGTTTCTCTTCCTTCTTAACAGAAACCTCTGAAGAGCGTTGTGATTCCTGTCTCGGTTTCACATACTCTGTTCTCCGCACTGATCGCCCACCTCTCTCATTTCTCTTTTCCGATGAGTCCTGAAAGGAACGAGATTGTCGTGTATTAGTATATTGATATCTATCAGGCGTTTTTATATTCTCTCTATTTCTGAGATTATACCTATTCTGTGGGGTCTCCCCACGTGGAGATTCTCCCCTTTCTTTTTAAGGCGTTTGTTGTTTTTTCTCCCAGCGTTTCTTATTACCCTCAGGTTGTTGTTTAGCATTGTCTTTATCAATTTTACCCTGAAATTTAGGCTTTTGTGGTCTAGCCCCAAGGCTATCTCGACCATTACTGGAATATGTTTCCGCTATTATTTTAGGCAGCTCTCGGTCCTGATCTTGTTGCGGAACGTCACGGAGCCGCATGCGCACTGCAAGTGCAACTGCTTCCCCTTTAAGGTTACTTAGAATAATTGAGGAAACTGTGGCAAAATTGCCCATCAGTTGCATCCCCAAATCTAGGGCTGGGGCAGCCCCATATTCATCTTGAATTTGTTTAAGCACTTCCGGTAGGTTAGATAATGTCGGTGTACCGTGTGCCGTTGTATAGAGCACGGCAAATACCGTGCCCCATCTATTACAGTGTTCATCTGTAGGAACTATCCCAAAGGGCAAGCACATAGTTAATATTCTATGTTTATCCTGAGGTCCCGTATGGGGAAATACTGCTTCCAGCATATCAATTTTTTGTGCCAGCCAAAACGGAGTCTCCTCTCGTTTTGCTGGGACTTTACCCATGATTGAGTGTACAGTCACCGGATTTATACCTGGTGTTGCTGCATGGATTCTCATGCTACTGTCAGGTCCTTGGGCCTCGCGGTGGCCCCTCATCCCCTTCAGTCTGCTTTTTGCCCCTTTCATGGCTATGGAAGGGGCACTCAGCCACGTCTGTTCCCCGCCAGCCACCTTGCTGTGCATGCTGCCCATCCTCTGCATGGCCGGGAACGTGAGATCCACCATCCTTGTGGATCAGGGAGCCAGTGGTCTGGCCAGTACACCCCCCTGGACCCCCCCCCAACCTGCAGCTGTCTCTAAACCTTCCTAGTCTGTCACTCACTTCCCCACCAGGGACCAGTCAGAGGCAGGATCCACCATCACCTGCTACGCTGGCAGTCCATCATGTCTAGCATGTGGGTTTTGCAGATAGTCCGAAGGGCTACTCCCTCTCGTTAGAAACTACCTCTCTGTTCATGTCACCATCCTACAATCAAATAACTGAGGATCACTTAGCACTTCTCTGAGAAGAAGGTACGGCTCTCTTGGCCAAGGGAGCCATAGAGAGGGTCCCTGTGCCAGAAAAAGGTTGTGGTTGCTATTCCCCCCTACTTTCTGGTGCCCAAAAAGGACAGCGGCCTCTGCTCTATCCCAGACCTTCGGTCCCTCAAACTCTTTCTCAGAAGAAGTTCAAAATACTCGCTATGTCTCAGGTTCTATCTGCCCTGTACCCAGGAGACTAGATGGTAGAGTTGGCCTTTGAGGACGTTTATTTTCATATTCCTGTTCTGCCTACCATCAGATGTTACTTGAGGTTCATGGTATGCCACACGCACTTTCAGTTCACTGTGCTCCTCTTTGGCCTTACCAGCGCCCCTCGGTGTTCACCAAGGTGATGGCGGTGGTCGCAACTCATCTGCGCAGGTCAGGGGTTTCAGTCTTCCCCTACCTCAACGACTGGCTGGTTAAAGGCAGACTTGCCCCAGTCTGTCATCTCCCACCTCCAGAATACGGCAGACCTCCTGCATTCACTGGGGTTCACTATAAACATGCCGAAATCATACTCGACTCCCTCTCAGACGCGTCCTTTCTTCTAAGCTGTTCTGGACACACTGCAGTTTTGAACTTATCCTCCCAAGCGGCGAGTTCAGGATATTCAGGCTATGTTACCGATGTTTCATCCTCTATCCTGGATTTCGGTGAGAATGACTCTGAGGCTGCTGGGCCTCATGGCCTCCTGCATCCTGCTGGTGACACAGGCATATGTAGGCTCTGCATTGGGACCTGACATTCCAGTGGTGCAGCATCAGGGAAATGTGTCCAACATGGTGCAGTTCTCAGAAAGAACTGCGCTAGATCTGCAGTGGTGGCTAACAAACCATGGGGTAGGGTGGCCACCTGGGAGAGGCGGAGGTCAGAGGCATCTGGTCTCTGGCAGAGTCCGGACTCCACATCAACCTGTTGGAGCTTCGGGCGATCAAACTGGCATTGAAAGCATTTCTTCCCTCTCTTAAAGGGAAGGTAGTGTAGGTGTTCACAGACAACACAACCACCATGTGGTACTGCAACAAACAGGGCAGGGTGGGGTCATGGACCATTTGTCAGGAGGTTCTAAGCCTCTAGATGTGGCTGGAACAACAGGGCATTTCCCTGGTGGTCAACATCTGGCAGGTTCTTTGAACGTCACAGTAGACAAACAGCCAACAATGCTTAGACGGTCATGAATGGCACCTCCACCTGGAAGTTGGGCAAGGTCTCCTTCAGCAGTGGGGAGAGCCTTGGTTAGATCTGTTCACCTCCACAGAGAACTTGCAATGTCAGCAGTTTTGTGCATTGGAGTTTCCCATGCGGCAATTGCTCAGTGACGCTTTTCGTCTCGAGTGGAGCCTAGGCCTCCTGTACGCTTTTCCACCCATACCACTTCTGCCCAGTGTTCTCTAGAAGATTATGAACAACCGGGCCCAAGTAATCCTTGAGGCTCCGGACGGGTCACGGAGAGTCTGGTACCCCGAGCTATTGAGCATAGCCATCGATCCTCTGACCAGACTGCCCCATTGGGAGGATCTTCTGTCACAGCACCAGGGGAAGGTTCTCCACACAAACCTGTCCAGTCTCTGCCTTCTTGCAGCGGCAGTTGACAGCTTTTGACCCTCCGCCCGAAGTCTGTAAAGTAATCTTGGCAGCCAGTTGTCCCTCCACCAAAACGGTATACACCTCACCAAAACGGTATGCGCCTGTCTTTGGAGGAAATGTGTGCAATGGTGCACAGACAAGTCTGTTGAACCCCTTTCTGCCCCTCTTTCTGAGGTTTTGTTGTTTTTTCTTTCTCTGGCCCAGCAGGATCTGTTATGGGCACTCTAAAAAGGTTTTTTGTCTGCCATTTGTTTTTTTTGGGCACTTGTGTGATCAATCTTGTTTAAATCACCGATTGTAAATAGGTTCCTTAGAGGCCTTACTCATATCTTTCTTCCACCTCCATTCATTATGCCCTAATGGGATTTGAATTTGGATCTGATATTCTTGATGTGCGCTCCCTTCGAGCCTCTTCACAATTGTCCTCTCGACATAAAAAACAGCCTTCCTTGTGGCCATTACATCTACCTGCAGAGTGAGTGAGCTGCAGACATTGCCATCTAAGCCACCCTACCTTTACATCTATCGTGAAAAAGTGTTGCTTCGCACTAGGACTTCCTTTTTGCCAAAAGTGATCACGCCTTTCATGTAGGCCAAGCCATCACCTTGCCTACTTTTTATGCACCCCCACATCCTCCTAAGAAAGAGGACAGACTCTACACCGTGGACCCAAAAAAGACTGTTGGCATTCTACCTTCATCTTACCAAAGAGTTCCAGGTAGATGATCAATTCTTTGTTGGTTATGTGTTGCGAAGAAAGAACGGGCAGTGCAGAAGAGAACCATCTCCATATGGGTCATACTCTGCATTAAATTGTGCTATGCACTAGCTAAGAAGCAACCCCCTGAGAGTTTGCATGCTCTTTCTACCAGAGCTAAAGCTGTGAACACTGCATTAGCATGCAGATTTCCAGTCCTTGACATCTGTCAGGCAGCAACATGGGCATGTCTTCATGTTTACAAAGCACTACTGTCTGAAAGTCAGGTCAATAGGGACGGGCACTTTGCTGGGATGGTATTTCTTGGGTATCTATTCTGAGGTAAAGAATCTGCAACTAGATGTCTCTATCAGATAGACGAGTTACTTACCTTTGGTCAATCAATCAATCAGTCATTTGTTAAGCTCGCTACTCACCCGTTAGGGTCTCAAGGCACAGGGGGGGTTGCTACTGCTCAAATAGCCAGGTCTTGAGTCGTTTCCTGAAGGGCAGGAGGTCTTGGGTCAGACGTAGGTTAACAGGGAGGGAGGTCCAGGTTTTGGTGGCGAGGTGGGAGAAGGATCTGCCACCGGTTGAGGTACGATGGATGCGCGGGACGGTGGTGAGGGCGAGGTTGGCGGAGCGGAGCTGGCTGGTGGCTACGTGGAAGCTGAGATGCTCATTGAGGTAGGCAGGGCCTGCGTCGTGGAGAGCCTTGTGAGCATGGATGAGGAGTTTGAAGGTGATCCTCTTGATGACGGGGAGCCAGTGTAGGTCTCTGAGGTGGGCTGAGATGTGTTTGTGGCGTGGGATGCTGAGGATGAGGTGTGCGGAGGCGTTCTGAATACGTTGAAGTTTCCTCTGGAGCTTGGCCGTTGTTCCCACGTAGAGTGCGTTGCCGTAGTCCAGTCTGCTGCTGACGAGTGTGTGGGTGAACGTTCTTCTGGTTTCGATGGGGATCCATCTGAAGGTCTTGCGAAGCATGCAGAGAGTGTTGAAACATGAGGATGTGACGGCGTTGACTTGCTGGGTCATAGTGAGCGATGAGTCTAGTATGAAGCCGAGGTTGCGTGCGTCGGTGGTGGGAGTTGGTGTGGTTCCTAGGGTGGCTGGCCACCAGGAGTCGTCCCATGCTGAGCGGTTGGAGCCGAGGATGAGGATCTCAGTCTTATCCAAGTTGAGTTTGAGGCGGCTTATCTCCATCCAGTTGGCGATGGCATGTAGTCTGTTGTGGAGCTTGATCTTAGCGGTGGCGGGGTCCTTGGTGAGTGAGAGGATCAGTTGGGTGTCGTCCACGTAGGAGATGATGTTGAGGCCGTGAGATTGGACGATGTTGGCGAGCAGTGCCATGTAGATGTTAAAAAGGGTTGGGCTGAGAGAGGATCCTTGGGGGACTCCACATATGGTCTTGGTGGCTTTTGACAGGAACGGAGGGAGGCAGGCTCTCTGAGTTCTACCGGAGAGGAAGGATGTGATCCAGTCAAGGGCCTTGTGGCGGACCCCAGTGTCGTGGAGGCATGCGCGGAGTGTGTGGTGACAGACTGTACTGAAGGCTGCAGAGAGTTCAAGGAGGATGAGGGCCGCGGTTTCACCTTTGTCGAGCATGATCCTGATGGCGTCGGTTGCGGCGATGAGAGCGGTCTTGGTGCTGTGGTTCTTGCGGAAGCCAGATTGGGAGATATCTAGCGTGCTGTTGTGCTCCAGGAATCTGAGATAATTGGCTGTTGACTATGTTCTCAATTACCTTCACTGGGAAGGGGAGGAGGGAGATGGGCCGGTAGTTCTTGAGGTCTTCGGGGGGCTGCCTTGGGTTTTTTGAGCAGGGCGTTGACTTTGGTGTGTTTCCAGCTCTCCGGGAAGGTGGCGGTCTCGAAGGAGCTGTTGATGATGGCACAGAGTTAGGAGGCGATGATTTGGCTGGCTTTGTTGAAGACATGGTGAGGGCAGGGGTCGGCATGTGATCTGGAGTGGATGGTGCTCATGGTCTTGGTGGTGTCCTCGTCGTTGGTTTGGGTCCAGGCGCTCAGGAGGTTGGTGTGGCTGGGTGCGTTGGGGTTAGTGGTGGGCATGGTGGTCATGGGGATCGGGGAGGCGAAGCTGGCGTGGATGTCCGTAATCTTGCGGTGAAAAATGTTGGCGAGGGAGTCGCAGAGGTCTTGCGAGGGGGGGTCGATGGAGCAGGATTTGGGGTTGTCAAGTTCTTTGATGATGCTGAAGAGCTCTTTGCTGTCATGTGCGTTGTTGTCGATTCGGTCTTTGTAGAATGATCTTTTGGTAATCCGGATGAGCTGGTGATGCTTGTGGATGGCTGTCTTGATGGTGGCGTGGTTGCTCTCTGTTTGTTCGTGGCGCCATATCTTCTCAATTTTCCGGCACTCCCGCTTGGACGCCTGAAGGTCGGCGGTGAACCAGAGTGCTTTCCTGGTGGTGCGGTTGTTGGGTGGTTTCCTAAGTGGGGAGAGGGTGTTGGAGCAGTCGTCTAGCCATTGTTTGAGGTTGAGGGTGGCAGTGTTGGGGTCGCTGGTGCTGGGTGGCGGGGCAAGGGCGAGGGTGGAAATCAGCTGGTCTTTCGAGATCTTGTTCCAGCTATGGCGAGGGATCTGTTGCGGGTGGTGGTGGGTTTCTGGAAGGTGAAGTGGACACAGCAGTGGTTGGTCCAGTGGAGTTCGCTGGTATGGGAGAAGGTGATGTGGCTGCAGGCGGAGAAGATGGGGTCGAGTGTGTGGCCGGCTGAGTGGGTGGGTGTGGTGATGAGTTGTTTGAGACCGAGGTTGGCGAGGTTGTCGATCGGGGCTGAAGAGTTGCTGTTGTTGGCGTTCTCTAGGTGAAAGTTCAGGTCGCCGAAGAACATGTAGTCCGTAGAGGAGAGGGCGTGGGTGCTGATTGTGTCGCCAATGGCGTTGCAGAACTGTGGTCGGGGCCTGGGGGTCTGTAGACAGAGGTTCCTCTGAGAGTAGTGTTGGCGTTGACGTGAAGTGTAAGTGACATGAACTGGAAGTGTAAGTGTTCTGCAGCATTGATGGTGTCATTGGTGTTGGTTGAGATCCTGATGGTGCTCCTGTGGACTATGGCGATTCCTCCTCCCGGTTTGATGGTGTGGTCTCTGCGGGTAATCTTATAGCCTTCAGGGATGGCTATGGCGATGTCGGGTTTCCGAGGAGGGGTTCATCCAGGTTTCGGTGAGGAAGGTGATGTCTGGGGAGGCTGAGGTGAGTAGGTCCCAGAGTTCGACGGCGTGCTTTTGGACGGAGCGGTGTTGAGGAGGATGCAGCTGAGGTGGTTGTGGGTGGAGCTGGAGTGGTGCTTGGTGGGTTGGGTGAAAGGTGAAGCTGCACATCCAGCAGGAGAAGGGTCCATGGGTGTGCCTCGGGGTGGCTTGGACGCAGGCAGTTGGGCTGCCAGGGTTGAGGGCGTGGAGTTCCTTGGCGTTGTAGGGGCGTCTGATGGGGTGGCGAGCGCGTGGGCAAGGGGGTCTGGCACTGGGTGCGGATGGGTGCAGATGGGCTTGCTTCTGGTGCAGCTGCGCAGCGGCTGCCATTAAGAAGGGGAACTGGGAGGGAGGAGCAGCTGGGAGGTGGGAGCGATGAGCAAATGGGGGCACGAGGGGGGTGGGGCCACAGGGGTCGCAGCGGCGGGAAAGGGAAAAACTGAAAGGCCGAAAACAAGTGAAAAATAGGAGAAAAGAAGGCAAAAGGCATAAAAAAGGCACAAAAACCAGGGGAAAGAGGCAGAGCGCAATAAAAGCACAAAAGGAAAGACCGCACGAAAACAAAGACAGATTACAGGACAATCACACAATACTTATGGCAACCACTAGACACCAGGGATGAGGCGCAGGTGGGTGCCTGCGGGTGGTGGAGGGCCTCGGACTCGCAGCAGCGGTGAGGGCGGGGTCCAGGTACGGAGGCAGTCAGGAAGAGATGCACAGCGTGAGGAGTGAAACCCGACCTAAAAACAGGTCAGGGGTCACACACACACCTTACCTGGTAGAGATAATATCTAGTTGAAGATTCCTTATCCACCCACCCTTCCTTCCTGCTCTGCAAACTGATTTCTAGGGTCAGGAAGACTCTTTCAGGGCCCAAGTTTTGATGCACCAGTGGTTAGTGTTCTTCATGGCTTTGCGCTTCTGGCGTAGAAAGTTTTGAAAAAAAAACTATTATTAATGCACCAGGGTGGTGCCAATGTCATATCTAGCACAGACAATGCTGACGACGGACGTGGAGCCAATCAACACCACCTAAGCGCTCAGGGATACTGCTCGAGGACAATGTCTGGATGCAGCCTGATGCCTGGGGGAAATTCTAAAGTAAGGAATCTGCAACCAGAGAAGACGTTACCAAAGGTAAGTAACTTGTCCATACATATATATATATATATATACATATATATATATATATATATATATATATATATATATAATCTTGAAATTAAGGGAGGCAACAGTCTTGGTCCAAATGGACACCCTCAAGAAAAGTGATGCCAACTAAATGGTGCCCTCCAAATAACACAAGCCCAGCTTTGCAACGATTGTGGGAACCCCCAGAAGTCACCAACAAAATCTATTTTCTTCAACTTATAGGCTGTGTCACCAAACGTACAAATACCCAGGCCATAGTTGCTGATGATAAACATTTGCTTCCATAAATATTCAAATCTAGCATGTGTTTGGTAGTTGATTGCCTAGTCGAGTGGCAAAATTGAACACGGCTCCCAATGACTGAATAAATCTGAGCTTTGTTGAGTGTAACCAATCAGACCAGGAGGAGGCCTCATGGATGCACAGCGTGATTCTGAGCCCCAACAAATGGGCCTGATATAGAAGTGAGGGAGATCTGCAAATCCCCCGGTTTCTAGCAGTAGTAGTAAATATGTTGGAAATTCCTCAACCCTATTATTTTAACTTTGTTGGAAGTTTGTCAGTGGTTTCTCCACTGGTTTAAGCACTTGCCCATAATTTGGATGATTTTCGATGATCACAAAACCTTAAATCTAATGCTTAGAGTGCTAATTTAGTGGTACTACCTGTCTCAACCTTTGGTACCACAATACTGACCCATCCCTAGCCATGGTGGCGATACGTGCTTTTGTGCTACAAAGCACAGATAACAGTACAAACCTTTCGGCCTGGTCTCCTTCATCTCCAGCCCTCCTCCCCCTGCTCATCTTGCAAGCTGACAAAAGTCAAGGGTGATTTGTGCATTATACAAACACGTCTTTCAGTTAATGGAAATTACCATTCTTAACAAGAAGCTTATGAAACTGCCCTTCTAGTTTTAATGATCCTGCCAATTAGTGCAGGATTGCTGCAGCTAATTTCCAATTACTATCTGAAGTTCCTTGCCACAAGACTATTAAGCAGAGCATCTGAGCCTCTCAGAGGCTTTGTTAACAGCAAGGAGTAGAAAATGGGCTGAAGAGCCCTCATCAGTTAAAGACACTTTGTTTGGAAGTAGCACTTAGCGAAATAGCAGGTCTGTTGGTCCTTTTCACAAAGGCATTTTGGAGTAGTTAAGGTGTACGCATGTACTACTCCTTTAGTACTCTTGCATACTTCTGCTGATCGGCCCCAAAATATCTAGAATTGAAATATTAATTTGCAACTAGTCCAAATAGAATCAAATGGGATTTTTTTCCACTTTTACTAATATGGTATTGGACATTTCTGGCCTATTTACAAAGGCATGTAATAGTGCGTAAAAAGAATAATTCTGTAGTACATCTTCCTGTTCTCACAAATTACAACATAGCATGTTCTTTGATGTTTTTTTCGCTACAATAACTTTGCATTACTTTGCATATTAATGTGTTCATCCTGC
This sequence comes from Pleurodeles waltl, assembly GCF_031143425.1. NCBI lineage: Eukaryota > Metazoa > Chordata > Amphibia > Caudata > Salamandridae > Pleurodeles > Pleurodeles waltl. The sequence continues at coordinate 98,188,915 of NC_090440.1, read as the reverse complement.
TTTTTGACAGGCATACTGGTCTGGGAATGAACCGTAAAAAAATGCAAAAATGAAATTAAAATATTTTCACTACTTTTCTTTACAAAATGTATGGTCGTTCTGTCTGACATTCATAATTTTCGTTTCAGCCACCATTTAATTTTCTTTTTAAATTACTTTCACAAAGCTTTGTGTGTTGTTCTTGCAAATTGTGCCAGATTTTTTTCCAGTTGCTTTTGCATTTTGCATGAACGGTAAAACTCAGCAGCCTGTTGTTTTATAGGAGGTTTAATTAGCATCTGAGCCGCTGAAAAGATGTCATACTGTTTCTGTCAGGTGTTTTCTGTTTTTTCCCAAGTTTACCCACCTGAATGTCTTGCTGATGAACACATTTCTCTCTGGGAGGTTAGCATATGGTTTAGTGTTTTTTTAGTAATGCTTGAAAACAAGCCTCTTCGGCCCAAGCGTATCAATAGTTGTTTGTGGTTGCACAGCCTATAGTGTTCCAAACTGAAGTGTGCAACATTAAATACCTGACTTTAAAAGTGCAAAATGTACATTACTGACTGCAAACGTCTTTGCAACTCTCATTGAATACACTGCAGCTCCTTGTGATTTTGACGGAAGTGCAGGCGATTCTGGTACCTTCCGAACTGAAATGAAACGTGCTACTGGTTTACGACCGCTTTAATCGTCGCAAATCACTGGATGAATACTGACCCCTCAAAGTGAGTGGTCTCCATTCGCAAAATAGAAGCTCTCAGTGACAGATGGCTTCCATTTTGCCAATGTCTTATGCCGGCATAAAGGGGGAAAGCGTGGGTCAAGGGGTACAGGTAATAGGGGGCCTTATGGAACTCCGGAGGGACATGCATTTCAGAGGGATCTTCCGTGGAGATCATCTTATGATCTGTGATTGGTTTCCCTCTCCTCCAGTGTGGTTCTCTCATTGCACATCTCTAGGACATATTATCAAAAGTGCCCCAAAGGCGCAGCGGGCGTGCGCACCCACATCCAGGGTCACTTTGACATTACAGAAGGGGCCGTAGATGCTTGCCCAGTCCTTCCTGTAATACAGATTGTGCTGTGCGCATGAGGCAATGGTGCGAACTCAGTGAGGTGTTCCCTCATTTGCATGAGAACTCGGCCCCCTGCCAATGAGATCACACTTTGCCTCTGCGCCTGCGCTGTACTGTAGACACTGACGCATAGGTAAAGGAACTGTGACCCGCCACACTGACTGTGCCAGAAAGAGGTGGCATGCAGTCATAGCACCTCATGAGCGCGCCTCTTGGAAGGGAAGAAACAGGATCACATGGACACCCTTCAGACACCCCTTTTTTAAATGAACTCTGGTTGCTGCCTCCACCATGGAGGACAGACCTGTGGCTTCAAACCTTCTGCTTTTTGCTAATGCGCTCCCCCAAGGCAGGTACACATTTTCTGGCACCCTGGAGGCAGTGCCTTCATAGTGATGGCATGAATTTACATGGTCTGCACCTAGCTCACCCAGTTTTGGGTGCTCCACAGTGCACTCCGGAACAGTATGCCCTCTGTGTGATTTGCATGTTGGTCTCTTTTAGTGATCTCGTCATGGACCAGCTCTGTTCTTTTAGCACAGCCATCTCATGACCATCTTTGGTCTCTTGCCCAGTGCCATAACCTTTTAGACTATTTCTGGTCTCTCCTCCATCACTGTGATGATGCCAGGTACATCTCTGGTTTCTGTTCTAGTGCATTATTCTCTTAGTCCATTTGGATCTCTGCTCCAATGGGCTATCCGCTGGCACCATTTCTGTTCTCCACTTCAGTCCGTTCATCTCACGGGGCCACCTCAACTCGATGCCCCATTTGGAGGGTTGCATAAAATTAGTACACCACAGCTCCCGCAATGTAACCGATAGGACATGGTGGTAATATAGGCCCTCATTCTGACCTTGGCGGTCTTTTCGCGAGACCGCCGAGTTACCGCCGCGGTGAAGACCGCCGACCGCGGCGGTATGCCGCTGTGCGCATTCCGACCGCTGGGAGCGTTCCGCCGGGAAACCGCCAGCAGCCACACTGGCGGTCGGCGGAAAAGTGGAGACTGGTCAACCTCCACCGCCACGCCAGCAGAACACCGCCCACAGAATTACGACCCACATATCTGTGTGGCGGTCTTCTGTTGGCGGTGTTCTGTTGGCGGTCACCTCCCCATGGCTCCCGTCGCCTCCCGGAGGACCAACACACAAGGTAAGTTGACCGTCCGTGAGGGGAGGGGGAGGGGGGGTGTTGTGTGATGTGGGCGTGCATGGGGGTGTGCGTGTGAGTGTGTAGAGGGGGTGTGTGAGTGCGTGTATGCGGGCGGGGGGTGCTGCTGTGTCTATGGGTAATGTGTGCTGTTCGGCAGGTGCGCATGTCTGCATGTATGTGTGCGGGTATGTGTCCCCGTTGTGTATGTGTGTGTAGGGGGTGTGTTTATGTGCATGTTGGGGGGGTGTGCATGTCGGGGTGCATGTATGTGCATGTCGGGGTGGGGGTGGGGAGGGGGTTCGTACCACCTCTGGGGGGTGGCAGGGGGGTGGAGGGTGTGGGGGGAGGACTCGGTGGGTAGTGGGGGGTGGGGGAGACCCCTATCAGTGCCAGGGAAGGAATTCCCTGGCCCCGATAGTGCTTACCGCCATGGTTCGCATGGCGGTTCCCGACCGCAAGAAACCGCGGCGGTAGGCAGGGTCATGATACCGTTGGCGGTCTTGGGACGACCGCCGGGCCGGAGTGCGCAAACTCCAGCCCGGCGGTCATGACCGCCGTGGCGGTCGGAGTGGGGAAGTGGCGGTCGATCGCGGCGGTGACCGCCGCGGTCAGAATGCCATTTTTCTGACCGCCGGTCTGTTCGCGGTCCGACCGCCGCCTCTCCGCCGACCGCCAGGGTCAGAATGAGGGCCATAGTGTTAAAGGGAAGGGGACTGTCCTTGCCAGAGGGAAGTGGTAATTATCGTAACTATCCAATCTTCTCATGGATTCTAGAGCCCTTTATAAAAACCTCATTGTAAACTAGGGACAGTCTTCCTACTCAAAATACTATTAGATCCAATGAACCACTTTTCTTTCTCTTTCCAGATTCTTCATTCCTGCACATTCTCAACAACAACATACTATTGACTCTTGTAAGAAATTGGGTTACTGGCTGATAGGGATGAAACCTTACTGAAGCAGCAGGCACAGTTCTTGTCAGGGTTAAGTCACAAGCAAATCTCAAATTAACTTGTGCTTGACTGACTAGTACTTTGGCACAGAACAGTTATGCTTACCTTAGAGGCAATGTGTAAAGAATTTGTGCAACACTTCAAACTGTAACAAAATGACAACATGACATATACAAATCCCATACTAATTTAGTAAAAAAGAGTAAAGTTTAATAAAGAAATCAAAACAAAACAACAAAAATCCAATCAGTAGAATTGGAGATATGCAAATTTGAAGATTTCAGTGAAAATAGCACCAAAAAACACAGAGCTAACTGTGGTTATCTAGTAACTCCTCAGGCTGACCACAATGGAGTACAGGCTGGCTACAGGAAACCACTTAAGTCTACTGAACACAGTACGTCAATCCTCTTTGAAAAGAGATGTGGAGTACTGCGTCAGGCAGCAGAGGTGCTGCAAGGTCCAGGTGAGGAGATGCTTCGCTCATGGGTAGTTCCAGGAGTTGTGAAGTGCAAGGTGGTGTCCGGGCATGGAGATGTGTCACACAGTGATAGTTATGATGCACTCCATTGAGCGAGGCAATGTCTGGAGATGCATTGTGCAGTGGCCGTTCCGTAGGGCTGTGATGGACAATGTGAAGTCCTTGCATCTGGGAAGTCAGCGGAGCAGAAGGTGATTCAACTATTCTGAGCGTGATGCGTTGATCAGCAGAGGTGGTGTGCCATTTCTGCAGGAGATGCACCAAGGAAGAGATGGGTTGGTTCTGCTGAGTGCACAATGTGCTGGCAGAGCACCTTCATGCCCACATCCAAGCGTCCAGGACTGGGATGGCACCACTTGGGACGGTAGAATTCACAGACTGCAAAGTCCAGGTGCTGGGTTCAAGGTAAAGCACAATGCGGCCATCTTTGGGTGTGGTCTATTTAAACTACTCCCAACCACAACACACCGCTTTGCGTTGAGACCTGCTAGAAGGAAGAACCTATCTTCGTCTGCTCCGTGGCTGTTTTCAAGCGGCTTCCTAAGGATCCAAAGCCTGCCGTGAGGTTATCAGCTCTGCCATCTCCTGTAAGAAAAGAAAAAAGAAAAGAACAAGTTAGTCACAGAAAATCAGGTAACAAAGACAGAGTGGTGCAGCAGCAGAGAAGGACTGTTGCTCAGTTGTTTAACTGCGCATAAATTAAAAAGGCAATTCTAAGCAAAGAAACATTGTATTGCAAAGCGCCATGGTGCACCACCCAACTACTTTGGGAGTCTAAGAACCTTTCTTTAAGGCATACGAGTTTGCGTGTACATACAAGAAAAAAGTTACTTTTATCTAGTGGAAAAAACAAAAACCTTTCAGAGATAGTGCTGTAAATGGACGCACCGCATGGGTGTGCAATGATCTCTTTTAGGAGTGCAGAGAACTTCTACAAACTTTATTCTACGTTTAATCCAGGATGTTGAGTATGATAAAATTTCTTGTTGTGATACTAAGAAAGTATTTTCTTATATGTTGCTAAAGAATAGATTCTAATTATTTGTATGCATGTTGTAATATTTTTACATGAGGCTCTAGGTACAAACACGTTGAAGAGCAACTGAAGACACTTAACACCTTGCTCAAGGGCTTCCAGTTGTTCGCAGGTGGCTTGCCCTTTTTTCTGTATTGTGGTCAACATTAGGGAAATAGGGAAGTAGAGACTATAGGCTTTAACAAACTAATGAGAGTTTCCTCCTTTTAATCCAAGGTCGACAACTGGGGCCCAAGGTGAGAAGACTTCATCCTGGAAGGCCCTCTTCCCAGAGCCTTACGCTTCATCCAGAGTGTATCTATAATTCAGGACGGCATGTAGAGTGCTGGGAGGTGGGTCCCTATTGTCTCCGCAACATCATGGTGCACATCTGCAGGCAAGAGTGCACCATTGTGCCCTGACAGGGGGCCCGAATGAGCTGCCCCCTCCTCCCCCCTCCTCTTTTCCTACATCTCCAATTGCAGAGGAAAAAAACTCACTGTTTACCCGACATGAGGAATCAATTCTCACAGTGCTGCAGATCTTTGATAGATATAGTGCCCACTCGGGCTATACCATACATTGGGATAAATCAATCCTCTACGCGCAACCAATCACGTCGACCTGGCAGGGCTTCCGGGGAGGCTAAGAGTGTACTGAGAGGGCTTCCTATATTTGGGTACCTGTGCAACATTAGTTCCTGAAAGAAGCAGAGAATTCAATGTAAGGCGTATACTGACAGAATTCCATACAGATGCTGAGTGTTGGAGAGCACTACCTCTAGCGATCTTGGGCAGAGCAGCTATGTTTAACATGGTTATCCTACTGAAATTTTTATATGCCCTGCAAAATTCCTACCATTGAATCCCAGATAAGGTCTTCATTAAAATTGATGATGAACTCTGGAAACTGTTATGGAATGGGACATCCTAGAATAGCCCTCCAGGCACTGTAGCGGAATTCATACAATTGTGGAATAGCCCTTCTATATTTGGGCCTCCCACTTGATTGCAGTAAATGGTTGGGGTCATGCGGGGGGAGACCGCCCCACCTACGCATTAGAGAGGACACAATTCTCAAAACGTACATATGTTCACTACCTATATGGGGAAAGGGGATGAGGCATTTCCTACTGGCAACCCAAGTGACACTAGAGGCCTGACATAAGAGTAACGGACATCTGGGATGGGTGAAGAAAACCACCCGGGGAAAACCCCACTGTGGGTGGGGAGTAGCTTTAAAGAACTTGGGAAGCTGAAGGGGTTTTGAAACTAGGACTGCATTGGTATTACTAAGGTGGGTGATTTACTTGAAGGGGAGCTCTAATGTTCTTTTCTTCCCTCCAGCATGCATACCAACTCCACGATATACAACATTTCAAATATTTACAACTTAGGCATGTGTGGAGAGCAGAAAGTATTGCTACAGATCTTCCAGAGTATCCAAGCCTGGAAGGTAGGCTTTTGTGGGGGAAATAACGGAGAAGACATTTTCCTTTGTGTATAGAACCATAAACAATAATATGCCAGGCACCTTGAAGAAACTTAGATATAAATGGGCAACTGAAATAGGTGAATTAGATGATTTGGACTGGGAGGCCACCCTAACATTGCCCAGGGAATAGCAATCAAATTCAGACTGATGCTCATTCAACTCAAGATCTTCCACTGGATCTACTATGATAGGGCACACCTACAGAGAATGGGTAGAGCAGCATCATCGGTTTACCTGCGATGCAGAGAACAGCAGTGAAACTTTTTTCCACACACTCTGGACCTGCCCGGTCATGCACTCCTTTTGGCAAAAATTAATACTTGAATTGATATGTGGAGACTGGGCTAACTATTATGAGTTGGGTATTCCGGATGAAGCGACTGCTGTGTAGTTAAATCAGAATTAATAATCCCTGTAACTTGATTGATTATACCTGTCAATTTGCTATTGATTCTATAAATGCCTTCAGATCAATAGTACTGAGCTGTGTGAATATATTTAGTGAGCTGATGCTCTTCTGCACTGTTCTCTTTTATGCAATGGGCATTTGTTCATGCCCTCTTAGGTACAGTTCTCCAATATCAAATAACAATATTTTTAAAAAACATGCAAGGGGCTGTACTTGTGGTCCTTTTCAGGAAATTGAGGTGAAAAAACACTTCATCAGTGACTGTCCAGTACAAGCTAAGCAATCTTACAAGCCATAAAAAAAACTTGAAAACTTGCCTCTTCAGTTTATTTGCTCATCATTCATCACACTGTTCTGGACTTATACTTCTGTAAGTGAAGTTGTTAATCTCTTCTCTTTGGCATTCAGTTCCTCTCTTTAGAGATTGTGGAGCTTCCAATAATAAGCCAGTTGGGCTAATTGACATTCTGTTCCACTTAGAACTGAGGAAATTCTTGTGGCAGTTGAAGCTGTATATAGAACTTTGGTTATATTTAGTTTTGTAACCAAAGCAACCAAACCCTTTGCTTTCCAACTTGTAGCTCACCAAGAAACTGTTAGTTTTTAACTTATTTCAACACCATGCCATTGGTCTTTTGACTGCTCAATTAATTCAGTACCAGATAATGTGGTTCCTTTTGGTTGAATATTTTCCCTTTTGCCTTTTGAAATGGTTGTCCTTAAGGAATATCTTGCTGAGAATCAGAAGAATGGGATGAGTGTTCTTTCCAAGTCCCTTGCTGGAGCATCGTTGCTTTTGTTTGTAAAAAATATTCAAAAGAGCTTAGGCACTGTATTGATTATAGAGGGCTTAATCAAATCACTGTGAAAGATTGTTATCCTTTACCTTTAATTTTATATACCCCAGAAGTGGTACTGAGGGCAATCATATCCATGAAAATGGATCTTAGAGAGGCATACCATCTTATCAGGATCAAATCCAGGTATGAACGGAAGACTGCCTTCAGAAACCCTTTTGTCCAGTACCAATGTTGTGAATTGCCCTTTGGACTTTGCGATACCTTGGCTGCCTTTCAGCATTTTATGAACTTTATATTTCCAGATATAATACTGTATTCTGTAATTGCCATATAAGTTTTTCCAAGAACCCAAAAGATCCTTTTAAGCAGGTTAAAGATGTTTTGAAGCACTTGTGTCAGGAACCCTGGCAAGGTCGGGTGGTTGGGTTGAAAAGTAAGCAGAATATTGGGTAGAGAGCCGCCCAAGATCATACAGAAAGTCATTGAAGAAAGGGGATCCAGAGGGGAAGCTCTGCACTAGGGAACAAGAAAGTCAAAGATAAATAAGAACAGGTACTCTAGAGGCAGTGTGGTATTCAGAATAGCTAACACCCAGGATGAAAATGCAAGGCATTTATATAACAACATACACAATAAAGGAAATGGGATAAAGCATTCGGGAGCTCCACACAGTACAAATGAAGCTCAGTACATTTCTCACCAACAAATGCAGTTACAGATACTGACTGCAAATACCCACGACCAGGATATACATGCAAAGGCAAGGACTGTGGAGCTGATAACCTTGGTGATGTTGTAGGAGTAACTCAAAGACAGTACTTGCAGTGGACAAGAAACATCTCCTAGGTTGTCAACTGTGCCTGCAAAACCTTGTGATTAAACAGGAAGAAGCACAGTGGTAACTGCAGGTTTGTAGAATTAGACAAAGAACTAGGAGGGGTGCTTAACAGGAAAGAAGGAAGAACAAAGGGCAAACTTGGCAGAAAGCAAGTAACAAACTACACAAGGGAAAAGAAAGTCAAGGCAGCAGGAATAGGAAGGGAGCAAACTAGAAACTGAAACTAAGGTAAATGGAAAGAAGGCACACACTGGGAAAAGGTAAATACAGAAGGAGTGAAAGTTCAAGGATGCACTAAATAGTGCTGGCCCAGAAATCAAGAAAGCACTGCCAACAATGCTAGTTCAAAGAATAAGGATTAAATAAAGTTGAGGAACTCAGGAAACAAGAGTTCAGTCAAACAGAACGGTTACAATGTCCAACAGTGGACTGAATGAAACTGATCTCAAAAGAGCTCAGCTCACTGTGTTCACATGCCTCAAGTGTGAACAGTGTAGTACCTGCCAGCCATAATTGTGCTGAATTCCTCCACCCATACTTGGCCTGCAGTGGTGGAAATGAAGCTGTGAGCAGGGAATTCCAGGTATGGGAATTTTTAGCAGAGCTGACTGGCTTCCACAATAAGGCGACATAGGTCTGGAAGGGATGGGAATTTCCCAAAACAGTTCAAGTCAGTATGTATATGCAGTCGAAGGTCCAGAAGCTTGATGGAAAATAACTTGTTGGCCAAACTCGGCAAATGTGTCTTTGATGTTGATTCTGTACAATAGATATGTAATTTCCACAGAGGGCTTGGCCATGTATAACCGGAAGGTGAAAATAATTTTACAGTGGCCTTTTCCATCATTAGTAAAAGATACCCAAAGTTTCCTGGGTTTTGTTGAATTATTGCAAATTTATCAAGAACATTTCAGAAATTGTTACACTTGTAACTGATGATCTTAATAAGTGTAGAATGTTTAATTGGAATCAGGAGGCTATGCAGGCCTTCAACAAGCTAAGAGAAGAATTCCCCCATCATTCAACAAGCAGATACTTCTGAAACTTTTGTCCTGGAAACAGATCGGGCTATTGAAGCCGTAATAACTCAATACGACCTTGATAAGTTGGAACATCCAACAGTTTTCTTTTCTAGGAAATTTGCACCTGCTGAATATAATTATTTAGTGCTAGAGAAAGAGCAGCTAGCAATTAAAAAAGCCTTTGTAGAGTTGAGACATTACCTTCTATGGTATCAATTTAAGGTATTGGTTCATACTGATCATCAATGAACGGATTGAATGCCAGAACAGTTGTCAAGCTTCCTGGGCCTTTTTTCATCACTATGATTTTTCAATCACCTGTTTATCTGGAAAGCTAATTAATGTAGCCGCTAGCCTTTCTAAACAATATCTGAAAAAAATGGAATTTAGAAACAAAGAAAGGGTTTTCCTCCTTGGGCCTTTGTGACAGCAACACTGATCACCACTGTCATAGAGCAAATCCATTGTGAAACTAAAATATCAATAAATACCAATTTTGGAAGTATTATCCTTTTTATAAGTTCCACAGACAAGTTAATCTTTTACAAGAAGAGGTTTGTAGGAAGTTGGCTCTGTATGCACTATTTCAAAGTAAGGAATAGTATGCACAGAGTCCAAGGGTTCCCCTTAGAGGTAAGATAGTGGCAAAAAGAGATAATTCTAATGCTCTATTTTGTGGTAGTGTGGTCGAGCAGTAGGCTTATCAAAGGAGTAGTGTTAAGCATTTGTTGTACATACACAAGCAATAAATGAGGAACACACACTCAGAGACAATTCCAGGCCAAGGTTTTTGTATAGAAAAATATATTTTCTTAGTTTATTTTAAGAACCACAGGTTCAAATTTTACATGTAATACTTCAAATGAAAGGTATTGCAGGTAGGTACTTTAGGAACTTTGAATAATCAAAATAGCATACACAGTTTTCACATAAATCACATATAGCTATTTTAAAACTAGAGATTGCAATTTTCAACAGTTCCTGGGGGGAGTAAGAGTTTGTTAGTTTTTGCAGGTAAGTAAACCACCTACGGGGTTCAAGTTTGGGTCCAAGGTAGCCCACCATTGGGGGTTCAGAGCAACCCCAAAGTTACCATACCAGCAGCTCAGGGCCGGTCAGGTGCAGAGGTCAAAGTGGTGCCCAAAACGCATAGGCTTCAATGGAGAAGGGGGGTGCCCCGGTTCCAGTCTGCCAGCAGGTAAGTACCCGCGTCTTCGGATGGAAGACCAGGGGGATTTTGTAGGGCACCGGGGGGGACACAAGTCAGCACAGAAAGTACACCCTCAGCAGCACGGGGCGGTGCAGTGTGCAAACACGCGTCGGGTTTTCAATAGGTTTCAATGAGAGACCAAGGGGTCTCTTCAGCGATGCAGGCAGGCAAGGGGGGGGGATCCTCGGGGTAGCCACCACCTGGACAAGGGAGAGGGCCTCCTGGGGGTCACTCCTGCACTGGAGTCCGGATCCTTCAGGTCCTGGGGGCTGCGGGTGCAGAGTCTTTACCAGGCGTCGGGATCTGAGGAGCAGGCAGTCGCGGTCAGGGGGAGCCTCGGGATTCCCTCTGCAGGCGTCGCTGTGGGGGCTCAGTGGGGGCAACTCTGGTTACTCACGGTCTCGCAGTCGCCGGGGAGTCCTCCCTGAAGTGATTGTTCTCCACAAGTCGAGCTGGGGGCGTCGGGTGCAGAGTAGCAAGTCTCACGCTTCCGGCGGGAAACGCAAGTTGTTTTAAAGTTGCTCCTTTGTAACAAAGTTGCAGTCTTGGGTGAACAGAGCCGCTGTCCTCGGGAGCTCTTGGTCCTTCTAGAGCAGGGCAGTCCTCTGAGGATTCAGAGGTCGCTGGTCCCTGGGGAAAGCGTCGCTGGAGCAGTGTCTTTAGAAGGGGGGGAGACAGGCCGGTAGAGCTGGGGCCAAAGCAGTTGGTGTCTCCGTCTTCTCTGCAGGGTTTTTCAGCTTAGCAGTCCTCTTCTTCTTAGGTTGCAGGAATCTGAGTTCCTAGGTTCTGGGGAGCCCTTAAATACTAAATTTAAGGGCGTGTTTAGGTCTGGGGGGTTAGTAGCCAATGGCTACTAGCCCTGAGGGTGGGTACACCCTCTTTGTGCCTCCTCCCAAGGGGAGGGGGTCACATTCCTATCCCTATTGGGGGAATCCTCCATCTGCAAAATGGAGGATTTCTAAAAGTCAGAGTCACCTCAGCTCAGGACACCTTAGGGGCTGTCCTGACTGGCCAGTGACTCCTCCTTGTTTTTCTAATTATCTCCTCCGGCCTTGCCTCCAAAAGTGGGGCCGTGGCCAGAGGGGGCGGGCAACTCCACTAGCTGGAGTGCCCTGTGGTGCTGTAACAAAGGGGTGAGCCTTAGAGGCTCACCGCCAGGTGTTACAGTTCCTGCAGGGGGAGGTGTGAAGCACCTCCACCCAGTACAGGCTTTGTTACTAGCCACAGAGTGACAAATGCACTCTCCCCATGTGGCCAGCAACATGTCTGGTGTGTGGCAGGCTGCTAGAACTAGTCAGCCTACACGGATAGACAGTTAAGGTTTCAGGGGGCACCTCTAAGGTGCCCTCTGGGGTGTATGTTACAATAAAATGTACACTGGCATCAGTGTGCATTTATTGTGCTGAGAAGTTTGATACCAAACTTCCCAGTTTTCAGTGTAGCCATTATGGTGCTGTGGAGTTTGTGTTTGACAGACTCCCAGACCATATACTCTTATGGCTACCCTGCACTTACAATGTCTAAGGTTTTGCTTAGACACTGTAGGGGCACAGTGCTCATGCACTTGTGCCCTCACCTATGGTATAGTGCACCCTGCCTTAGGGCTGTAAGGCCTGCTAGAGGGGTGACTTATCTATACTGCATAGGCAGTGTGAGGTTGGCATGGCACCCTGAGGGAAGTGCCATGTCGACTTACTCGTTTTGTCCTCACCAGCACACACAAGCTTGCAAGCAGTGTGTCTGTGCTGAGTGAGGGGTCCCCAGGGTGGCATAAGATATGCTGCAGCCCTTAGAGACCTTCCCTGGCATCAGGGCCCTTGGTACCAGGGGTACCAGTTACAAGGGACTTACCTGGATGCCAGGGTGTGCCAATTGTGGAAACAAAAGTACAGGTTAGGGAAAGAACACTGGTGCTGGGGCCTGGTTAGCAGGCCTCAGCACACTTTCAAATCAAAACTTAGCATCAGCAAAGGCAAAAAGTCAGGGGGTAACCATGCCAAGGAGGCATTTCCTTACACAACCCCCCCCCCCCCCCCAAACGAAAGAGGATGAGACTAACCTTTCCCAAGAGAGTCTTCATTTTCTAAGTGGAAGAACCTAGAAAGGCCATCTGCATTGGCATGGGCAGTCCCAGGTCTGTGTTCCACTATAAAGTCCATTCCCTGTAGGGAGATGGACCACCTCAACAGTTTTGGATTTTCACCTTTCATTTGCATCAGCCATCTGAGAGGTCTGTAGTCAGTTTGAACTACAAAGTGAGTACCAAAGAGGTATGGTCTCAGCTTCTTCAGGGACCAAACCCCAGCAAAGGCCTCCCTCTCAATGGCACTCCAACACTGCTCCCTGGGGAGTAACCTCCTGCTAATAAAAGCAACAGGCTGGTCAAGGCCATCTTCACTTGTTTGGGACAAAACTGCCCCTATCCCATGTTCAGAGGCATCTGTCTGCACAATGAACTGCTTGGAGTAATCTGGAGCTTTTAGAACTGGTGCTGTGCACATTGCTTGTTTCAGGGTGTCAAGGGCCTGTTGGCATTCTACAGTCCAGTTTACCTTCTTGGGCATTTTCTTGGAGGTAAGTTCTGTGAGGGCTGTCACTATGGATCCATATCCCTTCACAAACCTCCTGTAATACCCAGTCAAGCCAAGGAATGCCCTGACTTGAGTCTGGGTTTTTGGAGCTGCCCAGTCCAGAATAGTCTGGATCTTAGGCTGGAGTGGCTGAACTTGGCCTCCACCTACAAGGTGTCCCAAGTAAACCACAGTTCCCTGCCCTATCTGGCATTTGGATGCCTTGATAGAGAGGCCTGCTGATTGCAGAGCCTTCAGAACCTTCTTCAGGTGGACCAGGTGATCCTGCCAGCTGGAGCTAAAGACAGCAATATCGTAAAGATAAGCTGCACTAAAGGACTCCAAACCAGCAAGGACTTGATTTACCAACCTTTGGAAGGTGGCAGGGGCATTCTTTAAACCAAAGGGCATAACAGTAAACTGATAATGCCCATCAGGTGTGGAGAATGCTGTCTTTTCTTTTGCTCCTGGTGCCATTTTGAGTTGCCAGTACCCTGCTGTTAAGTCAAAGGTACTTAAGAATTTGGCAGCACCTAATTTATCAATCAGTTCATCAGCCCTTGGAATGGGATGGGCATCTGTTTTGGTGACAGAATTAAGTCCTCTGTAGTCCACACAAAACCTCATCTCTCTCTCTCCATCTTTGGTGTGAGGTTTGGGGACTAAGACCACTGGGCTAGCCCAGGGGCTGTCAGAGTGCTCAATGACTCCCAATTCCAGCATCTTGTGGACTTCCACTTTGATGCTTTCCTTAACTTGGTCAGACTGTCTGAATATTTTGTTTTTGACAGGCATGCTGTCTCCTGTGTCCACATCATGGGTACACAGGTGTGTCTGACCAGGAGTTAGGGAAAAGAGCTCAGCAAACTGTTGCAGGACCTTCCTACAATCAGATTGCTGTTGGCTAGAGAGGGTGTCTGAGTAGATCACTCCATCAACTGAGCCATCTTTAGGGTTTGTGGAGAGGAGATCAGGGAGAGGTTCACTCTCAGCTTCCTGGTCCTCATCTGTTACCATCAACAGATTCACATCAGCCCTGTCATGGAAGAGCTTAAGGCGGTTCACATGGATCACCCTCTTGGGGCTCCTGCTAGTGCCTAGGTCCACCAGGTAGGTGACCTGACTCTTCTTTTCTAGCACTGGGTAAGGGCCACTCCATTTGTCCTGAAGTGCCCTGGGAGCCACAGGCTCCAGAACCCAGACTTTCTGCCCTGGTTGAAATTCAACCATTGCAGCCTTTTGGGCATACCAAAACTTCTGGAGCTATTGGCTGGCCTCAAGGTTTTTACTTGCCTTTTCCATGTACTCTGCCATCCTTGAACGTAGGCCAAGCACATAGTCCACTATATCTTGCTTAGGCTCATGAAGAGGTCTCTCCCAGCCTTCTTTCACAAGAGCTAGTGGTCCCCTTACAGGGTGGCCAAACAGAAGTTCAAAGGGTGAGAACCCTACTCCCTTCTGAGGCACCTCTCTGTAAGCGAAAAGCAGACATGGCAAGAGGACATCCCATCTCCTTTTGAGTTTTTCAGGGAGCCCCATGATCATGCCTTTTAATGTCTTGTTGAATCTCTCAACAAGGCCATTAGTTTGTGGATGGTATGGTGTGTTGAATTTATAAGTCACTCCACACTCATTCCACATGTGTTTCAGGTAGGCTGACATGAAGTTGGTACCTCTGTCAGACACCACCTCCTTAGGAAAACCCACTCTGGTAAAAAATACCAATGAGGGCCTTGGCTACTGCAGGGGCAGTAGTTGACCTAAGGGGAATAGCTTCAGGGTATGTAGTAGCATGATCCACTACTACTAGTATGTACATGTTCCCTGAGGCTGTGGGAGGTTCAAGTGGACCCACTATGTCCACACCCACTCCTTCAAAGGGGACCCCCACCACTGAAAGTGGAATGAGGGGGACCTTTGGGTGTCCACCTGTCTTATCACTGGCTTGACAGGTGGTACAGGAGACACAAAACTCCTTGACCTTCTGGGACATGTTGGGCCAATAGAAGTGGTTGACTAGTCTCTCCCACGTCTTGGTTTGTCCCAAATGCCCAGCAAGAGGAATATCATGGGCTAAGGTCAGTATGAACTCCCTAAACTCCTGAGGCACTACCACTCTCCTAGTGGCACCAGGTTTGGGATCTCTTGCCTCAGTGTAAAGGAGTCCATCTTCCCAATAGAACCTATGTGTTCCAGTTTTCTTGCCATTGGACTCTTCAGCAGCTTGCTGCCTAAGGCCTTCAAGAGAGGGACAGGTTTCTTGCCCCTTACACAACTGCTCCCTTGAGGGCACCCCTGGTCCTAGGAGCTCAACCTGATAAGGTTCTAACTCCAGAGGCTCAGTTCCCTCAGAGGGCAGAACTTCTTCCTGGGAAGAGAAGTTCTCTTTCTGTGGTTGTGTTGCCGCTGGTTTCCCAGTTGTCTTTCCTTTTCTCTTGGTAGGCTGGGCCCTTTTTCCAGGCTCCAACTCTACTTTTTCACCCTGAGCCTTGCACTGTGCCCTTGTCTTGACACACACCAGTTCAGGGATACCCAGGATGGCTGCATGGGTTTTCAATTCTACCTCAGCCCATGCTGAGGACTCCAGGTCATTTCCAAGCAAACAGTCTACTGGGATATTTGAGGAGACCACCACCTGTTTCAGGCCATTGACCCCTCCCCACTCTAAAGTTACCATAGCCATGGGATGTACTTTAGTCTGATTGTCAGCGTTGGTGACTGGATAAGTTTGTCCAGACAGGTATTGACCAGGGGAAACCAGTTTCTCTGTCACCATGGTGACACTGGCACCTGTATCCCTCAGGCCTTCTACACTTGTCCCATTAATTAAGAGCTGCTGCCTGTATTTTTGCATGTTAGGGGACCAGGCAGCCAGTGTGGCTAAATCCACCCCACCCTCCGAGACTAATGTAGCTTCAGTGTGACACCTGATTTGCTCTGGGCACACTGTTGATCCCACTTGGAGACTAGCCATTCCAGTGTTAGCTGGAGTGGAGTTAGAAGTGGTACTTTTCTTGGGACAGGCCTTGTCTCCAGTTTGGTGTCCAGGCTGATTACAGCTACGAAACCAGGCCTTTTTGGGATAAAAGTTTTTACCCTTGTACCCAAAATTGGATTGTGAAGAGGCTCTGGGCCCACCCTCCTGTGCAGGTTTTTGGGGGCCTGTAGAAGACTCTTTACTATTTTTGTTTTTGGATGTCTCAACACTCTTCCCCTGGGGAGGCTTTGTGACCCCTTTCTTTTGGTCACCCCCTGTGGAAGTCTTGGTCACCCTAGTCTTGACCCAATGGTCCGCCTTCTTTCCCAATTCTTGGGGAGAAATTGGTCCTAGGTCTACCAGATGCTGATGCAGTTTATCATTTGAACAATTACTTAATAGGTGTTCTTTCACAAATAAATTGTACAGCCCATCATAATCATTTACACCACTGCCTTGAATCCAACCATCCAGTGTTTTCACTGAGTAGTCCACAAAATCAACCCAGGTCTGGCTCGAGGATTTTTGAGCCCCCCTGAATCTAATTCTATACTCCTCAGTGGAGAATCCAAAGCCCTCAATCAGGGTTCCCTTCATGAGGTCATAAGATTCTGCATCTTTTCCAGAGAGTGTGAGGAGTCTATCCCTACACTTTCCAGTGAACATTTCCCAAAGGAGAGCACCCCAGTGAGATCTGTTTACTTTTCTGGTTGCACAAGCCCTCTCAAAAGCTGTGAACCATTTGGTGATGTCATCACCATCTTCATATTTAGTTACAATCCCTTTAGGGATTTTCAACATGTCAGGAGAATCTCTGACCCTATTTATGTTGCTGCCACCATGGATGGGACCAAAACCCATCTCTTGTCTTTCCCTTTCTATGGCTAGGAGCTGTCTCTCTAAAGCCAATCTTTTGGCCATCCTGGGTAGCAGGAGGTCATCTTCACTGAGGCTATCCTCAGTGATTGCAGAGCTGCTGGACCCTCCTGTGAGGAAGCATCATCTCTGACTATCACAGTTGGAGAAAGGGCTTGAGGGGCCCTGATCTCCCTAATTAGGACTGGAGGGGGGGAAGTCTCCTCCAAGTCACTAACTTCATCCTCTGGGAGGTCATCCTCAGAGGGGTTGGCTTTTTCAAACTCTGCCAGCAGCTCCTGGAGCTGTATTTTGGAAGGTCTTAGGCCAACTGGTATTTTTTTTATTTTGCAGAGAGACCGTAGCTCCCTCATCTTAAGATGGAGGTAAGGGGTGATGTCGAGTTCCATCACATTCTCTTCTGCACTAGACATTATGGGGGTCATTCCAACCTTGGCGGTCGGTGTTAAACCAGCGGCCAAACCGCAAACAGGCTGGCGGGTAAAAAAATTGAATTCCGACCCTGGCGGAAACCGCCAACAGAGACCGCCACATTACCACACCGCCTGCCACGGCGGCACAAAAAAACAGCGCAACGGTCACCGCCAACAGACAGGCGGGAGTCAATGTACCGCCCACCCTATCACAACACACCAATCCGCCACCTTTTCCGGGGCGGTAGCCCCGCCGATAAAAACATGGCGGAAACAGCCATTTCAAACGGAAAACGCTCACCTCCATACACCCCACGAGGAATCTGGACAGCATGGAACCCGAACTCCACATCCTCCCAGCGATTGTCTTCCTGCTCGTCTACCAGGAGCACGAATGCCGGCGCAGAAGACAACGGTGAGTACTGCACCTACGACACAGGGGAGGGGGGAGGAGAAAATATTACGGGGACACACATACGCGACACACCCACCCCCACCCTCACCCACTACAACACACACATCAATGCACAGTAATACATCACAGTTACGCCCCCCAAACCCCGCGGAAGAATGCAAAGACAAAAGGAAATGATTCTAAACATTGGAATATATTGTATTACTGGCAGAAATATATATATATATATATATATATATATATATATCTACACATCAAAAACACTTATATGTACAAGTCCGAGCATTGTAGCAGGCATTGTCCGTGGACCACTGGGCCCAAATCACATGGGCAAAGCCCACACAGGATACCTGACTCCAACGGAGAGAACACTGCAGGGGCATCAGATAGGAAAACTACAGGCACCTCAGGGGGAAGGGAAGGGGGGGCACCTCAGCCAGATGAGTGCACGACGCCAGATCCTCGAGGGGCCACCATGGCCACTGTTCAATCCTGGGGAGTGCAAAGCCACAGTCTCTCAAGTCTCTGCAGTGGGTGGGTTGCCCACTGTGCCATCCTGGGGAGTGCAAAGCCACAGTCTCTCAAGTCTCTACAGTGGGTAGGTTGCCCACTGTGCCATCCTGGGGAGTGCAAAGCCACAGTCTCTCAAGTCTCTGCAGTGGGTGGGTAGCCCACTGTGCCATCCTGGGGAGTGCAAAGCCACAGTCTCTCATGTGGATAACAGTGGGTGGGTTGCCCACTGTGCCATCCTGGGGAGTGCAAAGCCACAGTCTCTCAAGTCTCTCCAGTGGGTGGGTTGCCCACTGTGCCATCCTGGGGAGTGCAAAGCCACAGTCTCTCAAGTGGATGCATGTCTCCACTGGTTCTGGAGGGGGACTGGTGCCCAGAGTGCTCGTGCAGCCCTGCCCGACACAGATGCGGACCTGCCCCTGCCGCTAATGGGCCAGCGGTGCTTGAGACGGCGGTGCCCAGTTCAGCGGTGCTTGAGACGGCGGTGCCCAGTTCAGCAGTGCTTGAGACGGCGGTGCCCAGTGCAGCGGTGCTTGAGATGGCGGTGCCCAGTGCAGCGGTGCTTGAGATGAAGGGCCCAGTTCAGCGGTGCTTGAGATGAAGGGCCCAGTGCAGCGGTGCTTGAGATGAAGGGCCCAGTGCAGCGGTGCTTGAGACGGCGGTGCCCAGTTCAGCGGTGCTTGAGACGGCGGTGCCCAGTTCAGCGGTGCTTGAGATGAAGGGCCCAGTTCAGCGGTGCTTGAGATGAAGGGCCCAGTTCAGCGGTGCTTGAGATGAAGGGCCCAGTGCAGCGGTGCTTGAGATGAAGGGCCCAGTTCAGCAGTGCTTGAGACAGCGGTGCCCAGTGCAGCGGTGCTTGAGATGAAGGGCCCAGTTCAGCGGTGCTTGAGACGGCGGTGCCCAGTTCAGCGGTGCTTGAGACGGCGGTGCCCAGTTCAGCGGTGCTTGAGACGGCGGTGCCCAGTTCAGCGGTGCTTGAGACGGCGGTGCCCAGTGCAGCGGTGCTTGAGATGAAGGGCCCAGTGAAGCGGTGCTTGAGATGAAGGGCCCAGTGCAGCGGTGCTTGAGATGAAGGGCCCAGTTCAGCAGTGCTTGAGACGGCGGTGCCCATTTCAGCGGTGCTTGAGACGGCGGTGCCCAGTTCAGCGGTGCTTGAGATGAAGGGCCCAGTTCAGCGGATCAGGCCATGGCGTGCAGGTCATTTGCCACCTGTCCTGTGGCTGGCGGGGCCTTCCTGCCCATCTGTCGGGTGGCTGGCGGGGCCTTCCTGGTCTGCAGTACCAGTCCTGTTGGTGTCCTCCTGCCCACCTGGGATGGGGCTGGCGGGGCCCTCCTGGCCAGCTGGGCTGATGGTGCTCTCCTCTGGCGTGCTGCCCTTCCCAGCCTTCCCTGTTCGCCTGTGGCCCTTCCCCACCTTGGGCGGTGTGCCACCTGTCTCCACACTTCGTGCCGGAGCCATGGTAGGGATTTTAGTGCCTGGTGTTTTCACCCTCTCGCGCCGGCCGCTGACTATCTTCGGGTGTTTCTCCGGGGGTGGGCTGCCCGTGCCTTGCCTCCATACTGGACTGGCTGCCCTTGAGGGTGGGGGACTCCACAGTCCATGGCAGACTGTCATCACAGGGCCCGGTTTTGTGGTGGCTGAGGTGCTGACTGGAGTCCTATGAGATGGACGGGGTGGGGGTGTTGTAGGAAAGAGGTTAAGTTTGGACAGGAATAGAAATTTAGGACCAGTGGGACGGGTAGGTGTAGTGGGTATGGGAGTGGAGGAAGAGGTTGTGGTTGTAGGAGTCTTAAGTCTGGTGTCTTTGGGTGCAGGTGCTTGGGCTGGAGGCTGTCGTGAGGTGGATGGCTGTTGGGTGGGTGGCTGCCTGCGTTTGTGTATCTTGGAAGAGGGGGTGACAGACACACTGGGAGAGGACACAGGGGACGTGTAAATGGTAGTGTGGGTGGTGACTGCACGTGTGCGGGGGGTTCTGGTGTGTGTGCTGGTGATGGACGTAGATGGCTGAAGATGTTGTGCATGCAGGTGTGACTGGAGACGTGACAGGGAGGGAGGAGGGAGACGAGGAGGAGGGGGACACAGTGGAGGCAGTGGGTGTTGGTATGTCTGTATGTGGATGTTGCTTGGGTGAATGCTTGTGTGATGTGTGGTGCTTATGTCTGGATGAGCTTCCCTTGGGTGTTGAGGTGTGTGCAGGCTGGTCTGATGGTGTGTCTGGGATAGGCAGAGGTACAGGTGATAGGGTATGGGTGGAGGAAGTTGGAGGGGGGAGGCTAGAGACAGGGACAATTGCTGCCACCAGTGCTGAGGCCAGAGTGTTGAACGATCGCTGAAGGGCAGCCTGACCAGAATGAATGCCCTCCAGGTATGCATTACTCTGGTGCACCTCTCTTTCGACACCCTGGATGGCATTCAAAATGGTAGACTGTCCAACAGTGAGCGTCCTCAGGAGGTCAATGATCTCCTCACTGAGGGCAGCAGGGGTGACTGGGGCAGGGCCTGAGGTGCCTGGGGCGAAGGAGATGCCCACCTTCCTGGGTGAGCGGGCACGGGGCAAACGCTGAGGGGCTGCTGGGAGGGCGGTGCTGGTGCGCTGGGTGGCGGCTGTACCTGTTGTTGCGGGGGGCACGGATGTTGCCGCCACCACAAGGGAGCTCCCTTCAGAGGACGAGTCCGTGTCACTTATGTCTGCCCGAGTCCCCGCTGTGGAGCTCCCCTCGCCCTCCGTCCCACTGGTGTATTCTGAATCCGTTGCATGGCCCTCCAGGGCCATGTGGGATGCAGCTCCCTCGTGCTCCGATGCCACTTCTCCTCCGCCTGATGATGCTAATGCACACATGAACAGGAAGACCACAAAAAAGGGTGGGGGGAGAAAATAAAGACATGTTGAGTGCATGCATTGGCGACACCGTTGGCGGACAGGACTGACACAGAAGCCCCCTGCACTACGCCGCGCACTTGGGGTCCACTACTCAATCCGTGTGACATGGCCTACAAGCCTATGGACGACATCTGCACACATAGATGACACAGGGGCATGAATAGCGTACTTGGCACCCTACAGAGGTGGGGGGCGGGGGCACAGGGCCATGCCTTACGGAGGGGCCTAGCCTACAGAAATCACCCTGGCCTAGGGATACCCACAGCCCTCCTCCCCCACCCAGATCCCTCCACTGCGCGCAAAGTCACCAGAATGAGAGTGTACTCACCCCCTTGTGTCTGCTGTGATGTCCTCACGCACCCATCCAAATCGGGGTAGGCCACCGCCAGGATCCGGGACATCAGGGGTGTCAAAGTCCGACTGGCACCCCTCCCACATTGGGAGGCCATCCCCAGCTGAGCCTCCGCCGTCTTCCTGCTCCAGCGTCGGATGTCCTCCCATCGCTTCCGGCAGTGGGTGCCCCGTCTGTGGTGGACCCCCAGGGCCCGGACGTCCTTGGCGATGGCACGCCAAATGTCGATCTTCTGGTGGGCGCTGACCTATGTGAAATGTACAGGGGGAGAAAAAGAGTCATCACCTTCTGCACCCTCAATGTGAGTGGCCCCCCATCCCAACCATTGGCATGTGGCACATCCTGTCATCCATCGTTTGATGCATGCCACATTCGCTCCCCTCCCCACCATCTTTCATCCACCCGACTCAACACAGCCATTGCCCCCAAAGCATGGTCTCAGTGTACTTACCTGTTGGTCTGGAGGACCGTAGAGTAGCGCATGCTGGGGGAGGACCCCATCCACGAGTTTCTCCAATTCCTGAGCAGTGAAGGCAGGGGCCCTTTCCCCAGTCGCATGAGCCATTGTCTCTTCCAGACTGAGGTCACAGCAGCACTTGCAGTGTAGGTCCTCTCCTGTCGAAGATCAGGTATCGAGTGATTAAGCAGATAGAAAATGGCGGTCACGCCCGCGGCGGTGCGTACCGCGACCGCTGGCGCACATTGTCATTGGCTCATGAGACCCATAGGGTTCAATGTTAACCAATGCTTTTTTGCGCCGCGGTCTTCGACCGCCTACCGCCACGGTGTGCCACACCAGCGCATTTACCTCACATCCCATTGTCACACTTCACAGGTCAGGCAGCCGCCATTTCAAGGGCCCACATGGCTTACTTTTAACTGCGTCACACATACCTAGGCCTTGCATCAACACTCATACAAACCATTAAATGCATTGGGAATCGTGTTATGTGCAAGCTGTGGTTACGTACCTGTGGGTTGATTTACTCTGTGCTCGCTGTTGTCCTTCACAGGCACCGTCCGCTGGGACATGCGAGGAGATGGAGGAATCTTCCTGTGTACAGACCACTGGTAGACCTGTCGGCAATGGAGGAAAGACATGTCATACTGACATACAGGCTTGACCGAGCCACTATTCATGAACTGTGTGCCCAGCTGGAGCCAGACCTGATGTCACCCATCTGCCAACCCACAGGGATCCCACCTCTAGTGCAGGTGCTGTCAGTACTCCATTTCTTTGCAAGTGGGTCATTTCAAACAACAGTGGCCATATCATCAGGGATGTCTCAACCTATGTTTTCCAAGGTGTTGTCCAGAGTGTTGTCTGCCCTTCTGAAACACATGCGGAGCTACATTGTTTTCCCTGAGGTGGGGGATTTGCCTACAGTGAAAGGTGATTTCTATGCCCTTGGACATATCCCCATCATCATAGGTGCCATTGATGGGACCCATGTGGCTTTAGTACCCCCCCACAGGAGTGAACAAGTGTACAGAAACAGAAAGAGTTATCATTCGATGAATGTACAGATGGTGTGTTTGGCAGACCAGTACATCTCCCATGTTAATGCCAAGTTTCCAGGCTCAGTGCATGACGCGTACATCATGCGGAATAGCAGCATCCCTTACGTGATGGGTCAACTCCAGAGGCACCGGGTGTGGCTATTAGGTGACTCTGGTTACCCCAACCTGTCATGGCTACTGACCCCAGTGAGGAATCCCCGGACCAGGGCAGAGGAACGGTACAATGAGGCCCATGGGGGAACTAGGAGGGTGATCGAGCGGACCTTCGGGCTCCTGAAGGCCAGGTTCAGGTGCCTCCATATGACAGGTGGATCCCTATTCTACTCACCAAAGAAGGTGTGCCAGATCATCGTGTTCTGCTGTATGCTTCACAACCTGGCTTTGCGATGCCAGGTGCCTTTTCTGCAGGAGGATGGTCCAGATGGTGGTGTTGCAGCAGCTGTGGAGCCTGTGGAGAGTGAAGACGAGGAAGCCGAAGAGGACGACATAGACAACAGGAACACAGTAATACAGCAGTATTTTCAATGACACACAGGTAAGATTCCAACCCGGCATATTACATATACTTAACCCCTACTACCTCTCTACTGTCTGACCTTTTCCCCCAGTGTATGGTAACTGAGTTGTGACTTTCCCTTCCAATTTCAGAGATGTGGGCCATACTGCATGACATCTGCTTTGTTTCCCCATGGACTACAGCTGTGTGACAGTGGTATGTTGGCATCACAATGTAAATATGCATTTTGGGACGGTAATGTCTAATACATTAGTACAAAATCACAGCCAGACTCCTGATTGTTTTGTGCAATAACTGTGTTTATTTCAGTGCTCTATATTGGTGGGTGCTTGCAAATTGGTGAGGGGTGATGGTGGAGGATTGTCCATGGCAGAGTCCAGACTATTAGTATCACAGGTGCATTGTCCAAATGCCTGTGGAAAGTGGAGCATGGGCAGTATAAGAATGGACAGGGTGTCAACGTGGGACAATGGGAGGACAATCAGGGGGGTATCCTTTCCTGGCGGGGGTCTTGGCATCTTACTCTGTCTTCTTCCTGGATCTCAGGGCCCACTTGCGGGGTGGTTCTCCTTCTGCAGGGGGTGGGGTGCTGGTGGCCTGTTGGTCCTGTGGCGGGGCCTCCTGTCCACTAGCGCCGGCAGAGGTGGTAGGCAGTTCTTGGTCCATGCTAGTGTCAGGGGCCCTTTGTCCTGCCACAGTGTCCCGCAATGTGGTGACTACCTGATTCAGAGCCCCTACAATGGTGGCCAGGGCGGAACTGATGTTTCGTAGTTCCTCCCTGAACCCCAAATACTGTTCCTCCTGCAGAAGCTGGATCTCCTGAAACCTGGCCAGGACCGTCGCCATCGTCTCCTGGGAGTGGTGGTAGGCTCCCATGATGGAGGAGAGGGCCTCGTGGAGAGTGGGTTCCCTGGGCCTGTCCCCCCCCTGTCGCACAGCAGCCCTCCCAGTTCCCCTGTTTCCCTGGGCCTCTGTCCCCTGGACCGTGTGCCCACTACCACTGCCCCCAGGTCCCTGTTGTTGTTGGGGTGGTGGGTTAACCTGGGTGCCCTGTAGTGGTGGACACACCGCTGATTGACGTGTCCTGGGGACAGAGGGATGGGCCCGCTGGGTGGGTGCTGTGCTGGTGTTCCCAGAGGGGGGAAGGTCTGCTATGGGCTGTGGCTGTGTGAGGGGAACCGACTGTCCCGAGGTCCCCGATGGGCCGGGCTGGTCATCTAGATCCAGGTCGACAGAGGTGCTGTCCTCACTGTGGGCCTCTTCTGGGGGTGGAGTAGACATTTTTGGACCCTCCTGCGCGGTGAAGTGGCGTTCGGGTCCTGCAGGGGTATAAAAGTATGGTTATTGCATTTCTGTGTGCCATAGCGTGTAATGGGTGGGTGCCCTTGTACCCCAGTGCTGGCATTCCCGTGTGGGGGCTTTTGTGACGGTGATTTGGTGGGGGATGGGTATGTGCAGTGGGCATGCTTTGGTGATGGGTGTCCATGCTTTGTGGTCGCATGCAGGGATTGGTGTTGGGATGGGTGTGCTGTGATGGTGAGACATTTGCAAGGAGCAGGATGTGATGGGGGTGAGGGTGAGGGTGGGGGTATGAGTTGGTATGCTGGTGGGGTGGGGGGGATGAAGTAGTGATGATTTGACTTACCAGAGTCCATTCCTCCTCCTACTCCTGCGAGGCCCTCAGGATGCAGGATCGCCAAGACTTGCTCCTCCCATGTTGTAAATTCTGGGGGAGGAGGTGGGGGTCCGCTGCTAGTCCGCTGCACCGCGATGTTGTGCCTGGATACCATTGAACGCACCTTCCCCCGTAGGTCGTTCCACCGCTTCCTGATGTCGTCCCTATTTCTTGGGTGCTGTCCCACAGCGTTGACCCTATCGACTATTCTGCTCCATAGCTCCATCTTCCAGGCAATGGTGGTGTGCTGCACCTGTGTCCTGAAGAGCTGTGGCTCTACCAGTACAATTTCCTCCACCATGACCCTGAGTTCATCCTCGGAGAACCTGGGGTGTCTTTGCGGTGCCATGGGGTGGTGTGGATGATGTGTGGGGTGGATTGTGTGGTGATGTGTATTGGTGTGTTGTGTGAAGTGCGTGGAAATATTGCTGGGTGAAACTAAAATGCGCGTCTGGGTGCTCAGTTCTCTTTTTCTCAGTGTGTGGTCCCGATTCTGTAGCAGTGGGGATTTGTGGGTGATGTTGGTGTGTGTTTTATATTGTGTTGGGTGTGTGTATGTGTATCAGGTGTGTGTATTTGTAATTGTCCAATGTGGCTGTGTTTTGTAAGTGTGTGTATATTGAGCGCGGCGGTGTGTACCGCCAATGGAATACCGCGGTTGAAAGACCGCTGCGTGGATTCGTGTGTCGTGATAGTGTGGGTGTATTTCTGTTGGCGTGACGGTGGAGGTTTGGTCATCGCCAGTTTCTCGCTGCCCTTTGGTGTGGCGGACTTTTGTGGATGTCTGTATTTTGGCGGTTTGCCTGTTGTGGGTCAGAATGACCGCGGCGGTTTACCGCGACCGCAGCGGTATGTTGGCGGTCTTCTGACAGCGGTAAGCGGCTTTTACCGCCAAGGTTGGAATGACCACCTATGTTTCTAAAAGTTGGAATACTTTTTAAGAATCTAAAACTATCTCTAGAACTTAATTCACACTTTCACAAAACTTGTAAACTCTAAAAGAAATGCTAACAGGGACTAACACAAGGCCCTAGCAGGACTTTTAAAAATTTAGAAAAATAGCTCAAATTGCAAAAATCTGTTTCTAATGACAATTTTTGGGATTTAGTTGTGTGATCAGGTATTGGCTGAATAGTCCAGCAAATGCAGTCTTGTACCCCACCGCTGATCCACCAATGTAGGAAGTTGGCTCTGTATGCACTATTTCAAAGTAAGGAATAGTATGCACAGAGTCCAAGGGTTCCCCTTAGAGGTAAGATAGTGGCAAAAAGAGATAATTCTAACGCTCTATTTTGTGGTAGTGTGGTCGAGCAGTAGGCTTATCAAAGGAGTAGTGTTAAGCATTTGTTGTACATACACAAGCAATAAATGAGGAACACACACTCAGAGACAATTCAAGGCCAATAGGTTTTTGTATAGAAAAATATCTTTTCTTAGTTTATTTTAAGAACCACAGGTTCAAATTTTACATGTAATACTTCAAATGAAAGGTGTTGCAGGTAGGTACTTTAGGATCTTTGAATAATCAAAATAGCATACACAGTTTTCATATAAATCACATATAGCTATTTTAAACCTAGACACAGTGCAATTTTCAACAGTTCCTGGGGGGAGTAAGAGTTTGTTAGTTTTTGCAGGTAAGTAAACCACCTACGGGGTTCAAGTTTGGGTCCAAGATAGCCCACCGTTGGGGGTTCAGAGCTACCCCAAAGTTACCACACCAGCAGCTCAGGGCCGGTCAGGTGCAGAGATCAAAGTGGTGCCCAAAACGCATAGGCTTCAATGGAGAAGGGGGGTGCCCCGGTTCCAGTCTGCCAGCAGGTAAGTACCCGCGTCTTCGGAGGGCAGACAAGGGGGGTTTTGTAGGGCACCGGGGGGAACACAAGTCAGCACAGAAAGTACACCCTCAGCAGCACGGGGCGGCCAGGTGCAGTGTGCAAACACGCGTCGGGTTTTCAATAGGTTTCAATGGGAGACCAAGGGGTCTCTTCAGCGATGCAGGCAGGCAAGGGGGGGGCTCCTCGGGGTAGCCACCACCTGGGCAAGTCACTCCTGCACTGGAGTCCGGATCCTTCAGGTCCTGGGGGCTGCGGGTGCAGAGTCTTTACCAGGCGTCGGGATCTGAGGAGCAGGCAGTCGC
Source organism: Pleurodeles waltl (assembly GCF_031143425.1). Classification (NCBI taxonomy): domain Eukaryota; kingdom Metazoa; phylum Chordata; class Amphibia; order Caudata; family Salamandridae; genus Pleurodeles; species Pleurodeles waltl. The sequence goes on along the minus strand of NC_090440.1, from coordinate 98,161,634 downwards.
GGTCAGGGGGAGCCTCGGGATTCCCTCTGCAGGCGTCGCTGTGGGGGCTCAGGGGGGGCAACTCTGGTTACTCACGGTCTCGCAGTCGCCGGGGAGTCCTCCCTGAAGTGATTGTTCTCCACAAGTCGAGCCGGGGGCGTCGGGTGCAGAGTAGCAAGTCTCACGCTTCCGGCGGGAAACGCAAGTTGTTTTAAAGTTGCTCCTTTGTAACAAAGTTGCAGTCTTGGGTGAACAGAGCCGCTGTCCTCGGGAGTTCTTGGTCCTTCTAGAGCAGGGCAGTCCTCTGAGGATTCAGAGGTCGCTGGTCCCTGGGGAAAGCGTCGCTGGAGCAGTGTCTTTAGAAGGGGGGGAGACAGGCTGGTAGAGCTGGGGCCAAAGCAGTTGGTGTCTCCGTCTTCTCTGCAGGGTTTTTCAGCTTAGCAGTCCTCTTCTTCTTAGGTTGCAGGAATCTGAGTTCCTAGGTTCTGGGGAGCCCTTAAATACTAAATTTAAGGGCGTGTTTAGGTCTGGGGGGTTAGTAGCCAATGGCTACTAGCCCTGAGGGTGGGTACACCCTCTTTGTGCCTCCTCCCAAGGGGAGGGGGTCACATTCCTATCCCTATTGGGGGAATCCTCCATCTGCAAGATGGAGGATTTCTAAAAGTCAGAGTCACCTCAGCTCAGGACACCTTAGGGGCTGTCCTGACTGGCCAGTGACTCCTCCTTGTTTTCCTCATTATCTCCTCCGGCCTTGCCTCCAAAAGTGGGGCCGTGACCGGAGGGGGCGGGCAACTCCACTAGCTGGAGTGCCCTGTGGTGCTGTAACAAAGGGGGTGAGCCTTTGAGGCTCACCGCCAGGTGTTACAGTTCCTGCAGGGGGAGGTGTGAAGCACCTCCACCCAGTACAGGCTTTGTTACTAGCCACAGAGTGACAAAGGCACTCTCCCCATGTGGCCAGCAACATGTCTGGTGTGTGGCAGGCTGCTAGAACTAGTCAGCCTACACAGATAGTCGGTTAAGGTTTCAGGGGGCACCTCTAAGGTGCCCTCTGGGGTGTATGTTACAATAAAATGTACACTGGCATCAGTGTGCATTTATTGTGCTGAGAAGTTTGATACCAAACTTCCCAGTTTTCAGTGTAGCCATTATGGTGCTGTGGAGTGCGTGTTTGACAGACTCCCAGACCATATACTCTTATTGCTACCCTGCACTTACAATGTCTAAGGTTTTGCTTAGACACTGTAGGGGCACAGTGCTCATGCACTTGTGCCCTGACCTATGGTATAGTGCACCCTGCCTTAGGGCTGTAAGGCCTGCTAGAGGGGTCACTTATCTATACTGCATAGGCAGTGTGAGGTTGGCATGGCACCCAGAGCGGAGTGCCATGTCGACTTACTCGTTTTGTCCTCACCAGCACACACAAGCTGGCAAGCAGTGTGTCTGTGCTGAGTGACGGGTCCCCAGGGTGGCATAAGATATGCTGCAGCCCTTAGAGACCTTCCCTGGCATAAGGGCCCTTGGTACCAGGGGTACCAGTTACAAGGGACTTACCTGGATGCCAGGGTGTGCCAATTGTGGAAACAAAAGTACAGGTTAGGGAAAGAACACTGGTGCTGGGGCCTGGTTAGCAGGCCTCAGCACACTTTCAAATAAAAACTTAGCATCAGCAAAGGCAAAAAGTCAGGGGGTAACCATGCCAAGGAGGCATTTCATTACAAGGTTTTTTATGCCTTCTAAGAATATTTTTGAATTGATACTTCAACAATGTCATGATTCATTAACCTGTGGCCATATGAGTATGAAAACCACAGAGGAGATACTGTAGTGAAAAATCTGGTGGCCTAGTCTCTGACGAGATGTAGGAATATTTAAGTTATTGTGAAATTTGCACTCACTGTAAAAGAGATAACCTGAAGAAGGCTAGTCTCTTTTTAAACTCTGAGTTGCTAACAAAGCCTAGAGATATAAAATCAATTGATTTTATTGCAGATTTGCCAAGTTTAGATTGTTCGACTACTATAATGGTTGATTCGTTTACCAAGATGGCACACTTTCCAGCTTTGCAGAATATTCCTTCCGCATTAGAAATGGCTAAAATATTTTACTTTGATATTTTTAGGCTTCATAGCCTTCCTCTTAAGATCATTTCTGTTTGTGAATCTCACTTTGTTTGCAAATGTTTCATATCATTTTATAAAATACTTAGGTGGTCATTACAACCCTGGCGGACGGTGTTAAAGCGGCGGTAAGACCGTAAACAGGCAGGCGGAAAAAAAAAGGGAATTATGACCGTGCGATAACCGCCAACAAAGACAGCCACTTTAACACTCCGACCGCCACGGCAGTACAGACAAGCAGCGCGGCGGTCACCGCCAACAGACAGGCGGAAGACAAAGTACCACCCACAGTATTACAACAGGCCAATCCGCCACCTTTTCTGTGGCGGATTCACCGTGGATAAAAACACGGCGGAAACAGCCATTTCAATGGCAAAATGCTCACCTTAACACACTCCACGAGGAAGGAGGGCACCATGGAGCCGGAACTCCAAATACTCCCTGCAATAGTGTTCCTGCTCCTCTACGATCATCAGCAACGCCGCCGCCGAAGACAACGGTGAGTACTGCACCTACGACATAGGGGAGGGGGAGGCAAAAGTCAGGGACACACACACGCAACACCCCCACCCCGACCCTCGCACACTACAACACACACTCCAATGCATTTCCAAACATCACAGTAACAATCCCCAACCCCCCCGGAAGAATGCAAAGACAAAAGGAAATTAGTTCAACCATTGTAATGTATCAAAATACAGTAAGCTAATATATACAGATATATATCCTCATTCAAAAACGTATACATCACGATTAGTAGTGCAGATATGCACCATTCAATGTCCGTGGACCACTGGGCCCAAAATGCATGGGCGAGGCCCACACACGATACCTGTCCAGAAACGGAGAGAACACTGCTGGGGCATCAGAGCGAAATACAACAGGCACCTCAGGGGGAAGGGAAGGGGGCACCTCAGCCGGATGACAGCACCACGCCAGATCCACGACGGGGCTCCATGCCCATTGATGTATCCTGGGGAGTGCAAAGCCACAGTCTCACAAATCTTTTCAGTGGGTGGTTTGCCCACTGTACCATCCTGGGGAGTGCAAAGCCACAGTCTCACGTCTTTTCAGTGGGTGGTTTGCCCACTGTACCATCCTGGGGAGTGCAAAGCCACAGTCTCACAAGTCTTTTCAGTGGGTGGTTTGCCCACTGTACCATCCTGGGGAGTGCAAAGCCACAGTCTCACAAGTCTTTTCAGTGGGTGGTTTGCCCACTGTACCATTCTGGGGAGTGCAAAGCCACAGTCTCACAAGTGGATAACAGTCTACACTGGTTCTGGAGGGGGACTGGTGCCCAGAGTGCTTCATCCTGTTAAGGACTGAGGTATTGGATGCTGTTCTCCACAGGTTCTGGAGGGGGACTGGTGCCCAGAGTGCATCACTCTCCCCGTGACGGACCCAGTTCCGTCACTGGCCCTGGCGCATATGGGCTACCGGTGCTTGATGTTGCGGTGCTTGCCCTGTTCAGCGGTGCTTGCCATGGCAGTCTTTGCCCTGTTCAGCGGTGCTTGACTTAGCAGTTTCTGACGATGGGACTGCCCTCCTGGGCACTGACTCTGGCGGTGGTCTCCTGACCAGTGACGACTGAACTGCCCTCCTGGGCACTGACTCTGGCATTGGTCTCCTGACCACTGACGATGGGACTGCCCTCCTGGGCACTGACTCTGGCGGTGGACTCCTGACCAGTGACGATTGGACTGCCCTCCTGGGCACTGACTCTGGCGGTGGACTCCTGACCAGTGACGATTGGACTGCCCTCCTGGGCACTGACTTTGGCGGTGGTCTCCTGACCACTGACGATTGGACTGCCCTCCTGGGCACTGACTCTGGCGGTGGTCTCCTGACCACTGACGATGGGACTGCCCTCCTGGACACTGACTCTGGCGGTGGTCTCCTGACCAGTGACGACTGAACTGCCCTCCTGGGCACTGACTCTGGCATTGGTCTCCTGACCACTGACGATGGGACTGCCCTCCTGGGCACTGACTCTGGCGGTGGACTCCTGACCACTGACGATAGGACTGCCCTCCTGGGCACTGACTCTGGCGGTGGACTCCTGACCAGTGACGATGGGGCTGGCGGTGGCGTCCTGGGCAGCGGGGATGATGGCGGCCTTCTCCGCCGTGCTGCTCTTCCCAGACTTTGGCGCTTTCTTCTGCCCCTTCCCCACCTTGGGATGAGTCAGAGCTGACTCGACACTCCCCCCGGGACCCTTGTGAGCGGCTTTGCCGGCAGGAGTCTTCCCCCCCTCCCGTCGGGCACTGTCCAACTTCTGGTGCTTCACAGGGGGGGGACTGGCTGTGTTTTGGCTCCGTGTCACACTGGCTGCCTGGTGGCCGGTGCACTCCACATACCTCTAACAGGCACCACTGGTACCGGAGATTTTTTGGCTGAGGTGCTAGTACGGGACTTATGAATTGGAGGGGGGGTGGGAAAGACGTCAACATTGCTCAGGAAAAGTTTCTGACGAACACTGGGACGGGTAGCTGGAGGGGGTCTGGGAGTGGAGGAAGAGGAGGTGGTTGTAGGAGGTGTAACTTTTGATGATTTGGGTGCAGGTGCATGTTCTGGAGGCTGTCGTCAGGTGGATGGATGTTGGGTGTGTGTGTGTGCCCTCGTTTGTGTACTTTGGGAGGGGGCGTCACAGACACACTGGGAGAGGACACAGGGGACGTGTAAATGGTAGTGGGGGTGGTGAGTGCAGGTGAGCGGGGTGTGATGGGGGGTGTTCTGGTGCGAGTCCTAGTGGCTGTAGTGGTAGTGCATGCAGGTGAGAGTGTAGACGACACTGGGAGGGAGGAGGGAGACGACGAGGAGGGGGACACAGTGGAGGCAGTGGATGTTGCTGTGTCTGTATGTGGGTGATGCTTGTGTGAGTGCCTCTGGGATGTGTGGTGCCTATGTTTGCCTGAGCTTCCCTTGTGTGTTGAGGTGTGTGCAGGCTGGTCTGATGGTGTGCTTGGGATAGGCAGAGGTACAGGGGATTGGGTCTGGGTGGAGGAAGTTGTAGGGGGGAGGCTAGACACAGGGACAATGGCTGCCATCAGTGCTGAGGCCAGAGATTGCAGGGTTTGATGATGGGCAGCCTGACCAGAATGAATGCCCTCCAGGAATGCATTAGTGTGTTGCAACTCCCTTTCTACACCCTGGATGGCATTCACAATGGTAGACTGCCCAACAGTGAGGGACCTGAGGAGGTCAATGGCCTCCTCACTGAGGGCAGCAGAGGTGACAGGGGCAGGGCCAGGGGCTGAGGTGCCTGGGGCGAAGGTGATGCCCACCCTCCTGGGTGAGCGGGCACAGGGCGAAGGCTGAGGGGCTGCTGGGAGGGCGGTGCTGGTAGGGGGGGTGGCGGCTGTACCTGTAGAAGTGGGGGGCACAGATGTTGCCGCCACCACAAGGGAGCTCCCATCGGAGGACGAGTCCGTGTCGCTGGTTGCTGATCCAGTGACCGCCGTGAAGCTCCCCTCGCCCTCCGTCCCACTGGTGTATTCAGAGTCCGTGGTGTGGCCCTCCATGGCCATGTGGGATGCAGCCCCCTCGTGCTCCGGGGCCACTGTACCTCCGCCTGATGATGCTGATGCACAAAAGAACAGGGAGAGCACAAAAAATGGGGGGGACGACAGAAGAAAGACAGGATGAGTGCATGGCTTACCGCTACAGTTGGCGGACAATACAGACACAGCAGCCCCCTGCACTACGCAGCGCTGTTGGGCTCTACAGCTGCAGTTCCTGGGATATGGCCTACATGGCTATGGTGGACATCTGCACACATAGATTACACAGGGGCATGTATACCTGTACTTGGCACTCTACAGAGGTGGGGTGGAGTGCCACATGGCCTGCATTATGGAGGGGCCTAGCCTACGGAACTCGCCCTGGCCTAGGGAATCCCACAGCCCTCCTCCCCCACCCAGACCCCTCCACTGCGCGCAAAGTCAGCAGAATGAGAGTGTACTCACCCCCTTGTGTCTGCTGTGATGCCCTCAAGCGCCCATCCAACTCAGGGTAGGCCACCACCAGGATCCGGAACATCAGGGGGGTCATGGTGCGACGGGCACCCCTCCCACGTTGGGAGGCCATCCCCAGCTGAGCCTCCGCCGTCTTCTTGCTCCAGCGGCGAATGTCCTCCCATCTTTTACGGCAGTGGGTGCTCTGTCTCTGGTGGACCCCCAAGGTCCGGACGTCCTTGGCAATGGCACGCCAAATATCCTTCTTCTGGTGGGCGCTGACCTACATGACATGTACAGGGGAAGAAGAGATGTCATTAGCAACTGCACCGTCGAAGTGAGTGGCCCACATACCTACCCATGCCATCTGGCACATGCATTCACAGTCCTTCGTGCTCGCAGAACTCTGCCCCCTTCCTTCTTACATCCAGCCGTCTCCACCCAGCCGTAGCCCATACAACTTACTCCCTATGTACTCACCTGTTGGTCTGGAGGACCGCAGAGTAGCGTGTACTGGGGGAGGACCCCATCCACGAGCTTCTCCAACTCCTGTGCAGAGAAGGCAGGGGCCCTTTCCCCAGACGCACGTGCCATTGTCTCTTCCAGACCGAGGTCACAGCAGCACTTGCAGGATAGGTCCTCTCCTGTCAAAGATCAGGTATCGAGTGATTGAACAGATAGAAAATGGCGGTCACGTCCGCGGCGGTGCGTATCATCACCGCCGGCGCACTTCGTCATTGGCTCCTGGGACCCATAGGGTCCAATGTTAACCAATGCAGCATTGCGCAGCGGTCTTCGACCGCCTACCGCAACGGTGTACAACGCCAGCGCAGTTACCTCACATCCCATTGTCCCAGTTTAGAGGTCAGGCAGCTGCCATTTCAGGGGCCCACATGGCTTCATTTTCAACTGCGTCACACATACCTAGGCCTGGACTCCCAGTTAACTTTTGGGATTTTGTTTAGTGTTCTGTGTAGCTGTGGGTACATACGTCTGAGTTGCTTGACTCTGTGGTCGCTGTTGTCCTTCCTAGGCACCGTCAGCTGGGATATGTGAGGAGATGGCGGAATCCTCCAGTGTATCGACCGCTGGTGGACCTGTTGACAATGGAGGAGCGACATTTAATCATCACCTGCAGGTTTGACTGTGCCACAATCCAGGAACTGTGTACCAGTTGGAGCCAGACCTTATGTCACCAATCCGCATCCCACAGGAATGCCCCCTCAAGTGCAGGCGCTATCGGTGCTCCATTTCCTAGCAAGTAGGTCATTTCAAACAACAGTGGCCATGGCATCAGGGATGTCCCAGCCTATGTTTTCCAACGTGTTGTCCAGAGTGTTGTCTGCCCTGCTGAAACACATGAGGAGCTACATCGTTTTCCCTCAGGTGGAGGATTTGGCTACTGTTAAAGGTGACTTCTATGCCCTTGGACATATCCCTAACATCATAGGTGCCATTGATGGGACCCATGTAGCTCTGGTCCCCCCCCACAGGAGTGAACATGTGTACAGGAACTGGAAGAGTTTTCATTCCATGAATGTACAGATGGTATGTTTGGCAGACCAGTACATCTCCCAGGTAAATGCTATGTTCCCTGGCTCAGTGCATGATGCCTACATCCTGCGGAATAGCAGCATCCCTTATGTAATGGGTCAACTCCAGAGGCACCGGGTGTGGCTATTAGGGGACTCTGGTTACCCCAACCTGTTATGGCTATTGACCCCAGTGAGGAATCCCAGGACCAGGGCAGAGGAACGCTACAATGAGGCCCATGGGCAGACTAGGAGGGTGATCGAACGCCCCTTCGGCCTCCTGAAGACCAGGTTCAGGTGCCTCCATATGACAGGTGGTTCCCTATTCTACTCACCAAGGAAGGTGTGCCAGATCATCATCGCCTGCTCGATGTTTCACAATCTTGCTTTGCGACGCCAGGTGCCTTTTCTGCAGGAGGATGGTCCAGATGACGGTGTTGTGGCAACTGTGGAGCCTGTGGACAGTGATGAGGAGGAAGCAGAGGAAGAAGACATTGACAACAGGGACTCAGTCATACAGCAATATTTCCAGTGACACACAGGTAAGAACACTTTCTTGACTACTACATTTACTTTCACACTTCTACCTTTATCCTGTCTGTCTATTTCAAGCAGTATTTGGTAACTGAGTTGTACATTTCCATTACGGTTTCACAGGTGTGGTTACCAACGTGTGTCATCTGTTTGCATCCTTCATGGACTTGTGATGTGTGACATAGGTATGTTGACATTACATTTTCTAACGGATTTTGTCATTGTCATAGCTAATACACATTTTCAAAATCACAGACTGACTCCTGAGATTTTTGTGCTTCAAGGGTGTTTATTGAAGTGCTAATTATTGGAGGGGGTGGTAAAATGGTGATGGGTGATGGTGGAGGAATGTCCATGGCAGAGTCCAGTCTATTAGTCTCACAGGTGCATTGCCCATATGGGCATAGGAAATGGAGCTGGGGCAGTTCCAATATTGACAGGGTTACAAAGTGGGACAGTGGGATGACAATCAGGGTGGTCTCATTTTTTGGCGGGGGTCTTGGCATCATGTTCTGTCCTGTTCCTGGATCTCAGGGACCGCTTGTGGGGTGGTTCTCCGTCTGCAGGGGGTGGGGTGCTGGTGTGGTGGTCCTGTGGCGGGGCGTCCTGTCAACTAGCGCCGGCGGAGGTGGTGGGCATTTTATCGTCCATGCAAGTGTCAGGGGCCCCTTGGAGTGCCACGGTGTCCCTCATGGTGTTCTGTATGTCCTTCAGCACCCCTACGATGGTGCCCAGGACGGAGCGGATGGTTCTGAGTTCTTCCCTGAACCCCAAATACTGTTCCTCCTGCAGGTGCTGGGTCTCCTGAAACTTGGCCAGGACCGTAGCCATCGTCTCCTGGGAGTGGTGGTAGGCTCCCATGATGGAGGAGAGGGCCTCGTGGAGAGTGGGTTCCCTTGGCCTGTCCACCCCCTGCCGCACAGCAGCCCTCTCAGTTCCCCTGTGTTCCTGGGCCTCCGTCCCCTGGACCGTGTGCCCACTACCACTGCCCCCAGGTCCCTGTTGTTGTTGGGGTGGTGGGTTATCATGGGTTCCCTGTAGTGGTGGACACACAGCTGATTGACGTGTCCTGGGTACGGAGGTATGGGCCCGCTGGGTGGGTGCTGTACTGGTATTTCCAGAGGGTGGAAGGTCAGTGTTGGGCTGTGCCTGTGCGAGGGGAACCGACAGTCCCGAGGCCCACGATGGTCCGGGCTGGTCATCTGGATCCAGTTGACCAGAGCTGCTGTCATCACTGTGGGCCTCTTCTGTGGGTGGGGTAGAGATGTCTGGACCCTCCTGTCTGGTGACGTTAGGTAGTGGTCCTGCAGGGGTGTAAAAGCATGATTATTGCATCTGTGTGTGTCATGGTGTGCAATGGGTGGGTGAGCGTGTACCCCAGTGCTAGCATTCCTGTGTTGGGCCTTGTGTGATGATGGTTAGGGGGTGTTATGGTTATGTGCAGTGGGCAAGCATTAGTGATGGGTGTCCATGCTTTGTTGTGTCATGCAGGGCTTGGTGTTGGGATGGGTGGTTTGTGTTATTAGTACATTAGTGCGAAGTTGGAGTGATAGGGGAGGGGGTGAGGGTGGGGGTGTGTGATAGCATGCAGGTAGGGTGGGGGATATGATAGTTAAGATTTGACTTACCAGTGTCCATTCCTCCACCGAGGCCCTCTGGATGCATAATGGTCAAGACCTGCTCCTCCCATGTTGTTAGTTGTGGGGGAGGAGGTGGGGGTCCGCCGCCAGTCCGCTGTACTGCGATGTTGTGCCTGGAGACCACGGAACGCACCTTCCCCCGTAGGTCGTTCCACCTCTTCCTGATGTCGCCCCGATTTCTTAGGTGCTGTCCCACTGCGTTGACCCTGTCGACTATTCTTCGCCATAGCTCCATCTTCCTTGCAATGGAGGTGTGCTGCACCTGTGATCCAAATAGCTGTGGCTCTACCCGTACGATTTCCTCCACCATGACCCTGAGCTCCTCCTCAGAGAACCTGGGGTGCCTTTGCCGTGCCATGGGGTGGTGTAGGTGATGTGTGGGATGGTGTATGTGGTAATGAGTGTGGTGATGTGTAGTGGTGTGTGGTGTTTTGTGTGTGGATGTTGTGTGGGTGATGGTGTTGTGTGCCTCTGTGTGGTGGGGTTGTCTATGCTGTGCTCTCTCTGTCGCCTTCGTCTATAATTTTTGGTCGTAGGGGTTTGTGGGTGATGTGGGTGTGTGTTTTATATTGTAATGGGTGTGTGGGAGTGGTGTTTGTATGTGTATCAGGTGTGTGTCTTTCGAATTGTCCAATGTGGCGGTGTTTTGGAGATGTGTGTGTATTTTGAGCGCAGCGGTGTGTACCGCCAATGGAATACCGCGGTTGAAAGACCGCCGCTTGGATTCGTGGGTCGTAATAGCATGGGCGTGTTTCTGTTGGCGTGACGGGGGAGGTTTTGTTTTCGCCAGTTTATCACTGACCTTTGGTGTGGCGGACTTGTGTGGGTGTCTGAATTTCGGCGGATTCCGAGATGTGGGTCATAATAGCTGTGGCGGATTTCCGTGGCCACAGCGGTGTATTGGCGGTCTTCTGCACGGCGGTAAGCGGCTTTTACCGCCAATGTTGTAATGACCCCCTTAGAGTCCACAGAGCTTTAACTTCTGAATATTATCTGCAACCAAATGGACAGACTGAAAGACTGAGCAGAACTCTGTAAGAACTTTAAAGATGTTATGTCCATGCTTCCGAGACTACCTGTAAATTATTTCTTCCCATTGCAGAGTTTCTTTACAATACTTTAGTTCACAGTTCAACTAGATTTTCTCAATTTCTTTGCTCTACCTAGATTACATCCTCAAGTTTTTCCAGAGATTTTCTAATTAGAGTGGGTATTCTGTGGTGAGGTGTTTTTGAAGAAACCAGTCTCTCCTCACCCTACTATATACTGCTGTAATACTGTGGACATGGGGGATGGGAGTGGTCACTTTTTCCCAAAATCCTAGGTGAAGAAAGTAAAAGTTGTAAGTACTAAAATGAAGGAGCGTGTACATTATGTGACTTAAAAAACTTTACGATCCAGCGAGTCTTGTGAGATTGTATTAAATAAAAAAACAGTAGCGAAAATCTGGTGCATATAAATTATACCTATTACAACAGGCTATGTTCTGTGGCATTGCAAATTCAATTATAAAGCTACGGTCTTGTGAGACGCTTGCAAATACAAACACTGCCCCTCGCTGTGGACACAGAGGATTGTGCCCCTGACTCTCTCGAGAACCACCCATGCTTTGTATTGGAGCATCCTGGCTCTCATGAGTGTCTTGCGAGAGTCATCAAGAAGGAAATATAAGGGTACATAATATACACAACAAACATAATTTAAAGTATAAGGTAGTTCTGAAAAGAGATTTTTCAAGTAACATTTTAAACAGCTATTTTTTGTGACTTTAAACTTTTTTTATTTAAAGGGATAGAACAAAAACAACAACTGAGAGTAAAAAAATCATCTCCTTCAAAACAAAAAGGACAAAAATGTAGAAAAAAATGTTTTAAAAACTGCCTAGGTGGGCATTTATGATCTTGGACAAGCTTGTAACCCATCTGTTTTTGAATTGACATTCACTATTTTGGCTCTCTTTGAACAGTTGTATACAGATTGAACACTGTACTCAATGAGGGTTTCCAATATATCTGTGGTTGATTGTGAATGTTAACTATAGTACGTATAATGCCGTAGCAATTTATACAGCGATATGCAGGAAAACAAAGATTGGATGATGTCATCATTGATGTCATAAATGATGTCACACAACATGCCATGAGTGATGTATGGTGAGGTCATAAGCAGTGTATGGCAGGGGCGCAAGTTATATAAGTGCTGCTAACTATAGCTGCTGAATTTCTGTTTTTTGTGATTGAAAACGTTAACATCACTGAGAAATTCACCTAACTCTATTGCTACTTTAACCTTTGTTTTTCAGTGAAAAAAAAATATATATATATATAGCAGAATTACGTGTGGTAAAGTATAACATAATAAAACAAAGTATTGCAAAAACAAGCAGATCTCTGTTTGTTCTAGAAACAAATTTTAGTTGTTGAAATTTACAACCTATGTAGCAGATTTTGAATTATGTGGCACATGTGATAAATCTATAATTGCGTGGAAAATGTCACAGACACAAAATCAAATAATTCCAGTGGGTCTGCCTTAAGCGTGGCAGGTAAAGATAATATCAGGATCTGAATTTTGCCCAGCAGTTATAAATGGTGTGCATGCAAAGTACACAAGATTATTTTTATTTGGGGTATATGCAATTTATTTACTGATTGTAGGAAATTTGCCTTTTGTGCATGGTCACCAGAGATTTTTCACTTTTTTCTGGACCATATTTTAGCTCAACTTTGAACTCTGTGGTCTATAACCCCTGCTAAACAAAAGTAAAATGCCTGTATTCCCATTTTCAACATGATTAAATTGGCTTATCCTTGATTGAGATGTAACGTGCCTCTATGTCCCTAGTATATGTACCACCTTTTGGACTGTGGCACCTACTGTGTCATCCACAGAGTGGGCTAGTGAAACATGGCATCAGACTGACTATGTGTAGCCTGGCTGCAACTGCAAGTCACCCCCCTATGACCACATTGTTGTAACAAGGTAGGGTGCCTAATATTTAAAAGTGGAACATGGCAAAATTAAAGTTGGTATATTACTCTAGTGACTACCTAGCAGGGATGTAGCTGAGTCCTAGATAATGTCAAAGTACAGATAAACTTAAAGCTATAACTTTACAAAGCAATCAGCTACCAAAGTCATTCATGGACTATTTTTAATACTTAATAAAAGCCCATTTCAAAGTCAGATTTGTATTAAATATTTAGGAAAAGTAGGTTTTAGGAAGGCATATTTGGATTATCAATGTCCTCTTCAGGATGCCCAAAGCAGACCTGAATCAACTGACCAACTTCCAACTGATCTCCCTGCTTCCTTATCCAGCCAAAGTGATTGGGAAGGCCATCTCAACCCACCACTTCACCATCTTCTATGCAACACTCAATCAGGAGTTCATAAAGAACTACAGCAAAGAAACAGCACTCATTGCGGCCACAAATAACATTCAAATCATCATGGATGGAAGATAAATTGCTGCCCTCATCCAGCTCAACGTGTCTGTGGCACTGCTTCACATAACACCCTCATCTGAAGATTCCCAAAGACTGGCATCAAAGGACCCGCTCTCAAAATGGATCTGTTCCTTCCTCGTGGGAAAAACCCAACAGGCTGCCACCGTTCACATCAGGGACCAAGAAATTGATATGCATAGTCCCACAGAGATTGTCCCTCTGCCCCTCCCTTTTCAACATACAAATGCAGCATCCGCAAGCATCATCCGAGCACAAGACATCACTATCATCTCCTATGCCAATGACACCCAACTCATCTCCCTGATGGACAGAACAATCACAGTCAGAACCAACTTCACTAACTGTGTGACCATGGTAGCAGATCCACTGCCTGCAGCTCAACTCCGACAAGAAGGGAGCACTGGTCTTCGGAAACAAGACCTCCCATGGTGGACGTCGGAGCTAGGTCCAACACCCACACTCACAGACCAACCCAGACATCTAGGAATCATCCTAGATGACAAGCTCAACATCTCGGCTCAAGTTGACGCAGTGTGCACTTCCTGCTTCCACAACCTATTCATGCTGTGGAAAATCTTCAAATGGTTGTCTCGGAACATCAGACGGACCTTCATGCAAGCACTCATCACCAGCAGGCTGGACTATGGCAGCGCCCTCTATGCCGGAACCTCCAAACAACTCCTACACAGACTCCATACTATCTAAAACACCGCTGCAAGACTCATGCTTGACCTCCAATTCCGCACCCACATCACACTGCACCTCAGGAAGCTTCACTGGTTCCCCATTCAGAAGCACAGCCAATTCAAACTTCTCACACACATATAAAAAGCTCTGAACAGCCATGTACACTTTCACCAACCCACCAAACCCCTATACTCTGCCTCACTCGCACACATTCCCCGCATTTGCACAAGCAAAACTGGAGGTTTCATTCTCCTACATCGCACCCGAGACATAGAACAACCTCCCTTAACACATTAGAGCCTCCTCCTCACTTCTCGAGTTTCAATAGAAGCTGAAGACTAGACTCTTCATATAAGCACCTTGGGGACCACAAACGTACACACCTGCCCAAGCACCTGGATAACCTCTTGGGTGATTAGTAGGCTATACGAATTAATTTAATGTAACATCCCTCCAGCTGATGCAACTCACCGATGCCTATCGGAACGGCATTATCTCCCAGTAACTAGCTTATCAGGGCCAGTAATTACTTCTATTATTTGGCAACCTCTGAGGCCGAAACCATGCATGCCCGGAAAGGAACTCCTTTTCTCAATACCTACTTTTGTTCATCTTCTCATATCTAAGCCTTGATTAAGTCTAGGAGATGAAACACGTGTCGGCTGCTGGCTGTATTTTGGATTTATTGTGATACATGTGGTCTTTGACCTGAATATTGACCACACCCATTCATCAGTTAATAAATGTCTAGTTTCATCCGTGTTTTGGACTTCGACTCTGATTGAACGACCACTTGGATCAACCACACAGAACTGTTTTTGGTGTGCCCTTGCCTTTTTTCATATATTCTACGTAACCGCGACTATTCCCCAGTCAGTGGTTCTTTGGACACCTTGGGTGGTAGGTGCACTGCCGGGTTGGCACCCATCTCATTTCCATTACTTGATGTGCTAAAGGACTGCTGTGTATGGACATTGTACCAATACATGTGTTGGTGTGCGAGCATTGTGGCATTTTCCACCTGTTTCTTCTTGTGTTGATCCCTCCAGCTGATGTCTAGCCTTTACTTAGCCTTAATAAGGTGTGAAATTCCAGCCGGGAGCCACATATAAACCACTATAATTGACTGGTCAAACTGAATGGGCAGAGATGACTCCTCTGTGCTCAACTGGACATTCCGGATGAGAGCTGTTGCCCCTTCTGTTGGCACAACAGTATCAAATGTTGGCTGAGAGGCCTGTCTAAGACGCATGTTAAACTGCTGTGTCCTTGTAAGGTAAAGGATCAAACAGGACCAAGACACATTATTATGTATCCCTTCACTGGTTAGTGAAAGACCCTGCATTGTCTTCCCAGACTTCTGTCTCATTTTTTGTTGTGGGTCCAGGGCTTACTTCATACTGAATTTTCATGTTAGATATCAAAGGATAGTGGTAATTCCTGTTGTACACTCCCTTAACGCCCCAGCACTCAAAGCCCATGTTTAATGTGACTGAATACTCTTGGAATTGCCTTGACACATTGCTTTTTAGGCCTGTTTGCTGTAAGGCAAATGGGAAATACTGAAAAGTAGGTAGGCCAGGGCCTATGAAAGTTTGCTATATTGGTTAAGAAATGATGAGGAGTCACCCCCACCCTCTAGCTAGTTCCGACTAAGGCATCCTTCTCAGAACACTTTCTGGACCTCCATAAGATCAGAAGAGGACTGGACTTGCTTTCTGTGACCCGAGAGGAGCCTTGAAGGACTGAACATGTGCCCTCTTCTTACTATGCCAAAGAAGTGGACTCCAAGGGACAATTGGCATACCTCCTGTCTGACTACAGGGACACAGCAAACTCCCTGAAGCGCTTAGCTGGCCAGTGGTAACTGGACAAATGCTGAATTTTGCTGTCGGCCTCTGCTTGACACCTTTACTGTCCCTAAGTGCCTTTCCCTGTGTGATTATTGGAGACCAGAAGAATGTTTGGAAACTTGAAACTTTTTCTCCAGTGCTTCAGAAGGACCTACTGGAAAAACTACCTGACGGAGACTAACAGAGTGTAACATTGGATTTTAGCTTCATCTTGCTTAAAAATCCCCACATGTCTGAAAAAGTCACAAAAATTTCCAAAACTACAGAGCACGAGTGGGACCAAACTGCTTCAAGTATCCAATTGTCTGTTCCATGGCAGCGGCTACTGTTTCAGCTGTATCCTGCTCGGGCATGATGTTTCTAATCAAAAAGTGACAAATCCCAGTGATTTAGAAACTGTTCCCAAATTTTTGACTTCCAGACTTTTCGCCAGGAGCCATCCACTTGGTATATCCAACCTGGGCTTCATCACAGTCAGCCTGATATCACGCCTTATTGGATTTTTGTTGTTCTGGTGTAATTTTGTTTATTAAAGTGTACTCTATTTTTCTAATTCAATTTGGATTTTTATTGTTTGGTGTTTTTACTTTATTACTGTTTTGGTATGCTAATATTGTGTTATATAGACAAGGGACCTCATTACGACTGGCGGTCTGAAGATCGCCACACTCGCGTTGGCGGTCCTACCGCCGCCGAGCTGGCGATGAAGACCTCCTTATTATGACTGCAGCAGTTTGGCCACAGCCAAACCGCCACAATGCTGCCGATAGTGCCAGGGCGGTCTGTCCGCCGGGCCAGAGGTGAGCACCTCCAGCCCAGCGGCAGCCGTAAGACCGCCACCGTGAGAATTACGAGTAGGCACACCGCCAGGTTTTTTGTGGGGGTCACACCGCCACCATAACCTGGCGGTAACGCACCTGGCAATAGGAATCTCCTGTTGCTGGCACTCCCACCCCCACTCATCAACACACCTTCAGACATGCACCCCCACTCATCAACACACCTTCAGACACACACCCCCACTCAACACACTCCCTGACAAACACTCCACTCACTTGCACTCCCCTATACAAACACCCCTACTCGCATGCATCCCAATACACACACCTAATCACTTGCACCCCGACACCCCCTCCCCTCCACTTCCACACACACACCCTCCATGCACACATACACATACGCACTCACGCATACCCATACCGCCACACATACATGCACACACCACTTGTGTGGGCAAGGTGGTCGTCCGGGATGGGAAGGGTGTCGGCATTTCCAGCACCGCACTGCCGTGCAGGAACTGCCGTGCTGTATTACGTCTCCTTGTATGGCAGGCGGCGTCCTTTTGGCGTGGGGGTGCTGGCACTGGAACCGCCTCTCACCCGCCGTCGGTCAGGCTGACGGTGTTGGATTTCCGCCCGTAAATGGGCAGAAATCCTTGGGTGAGTCCAAATACGGCTGTCTTCCGACCACCAGCAATGGCGGTCTTTGGGCGCCCACGCCTTCGGCAGTCTTTCCAAAAGAAAGCCAAAGACGTAATGAGAGCCAAGGTCTGTTTTTGACACATAGCATTAATCCACAAGACATAAGGTAGACCAAGAAGTGGCACAGCCAGTATGTATCACTTTTCAAATGAGGATGCAGAGCTACTGGTTTTGCCAAATCTTCTTTGTTTTCGGCAACTATTCCATGATGACCAGACATGCAGAAGCATGTCCAAGCACACATGCACACACGAATGGAAATCTCAATTTTCAAAGAATAACAAAATCATTTCAATACAACCACCAGTGCTGCCCATGCATGCTTTTGCACAGCATCCATCTTTCAATGATTTTTGCTTGGCCTTTATGTGTAAGTTACCATTCCAAAAAGGTGGACAGTCATTTTGGATCGAAAAAACTAGTAAAGTATCCACAGGTTATGCCATACAAAAACAGAAGTGAGTAGCCCATTAGGTTTGTGCAGCTGCTGAGTTTTCTCAAAAATAATTTCAAAGAAACTACTGATGAAGTGGGAGTATGAGTGTGCGTCAGACCAAATGGTCAGAAATTAAGTGGCCTGGTAGCAGTATTCCTTGAAAAGAAAAAAAAAAAAAGTTATAAATTAAAAATGCGGGAATGGAAGGAAGGAGAGGATACTGAGGAAAGCAGTGCACACCCAAGTAAAGTTAAAAGGCAAATTTTAAAAAATCACCTCAGAAAGCAGTGAAAGGATACCAGTTATCCAGTCAAAAGAAATGTAAGAAAGAAATTCTCCAAAGGTGGGAAAAAGTCACTATTTAGAAGGAATCCAACGAATAAGGAACAGAGATTGAGACAGACAAGAATACCATCCACTTATGAGCAAGAGGCTGAGCCAAAGCCCACACCATGTTTATTGCATTGTAGTTAATAGACCTTTGTCAGCTGCTAGCGAAAGACCTAAATGTTACCATAGGACATTGGTGAGGTAAAGTCCTGATAAAGCCATTAACTTTTAGCTGGAAAGCTCCGTGCTTGTGAAATTCATAATTTGTGTTCAAGGAAGGTCCCTTGCCTACCAGAACCTTTTGGCTCCTTCACCCAGTAAAGATTTCTACTTTTGGGCTTAGTCACTTTTTGGGAGATCAGAATACTCCAGCGAGACAAGGCTGAAAGCTGTATTCAAACAGGGCTGCATGCTGCCGGCTCGGCTCTTGGCGACATCCCAATGAAACAGATTTTGCTGTGGCAAAAAAACTGAGCAGAAGCAACCAGAATCTTTTGCCCATAAGCAAGGCCCCGGTCCCAGGTTTCTTAGGATGTTAGGAGGAGTACGCTTTGACACAGGCAAGGTTCCCAAGAACTCAGCAACAGTACTCAGAGTCAAGATGCACTGCAGCAGAAGCTAACAGCAAGACCCAGAGCAGTTCCAGTTAGAAGTGCTCAGCTGGACTCTTCAGGAAAAGTGCTTCTAGCAGCTTGTTGTGTTCCTGTTGCTTGATAGGTCAGCCAGCTGACACTTGGAGTCGACTTATTTATCCTGGGTACTAGTGGGAGCAGGTCCCGCCTTTCAGGTCTCCGCATAGATCTCAACAGCAGGTGCAAGGCTTCTTCTCTATTCCGCATGTTCGGTACTGCTATTTAGAGGGTACTCAGGTATGCCGCATACATATGCCTGGTACTGGTTCGAGCCTGTGAGTGGGAGTGACTCCTGGCCCACCCCTACCCAATAGAGAAAAAAGGTCCCAGGGTAACACTACCCACTTTTGCAGCAGTTCCTGTGTGCATTACCCCAAACAATGCCAGAGTGCCCCTCTCTATCTAAATCCAAATACACAGAACCTTTCTTCCCCTGTGCCCTTCCTAAAGGTGGCCAGTAAAACGAGCAATCCGTCTTCTGTGGTCACTGAAAACTATTTTAGAGAACAGCCTTTCTTTCACTTTAAAGCTTAATGCACCCATTTACATTACCCATGGAAGATGGCAACAAAATGTTCATAATAGTATTTAAGCCTGAAAAGGGCTGGGGCCGGAAATGTTCTACCACCTCTAAATAATTATCTGCAACAATGAAATTTGGCAGACTGGTTTATTGGTAAACCATTCTCATTTGCTATCCCACACCAAAACAACGCCTATGAGTTGTGATTTTCAAAGTTTCAGAAAAAAACAATCTATGTCACAGGTGAACAAAATGTAATTACATTTTGGGGGTCATTCTGACCACCGACCACGGGAGCACCGCCAACAGGCTGGCGGTGCTCCCACGAGCATTCTGACCGCGGCGGTTCAGCCGCGGTCAGAAGCGGCAAGTCGGCGGGCTCCCGCCGACTTACCGCTGCTCGGGGGAATCCTTCATGGCGGCGGAGCGCGCTCCGCCACCATGAGGATTCTGACCCCCCCTACCGCCATCCTGTTCATGGCGGGAAAGCCGCCATGAACAGGATGGCGGTAGGGGGGGTCACGGGGCCCCTGGGGGCCCCTGCCGTGCCCATGCCAATGGCATGGGCACGGCAGGGGCCCCCGTAAGAGGGCCCCGCAAAGTATTTCAGTGTCTGCCTTGCAGACACTGAAATACGCGACGGGTGCCACTGCACCCGTCGCACCTTCCCACTCCGCCGGCTCGATTACGAGCCGGCATCCTCGTGGGAAGGGAGTTTTTCCCTGGGCTGGCGGGCGGTCTTTTGGAGACCGCCCGCCAGCCCAGGGAAAAACTCATAATACCGTCCGCGGTCTTCTGACCGCGGAGCGGTATAATGGGGGCGGAATTCTGGCGGGCGGCCTCCGCCGCCCGCCAGAATCAGAATCACCCCCTTTGTGTCTCATTTCTGGCGACTCTGAAAGGAGTTGGGGGTCTCAACCAGACCCCAGAGGCCGGAAAATCACTACTGAAAATAGCGCAACCACATTTCGAAGTGCTTGGCAACCTTTTATTGGTTGTTCTAGCAGAAGGTCCAAGGATTGGTTCACATGTAGCCTGACCAATTCTCTCATCTTCTAGAGGTGGATTGAAGCGGTCACTCTTGTGGATGAAACCATTTCCAAAACACTCTTTTATTATCCTTTGGAAGGACCAATATAACAACGATTCATAGTTCAGACTATTGAATTTAAAGTGAGGAAAGGCAGTTTACACCTGTTATGTGTAATGTATGCGAATATTGTAGGTGGTAGGCATACTGAAACATCTGCTTTTCGCTAACGGTTAAGGTAAGCAAATACTTTCTGTTGGATATCCTGAAGGGGGTACTAAACACCTACTTCTGCTACCTGCGGCGTGGGTATTTTTGGCGTGTGATTCATAGGTCTCCAGAGAGGCGCTATTAAATACCACTCTAAAAGTTACCATGAAAGAGATGTGCACACAGTGGAGGCAGTGGATGTTGCTGTGTCTGTATGTGGGTGATGCTTGTGTGAGTGCCTGTGGGATGTGTGGTGCCTATGTTTGCCTGAGCTTCCCTTGTGTGGTGAGTTGTGTGCAGGCTGGTCTGATGGTGTGCTTGGGATAGGCAGAGGTACAGGGGATTGGGTCTGGGTGGAGGAAGTTGGAGGGGGAGGCTAGACACAGGGACAATGGCTGCCATCAGTGCTGAGGCCAGAGTTTGAACGGTTCGATGAAGGGCAGCCTGACCAGAATGAATGCCCTCCAGGAATGCAATTGTGTGTTGCAACTCCCTTTCTACACCCTGGATGGCATTCAAAATGGTAGACTGCCCAACAGTGAGGGACCTGAGGAGGTCAATGGCCTCCTCACTGAGGGCAGCAGAGGTGGCAGGGGCTGAGGTGCCTGGGGCGAAGGTGATGCCGACCCTCCTGGGTGAGCGGGCACGGGGCAAAGGCTGAGGGGCTGCTGGGAGGGCGGTGCTGGTAGGGGGGGTGGCGGCTGTACCTGTAGTAGTGGGGGGCACAGATGTTGCCGCCACCACAAGGGAGCTCCCATCGGAGGACGAGTCCGTGTCGCTGGATCCTGTGACCGCTGTGGTGCTCCCCTCGCCCTCCGTAGTGAGTCCGTAGTGTGGGCCTCCGTGCCCATGTGGGATGCAGCTCCTTCGTGCTCCGGTGCCACTCTACCTCCGCCTGATGATGCTAATGCACACAAGAACAGGGAGACCGCAAAAAAAAGGGGGGGGGGGGGAACAGTAGAAAGACAGGTTGAGTGCATGGCTTACCGCTACCGTTGGCAGACAATACAGACACAGCAGCCCCCTGCACTACGTCGCGCTGTTGGCCTCTACAGTGCAATTCCTGGGAAATGGCCTACAAGGCTATGGACGACATCTGCACACATAGATGACCCTGGGGCATGAATAGCAGTACTTGGAACTCTACAGAGGTGGGGTGGGGGGCCACAGGGCCATTCCTTATGAATGGGCCTAGCCTACAGAACTCGCCCTGGCCTAGGGGAACCCACAGCCCTCCTCCCTCACCCAGACAACTTCACTGCGCGCAAAGTCAGCTGAATGATAGTGTACTCACCCCCTTGTGTCTGCTGTGTTGCCCTCAAGCGCCCATCCAACTCAGGGTAGGCCACCGCCAGGATCCGGAACATCAGGGGGGTTATGGTTCGACGGGCACCCCTCCCACGTTGGGAGGCCATCCCCAGCTGAGCCTTCGCCGTCTTCTTGCTCCAGCGGCGAATGTCCTCCCATCTCTTCCGGCAGTGGGTGCTTCGTCTGTGGTGGACCCCAGGGTCCGGACGTCATTGGCGATGGCACGCCAAATATCCTTCTTCTGGCAAGCGCTGACCTACATGAAATGTACAGGGGAAGAAGAGAAGTCATTATCAACTGCACCGTCAAAGTGATTGGTCCCCATCCCTACCCTTGCCATGTCTGTGTACTTACCTGTTGGTCTGGAGGACCGTAGAGTAGCGTGTACTGGGGGAGGACCATCTCGAAGAGCTTCTCCAACTCCTCTGCAGTGAAGGCAGGGGCCCTTTCCCCAGGCGCACGAGCCATTGTCTCTTCCAGACCAAGGTCACAGCAGCACTTGCAGTGTAGGTCCTCTCCTGTCGAAGATCAGGTATCGAGTGATTAAACAGTTAGAAAATGGCGGTCACGTCCGCGGCGGTGCGTACCATCACCGCCGGCGTACATCGTCATTGGCTCCTGGGACCCATAGGGTCCAATGTTAACCAATGCAGCATTGCGCCGCGGTCTTCGCCCGCCTACCGCGACGGTGTACAACGCCAGCGCAGTTACCTCACATCCCATTGTCCCGCTTTGGAGGTCAGGCAGCCGCCATTTCAGGGGCCCTCATGGCCTAATTACCAACTGCATCACACATACCTAGGCCTACTCTCAACACACATACAGGCCACATTTTGTGTATGATTGGTGTTCTGTGTAGACTGTGGGTACATACCTCTAAGTTGTTTGACTCTGTGGTCGCTGTTGGCCTTCATAGACACCGTCCGATGGGACATGTGAGGGGATGGCGGAATCCTCCGGTGTACCGACCGCTGGTGGACCTGTCGACAATGGAGGAAAGACATTTGATCATCACCTACAGATTTGACCGTGTAGCCAGTAGGAGCCAGACCTGATGTCAGCAATCCGCCATCCCACAGGAATCCCCCCTCAAGTGCAGGTGCTATCAGTGCTCCATTTCATTGCAAGTGGGTCTTTTCAAACAACAGTGGCCATTGCATCAGGGATGTCCCAGTCTATGTTTTCCAACGTGTTGTCCAGAGTGTTGTCTGCCCTTCTGAAACAGATGCGGAGCTACATCGTTTTCCCTCAGGTGAAGGATTTGCCTACAGTGAAAGGTGACTTTTATGCCCTTGGACATATCCCCAACATCATAGGTGCCATTTATGGGACCCATGTGGCTTTGGTCCCCGCCCCCACAGGAGTGAACAGGTGTACAGAAACCGGAAGAGTTATAATTCCATGAATGTACAGATGGTATGTTTGGCAGACCAGTACATCTCCCATGTGAATGCCATGTTCCCTGGCTCAGTGCATGATGCCTACATCCTGCGGAATAGCAGCATCCCTTATGTGATGGGTCTACTACAGAGGCACCGCGTGTGGCTATTAGGGGACTCTGGTTACCCCAACCTGTCATGGCTTCTGACCCCAGTGAGGAATCCCAGGACCAGGGCAGAGGAACGCTACAATGAGGCCCATGGGCGGACTAGGAGGGTGATCGAACGCACCTTCGGCCTCCTGAAGGCGAGGTTCAGGTGCCTCCATATGACAGGTGGATCCCTATTCTACTCACCAAAGAAGGTGTGTCAGATCATCGTGGCCTGCTGTATGCTTCATAATTTGACTTTGCGACGACAGGTGCCTTTTCTGCAGGAGGATGGTCCAGATGCCGGTGTTGTGGCAGCTGTGGAGCCTGTGGACAGTGATGAGGAGGAAGCAGAGGAAGAAGACATTGACAACAGGGACTCAGTCATCCAGCAATATTTCCAGTGAAACACAGGTGAGAATACATTTGTGCCTACTACATGTACTTTTACACTTCTACCTCGATCCTGTCTGTCGATTTCACCCAGTGTATGGTCACTGAGTTGTCACTTTCCCTTACGGTTTCACAGGTGTGGGTCCCAACGTGTGTCATCTGCTTAGATTCCTCATGGACTAGAGCTGTGTGACATAGGTATGTTGACATTACTAAATCCTGGAAATTTTGTCACTGAAATTGAAAATACACTATTTCAAAATCACAGACAGACTCCAGATCTTGGTGCTTTAGGTGTGTTTATTTAAAAGCAAAATATTGGAGGGGAGAGTTAAATGGTGAGGGGTGATGGTGGAGGAGTGTCCATGGAGTCCAGTCTATTTGTCTCATAGGTGCATTGCCCATATGGGCATAGGAAGTGGATCTGGGGCAGTTCCAATATGGACAGGGTGACAAAGTGGGACAGTGGGTTGACACTCAGGGTGGTCTCATTTCTTGGCGGGGGTCTTGGCAGCGTCCTCTGTCTTGTTCCTGGATCTCAGGGACCGCTTGCGGGGTGGTTCTCCATCTGCAGGGAGTGGGGTGCTGGTGTTGTGGTCCTGTGGCGGGCGTCCTGTCCACTTGCGCCGGCGGAGGTGGTGGGCAGTTCATCGTCCATGCTAGTGTCAGGGGCCCCTTGGAGTGCCACTGTGTCCCTCCTGGTGTTTAGTATTTCCTTCAGCACCCCTACGATGGTGCCCAGGGCGGAGCTGATGGTTCTGAGTTCCTCCCTGAAGCACATATACTGTTCGTCCTGCATGCGCTGGGTCTCCTGAACCTTGGCCAGGACCGTTGCCATTGTTTCCTGGGAGTGGTAGTATGCTCCCATGATGGAGGAGAGGGCCTCGTGGAGAGTGGGTTCCCTTGGCCTGTCCGCCCCCTGTCGCACAGCAGCCCTCCCATTTCCCCTGTGTTCTTGGGCCTCCGTCCCCTGGACTGTGTTACCCACTGTCACTGCCCCCAGGTCCCTGTTTTTGTTGGGGTGGTGGGTTATCCTGGGTTCCCTGTGGTGGTGGACACACAGCTGATTGACGTGTCCTGGGTACGGAGGTATGGGCCCACTGGGTGGGTGCTGTGCTGGTGTTACCAGAGGGTGCAAGGTCTGTGGTGGCCTGTGCCTGTGCGAGGGGAACCGACTGTCCCGAGGCACACGATGGTCCGGGCTGGTCATCTGGATCCAGTTGGACAGAGCTGCTGTCATCACTGTGGGCCTCTTCTGTGGGTGGGGTGGAGATGTCTGGTCCCTCCTGTCTGGTGACATTTGGTAGTGGTCCTGTAGGTGTGTAAAAGCTTAATTATTGCATCTGTGTGTGTCATGGTGGGCAATGGGTGGGTGACCGGTGTACCCCAGTGCTTGCATTCCTATGTGGGGACTTGTGTGATGATGGTTTAGGGGCTTGTATGGGTATGTGCAGTGGGCATGCTTTAGGTGTTGGGATGGGTGGTTTGTGATAGTGGGGTATATGTGAGTTGGTGGAGTGCTGAGGGTGAGGGTACGGGTAGGAGTGTGTGCTGGCATGCAGGAAGGGTGGGGGATATATTAGTAAAGCTTTGACTTACCAGAGTCCATTCCTCCACTGACTCCTGCGAGGCCCTCAGGATGCAGAATCGCCAAGACCTGCTACTCCCATGTTGTTAGTTGTGGGTGAGGAGGTGGGGGTCCGCCGCCAGTCCGCTGAACCGCCAGGTGGTGTCTTGAGACCACGGAACGCACCTTCCCCCGTAGGTCATTCCACCTCTTCCTGATGTCGTCCCGATTTCTTGGGTGTTGTCCCACTGCGTTGACCCTGTCGACTATTCTTCTCCATAGCTCCATCTTCCTTGCAATTGAGGTGTGCTGCACACCTGTGCTCCAAATAGCTGTGGCTCTACCCAGACGATTTCCTCCACCATGACCCTGAGCTCCTCCTCCGAGAACCTGGGGTGTCTTTGCTGTGCCATGGGGTGGTGTAGGTGATATGTGTGGTGATAAGTGTGGTGATATGTAGTGGTGTGTGGTGTTTTGTGAGTGGAAGTTGTGTGGGTGATGGTGTTGAGTGCCTGTGGCTGCTAGTCTGTGGATGGTGGTGTCTCTCTCTGGCCTTCTCTCTGTAACAGTGGTCGTAGGGGTTTGTGGGTGATGTGGGTGTGTGTTTTATATTGTATTGGGTGTGTGGGAGTGGTGTTTGTATGTGTATCAGGTGTGTGTATTTCGAATTGTCCAATGT
This sequence comes from Pleurodeles waltl, assembly GCF_031143425.1. Classification (NCBI taxonomy): domain Eukaryota; kingdom Metazoa; phylum Chordata; class Amphibia; order Caudata; family Salamandridae; genus Pleurodeles; species Pleurodeles waltl. The sequence goes on along the minus strand of NC_090440.1, from coordinate 98,135,752 downwards.
GGCGGTGTTTTGTAGAAGTGTGTGTATTTTGAGCGCGGCAGTGTGTACCGCCAATGGAATACCGCGGGTGAAAGACCGCCGTGTGGATTCATGTGTTGTGATAGTGTGGGCGTATTTCTGTTGGCGTGACGGTGGAGGTTTTGTTTTCGCCAGTTTATCACTGACCTTTGGTGTGGCGGACTTGTGTGGGTGTCTAAATTTTGTCGGATTTCGAGATGTGGGTCATAATAGCTGTGGTGGACTTCCGCAGCCGCGGCGGTATGTTGGCGGTCTTCTGCACAGCGGTAAACGGTTTTTACCACCAATGTTGTAATGACCGCCATAATGACAATGGCAGAAATATGTACTCAGTCACATATTGTGACCTTTCTAAACATTATGGAGGCCCTGGCATAGAAGGCTGTCATTGGCATATTGTGGGAATCCCAGACATCATGCATATTTATCATCACTGGCATAGTGATGGCCATGGTGGATATGATTCGTATTGCCACAATCTTTGCCTTTAATATTGTCATCCCAAGCATAGTAGTTAATTTCACTAGCATATGATGGCATCTTGGCATCAGTTGATCATGCCTAGCATTTGGTGGCTAAAATTAGCATCTTTTGAATGTTGTTGACATTGAATTGTGGTACATGGGTATGTCAGCAAGATTAGACCAAGCTGACATTTGAAATTCAAATGTGTATTTTTATGAAATGGTATGCTAATGCTTTTGGACAAAATGTTGCCTTTTTCATATATTATTTTAAACATATGCTTAAGATGTGCTTGGGAAACTATTTTTCATGTTAGTTTGGTATGTTTTTGGCGTAAAAGGACACTTGCTGCTGTAGCTGTTATTTCATGTTGAAGCATTTTAACCTCTATATTGACTAAGCTTTTTGTTGTTATAACTATTATGTATAAACCTAATTTTGTTGTTGGTAATTGTGTGCATATTCGTAACACGGAGTGTTGACAAAAGGTTTGCCAAGATATGACAATGTTGTAAAAGTAATTAAAGTCAATACTAATAGTGTGGTTACTCAAGATGGCAAAGTGTGGAATGTCAGAAGAGCTGCGAAGTACAAAGGTAGACTGTAGGGAGAAGATGATGATGGAAAAGGTATGGAATTGGAGTGTAATGGATATCTGGTTAGAATGAATAACTCTCAAACGGATCGGTTTGAGCCACTATCTCAGGCCATTGTCCAGGGTTGTGACATTTGTGTTCAGAAAGAAGTAAGTAATGGTGGTTTGGAATTAAATAGGGACGTGGAGGATGATTCGGTGGCTTCCAGAGTATAAGGGGCAAAAAGGGAGAAAGACACCCTCCTGTGAAGTATGAGTGCATTATATAATATTTTGTGCACTTGTTTCTCTTTTCCTTTTAATACTTTGCTTTTTAAGGGGAAATATTTGTTGTATGTTGAGTGAGACCTATTATGTGTATAGGTTATGTATATAGTTACATATATTGTTTTTGTTTGACCGACCTCATAACTGTAGCCTTATTACCGTTTAGAACTTAGGGCTTGATTTACAGTTTGGTGGAGGGCTTACGCCGTCACAACGATGAAGGTATCCTATCTACCAAAATATAAATCCCATAATTGTGGCAGAGTAACCCCTCCATCAAACTCTAAATTAGGCCCATAGAATCTTTACATGGCCTTTGTGTGGTAGATGCTTAGTTGCTTGGTATTCTGTGCTGTGAAAATTAATCTGCTTTCTACTACAATTGAACAGATTTTGGGGGTCATTCTAACTCTGGCGGGCGGCGGAGGCCGCCCGCCAGAGTTCCCCCCTCCGAAATACCGCACCGCGGTCAGTAGACCGCGGAGGGTATTCTAAGTTTTTCCCTGGGCTGGCGGGCGGTCGCCAAAAGACCGCCCGCCAGCCCAGGGAAAAACTCCCTTCCCACGAGGATGCCGGCTCGTAATCGAGCCGGCGGAGTGGGAAGGTGCGACGGGTGCTGTTGCACCCGTCGCGTATTTCACTGTCTGCCAAGCAGACAGTGAAATACTTGTAGGGGCCCTCTTACGGGGGCCCCTGCAGTGCCCATGCCAGTGGCATGGGCACTGCAGGGGCCCCCAGGGGCCCCGTGACCCCCCCTACCGCCATCCGGTTCCCGGCGGGCGGACCGCCGGGAACTGGATGGCGGTAGGGGGGGTCGGAATCCCCTCGGCGGCGCAGCTAGCTGCGCCGCCTTGGAGGATTCCAAAGGGCGGCGGTACACTGGCGGGAGACCGCCAGTGTTGCCGGTCCGACCGCGGCTTTACCGCCGCGGTCAGAATGCCCTGCGGGGCACCGCCGGCCTGTCGGCGGTGCTCCCGCCGACCCTGGCCCCGGCGGTCTTAGACCGCCGGGGTCAGAATGACCCCCTTTGTCTTTCAGCAATTTTTTAGGGTCGAGCCTGCGTCACAGGCACTTACGCATGCACTTCGTTTGAGAGACGCTTTAGTAGTTAGAAAAGGGCTCGGAGCCCCGTCCATGTCACATCAGTGTCTTTCATTGGTTCGTGGGCTTGCCTGTTAAAATCTGCCTGCTTTCCTTAGTGAAAGGCATTCATACGTCATGCCTTTTCCTGTGGTTAGCCCTCCTTGAGCGCAGCGACCAAGTACTGAAAACATGCAAGGCTCGCTGTTTTCCATCCAGTTTGTGGACTACTTTTTATCTTTTTTCGCAGTGCCATCTCGCTTGGCAGAAGTCGAGAGCTTTCCATGACATCGACCCTGTTACATAGTTAATTGCACTTTTGCCGGTTACATAGATAATTGCACTTTTGCTGCTAGGTTTCACTACGAGTGAACTGTAGCAGCACGATTGCGCTCTTTTTTCCATTTAATGTGGCAAAAAAAGTCCGGTTGGGAGTTTACAACTGCTAATAGGTCTAACTCTGAGAAATGCGAGACCCGTTGCATTGCAAATGCTTGTTCTGACATTATGTTCCCTATTACTGTCAGAGACCTGAGTCTGTAAGATTGATATACTCTTACAGATATACCTTCTGTCTAAACTTACATAGTAGTCCAGATCTGTGAGATAAGTCTAACCAGAGTGACAGCCGTGCTGTCTACTGACTGAGAGAATGAGATGTTTGACCTTCCTTCTCTTTGCCACCTTCAAGTAAATTATCACTCATAATCTTCCAATTGAAAGTTGCAGAATGGAGAAATGAATATAGACTTATGATCATAGCGAAAAAAATGCTATATATAGCTTTATAAATGACAGGCCATGCCAGATTGCATACCCAGACTATGAAATTTTTCTAAATCACTGGCTTTTTCGAGGAAACTAGACAGAAAGTATTCCAGTATACCACCATCGGTTAGAACAGTGGTTCCCAAACTTTTGATTTCTGTGGACCCCCACTTTAACATTAATGGAACCCAGGGACCCCCACTGAATCATCATTAGAATCCGGGGACCCCCGCCTGAGTCATTACTGAAAGCTGGGAACCTAATTTGTCAATATTTGTTAATATTTTTTTATTTTCTAGGCTCTCGCGGACCCCCTGAGAAGGCTTCGCGGACCCCCATGGGTCCCCGGACCAGAGGTTGGGAACCACTGGGTTAGAAACTTTCGTGGTATACCCCCAAATATTACTAGCTCACATCAAAGTTGTCATGCACACCACAAAAGTACTGGAATATTTCATGAGTGCCTCTTCACAGACTACGATTTATTGGTTAGTTTATTTGAAAATGATGCTGAACATGCACCATTTAGTGCAATAGTTTCCTGGGTGAATGACTTCCCATCACGTGGGGGGAGGTTGGCATAAGCAGGAAGTCTCTGACTTTCTTGATTATTTCATGTGTGTTTATTAAGAACTTCCTGGAAAAAAGAGAAGGTTAAACCTTTTTCGGCCAAATTGTTTGAAAACATTCTTTCAGCGTCCATCATTTAGCTCTTTTCGCCCCCAGGTGCCTTGTTTTTTTCTGAAGAAAGCCTTTATTGACTTGACTGTTTTACTGATTGATTGTATGACGTGTACAACGTTTACAGATCTGAACATCATCTCAAGTTATGATTAATCAGCAAAGGGAACAGAGAGGTGAAACATGAGAGGCAGCAAAGCGGGATTGAGCAGTTAAATGCAGTGCTATGAAACTCAGTCTTTGACTCAATTCACCCAAATTGCTTCTAACCATCACAGTCTCATGCTCGTTCATTTGGCATGCTTTGTACACTGACGCTCAGGCCTGAACAATCCAAGAGTTTCTGGACTTAGAATTAACCAAAAATTCTAATGTTTTTTAACCAACCAAAGACAATGCATATTCATGAAGTACAGAGGCACTGCTAGCATGTTCCAGGACACCGTGCTGAGCACATGGCTGAACATCCATGTCTCCCACACTGCTCTGATGTCTCTGCACTTGTAGTCATTTGTATGGATGCTTTGCAAGCTGCCTAGAGCGCAAGGCACAAATGGTGGTGGTAGAACCCCAGAATCCTGCGCAGAACAAAATATGTTAAACTTGGGCTTGTTCTTCGTTTACCAACTGAGCGCTTTGACTTTCTGAAAAGACATCAAACGCTTCCTATTTTAAGTCTTGAAACTTCACGACATGAAGGGGTTGCAACAGATGCTGGTTGCCACACGGTATCTAGATAGAGTACAAAAGTATAAACATGAAATCAGAAAACAAAGAGAATGAACAATGTTTCACAAACGTACTTATTGAACTTATCAGTTTCTTATTGAGGTCTCTTTGTATGTTAATATGTTATGATGTCAGAAATGTTGCTACCTTGAACTGTGGAGTTTTGCATACCATATTTTCACATTTACTCTTCAGTAGATAAGAGATTTCCATCCACACACGTCGTATGCATCCTCACCAACCCACTATTGAACTAACACTAACTTACTTTTCAGGGGGAAACCGGATCTTGTGGGGCCTACATGTCAATTATTATTTCCAAGATGGTGGTCTGTCCATAGAACATGATGCAAGGTTACTTTTGGAATATTAAATAAGGGAGGCAATAACCTCCGGAAGATGGATCGCAACCCATTTGTTTCCTTTGTTTTTCAAGCATTCTTCTCCACCTTGCTGCTATTTTGTCCCCGATTTATGTTCCTAGCAGTCAGATCTCCAGCTGGATTGGATTCTAAATTGGTCTCTTTTCTAATTCCTGATGTCAGGGGGAGTTTGGTGATTTACTGATGTTGTCAGTAGTAATGTTCATCTGCAAACAAGGGCAACAGGAATGCGAAGGAGGGCTTTTCCCCTTGTGGGTCATTCCTCCTACCTAAGCCCCTCTTAAGAAGACACTTGACACCGTCAATGTGTACTATTCTGTGCAGAGTGGCAATGAGGCTACTGGGAAAAGTTGTCCTTTCCTCAAGCAATAACTATGGAGGCTCAACGGAACTTTTCAGAGTAAAGTCATTGACATTGGTGCAACCATGGCTAATAAATTCTGGACCCCTGCTATTGGCTAGCTAGGTGTCTTTAACTTGTGGTATATCTTTTGCCTGTGTGTCTAGTTTGGTGTAAATGTTTAGGGACTCAATTGACATTCACGTACATTCAGTGTGCGTCAATAAGGCGCGATGTACTGTATCCTACATTAAGGTGGAAATCTGCAGAACGTTAAACTATTGCAGAAGGCAAACAGCACATTGGGATCATAGTATAGTATAATGTTGAAAGTCCATATGAAATGATTGTGCCTAAAATCCCTAGGGTTTCTGAATCTCTGGATAATGAATGTGTGCATTTACCATATATATGGTCTGCCAGCACCATCACCCTGCGCCATAGTGTATAACCATAAACCCCACTTGACCAGGATTGTATGCCCCTGAAGGAGTGCCAGGTCGTCAGCTTGTGTGAGTCTGGGCATCTAAAAGTAGGTGGCGCCCCATTGCAGCCTGAACCATATCCTGCTGGACAGACGCTGATGCAAGATTAGCCCACTCTTGTGAGTTCGATTCTGTCCATGTGGCAAACATGGGTACATGATGAAAATGGCAGGCTGGTATTCGGAAGAAAGCTGGGCGATTAGTATCCCAGAACATGAACATAGGAACCTTTCCCCTGTTGCCTCTGTTAGTCGATTCTCTGGGTCTACAACGCTTAAATAGGTATTAATGCAAGAACTGTTTCTCATAAAGCAGCGTTTCCCTTTGATATCTAGACTATGCTATAAAAATTGACAAAAATGAAAGTGAAAATATTGATTTTGTCTTTTAAAATGGACAAGGGCAAGACATCGTGGGTAGAATCCGTGCTAATGAAAAGCAAAGATGCAATTCAAGGCGAGCTGCACTAATTTTTCCACCAGTGGGGGTCATATATGGAATATTAAATATAACGTCATAGTTTATATTTACGATGCAGATATTATTGCCCATAAATTGCTTTTTAAACACTTCTGTATATATACCTCCTTGTAGGCAAGATTTGCAGTGGATCCTGGGATCTAGCTGAGACCTTTCTCGTAGGAGAGCTCGCTTCCCACAACGACTGAAGCTCTAATCTTTGCAAATAATTGATCATTAAGTGCAGCTAATGATAGTATCTCAGTTAAATGAACTAGAAGATTATATTAGAAGGCCATCTTATTGAACGTTAGCAGTGATAAGCAATGATTTCCACAGGCCTGCATCAGTATTTAATGATCTCTTTTATCAACAAACAATTATGTTTCTCATACTCTGCCGTACAGAACCGAGAAGCAATTTTACAATCACTCAATTTAATAATTGAAATGTAACCAAAGAGACACATAAGGCTACTGGGTTTTTAAACGTCTGTGTATTTTTTAAAGTGTATGTATCCAAAAAGAAAATGAAAGTGAAGGCTGTTTCTTGAGGAAACCGAGATATTCTTTAGAAAAGCTTTAAACAAGGTCCTAAAATGAGTGTTTACGAATCTCTTTTATATTCTGCTCCCCAGAATGTCCTTCCTATTGTAGGTAGAAAGGCCTATAGGCTCTCATGCCCCTCCTCCCCACACATCGTGGGCTCGACCTCAAGTGGCCTGTAGAGCACGTGTAAGTCCTTCTTCTACCTCTCTGGCCGGTCCTTAGGGAAGATTAGGCATGTGCTATATAAATACCACATGTATACAAACAAATGTAGTTATGCTTGCCCTTTCTACAAACTATGTCGCAGTGAACCAGAGACTCGTCCTGAAGAGTTATGCAGGTTTCCTGAACTACCCTGCATTCTAGTCAGTCTCTTCTGTCTGTTCACAATAAGAATTCGATAAACAAAATCATCCCCAGGGCCGGCTTTAGGGCGGTGCGACCGCACCGGGCGTCGACCTCTGGGGGGCGCTGTTTATATCAATAATTTCCGAAACCTGCGATTTAAAAGCACCTGCTGAAAAGTTCCTTGTGCGTTTAACCTTCAAGAAACAATGAAAATGTCAAGATACCTCTTGTGATTAATGTTCCTGCTAGAGAGAGAGATGGGAGTTTTGCCTAGTGGCAGCTTTGACTCAACATAAAGGAGCATAGAGGGTTAATATGCCTGCTGCAAAAAACAGAACTATGGGGCATATTTAAGAAAAGTGGCGTTGCACGCAGTGCAGCACCACTTTTCATGCTTCCCCCTTAGTGCCCCCCTAACGCACCATGTGTGCGTCATATTTAAAATACGGTGCACCATGGTGGTAGTTAGGGGACTAGCGTCAGAATTTTTTACGCTAGTCCGGCGCTTTGCAGGATTAGCGTCAATTTTGATGCTAATCTTGCAAAGCACCCAGAGGCCCATTGTAACCAATGGAAGCCTCTTTTTAATGCCTGCTATGAGCAGGCGTTAAAAGTGCCAAAATAAAATGACGCAGGCATAATGTAGCGCAAAGGGTTACAAAGTGGTGCAATACATGCATTGCACCTCTTTGTATGTATGGTGCAGCATTTTTAATTTTCTAACGCCCCATTAGTGTGAATAAATGACACTAATGGAATGTTAGAGTGGCACTAGGGTCTCTTAAGTATACCTCTATGACAGTGCCGAATCTGTGCTTGTTGTTTCCAGTGCAGAGCACCAGCACTTATTTTTGAAGGCCGGCGCTTATTTTTCTTCCTCAAGCATTTACTGCGAGAAAAAAGACACATATGGGAAAGACAGAGGAAGAGAAAACCATAAAAGCGTCACAATGGGAAAAAGCAGAAATCCGAAAAAGTGAGCTGAAGGGGAATGGAGTGCCTGTAAATGGATTGAAGAGGCGTGAGATGGCTTCAGGATTACGCTGCCTCCGTATTCCATGTTCACACATTTAATTGTAGCAGCCGCATGTTTAAGAGGAGCGCTTTTGACACCGGCACCTTTTTATTTACAAATTAAGCACTGCCCTATAGGGCATATTTGAAAAAAGTGGCGCTGCACACAGTGCTGCTCCACTTTTCTTGTGCCCTTTAGCACCCCCCACGCCACCTTGTGTGCGTCATATTTAAAATACGGTGCTCCAGGGTGGTAGTTTGGGGACTAGCGTCAGAATTGTTTATGCTAGTCCGGCGCTTTCCGGGATTAGCATAAAAAATGTTGACGCTAATCCTGCAAAACACCCAGAGGCCCATTGTAACCAATGGAAGCCTCCTTTTAATGCCTGCTCTGAGCAGGCATTAAACGTGTTGGGAAAAAAATGACGCAAAGAAATCTGTCAGATTTTTTTGTGCCATTTATTTGCTCCTCCCCCAACGGGTAGATGCCCCCTTTGCATACATTATGCCTGACTTAGGCATAATGTAGCACAAAAGCTTACAAAGTGTCACAATGCATGCATTGCGCCACTTTGTAAATATGGTGCAGCTTTTTGGCCTACTAACTCCACCTTAGCTGAAAAAAATGACACTAATGTGGCGTTAGAATGGCACTAGGGCCTCTACAATACCCCCCTATGGGGCATATTTGAAAAAAGTGGTGCTGCACCACTTTTCTTGCGCCCCTTAGCGCTCCCCTAACGCCTCCATGTTTGCGCTGTATTTAAAATATGGCGTAACATGGCGGTAGTTAGGGGACTAGTGTCAGAATTTTTTACGTTAGTCTGGCGCTTTGCAGGATTAGAGTAAAAATGTTTGCTGCTAATCCTGAAAAGCACCCAGAGGTCCATTGTAACCAACAGACGCCTCCTTTTAACGCCTGCTCTGAGCAGGTATTAAAAGTGCCAGAAAAAAATGGCGCAAAGAAATTTGTCAGATTTCTTTGCACCATTTTTTTTGCCCTCCCTAACGGGGGAATGCCACCTTTGCATACATTATTCCTGGCACAGGCATAATGTAGCGAAAAGGGATACAAAGTGGCGCAATGCATACACGTGTTTTTGGCCTTCTAATGCCACATTAGCATGAAAAAATGACGCTAATGTGGCATTAGACTGGTGCTAGAGGCTCTTAAATAATATGCCCCTATATTTTATGTGGCTAGCTGAGTGGATTAGTAAAGCCAGCCTTTACAGGTGCTTTAAAACACATGAAGGTATGTGAAAGGAGAGCGATGGAGAGATAAGGGGCACATTTGCCGGGTGGTAGTGAGTGAAACAAAGGAGGAGGTCATGGGGCGGGGGGCGCCACAATAAACTGTCGCACAGGGCGCCACACCCTAAAGCCGGCCCTGATCATCCCCAAGGTTGGTGTCCTGTGTCATACTCCATCTGTTGCCTCTCTCTTGCTGGTTCTTCAGTGTCTGCGTGCATGCGCTTGTGGAGCTCCTCAAGCATTTGCAAGTGAATTTTGAGATGTACATTGACAACACCCAAATCCATGTCAAGCTGAGTACAACCCAGAGAATAACACTATTATCGCGGTATGATTGGGTTCCACCTTTGACTTGATGATATATTCTTCTGAGTGAAAGGAGCCATAACAAAAACAGTGGTGATGGTGGTGTGGATAGACATTACTCTTAGACTTTTTCCTGCCACTCTGGCCTTGGAGCACCCCCTTCTACACTGCCATAAGTAAGGAATCTAGTTATAATTTTCAGCCCTGAGCTCTTTTTTGCACATCAAGTATACACAGTTGTTAGAGAGGTTAAAGTGTAGCTCTTTTGCATTGATAATGCTCTTTCTTTTGTCTAGCCTGAATATCAGGTGGAACATGTGGAGCACACAAGAGTGCTGGTCACAAGGAAGGAGGGCTTGACTATTGCAATGTTATCCTTAATGCCCCTCCTCACTCCGTGCTCCTGCTAGAGGTTTTAATAGACCTACATCCATTTAAAAACTAACCTGTTGAGAGAACTAAAGGCCTAAACAAACGCCACCCATTAAACGTGTATTTTTCTTTTCTAAGGCTTGCATGACATACACTTGGCAGAAAATGCTAACGTTGGCAAATTCCTTACTGTTGGTTAAGCTGAAGTTGCTTCTTTTGACCTTAACTTGGCCGATTTGCATAACTTGTATGACACCAACTTCCTATGCTGACAGAAAATAATATTCTTCTTTCTTGCTTAACCACTTGACCTGTGTTAGACTTGTCAGATCTTGGCGTGGTTCCCCCTGACTTTTTGCTCCTGACCTCCTGGTTTTTATCCTGTGCTAAATTTTGTTTTTGCTGGTTTTAGGACTCTGCCACTTCTAACCGGTGCTAGAGTGCAAGTGCTCTCTGTCTCAATTGGATTGGTGATTGGTTTCTCCATTATTGGCATATTTGATTTACTAGTAAGTCCCTTATAAAGTGTACCAAGTGAGTAAAGATCCTGTAAATCAAATGCAACTAGTTGGCATGTAGCGCTGATTGTGCCACCCACATGAATACCATTGTGAACATGGCTCAGGCCTGCCACTGCAGTGTCTGTGTGCAGTTTTAAACTGCCATTTCGAAGTGACAAGTGCACCAACTTGCCAGGCCCAAACCTTCCCTTTTACTATGTGTACGTCACCCCTAAGGTAGGCCCAAGGCAGCCCCATGGGCATGGTGCAGTGGATTTGAAAGGTAGAACATGTACTGGTGTGTTTTACATGTCCTGATAGAGCAATCCTGCTAAAAATATTTTTTTACTATTGCAGGACCTATCTTTCCCATAGGATAACATGGGGATTGCCTTGACATATCTTTTAAGGGTAATTTCCCATTGGGAGCAGATACTGATTAGGAGTTTGGGGTCTCTGAACTCACAATTTAAAAATACATCTTTTAGTGAAGTTGGTTTTTGAATTGTAGGTTTAAAAATGTCACTTTTAGCAAGTGGGCGTTTTCTTGATTAACCATTCTGTGCCTCTGCCTGTCTGGAATACATGTCTGAGTCAGGATGACACTTGGGCTGTTTGTACATTCACTCTAGACAGTCACACAAAGGGAGTTGCATATCATGATGGTCCATCACCAGTCTGATGGCTCTTCCTGAGCTAGAGTGGTGGGAGGAGCTGACACTTGCATCTGAATAGGGCTGTGTCTGTTCTCACTCAAAGCAGCCTCCAACCCTCTGGAGTGTGTCTGGGGCTAGGGCAGGGAAAGGTAGGGTCTTGTGCACTAAAAAGACTTCTTTAAGTTTGCCTACTTCAAAGACAGCAATTGGTGTACCCACTGAACCTCTGACCCCACACACTTCTGGACTGAGGACATTCTGCCAAGAAAAATAGCTGGATGATTTAGAAGGGACTACCACTCTGCCTGTTGCTTTGTTGTGCTGACCTGCTGCTTGCTGCTTCTGTCCTGGGAGTAAAAGGACTGGACTTTGCTTTCTACATCCTTCTTTACAAGGTTCTCCAAGGGCTTTAACTAAGCTTGCCTCCTGTTAAAAAGTGGCAGGGCCATCAAAAACGTCACCTACCAGCACGGGAGTCGAGAGTCTTGACTTGCCAAGGTTTGCCAGTCCAGTTCAGGAGCCCTTAGAAGTGAGCTCTGGTACAACTAAGAAGAAACTAAGCACATTGACTCCAAAAGCGACTTTGGAACCGGCTCCGCGTCACCACCTGCACCAGAGCTATGGTCCCCGATGAGTGCAACGACCGCGACCTGCAACACAGGTGCGACTCTGTCGCAGCACACCTGAAGTCCTGCCATAGTGTGAGTGCCAAGTGCCATGTCACCGATGTCCGTGACACCCAACTCCGCTGCAGCACCTGTGGCCCTATTGTGTGATCGCGACACCACAAAGTCGACACTTCGCATTTTGACCTGCTGGATTCATCAACCCTGCGGTGTCATAAGGAACCAATGCCTCACCACTGACTCCACATCACCTCCCCTGCAATCATAAGGAACCAGTGCCTCACCACCCCTTCCTAGCAGTAAGGAACCAACGCCACACCTCCCAGTAGTAGTAAGGAACCAACACCACACCGGTTCCAGTGACGCCTCACCTCCCGACTTCATGCAACGTCTTTGTTTCCTCATCGTTTTCCAAGGTACTGTACCAGGGGTCCGTGTGACTCCATGACTGTCCCACAGTCCCCGCGAATGGCGTTGAACTGTTGGAAGCGACACCATCAAGATGCCATGATAGCCCCAGTTGGAGCTATTGTGTTTCTAAGCGCTAAACTACATTTAATCTTTGAAATTTCATATCTTTGTTTATGTATGTTGGATAGGATTTTTGTTGTTTATGTCTTGTTTTACTCAGATAAATATTAGTTATTTTTCTAAACTGTTGTGGAGTATGTATGTGGTGTTTTCACTGTGTTACTGTGTTTGAGTACAAATACTTCACCTTGAGCCAAGCTACCAAGGGGGTGAGCAGCGGTGGTTATCTTAGCTGTGTGACTACCTTACCCTGACTAGAGTAAGGGTCCCTACTTGTACAGGGTGGAAACCACTGCAAACTAGAGACCCCATCTCTAACAACCTGTATTGGAATTTCTACTTTGCTTGAATAATTTTAAAACCTATTTCTTTTTTAATAGGCCCCTAGTCTGAAGGTGTGTGAGAATAAAAATGATGAGATGTGTTTGCGTATTAAACTTACATTAATGTTCTGTCATTCATACATCTCACTAACTGGAACTTTATTGAATGTTGCAGTGTAGTTAAAGGTTTAGTTATATATATCTTGTATTTAGAACACTCTTTGTTAGAGCTTACCCTCTCAATGGAAATTGTCCTTGTCCCACTGAATCTTTGCTTTTAAATTGGTCAGAAGAATAATTTTATCTGTGAAACTGTTAATACTTTGGTATTATTGTATAATGCATAAAAAGCATCCCAGGGAAAGCGAGTTAGAACACATTGAGGACTAGGAGGAGATGATGCTTTCGCTCTTGCCCTTGATATTCACATTCGCACTCTGAGCCAGAGACAGCTTTAGTGGCAAGGCAGCCTCTCAGACACTTACTATTTTATTCTTTTATTTAAGTATTTCCTTACTAAATTTTTTGCAATCATGGCATGAAATAAAAACATTTGCAGTAATATCACAGTAACTCCTCCATTCTGTCAACAGTGTTGTGTGCAAACAACATGTATTATTGAAGCATCTAAAATTCGGAATGGTGGAGGGGTAGTGGAGAGCAGCCACCCACCAGGAGATTGCATTCCTTAAAGGGGTGGACACAGCTGAGCCCGATATCCCAATCCCCACATTCTCGCAAAGGGACATCATCTACCAGTCGCACAGCCTATGACTTACATACCGCGTAAGGGTGCGCTACGTTACGTGTTCTGGCCTGACACCATAGCTTCTAAAGGGGGTGCCCGTGTGCATGATTGGGAGAACCCTCAAGTGAGGTCCCCTCTCCCTCTTCTTGCTCCTCTCCCACACAATACACCATCTAATTTCACTTCTCAAGGTCCCTCTCTGCATAGTCATCTGTCTTGATGCTCCGAAGGCGCACCCCCTTCGCCACCGCCCATTCAAGCGCTTCTGTTCTCCACCTGTCTTAAATTGGGGGTGCCGCCCTAGCCCAATGAATGGCAATATGGTGCTTGGCCAGTAGCAAGCAAAGGAGAGCAAATCTGTAACTCATTTTACTGCCTTCCTTGGGGAGCAGTAGTAGGCCCAGAAGGCAATGCCAAACTGTCTGGGCAATATGGGTTCCAGTTATCTGGGCCACTTGCGTCCAGTGCGAATGTAACACCCTGAAACTCCACGTCCCGTGGATAAAATCAGCTGGGGACTCGCCACACCGTGTACAGTCAACAGATTGTGTAGGATATATCCTGCTGAGCCTCTGTGGGGTCAGATACACTTTATATAGGTGGCTTAAATCAGACATTACTTGCACGTTTCCACTCACTATCTGTTAGACCTGACAGCCTTAGGGTGGTCACCCCTAACTTTCTGCCTGCCTCCCTCCACTTTTTAGATACTGTTTTTGCTGGTTTTTAGACTCTGCACACTTTACCCCTGCTAACCAGTGCTAAAGTGCATATGCTTTCGCCTTTTAAATATGGTAATATTGGATCTCACCCAATTGGACTATTTAAATTACTTATAAGTCGCTAGTAGAGTGCACTATGTGTGCTTAGTGACTGTAGATTAAATGCTACTAGTGGGCCTGCAGCACTGATTGTGCCACCCACTTAAGTAGCCCCTTAACCTTGTCTCAGGTCTGCCATTGCAAGGCCTGTGTGTGCAGTTTCACTGCCAATTCGACTTGGCATTTAAAAGTACTTGCCAAGCCTAGAACTACAATTTTTCTACTTATAAGACACCCCTAAGGCATGCCCTAGGTAACCCATAGGGCAGGGTTCTGTGTAGGCAAAAGGCAGGACATGTACCTATTTAGTTTACATGTCCTGGTAGTGTAAAACTCCTAAATTTGTTTTTACACTGCTGTGAGGCCTGCTCCCTTCATAGGCTTATATTGGGGCTGCCCTCATACATTGTTTGAATGGTAGCTGCTAATCTGAAAGGAGTAAGAAGGTAATATTTAGAATGACCAGAATGGTGATATAAAATCCTGCTGACTGGTGAAGTTGGATTTAATATTACTATTTTAGAAATGCCACTTTTAGAAAGTGAGCATTTCTCTGCACTTCAATCCACGTCTGGCTGGGTTTAGTTGACAACTCCTTGTGCATTCACTGAGACACACCCCAAACACAGGATACTCAGCCTCACTTGCATAAATCTGCATTATGAATGGGTCTTTTTGGGCTAGGAGGGTGGAGGGCCTGCCCTCTCACAAAGGACTGCCACACCCCCTACCGGGACCCTGCCTGACAGGATTGAACTGAAAGGGAACCTGGTGCATTTCTAAGCCACTCTTTGAAGTCTCCCCCACTTCAAAGGCACATTTGGGTATATAAACAGGGCCTCTGCCCCTACCAACTCAGACACTTCCTGGAGAAGAAACCTGTGAACCAGAACCTGCATCCTGCCAAGAAGAACTGCTTGGCTGCCAAAGGACTCACCTGACTGCTTTCTGTGAAGGACTGCTGCCTTGCTGTTGCCCTGCTGCCTTGCTGCTCTCTGGCTGTGGTGAAGAAGTGCTCTCCAAGGGCTTGAATAGAGCTTGCCTCCTGTTCCCTGAAGTCTCGGGACCAAAAAGACTTCATCTCTTCAAGAAGGACTCCTTGTGCTGCGAAATTCGACGCACAGCCTGTCAGAAACGACGCACAGCCTGCCTTGTGGTGAAAATTTCACTGCATGCCGAACTGGAAAAACGCAGCCCGTCTTTGCGACGAGAAGATCCATGCAGCACCAGCGTAGCAACCGGAAATTGGATGCACGGCCCACTGGATCGACACACAGCCGACCCAGAACGAAGCATCCTGACTTCCAGAGAGGAATCGCCGCAGAGCCTGCCGTGCGGGAGAAAATTTGACGTAATGCCCCCCGGATCGAAGCAGCTCCTGTGACTTTGTTCTGCCAGTGCAGGAAATCCACGCATTGTCCCCGGGGCGTCTGAAAACCCCGCAACCCAAAGAGGATCCATGACTGAGCGCCTGAAATCGACGCACAGCCATCCGTGCGTGAAAACTAAACGACGCATCGCTGTGTGCAGCCCGAGAAATCGACACACACCCCTTTGTTTCCACGCATCTCCTCCTCTGCGGTTCTTTGTAGAGATTTTTCATGCGAACCAGGTACTTTGTGCTTGAAAGAGACTTTGTTTGCTTTTAAAAGACTTAAGACACTTATCAGTTACATCTCAACATATACTTATTGCATTTTAATCGTTTTGACCTGCATTTAACCAGATAAATATTATATATTTTTCTAAACACTGTGTGGTGTATTTTTGTGGTGCTATATTGTGTTATTGTATGATTTATTGCACAAATACTTTACACATTGCCTTCTAAGTTAAGCCTGACTGCTCAGTGCCAAGCTACCAGAGGGTGGGCACAGGATCATTTGGATTGTGTGTGACTTACCCTGACTAGAGTGAGGGTCCTTGCTTGGGCAGGGGGTGACCTGACTGCCAACCAAAGACCCCATTTCTAACACTATCTATGAGCAGAGTGTTGAGATCATTGTCCCTCCAATGACGCATCTTGGTTATATCAATCTGCCTGTGCACCTCAGGACTGCATTAAGTTGGGAAATAAGACCCTTATGGGAGCCAAGGTCTGAAAAGACCTTCATCACCTCGGACTCCACCGGTTTATTGGGAAAACTAGTACATATGTTGCAAGCCGAGCACGATATAGCTTCATATTGCAGGACCAGCCCTGGGCAATCCCAAACAACTTGCTTGCTTTGGCAACGGTCAGAGATTTGCTGGTCAATAAAGATCACCCACAGTCTGACAGCCCCCATCTATTGATGGTGTTACATCCATAGAGGCCCTCAGATGTAGAAAGGGGCTGAGCCACAACAATGGGAGGAGCCGTGCATTCGGCGCACACTTCAATACGTGCGTCACCACCCTTTCCCAGGCCATGGTATCCTGGAACACTATGAGCCTGATTTATACTTTTTGACGCAGTATACCTGCGTTAGCGCAGGTTTGCGTAAAAAAGTATAGCGTCGGCTCGCTCCATTCCAGGATGCCAGCCTGGTGCCATATTTAAGGAATGGCGCAAGCCGGCGCTAAGGCCCGGTTAGCGACAAAATACATGACGCTAACCGGGTAGGGGAGGCATAGGGAAAACTGGAGGTTGTGCGTGAAAGAATGGTGCTATTCAGGTTAGAGTGAAACCTGACTAACGCCATTGTTAAACTCACTACCCCCATGGACATGACTCCTATCTAAGTAAAGACAGGAGTCATGCCCCTTAGCCCAATGGCCATGCCCAGGGGACTTAAGTCACCAGGCATGGGCATTGGGCCAGTGTCATGTAGGGGGCCCAAGTTAGGCCCCCCCTATGGCACTTAAAAAAAAAAATACTTACCTGGGATGGGGTTCCAATCCTCTGCTGTCCCTTTGGTGTGGGTGTCCCTGGAGCCTGGGGAGGGCACCTGTGGGCTTATTCTATTGTGTTCCACATGGAAATAGGCCATAGGCCCACTAATGCCTCCCCTGATCCAGGCATTAACTAATGGGGCTAAGCAAGCTTAGCGCCATTATTTAGGCCCGCATCCCTCCCATGTGTGATTTTTGCACAGGAGGATAAGTAAAGCACCTGGGCCTTAGAGTCATTTTTTCCCCAGGAATGCCTACCTTGTATCTCATTGAGGCAAGGTACTCCTCCGCAGGCAAAAAGTGACTTTAACTCCAATATTTTAGCGCTAGTTATGTCTAGCGCCAAAATATAAATATGGATTTAAGTTTGCGCTGGATTTGCGCCCAAAGAAATTACACAAATCCAGCACAAACAAAGTATAAATATGCCCTTATAAACGGGGTGCTCGGCGGAGTTCTACACCCACCCATTAAGAATTTTGGAAGGTCATCCTCGAGCACCAGTCCCACCAGCAGCTTTTTTTCCTAGTTAGGTTCTTCCGCACACCATAATGCTGCATACTGAAGCAGCCCCGCTAAGTAGTATAGCTGAAGGTCTGGGAGGCCCAGGCCTCTGTCCTCTGGGTCCGGTTTCAGGGTCTCCAATACAAGCCTACTTCTTTTGTCAACCGAGATCAGTGAAACTAGTAACCCATCAAGGCACCTAAACAGTGTAGCTGGTAGGGTACAAAAAAAGTTAACTTAACGTACATGAATCTTGGTAGGAGTACCATTTTTCTGATAGCCGCCCGCCCCATTACTGTCAGTGGCAGGGACTTTCAAAATGTAACCAATCGAGTGTGGTCCTCTATGGTCTGCCCCATGTTCAGGTCATATTGCATGCATTTGTCATGGGTATCCTCAGGTATCGGAAGTGATTAGTTTCCCAGGTGAGTGCCACTGCTGGGAAGTCTGCTGCCTGTGGCTGGGTCAATGATGCCCTGGGAAACAATACCATCTTGTGGCGGTTAATTCAGAGCCTGATATGTTCCCAAAATCTGTCATGTGTTGCAACAACTGCAGGACCTCTCAAACAGGACGCAACACATAAAGGAGTGTTGTCTGCATACATGAACACTACGTGGGTCGTGTCCCCCACCTGTATACCATAGTTGCCAAGCTTCTCTCTCTAAGATAGATCGCCAAACGCCAAAGAGGAGCAGGTAGAGGGGCATCCCTGTTGCATACCCCTCACGATGATGAAGGCCTCGGATATTATTTGGCCAGTGCGCACTCTCACCCTGGGTGTCTTGACTTGTATAACAGGCGGACCCAGGCCAGGTATTGTGGACCTAATCCCATTCTACGAAGGACTTCCCATAGGTATGTCCAGGAAAGAGTATCAAATGCTTTTTCTATATCCAAAGCTACCAGTGTGGTCTTTTCCCCTTGCAGATCTTGTGGCATTCAGGACATGTGAGAGCCTCCGGAGGTTCATATGCGTGCCCCTAACTGACATAAACCCTCATGGGTTGGCGTGCACCGATTGGCTGATTATCTGATGCAGCCACACCTCCAGGACCTCCGCCAGAAGATAAACATCTATGTTGACCATAGATAATGGGTGGTACGATCCCGGGTTACATGGATCTCTACCGGATTTTGTCAGCATGATGATGAGTGCCTCCTGCACATGGTCGGGCAGCATCCTACCCGATGCTGCCTCTTGAAGGGTGTCCAGTAGCTTAAGGAGGAGGCCAGCCGAGTATACCTGAAAGAACTCCATTGGGAGGCGGTCTGGACCGGGGCATTATCTCCAGCCATATCGCAAGAGACCCTGCACTTAATCATTTTGGCTTTCTCTGTCAAGGTCTTCCCTACAACCCGTTATCAGGTGGCGGAGCACGGTCCCGATGAGAAATCCCGCCATTTCATACAAATCATCCTCCGGGGCTACTACGTACACCTCTGCCAAATCGTCCCTCAGTATCAGATGGACTGCAGCCTGGCCCATGACCGCTCATCCGTAGACCCTTGTTAAAGTGAAGATCATGGGGTGGGGTCTTTCCCTCTTCAGAAGCCAGGCCAACATGTGGCCGGACCGATCCCCTCTCTGTGTAGCCTCTGTCGGTAGTCCCTTCACATGTGTCAATCCAGCAAATCCGAGATTTCAGCTGCCTTCCTGTGTGCATCAGTGAGTTCACTTATGAATGGAAATTCGACAATATGATCCCGGGTTACATGTATCGCTACTGAATTTTGGCAGCATGATTAATGGTGCCTCCTACATATGGCCGGGCAGCATCCCACCCTGCCTCTTGGAGGGTGTCAAGTAGCTAAGGGAGGAGGTCAGCCGAGTATACCTGAAAGAACTCCACTGCAAGGCCGTCTGGTCCTGTGTATTCCCCCCTGGCCATTACTCCGGAGAGCCCCCCGCAGTCAATCAATTTGGATTTCTCTGCAAAGGATTTCTCTACGATCTGCTGTCTGGTGGGGGAGCATGAGCCCATCAAGAAATCCCGCCATTTCACACAAATCTCCCTCTGGGGGTGCCAAATGGTCCCTCAGTAACAGAGTGATTGCAGCTTGGCCCATGACCACTTGTCCATCTGCCCCTGTTAAAGTGAGGATTATGGTGGGGGTCTCCCTCTTCAGATGCCAGGCCTACATGTGGCCTGACTGATCGACCTCTCTGTGAAGCCTGTCGATAGTCCCTTCTCACGTGTCCATCCAGCATATCCCAGATTTCAGCAGCCCTCCTGTGTGCATCAGTGAGTTCCCCACATCTGCCCTCTCCACCCAAAGTCCATAGCTGGGTCAGGCAGGCTTCACCCTCCAATAGCTCCCATTCCAGTTTCCTCCGAGTACCGTACACCTTTTCGAGGCATTCCCTGCAGACCATCACCTGAAAGGTGTCCCACTCAACCCCCCTCATCTCTGTAGAGTTCCAGTTGTTTTCAAAATAACCCTGCTTTTCCTGTCATATATCTAATGTAAACTCTTGTCACCCAATAACTAAGGCCACAGGCTCCACAGAGAGACCCGGGATCTTTGTCTGCCTATTTCACATTCCAAAAGGAGAGGCGCGTAATCCGAGAGGAAACGCACCTGGTATCCAACCTTCTCTCAAATTTAATACTCCATCTGTGGTTGTAAGACTGATTCAGTCTGCTATGTACATGCTGCGTGGTGTAATAATAGGAGAACTGTGTTACCATTGGGTGGTGTCCCCCCCCATAGGTCTATACACTGCATCCTATTCATAGTTTCAGTCAGCCTGACAGCCATGCCAGTCTTGGTACCAAACCGGGCTGGGTGTCTGTTCAACGTGCCATCAAGGACACAATTAAACTTTCCTCCCCAGATGATAAGCATGCCCACATAATGCAAAAGTACGTCCTCTAGGGATGCAAACAAATCCTTTGTCATCCATGTTGGGTGTAAAGACATTGAGGAGGCACACTTCAACCCTATCCATGTAACAAATTGTATCTCCCCTCCAAGTCTGCTGTATGACTAAGCTGCTGGAACGAGCAGCCTGGTGCCACCCAGGTGGAGACCTCCCTTACATAGGAGGAATAAGTCAATAAGTACAATTGGCTCCACCATTTTTTTGTTTGTAATTTCTGCACTTCCCCGTCTGTCAGGTACGTCTCCTGTAACATGGCTATGTGGATCCCCATGCATCTTAAATAGGTATATGTCCTATGTCATTTCACAAAATAACCTAGGCCCCTCGCTTTCCATGTGAGAATACGAGTGGAGTCACCTTTAGGGCAGCCTAATCTATGCCCCCAGAAGTCCCACCACCGAATCCACTGCCCCCGAGTAGAGCACTTTTATAACTGCAATAAACTCTCTGAGTAAACACATTGCAATCCAACTTGTGTCTCCCCATTCACTTCACATACCAACCACCCATGTGGGCATCAACAAAAACTGTTTTTAGTAACTGAATCGGTCCCTCTCATTGAACAGTGTTATCTCCCAAGAGTGGAATTGAAGCCTTGGCCCACAACTATCGACCCCAGGTTTAATCCATTCTCTATGACGACCTTACAGCATACTCAGATACAGGCCCACAGTCAATCAACCACTCAGAACTTTCAACATCCACTACGAACCTCTACTCAGAGGTATGGGGGGTAAGGATGGTTATCACTCACACAAAAAAGGTGAGGGGCAGTTACCAGCCGCTATACATGGAGGTCACAGCCCACTCAGTTGTCCCCCCTTAGGGCCCCTACCCCTTACAATCCAATTTGCAGCCCAGTGTCACATTGTCTAGAATCCAGACCACCACAATGGGCCAGACACGTACCTCCAGTCCATGCTATGCAAAGTAGCCACTTGGGGAATCACATTTGCTAGGTGTAGTGCATCAGTAAAAGGATACTCCACTTGTGAACTTGCGGTGTCACACCAACCATTTCCTGGAGGACAAAGTAATCGTCCCAAATGTGGAGACAGTGTGGTGTCAGGACACAGCAACCTCTCCACAAGGCTGAACCACTCCCGATCAAATCAGCCAACGTGGCCGACTCAACCAGAGCCCTGGCCTGCTCCCGTTCTGGTCTCTGCTGATCTTGGTTCTGCCCTTTGGACTTTTCCAGGCCTGTCTCCGGCATCCCCTCGGCTCCCTGGCACAATCCGGCCGTCACCTCTGATTTGCAGCCAGTCACAGACATCCCCTGGCGTCGTAAAGAAGTGTGAACAGCCATCATGTATCACTTTAAGCTTGGCTGGATAAAGAAACATGTATTGAAGTCCCATCACCGGCAACTTCTGTTTGACTCCGCTAAAGGACTGCCGTTGCTGCTGGACTAGCTGTGTGTAGTCTGGGAATAGCCTGATCACTTGGTTCTCAAAGGTGAGATCATCTTTCCTGCGCACCCCCTGTAAAATGGCATCACAATCTCTTATAGTTAAGTAACTTTGCTATGATGGTCCTTGGCGGTGGCGGGGGAGCCAACGATCTGTAGGCTTGTTCAACCACAAAGAATGGGGACAACTCAGTGTCTGGGAGCTGGGCTCGGATCCATTCCTCAAGGAACTGCTCCGGTTCGGTACTCAGCCTTTTCTGGGAATCCCACAAAACTCAAATTGATTCTGTGGGCCCTTACCTCCGGGTGATCCTCCGCCCTTAATTCCAGCTTCCACATTTGAGCCTCTAAAGCGGTCACTGTAGCTTTAAGAGTCTTTATCTGTTTGGAGCTTGCCCACTTGTTTTCCCGTTACAACTGTCCTTTCGGTTATTTTGTGGACGTCAGTGCACAATAAGCTCACATCCAGGCTATGACTTCAATTTTGGCCTCGACCGTCGTGCTTGAAACCTCAATGGCTACCAGGATTTGTGCTCCTGTGGGACCTTGCGGTGCCTGCAAGCTGTCCTGATAAGCTGTCTGCTGGCATCCTGTTGAGCTTTGTGTTGCGAACTGGTTTATTGCGCTGGATGCGCTTTTTTGTATCTAACCATTTCGGATCCTAGGTAGTATGTCACTCACCAGAGAAGAATATCTCCTACCACACCCAGCAGCCATGCCCTAGCCAGCATCAGGCAACCAGTCTGCTTCTGACCAGCGAGGAGTGGGCTCACCATTAAACTCAGGCGAGGACCACAGTGGGGACATGACCCCTGAACAGCAAAGGGATCTCCAATAATCATGTTGGGCTGAGGGAGGGGGAGCAAAGGTCTGCAGCCAGTCTGAGCCAAAGTTAATCTCCCAGTGGCATTTCTTCATCAGGGAATCTGTGCTATAGGCTCAATATCCAATGGGGGGCTTCCCCTGGCCACCTCAGTATTTCCTCCTCCAGCACTCATCGGGCCCCTCCAGCTGCAGGAGATCCATCGCTGCTCTTGTGGGGCCTATGGAGGGGGAGGTGGAGTGCAGGCATCTAAAACCAGTCCTGGCCAGAGCCGGGGTCCCAGCCACCATCTACCAGGAATCATCTGTATTGCAGGGCCAGCCTCCACTGGGGCACTTAGTTCTTCCAAAGCCTTCATGCCCTATGCCTCATCTCTCATCCGTTGGCACCCACTGGCTCCCATGTCCCCAGTCTCCTCACTTCACCTTCCCAACAAGTGCCACCACCTCAGCTGGCTCCTCACCACCATGCCATTTTCATTGGTGGGGAGGAGTAGGGGGGAAGGTGCCCCCAATGACCTTGTGATCCCTGGGGGACGCAGCCAGCTCACAGTAACCTCTGGGGAGAAGAAGCAGGCAGACCCTCGCAGGCCCAGAGCCGGTCCCCAGGCAGTAGGCGAGGGCAGGCTGGGCCCACCGCATTCAGACTGCACTGGCTAGGCCTGGCGCAGCACGCAGGCAAAACCTGGGGGCACAATGCGGCGGCATGACTGAACACCCCAGGTTAGTCCTCTCCATCTCCACAGTCTGATGCTGGATCCTCTGGGGGCCAATCACAGGCGCCAGTGCAGAGACCCTCCTTCTGCTCTGCGCGGCCCCCAGCCAGCTCCTTGCAGTCACCACCGTGCAAAAGAGGCTTGTTACTCGCACCTGGGCTCCAGCGTCGTCTGCCACATCTCCAGGCCCACGTCTCCAAGCCTCTACTCCCCGTCCAGCAAATGATGGTTCTGGAGACAGCTCAGGGCCTGAGTTGACCTTCACTGGGCTCAGCAATACTCTGCAGGTGATTCGGGACTTAGATGCCCATCTGGGCAGGTAGGATCATAAAGGATTGTAATGGCAGGCCGGGAGCACTGATTTAGTGCGACTGAACGACCATCTTGCTGCCCCCCCCCCCTTATTTTTTATTCTTGTTATTATTCTGCCTCAGATGATTCTTTGTTACTCAGCTCAACTTTTAGGTTACTCCATACTCCCACTCCCAAAGCAACTCATTGGCTAACCCTAGCTGACACGTTAATCTAGTAATGTACTGTAGTGTAGCCATTTTTTATATAGCTTCATGCACGTTAGTTTAACACACTAGGCCGCTGTGCACTTTGCCCTAGATATATTTTATTCAGCTTTGCACTGTTATTTTACAATAACCAGTTCTACTGTCTTGTTTTAATTTCTTCTATCACACTGTTTAGCTTAGTTCAGCACTGTGTTCTCAAATAATGCATTCTTGATCGCCTTGTGCTTCAGTCAAGGCTACCGTCTGGTACATTGCCGGTAAACCTGGTAGAAGTTTAGTCTCAAGTATTCGTAGAAAATACACATCCTTATGTAGTGACATTTTCTTAGAACATCTGCGTGTTAGTTATAAAAACACTTCCTAGTCCTAGTGTATACGTCAAGAGGGAGATTCCAGCCAGGGACCGACAACTAGATGCCGAATGCCCTGCTGCAGATGCTGTTGCAGATTACAGGCCTTTGCTCAGGTATGAGGGTTGATGTCCTCCCGGGGGAACCTGAAAGGCAGGCTTAGAGCTTAACATGCTGTGCTCGAAATATAACCTAGAGAGAAAATAATCTAGCGGCACTATGATCGCCTTATTCTTGTGCATCACTCTCTTCGTTACTATTTTAATATGACTGTGTTGTGTAGTTCTGGTTATTGCAGCTCACGCTTTGCTATCTAAAATGCAGTCGTTTTATTAAACCAATCTTTTAAAACTTATACTGCCTTTGTCATTTATATATGAGACCGTACTGTGTATGAGAGAACCGGTTGTGACCTGAGTGACCACGACTTCCCTGAGAAGTACTAAGATGTCATGCGCTCGTCTACCCAATTGTCTCTACCATTAGGGAGAGATGAGGCACTGCTAGTTAGCCGGAGCAAAACCCGGATTTAGAGTGACAAGTGTCATCCACCGTGGGTCAGACTTAGTCCCCCACACTGTGAACGATCTTGCCGCTCAAAATCCAGTAGTCTCATTAGAATAATGAGAGCCTACGCAACATGGGACCTGTGGCAGCACTTGATCAATTGTACCCCACAGCATGTGGGAATCATGGACCAAAAGGCAAGAGGTGTTCACAGACTGCAATGCCAGGCTGGCAGACGAAAACATCTTCTTCTCAAGTGTGTCCAGCCTCTTGGATTTCCTATACTGGGGTGCAGAAGGGACCGCAACCTTGGAAGTGGAGGCTTGGATTACCAAGCTCTCACAGGTAGGGTTTTGCGTCAGGAAACCTGGGTCACCCGGTGCAGGGCGATGGCAGTGGCCAATAATCCTGTGCACAGAAGCCCCTGTGCTGGGTTCGGAAAAAGTACCCAGAAGGACATTGGTAAGGGCTTCAAAAAAATGGGAGCAGGGGTTCATAGGATGAAGTCCCAGGCTGACGCACCTCTGTCAGCAGGCTAGTTGTGACTGCCACCGAAGTAAGCACAAGGTTTAGAACTTGGTAGCTCTCTGCACCACCACTGAATAAGAAGCTCTCTCCTCCATAGCCACGGTGGGGGGGGGACAGCATGCCAGTATCTGGAGAGGTATTCAGTCCACTCGCTTCACCCAGGTCTGTATGCCAGTTCATAGGATCTTGGAGCTGGTATTGTAAAGGTTCCAGCGAGCCCTCCCCTTCCTCACCGTAGCCTAGTCCATAGTTATCTGGCTCAGGATCCGACATAGGGGCAAGGCCCCTTCTGGCGCTGGTGGCGTACGACATCCATCAGGCTCCGTGTCGGAGTCGCAGTGAAGATGGGGTTGCACGGCTCAGATTCAGATCCATGAATGAGTCCCTGGGTGCCCCTTGGGGCCCACGCCGAAGCCGCTGGTGTGGAACCTGAAGAGGCCCTTTGTGGCTCCACGGGGCCCTAAGATGCACCAGTGGAGTCAGACTGCCCAAAAACGAGGTGGCTGACCTCATAAAACTCTTTAAGCTGGGCAGGGGTCGCTCCAGCTGCCGGGAACTCAGGGAAGCACAAAGTCGGCCCAGTTGGAAGATTCGTAGATGGAGGCCTCGATCAACTAAACTACTGTTTCCTTGAGGTAAAGTCAAATGATTCGCCTTCTTCAACTTTTTCTTAAGCCTCGACTTACCCGAATATCCTGAGGACCTGGAGTGGAACGAAGAAGAAGAGGGCTCCACGACCGATCCCGAGGGGTTCCTCTTGACTGAGATCGAGACGTACGTAGAGCCGAGCACCATCAGCTTTAGAGACCGCAGGCACTCGAGTGCACATTTCAGGTCGTGGTCACGTTCCAGACACCAAAGGCAAAAGAGGTGCAGATCCGTCACGGACATCGCCCGATGACAGGATCTGCAGGGCCTGAACCCGGTCTTAACTAAGAAGAAATCCCTTGATGCACAGGAGTAGAATACTCAACAAAAGCTTTGACAAAAGTTGAAAAAAGACCAGTCAAAAAGTGACTAAGAGTGGCTCTTTCACTCGGATCAGTGCTGGCTTGCACAGAAAGAAATGCACTGACGTCAGCGCGCCGGGGTGGTGCCCACATATGACCCGCAACGTCATTTCAGGTGCAGACAATGGGCGTGGAGCCGGTCAACACCACCTAACGGTGCTCAGGGGTAATGCTCGAGAAAAATCTTCGGTTCCAGACTGACGCCTGGGGGACATTCTACGGTAAGGAATCTGCAAATATATATATATATAAAATGTATATATATATCTCCAAGATGTTTTTCAAATGAACAGCACTCAGCTAGAGTTGTTATAAGCAGTGCTTAATTTGTACTTGTTGTTTCCAGTGCAGTACTTACTTTTGAGGGCCGGCACTTATTTTTCTACCTCAAGCATTTACTGCGAGCAAAAGACACCTATGTGAAAGACAGAGGAAGAGAAAAACGAAAAACATCGCAAAGGGGGAAAGCAGAAAGCTGCAAGAGTGAGCTGAAGGGGCAGTGAGTGACTGTAAATTAATTGAAGAGGCCCGAGATGGCTTTAGGATTACGCTGTTTTAGTATTCCGTGTTAGCACCTTTAATTGCAGCAGCTGCGGTGTTTAAGAGGAGGGCTTTGGGCACCACCATCTTTTTATTTACAAATTAAGCACTGGTTATAAGGATACTATTGTATCATATGTTTAATCTACATGTTCTTAAGTTCAAACTGTATAAAGTGTGCACAGTACTTGGAAAAGCCCATTATGTTAAAAACTCAGAACTGGCTACCTCTGAAAATTGTTAGAAAATGTTTTTCCACATGTACTAATGTAATACATAGCATCTCCATCAGTAGTCTTTTTATATATAAGGATTTGTAAATTATGTTTTTAAGGACCACAATATCCCGAATTCCTCACGATCAGCAGGACGGATTATGTATTTAAACAAAATAGTAGAGGGACTCACTAACGTGAGCAAGACTCGGAATGAGTTGAAACGCATTGGTGGTTGCTGAAGCTTTAATAGACATGAAAACAGGGACTTTTGGAGTGCGGTGAATTCTATTTGCAGTAAAGATTTTACTGAGGTTGGTTTCCTCCGGCACGGGCAGCAGAGTGCGCCACAGAGACCTTGCCTCACGATTTGCTTTGATATATATATGTACATATTCACTGAAAAAAACAAAGTTTACAAGAACATTATAGTTAGGCTCTGAATTTACTCATACAAAACCATAGAAATTCAGCAGTTATAGTTAGAGTTCTTTCAAGTAGCTAAAAGTTGTGGCCCAAGGTAACTATAACTCGCACCTTCCCCATACATTATATTTGATGCCCTGTGGAAGTGGTGGTCTGTGGGGTGGTGCGCTATTCCCCCCCCACTTACATTAGAATTAACGCACCGGGGAGGTGGTGGTCCTAGAGGTGCAGGGGGCACGGGTCCCCTGCTTACATTAGAATTGAAGCCACAGGAAGGTGATGGTCTTCGGGCGCAGGGGGCCACAGGCCCCCGCATATATTTAAATACAAGCCCCTGGAAGGTGGTGGTACCTGGGGCTGTGGGGTTGTGGGGGGGGGGGGCAGAAGGCCCTCACACTAAGGTGGTCATTATGACCCTGGCGGTATTACAACCGCACGGTCAAAACGACGGGAGCACCGGCAACAGGCTGGCGGTGCCTCCAGGCGTATTTTGGTCACACCGCCGGGGCCGGCGGTTTTCCACCACAATGCCCCTGCGGATGTAATCCGCCAGGGCAGCGCTGCCCAGGGGATTACGAGTCCCCGACCGCCAGCCTTTTCCTGGCGGTCTGAACCGCCAGGAAAAGGCTGGCAGTACGGGGAGTCGTGGGGCCCCTGGGCAGCACTGCAAGCAGCGCTGCCCTGGCGGATTACATCCGCCGGGGCCATTGTGGTGGAAAACCGCCGGCCCCGGGCAGTGCAGGGGCCCCCTGACAGGGCCCCATGCGGCTTTTCACTGTCTGCTGTGCAGACAGTGAAAAGCGCAACGGGTGCAACTGCACCCGTCGCACGGCTGCAACACCGCCGGCTCCATTTGGAGCCGGCTCCTATGTTGCGGCCGTGATCCCCGCTGGGCCGGCGTGCGGAAACCAGGTTTCCGCCCGCTGGCCCAGCGGGGATCTCCAAATGGCCGCGGCGGGGTGCAGCCGCATTGGCGGCCGCATGGCGGTCAGATCTTGGCGGGCGGCTGATGCCGCCCGCCAAGGTCGTAATGACCCCCTAAATGTTTAATGCCCCTGGGACCTGGCCCACTCGAGGGCTATAAAAAACAGAAGAGTAGAAGTCCTTTTTTGTTTTTTGTTGCAGCGAATATGTTGCAAACTCGCAGCAAAAAATAATTACAATTTATTTATTTTTTCATCTGGGGGTGTCCCTATGGAATCCCCTCCACCAATGCTAAGGGGTCAGGGGGTCTCCACCCTGACCCCTTTTATTTTATTTTTACTGTTTTTTCTGGGACTTGGCTGAGGCCGAGTCCCAAGATGGCTGTCAACACTTCCTGTTTTGAAGTGTTGGCAGGTAATCAGAGATGTGCATTTCCCTACACGAGCTCATCTTTGTTGGCGAATACTTCGTGGCCAGAGATATACAAATGTGAATTTCCCTACATTTCTCAAAAACGACTGAATGGATTCACACCAAATAAGCGAAAGCATAATCTGCATACCAACAGCTAGCTTTCTGCCAAATTTGGTGTAATTCCGTCCAGTGGTTCAGCCTGTAGTCGTGTCTAAAGAATCATATGGAAAACGCAACCTTTTTTTTAACCCCTTTATCTCGCGCCCGCTTGACGGATCACCTCGAAGATTTCCATGCGCAACAAGAATTACAGCAACACTTTTTTTGGAAAATTTCATGAAGATTCGTCAAACAGTGCCAAACACATAGGCAGGTCATAAAATGCTTTTCCTTTGGAAACAAGGTCCTAACTATTACTACCTACTGGTATATATATATATATATAGATATAGATATATATAGAATAGATATAAACTTATTGGTTTCAAATACATTCACGATGATAGCTCGGAATTGGGAAGACAGGATCTATTTATGCCACCTCAGGCCACTGTAAAAATGGGGGGGAAGGAATAGATTTCTACCAGGAGATTACAGAGAGTTGCCCAGTCCATCTGACATCTTTTTTGTTGGTGTAAACAACGTTGGGTATGCAGCCTATTTTTTTCTGGTACTAGATGTTTATGATCCTATTGTCTTTCGAGGATCATAATGACAATGCCATTGCTACTTTTTAAAAGTGCCTGCAGGAAGTTGCAGGTTAAATGAATGCTTACTTACACTAAACTAAAAAAATCCTTTATTTCAGATCTAAGTGCCCGCCTGCGCCAAACAAAAGGCGGCCGGAGGTACTTAATCGTTTCTCTGCTTCCACTTCGGCTGCCAGAAACTTGGGAATAATATTTGATTCAAATCTGTCATTTTCATTGCAAATCCAACATGTTTGCTGTTTGTTTTGCAAAGCTCAATTCTCTAAAGAAAATTCCACACTTGGTCCATGAGAACACTCAGAAAATGATTGTCCCTACACTGGATTATGCAAACAGTCTTTATATGGCTCTTCCCACCTTGCTAACCCTAGGAGCCCAGACTGTACAAAATGCTGCAGCAAGATTGATCCTAAGAATTCCTTCAGCATTCAATCTTACCTCATCTAATACACCTGCACTGACTGCTGATAGCCACACCTATTAAGTTTAAAGCACTCACCTTTGCTATTAGAGCGTTAGCAGGAAGCGGACCTCCCGACTTAAGAAAATGACTCCAGCCTTAGCATCAATTTAGATCTTTAAGATTGAAGAACCTTAGACTTTTTAGAGGTTCCAGAAATTTTCAAAGCTCGAAAAGGTGACAGATAGTTCGCATTTTTGAGAGTCAAACTTTGGAACGCACTGCTCTCCAGCCTTCGTATGGCTCGCTCTGGGTCAATTTTCAAAAAGAGGTTAAAAACTCTCCTCTTTGATGAGACCTAGATGTTCTCATCCTTTTATTCAGCAGGTTAGTTTCCTTTGCTATTATCGCAGGGACTCCACTTTGGAAGCAGCTGTGCGCTGTACAAGTGCAATTTGATTGACTGATTGATTAATCGATGAACCTGGTTACTTGCCAGATTCAGAATGGGCATTGTCCATCACATTTCGAGGTTCCCTAAGGGTAGGGCTTTACTTGAATCCCTTGATCTTGGCCCCTGTGATCACAGTTTCACACAAGCTCTAAAGCACTTCAGTCTGTTTATTAAACCTCCACTAAGATTTGCTGGTTTTAGACATTGTACACCTGTGTTTATTTATTTGTGATGCTTTTAAATCTTCTAATCTGTTTTTCAGTCTTGGTAATAAGATCAGGACTAATCTTGCGGACTTGAATAGATTATGGTTCTAGAGATGAAATTATTGCGCCTAATTTGGGATTTATTGTACATGCATGCTTTTACTTTTGTCTGCTTTATGGTTGAATTTATTTTAACTGAAGAAACAGAATTGATTGATTGCTGGGTATCTAACAGCTGACTCACTTAAGAGTTTTACAAAACAAGGGCAGGAGTGGTGTGCTGCTGCCCACCTTCCGGTCTCTGGAACATTCTGTAGTGAAGATGATGTGCACTGATGGAGCCATTTTTTAAAAGCAGCATCATTCCCCCTCTTAACCAACATCTGCCAGTAATCTAGGTCTAGGATATGGTGGGTCCAGACTGCACATGGGCAGTTTGTAGTAAAAGAAGCCTTTGTTCCCCTGAATAGGTCCTCGAGGCAATTTAAATTTGTATCACTGAGAAACTAGAAAGACGGGAAAGGAAACATGGATACTTCGTTCCCAAACCTAATTTGCGTGTGCAATTCTTACTTTAAGATAAAAGTGTTACTACAGATCAAGACTGCTTTTTTAGCCCTTGGAGACACGGTAATGATAAAACCTGGGGCCTTGTATATAACCAGTAGTGTTCGTCTTCTGTTTCAACTCTGTACATTACAATTTGCAATAGAATGAAGACAATAGATTATAACATTTTGTGAAGGGCTCTGTAACACATGGTTAAACTGTCCATACAGTGTTTAATTTGTGCTGGTTGTAGGGAGCTGGGGTCCGGTAGGAGTACCCCCCCAGTTTTTGACTGGTTTTTAGATGCAACTTCGAATGAAGTGCACTGGGTTCCTGCTAACCAGGTCCAGTGCCAGTGTCCCTTCCCTAAAACAAGACACCTGGCCATTTGATCCCCAAGTGACCAGGCCCTTCAGCCCCCTTTAAGTCCCTAGTAAATGGTACCCATGGAATCTAGGGCATGGGTACTGGAGAAGGCCCCTCAGAACTGCAGCACACCTTGTTCCACACTGAGGGATCCAGCACTAACCTCACGTAGACTGCCACTGCAGACTGCAGGACAAGATGCTCTCAAAATTGAAAAAACAACATGACGCACAGCCTGTGTGCCATGTCCCCTAACACCGCATGTAATATATGTAAGTCACCCTTCGAGCAGGCCTTACAGCCCTAAGGCAAGGTGCATTATATTACATGTGAGAGCATATCTGCACAAGCAGATGTGCCCCTGCTATGTCTTTGTCGATTCTCAGACATAGTGAGGGAAGCCATTTTAAATACATGTGCTGGGCACTGGTCACTACAAATTTCCCATACATGATGCCTTCATTGAAGATAGGGATGTTTGGTATCAAACACCTGGTAATGGTGAACCCACAGTGATGCAAAGTTGGATTTACCAATACATGCACCCAGAGTGCACATTAGAGGTGCCCTCTGAAAACCAACCAGCTACTAGTGTGTTAACTGACTGGTCCTGGCCAGTTCAGCCACCTTGGCACGTTTCTGACCCCAGAAGGTGAGAGCCAGCACTCTTGGGGTCCAGAGACAAAACCCTGTACAGGTCAGGGGTGTTGAAACCTTCTCCAGGCAGAATGGAAATTTCAGGGTGGGAAGCTTCAAAGGCCTAGTCACCTTTGTAATGTGGCCCGGGTCACTACAAATGGGGGAGATGACCAACCCCCCTGTCCTGACTCCGCTTTTGACAGCAAGGAAGCAGGACAGGTGGGAAAATTAGGTGGATTAGGAAGTGTGCCTAATTCATGCCACTCCAACCCCTAGGTGGACGAGCTGAAGTGGACACCACCTTTTACATTCCTCCCTCTTGGTTTGGAAGGAATTAGGCCACTAGGGTCAGGGTTATGCCCATTTCCCAACGGAAGTGGTCCTAGAAAGGGTGCAGTCACCCTAAAGGTGGGCAACTCATTGGCTGCCACCTGGCACTCCCTGTAATGCCCCTAAATTGAGTATTCAGGAGGCACCCCTGAATCCCAGAACTCAGATCCTGATGAACTAAGAAGGAAAGGACAAAGAAGAGACATCTGCAGAAGAGGAGAAGCAGCAGCTGACCTGATACCAACACTCTCTGCACTCCTCGAGGGACTCTGCACCAGAAGATGCCTCGTGAAACCTGGGAGGAATGCCTGCCTTTAAAAAAAAAAAAAAAAGTTTCCATTAAGCAGTGGGCCTGCTCCCCAACCAACTCTACAAAAAGGACTCTGTAGCCTCCAGAACTGCATAGACCTGACACCCGAAGATACCACTGCACTCGCAGTCACAGACCCAAGTGGGAGTGTACCTCCAGTGCCATCAAGGTCCTCCAGCTGTCCAGATTCCAAATCCATCATGGTTTCACCCCTCCTAGACTCTCTGAAGTTGCCTGCAGCCTCTGCATGCAGGCCCCCTCTCCCACATCCTCTGTGGTGAGAAGCTCAACCCAGACACCTAAAGCAAAGACTGCATTTGTCGCCTCAGGCCTGATTTGAAATGACCCCTGGTGTCAATGACGTCCCTGAGCTCTCCTGAGCTCAAGTCCACTGTGGTTTCACTCCTCCTGGACTCCCCAATGATGCCTGCAGCCTCAGACCACAGGATCCCCCAACCACAAGTGCTCATGGACAAGGAAACCCAATGCCAAAGGACACCCCTGCATCTGTCGCCCCTGGGTCCTGGTGAAGAGGGACAAAGGTGCACCTACAACCCCAAGCACCCCACGTTTGCAACTTACCTGTTGGTCGTCCTTGACTGGCCCTCAAGCCAAAGCCAAAGCCTAAATCAACAGAGACCAATCCCCACTGAAATACATTGGGTAGCCGATGCATACTGCGCCCGGCCGCCCCAGTGCTGCCAGCAGTGACCTGTTGGTGTGGTCATGACCCTTGCCCATTCCTCACCTTGAGTCTACAGGATTGATCCAGTGAGTCACAAATAAGGGCTCGTTTGCTGAATGTGCTTTCCTTCCATAGGTTAACATTGAAGAAATTGCACTGTCAATTTTTGCAACTAAAAAGTATTTATACTTAAAACGTACTTACCTTATAACGAAGTTCTTGGGTTTAAAGTATATATATATATATATATATATATATATATATATATATATATATATAAAAAAAAAACAGTGGTAACTTTTCTAAATTGGTCTCGGATTTATTCTTTGACTGCGTGTCTCATTTAATGCTTAGCACTACCCCCTGATAAGCCTAACTGCTCACACTACCACAAAATAGAGCATTAGTCCTATCTACTTTTGCCTCTGCAAACCAACTGAGGATCCACTGGACTCTCTGCATGGTGTACTTCTTTTTAGTGCACCATATAGAGAGCCAGCTTGCTACACTGGTGTTTACCAATGCTAGGTCCCAGGACATTTTTCGAGCCCTACGACAAGTTCAGGAACACAGGTGGTGTACACAGATAGATCACACAACTAAGGTGTTCTCAGACTACATTATGGTCGAGCTGCTGCTACTCAGAGCTTTAGTCTGTTGTACAGTCTGACGCACAGACACACTAATCGTACAGTCTGAGGCACAGACACACTCATTTTCTATTCACAGTACTATGACTGGGCTGATCTCAGGTCAGAGATGTAATGCTGTCTGCACTGCCAACCAGAGCTCAACAGCCATGGGCCCAAAAGACCAATTAGGCAAACATAACAGACTTCTACAATGGTACCTGTCAATAACCATGATGCTTTCCATTGAGTGGGTTCCTCCTGACTTCACATAGACAATGAGAGTGAAGCTCAGGTTGTCCATAGTGGCACATGGAATGCCAATGTGGAAACCTATGGTACTGACAACTATCCCCACTGGTCAGCCATTCTGAAGGCATAGATGAGTCACACACACACCTCCCATGCCCCTTCATCCCAGATATACATCTGAAATAATATATGTTTTCCTGCACTCCCAACACACTACTCTCAGTGAAGTACACCATCACTCCACCCACCACCTGAAGCCATGCTATAAATTCTGTAGGTAAGGAGAAAACTGGTACCACTCTTACAGTGGCTGTGTGCTACAGCTGTTGTCAGTGCAACCTTGACTCACATTTCAGCCACTAGTGGTTAACCAGGAATGCAGCACCCGGCACTCCCACATCTCTCCCAGGTGTGAAGACAGGCGGTAATACAGGGGACTGTTAAATGCCAAAAAACAAGAAATACCTTGGAAACTCCAGAGTGCAAAAACTGCTGGCGTTGGGTGTTCTCGGCTATGGCAAATCTAACCAAAGCTCTCCCCAAACTTGAAACAGACCTTGCACCATCTCAGGGTGGAGATGCCATTATTGAGGTAGGCATTGATGGTTGAGTTTGTCTGTTCTGGCATTCAGAGGACCCGCCAGGTGTTGAAACATCAGCCATGTCCAGAGGCAGGGTCCACAACACCACACCACCCTGTTTGCAGCAGTACCACATGGCAGTGGTGTTGCCTGAACACCTGTACTAGTTTTCCCTTGATTGTAGGTGGAAAGGCTTTCAGTGCCAACTGGATTGCCCAGCACTCCAGCATGTTGATATGAAGCCCGGACTCCACCAGACAGCTGCCCCAGCACAGGAATGATGCATCTGTCACTACTGCTCGCTCTGGGTGGGAAAGGGACAGGGTTCTGCTGCAACCACACAACCATGGTTCCTCAGCCACCACTGCAAGTCTTTTCCAGTTCCCCTTGAGATCTGGATCAGGTCGGAGCGATTCCCTTCATGATGTGCCGACTGGAACATCAGGTCCCACTGCAGAGCTCTCATATGCCAACGTGCATGAGTTACAACAAGGATTCAGGAGGCAATGCGGACCAACAGCCTCAGCGTTAGTCTCACCAAAATTCCGAATAGAGGCTGAAACATTGGAATCATAGCCTGAATACCCTTAACTCGCTGTTCAGAATAGGCCCAAAACTGCACTGTGTCCAGAACTGCCTAGATGAAAGGGAGTGAATGAGAGGGAGTCAGGTGTGACTTAGGCACTTTCAGAAACATCTGCCTGGGGCGAGCCATCCTTCAACTGCCAATCGGGGAGGTAGGGGGAGACTGACCTGACCGCCACAGATGTACAGCAATCACTATCACATTTGTGAACACCTGAGGGGCATCAGTGAGGCCAAGGGGGATTACAGCAAACTGTAAGTGCTTTTGGCCCACCGTGAACCGGCAGGATGGGGATGAGACAATATGCATCCTGCAAGTACAATGCCACCAACTAATTTCCAGGGTCCAGGGCAGACAGAATCTGAACTAAGGAGGTAAGGTGAACATTTTGAACTTCTCCATTTTAAGGAAGGTGACAAGTCTAGGCTAGAGTGAAGGCCTCCATCCCTTTTGGGCACCAGAAAGTAGCAGGAATAGAAACAATGATATACTTCTGATGTCAGCACCCTCTTGATGCTCCTTTGGCCAAAAAAGTCAACACTGCCTGATGGAGCAAGCAGAGATTGTCCTCTGTCAGCCAGTCATAAGTGATTGCCATGGGTGGAGAGTTTTACAGGAAAGGGATGGAGTAGCCCTTCTGCATGATTTGCAAAACCCACTTGTATATTATCGACTTCCAGTGTGGAAGGTGATGGCGGATCCTGATATCCCCTGGGTGCCCATCCTGATAACAGGGCAAACGAAAGGGGTTTGAAGACTGGGGCTATGGAAGGAGTGGTGGACTGACCAACCTCGGGCTTGTGGTCCCATGTGATCTGTGGGGACTGCGTCCACAGCCACAAAAGGGCTAGGAACTCTGTTGGCCTTGTTGTCTGGGAAGTAAAGAAAGAGGTTGGTAGCCCGTACCATAACCACGAAGGGACAAAAGGCAGACTGGGGTTAGCAATGTGCCATAGATAGGCTTAAAAACCGAACCAGAGCTCTGCTATCCTTGAAGTGTTCCAGCGCTGTCTGCATTCTCCTCAAAGAGGCAAGAGCATTCAAAGGGCATGTCCTTAAGCATGTCTTGGCCATTCCACTAACTATAAAATTGCTCTACCTAGTGACTCAGTCGTGTCAAGTCCAAATCTGATGGTGAACATTGCTGCATCTCACCCATCTGTGATTGCTTGAGGGAGTATGGCTCGGGCTTTCTCCAAGACCATGGGCAGCACTTGCACAACCAAATCCCATACAGGTGCCAGTATTGGTCCAAAAGGCACACGCTGTTCACCGACCGCAGTGCTAGACTGACGGAAGAGAAAATCCGCTTACAGAAGGTATCTAGCCTTTTGGATTCCCTATTTGGTGGTGTGATAGGTAAGGAGTGGGGACTGATATTAGAAGTGGAGGCTTGGACCACCAAGCTCTCTGGAGTGGGGTGCTGGGTGGGGAAATTGAGGTTTCAGGAATGGGGCGTTGACGACAGACATTGCCCTATGCACAGGAGACCCAGGAAGGCCATCTGTAAGGGCTTCATTGAATGGGAGTAAAGGTTCAGAAGGGGCAACTCCTGGCTGAAGACCTTATCTTGACTGCTACTATGGGCAGCTGAAGGTCCAGGATCTCAGCTGCCCTCCACACCACCGTTGTGATTCAGGAACCCTTCTCCATAGCCACTGTAGGAGGAAAGACCATGCCAGTGTCTGGTGAGGTGTCTAAACCACTGACATCCCCCATTTTCTCATGCCAGTTGCTTTCTCTGTAGTTAAGGGGATGCTGGTAATCATAAGAGTCCTCTGACCCCTCCCAATCATCCCCCTCTCCAGGCATATCAAAAGAAAAGGCACTGGTTCAGACTCCAAAGGAATGGTAATGGTTGGCACCGGAATGGGCACTGGGCAGTACCCATCTACTCCTTGTTAGAATCAGGTATAATGATGAATCCAGTGCTGCCACTGGGTTGTCAGCTGCGCCGGGAGCAACTGCACTGAAGCAGGATGATGACAGTTAGGAGCAGGTCCACCAGCAGTCACAGGACCTTCTCCGTGACCAGGATAGAGAGCTATCAGAACCCCTTTCGTCTGGAAGGGCCACAGGGGTTACTGGGTCCAACAGTGGTGGTTGAAGTTTTTTTCTTCCAAAGCCCTGGGGCTCGATGTACTATGGATCCTGCTCATGTGGCCTAAGTACGCATTCTGCACTTGACTCTCAGTGGTAGAGCTGTGGTCGAGCAGTCAAGGTCAGTAAACACGACTCATTACTCAAAGCAAAAACAGTACGAACAATAAATCAATGTCCAACCAAATACTTACTTTTACAAGAAAAGTAGTATTTATTAACTCTAGAAATGCAACAAAGTATTAAAGAAGCAACAACACAATTCCCCTTGAGGTCAGGGCTCGAGTATTTGTCAGATGAATCCTTATCCCACCCTCCTTCGTTTAATGTGTTCATGGTCATTCCTCATGCACTGGTGGCCGCTTCGGCCATATTCAAGAGTTCTCCCTTTGACCCTTGAAAAATGTAGCCAAAAGTGTCTATGCTGCTGCAGCACCATTAGCAGCGAGTTCCCCGGGGCCCAACTGGCCAAGTTCACATCTTACCTGTTCTTGCAGCACACAAGAGTTCAGTTAAGGGTGGTGCAGGAAATTCTTTCTTCACCTCCTGACTAGAGCCAGCAAGAATGTAACATCATACCAGAGTCTCCAGCAATCTTCCATGTTGAGATGGGGACAGTTCCCTTGTAGTGCAGGTCCACGACCAGATTCTAGCCTTAGTCTTTCCTTAGGGTGGCAGAGACGCCCCAGCACAGTAATACCTCTTGGCACTCTTTGAAGTGGTGCCTTTACCACTGGCCCCTTCTGGCATACAGGGTCACTGCAACATAGTGATACGGGCACAGCAAGTCCTGCGTGGCATTCAACACATGGCTCAGTCCACGGCGGCCCTCTCCTAGCATGCGGGGGTCTCCGAAAACATTTCAGCACATGGGGAATGGCCTGATCAGTGCACAACCAAATCCTCACACAGGGATTTCTCACAGAAGGGTTCCCCATTGGACCTTGGTTCTTCCAACGCTCTCCTCTTCCTCACATGACACCTGAGTATTGACAAGCAGGAAGGTGTGGTGCTCCAGAGCAGGTAGTATTGGTTACTCTGGGTAATATCTCCTCAGGGAGACTAGCAGGTCTTGGTCCTCCATTCTGGCCAGACACAGAAGTCTTGCAGAGCTTCCCCTTCTCACACAGCCTGTCTGGCTGCTTGGCATATGACACATTTTTGGGTACTCAACCTCACCTTCTTATAGTCCTTTTCTACACACCAAATAAGATTTAGGGTCTGGGTCCTTGAAGTTTTATGTTGGGGTTCTGTTTCTTTTGAAGTGGCCATTCTCCTTTTCATCTTTCTTTATGAAAGACGTCTGTCACAGCAGGCAGGACTACGAAGTTGATTGTTCACAACACAATTCATGGGAGTGACCAGAGTTTATATCTGGAGGTAACATTGGTTTACACCAGATTGGCATATTTAATTTACTTATAAGTGGTATACCATATACCCAGGTCAGGCCAATAAATGCTACTAGTAGGCCTGCAGCATCTTTTGTGCCCCCACTTAAGTAGCTCCTTAAAACATGTTGCAGGCTCGTTACTGCATGCAGCGCTAAACTGCTAATTCGACTTAGCAAAAAAAAAACTGCTTGCCAGGCAAAAACTCCCTTTTTATAACACTAAGTCACTGCCAGGGTAGACCCTAGACACAGCCCACAGGGCAGGGTGCATTGTACTTAAAAAGTTGGATATGTACTGTTACGTTTTATATGTCCCAGTAGTGAAAAACTCACAAATTTATGTTTCAGTAATGTGAGACCTGCCTCATCTATGGGATAACATAGGGCTATCTTATTGCATTTAATAAGTGATAACTTTTGTTTGGGAGTATGGAAAAAGGTCATTTTGTGCCTATGGTAAAGTAATTTACAATCCTCTTAAACAGTAAAATTGGTAAAGTTGGATTTTAAGCCACAATTCTAAAAATGCCACATTTAGAAAGTTGGCATCTGCTTGTCCTACCAATTTGGTGCCTGCAGGCTGTTTCCTGGGTCACATGACTAGATTAATCCCATGGGATATAATGTGATTTAGATTTCGGCAGATGGGATATCCGTCATCGTTGTGACGGAGTAACACGCCCACCGATATCTAAATCAGGCCCTTAGTTGGCAGTTGACCT
Organism: Pleurodeles waltl; assembly: GCF_031143425.1. Classification (NCBI taxonomy): domain Eukaryota; kingdom Metazoa; phylum Chordata; class Amphibia; order Caudata; family Salamandridae; genus Pleurodeles; species Pleurodeles waltl. The sequence goes on along the minus strand of NC_090440.1, from coordinate 98,095,874 downwards.
CCCAGATTGCCAAATAATAGAGTGACTCGGTGTTGCAAGGATGGGTCATCCAAGAAGGATGGGTCATCCAAGCAGGATGGGGTGGCGGAGATTGAGCTGTGCATAGTCCATTTGCACTGTAAAGTCACTGCCTCAGTTCGCAATCAAAAGAATTCGAAAGAATTGCTGGTGGATTTCACTGCAGCTCCCACTACGTTCTCCGCAAAAGCAAATCTTGCTCAGCGGCTCCACCTAGACAGGGTATCCGGCCTCATGGAGCCCTCGTCAACTACCTGCAGATATGTCCGGTCTGAGATTTTTGACTTCCATAAAAGAGACTGAACTTAGAAATCATAGGCATAGGCACAATCCACTTGTATCTGGACCACGCACCATCGCGGTCTGCCATAACTATCGACTTTGTCCTGGTCTCACGCGACTAGATGTCTATGGTTAGGGCTTTTATCGTCTATGCACTATTCTTGACTTTAAAAGTTCATAAATCAGGTTTTGCTGTTTGGATTTTTGTCATTGTGGTGTCAAATAATTTGTTAAAATGTACCCTATTTTTTAAAATCAGTGTGGAGTTTTTCTTGTGTTGTGTTTCCACTTTATTACTGGTTAAGCTTTCCATAAATACTTTCACATTGCCTCTAAGTTAAGCCTTACTGCTTTTGTGCCAAGCTAGCACAGGGTTAGGCACAGCTTAATTTAGTGACTTTTTATGGTTCACCCCCTCAACCAACAGCCCGATTTCTCATACTAGGGTATTGTGTGACTGAGTCAGTGTGGTTAATGAGAGTCATTTTTGCTGCTAAAATTGCAAACCTGCACAAAGTCAACCGGAAGTCTAGTATATATAAGTGTATACCACAAGTAAGGAGCAGGGAGTTGGTAAGTTCATTGCCTGTGTAGCTGTGTGTGAATATCACAGCTCACGTCTAGGGCAGATTCTTTGGTACCAATGGTGTAGCAATGATGCCATGGGCCCCAATGCAAGATAGGAAAATGGGCGTTGGTTGTGTAATAAAATACATTAATACCCAGGGTTCAGTGAGCCCCTCTGAACCCTGGCTCCTAGTGCCACTGCACCTGCTGCATCATTGCTACCTGCACTGTAGCGTGGAAGAATGCAATAGGAGGTGTTGGAATGTCTTTGAAGTGAACTAGACTGCTCGGTGGAGGGAGTAGTTGGAAGGGAAGTGAGATCTTAAGCTGAAAAGATGTCCTTTATGACCTTGGAATTTAGCTTGCAAAGTGCTACAGGGGAATTCAGGGCCTAGTTAGCAGAACTAAATTATACAGTAGTGAAGAGGGGAACTGATAAATGTGGGCTCTTTTCTGAGACTGGAATAGGATCACACATGAAGAGTGTGATGGTTCTTCTTTTCAAAACTCTTGCTTCGCCCACTTCTCCTTTCAAACTGAGCTTCCTGCTGTGGACAGGACATAGTTAACATTTCAGGTGTACTGTGGACCTAAGTCCCCAGAAGTACAAGAGGTGTGGAAGCAGATTGGGCTGGAAGAACAGATGGCAAAGCAACAGGAGTTGCCTCCTCCCATGGAGACCCATAAGTTTTAACATGTCTATAATTATATGCAGGGGGCACTAATAGGGGTTTCTGAGTTGCAGAAGGTTCTACATAGATAAACTTTGTAGATTTCAGAAACAGTGGCAGACTCTCGAACAACACGTTATTCCATTTAGTACTACAGTACAAAAAGTCAAATTTGAGTTTACTACCACAGTTCAGGACAATTACCAATTGAAATCAGTTTTACTGCCTCGCAGACTGTACCAATTACTGCACATAGAGAAACAAGTCTCCTAATAGTCAAAGAATCTCTTCAAGGTAATTTTACCATACACACAAGTTAATTAACTTCTGCAACACTCATTCCCGGTTGGTGCTCTATCTAAACCCATAGTGTCACCTTAAAATACTTCCCAGGCTGGATCCGGAAACTGCTCCTGTGTGCCACAACGCAGTATCATGCAGCTCCATGCTGACCCCACACTGCCCCGGAAAAGACAGAGCAGAGTTGCATAAAAGCACCAACCCTTGCGCTCTGACATCAGTTCCTTCTCTTTACCCTTTAAAAGCTCTCAGAATTGGAGCATGACTAATTGATGGTAACTGTGCTGAATACAAACTTGGGACCTTTTAGATGTTAAAAACAGGCCACTCCACAGAACGGGGAGGCAGTGAGGAATCTGCAGTTAGACTGAGTAACCACCAGAAAGAGCGCTACAGAACATAAGCAGCTTGTACTTGTGTTACCAAGAGAAGAAACTTGTTATTCCGACATCTAACTGCAGATTCTTCACCTCTGTAGTGGCATCAGCCCAAAGAGTCTTGCAGGACTGATTAGACGAAATGTCCTTCCTGTTGGCCCTGGCTGTCAAGGTTGTAGTGCTTTCTAAACATATTTACTGGTGCCCAGGTCGCAGCCTGGCAAAATTCAAGGACAGCCACTCTGTGTGCCAATGCAGTAGTAGCAGCCCTAGCTCTGATTGAATGTGCTTTGAGACCTACCATGGACTGCCTCTTGGCCACTGCCAAACAGATCTTAATGCCTAGTCCTTTCCACCTCAACAATGTCCTCTTCTGCACAGTCTTCACCCTTGGAGTGGCATCAGCCCAAAGAGTCTTGCAGGACTGATTAGATGAACTGTCCTTCCTGGCTGTCAAGGTAGTAGTGCTTTGTAAACATATGCACCGGTACCAGGTCGCAGATTGGCAAAAATCAAGGACAGCCACTCTGTGTGCCAATACAGTGGTAGCAGCTTCAGCCCTGGTTGCATGTGCTTTCAGACCTACATTGGGATGCTTCTTGGCCAGTGTCTAGCAGATCTAGAACTGTTCACCCCGACAAGGTCCTCTTCTGCACCACCTTCCATCAAAAGAACCTCACAAAAAGCTGATTGATGGTTTTAGGTACAAACAATTTAAAAACGTAGCACCCTTTTAGGCCCCAGCCGATGGATCTCTCCTCCTCTTTTTGAGGGGCCAGAGAGAGGAAAAAAAAGAGGGCAGAATGATAAATTGCCCAGCTTGGAACGGAGTCATGACTTTTGGTAAGGACGCCAGAGTCCTCAGAACCAATTTGTCTCGGAAAAAAGTGATGTAGGGCAGATGCACTGAAAGTGTCTGGTATTTATTCGTGACAAGCGGACATAATTGCAATGAGGAAGACGGTCTTTAAGGTCACAAGACGCAGAAAGCAGCTGCATATCAGCTCAAAGGACATACATATGAGAAATGACAAGGCAAGTTAAGATTCCACTGGGACATTATAAAAAGGGAACATGTGCGCTAAACCTTTAGTAAACTTCGTCTTAAGAGCCGATTTAAAAAATAACAATTGGTCGGGGAAATATAGAAAGACCGAAACAGACGGGAAATAGCTTTTGATACTGTCTAATGCAAGGAGCTGCTGAGCCAACAAGCGAACGTCCAGCAATTTTGTTTGTAAGTGTTCAGTCTTAGGGACATCACACCAGGCCACAAATTTGCCTCATCACCCGGCATAAGTGAATTTCATTGAAGGGTGCATGACAGTAAGAAAAGCATCCATCACTTCAGGCCGCAAATCAAACAAAATCAATTGCTGCTGAACAGTCACCATGCATGTAGGTGTAGATTGCGCAGATTCAGTTGAAGAACCCTTACCCTTTGCCGAGACAGGAGGTTCTCATTAAGTGGCAGTCTGTCTGGAGGACAGTTCCGGGTACCTTAGTTTCCTGGCCCAGCCCAGAACCAAAAGGACGACTTGGGCTCAGCAATTATTGATCTTTTTCTTGAAACTCGAGGCAAGGGCAGGAAGGCGTACAGGATATAATGGGTCACCAACTTTACTACGCACATGAGGTACGGCCCTTGGCACGTCAGTAATCTTCACGGTGCCTCTTGTGACATATAGGGTAGCTGACTTCACTCAGCTCACAGGCTACTGTTCAATCAGACTTGCAGGATTCTTCTTGGGTCCCCCTTGGAATACGGGGATGCTGAGTTCACTCTGCACACAGGCATGGCATTGATGCAGACCACTGCTCCTTCATGGCGGCTGCCTCTGACATACAGGGTTACTGACTTGAACCTGCACACAGGCAATGACCCAAACCGTGCAGCAGCTGTATCCTCACACTTCAATACAGGGATCCAGTTGCCAGGATCGTCCAGTGAATCTTGCAGTCGCCAAGCGCTCTCCTCTTCCATACAGCCCACACTGGTCTTTGCAAGCAGGCACTGGTGCATCAGGCTCTAGGGGCAGGGGGTCTTAGATTTCCCTGGGTAATGTCCTCTCACCCAGCTGGGAGACTGCCAGGCCTTACTCCCCAACTCTGGTCACAGACAGCATTGTTGCAGAGTTTCTCCTCACAAAGACCAACTGGCTGCATGACAGTGACAATTTTGGGACCCCAACTCCCCTTCTTATAGTCCATTCCCAAACACCAACTGTGATTTAGGGTCTAAGTCTTTAAAGTTTATGTGCGGGTCTGCTTTCTTTTGAAGTTGCCACTCCTCTGCTCTGCCTCCAGAAAGGTGATTGCCACAGCAGAAGTAGCTTCAATTCTGATAGCCCCAGAACACAGGACATGGGAGTGACTAGAGGTTCATACCCAATGTTAAACACAGTGATATGTGCTTCAAAAGGTTACCCCAGGGCCCCAGCCCTACTCCTTTTGATTTCTCTTATCAGCTGCATCTCCTTCTCAGGTCCCTCTCCTGTCCAGGTCTCTTTCCAGTGACTCTTCCGTGGCCCACCCAGCTCATAGAAATGCAGCAATCAACAAAACTTTGCATGAATGAGCGCATGGGCCTCACTCCAGTGACACAGGTAAAAAAAACTCTGCTCACTTCTACTGATTACTACATGGAATGCTGCTGCCACCACGGTCGTGCTACTAAAATCCTTGCAGCTTTTCACCATCATGAGGGTAATGTTTGGGCACACCTCCCAGCCCAACAAGACTGCAATCTGTGCGACAGGCCTATGACATGGCGACTACGCATGAACCTTGTTCGCCTATGACAACAAATGTCAGCACCAGGGATCCAGACACCATTGCAGCTGGGTCACTCACGGCAGGGGTGTACGACTGTTACCACGTGAGGGACTTTTTTTTTTATCCCAACACAGGAGTAAATACTGGAATTAACATGAAGGAGTTAGTGTCCAATGAAGAGTCTGGAACATTGGGTGAAATTAAGATCCACATGTAGAAAACTCCGAGATTGCGACTCGGAAATTGCGAGTGGGACAGACTCGCAATTTCCGAGTCGCAATCTCGGATGCAGAACGGTGTCTCAGACACCTTCTGCGACTCGCTATGGGGTTGCAAAGACCCACCTCATCAATATTCATGAGGTGGGTCGCATTTTGCGACCCCATAGCGAGTCCCTGCACTCACAGGGATGGTGGCCTGCTGAAGTCAGCAGACCTCCATGTCTGTGACTGCTTTTTAAACAAAGCAGTTTTTTTTTTCATTTTGCAGCCCGTTTTCCTTAAAGGAAAACGAGTTGCAAAATGAAAAAAATACCGAAACCATTTGGTTTCGTTTTTTCAGTGTAGGCAGTGGTCCATTGGACCACTGCCTGCTCTGAAAAAACATTCTGGGCAACATTCATAAAGGGGAAGGGGTCCCCATGGGGACCCCTTCCCTTTTGCGAATGAGTTACCACCAGTGTGACACTGGTGGTAACTGCGAGTTGCTTTGCGACCGCATTCGCGGTCACAAAGCAATTCTGAATTGCGATGCGAGTCGCAAATAGGAAGCGAACACCCCTTCCTATTTGCGAGTCGCATTCACAAATTGCGAGTCGGTACCGACTCACAATTTGTGAATGTGCATCGCGTTAGGCCGTTTGCATGGCGCAAACTGCGATTTTCGCAGTTTGCACCATGCAAACGGCTTCCTACATCTGGCCCTAAGTTTTAATTGGCTCTACAAAGAGCTGCATCACTTCTATTCACTTAGAGGCCCTTCTGTACAAGAACAATCAGTTCATGACTCAGTGGAATACATAAAGATTAAGTCAATAATAGGTGAACCAGTCTAGCTTTAATAAAAGGTACTCCATGTGCAGACAAGCCTCATGTTCTGAAGCAGCTACAACTTTAGTAACTCAAAACAGCGTCCTAGGAGCGCCTAACAATTCCCAGGTTCAGCTTAATACTGTGTTGAATACTGAGTCTGTGCAATACTGAATAAAGCACTTCGAATTGTGACACTGTTGTATTATTGTGTCAAATAAAGAAATAAGGCATATATTCCAATTATATCAAACTTTTTATTTGGTCTCTGGGAGAATGTTTGAAAACATTGATTACTACCACTTCCGGTAAGGACCTCTTCTTGTCTCCTATTGCTTTTTAGGTTACACATCCTAGATTAACACCAGGGTACACTAGGAGATCCAAGATCTACATCTTCAATGGCTTCTGTCTTGCATCGCTCTGCTACTGAAGGCAGCACTACATCTTCCTTGACTTCAATGTATTGCTCTGCTACTGAAGGCAGTACGTCTGAACCGTGTTGTTTAGCGAAAGAGTTATGAGGAGCGAACGTGGGTCTTTTCTGTTCTTGCGAACCTTTATTTTTCCTTGTATGATGTCTCCTACAAGAGCAAAAAGAGTAATAGTGTTACATGCTGTATCAAGCAGAAGATTGACATTAATACAGTAGTATAGCGACAGAACTGCATGTCAGCATGTCTGAGTTACCAATACGTTTTCCACCCTAAAGAACACCATAGGTCTTGCCTTTGCAAAACGAAGGTGCTAAGGTGCAGAACAGCTAAATAAACTGATGTCTGTTCTAACTATTGAGCACAATCTTAAGAACCATGCAAAAGGGCCAACATCACTCATCCAATAGTCTGAGTAAACCTGATCATTATAATTTTCTGCATTTAAACCTTTAAATAATTCCAAGCCTTTCATCTCCTATAACCCTCCTCCTCTCTGATGGAAATTGTACACTCCATTCGTGGCCCCTCACTTCAATGCTTGCTGTTCCCATCTATAAAAAAAGAGTGAACAAATTTGCGACTACTACATGCCAACATGCATAAAGAATTGTAACTACAAACTCTGTCATTCAACAAATACTCACTGTCTTAAGAGGATTAAATTGTGATATAAAGCAATAATAATAAACAGGTTCACTTGTAGTTTTAGTACCTATGTTAAGCTTATAAGCAATTGCTGCTATGGCTTATCAACAGTGAAGAATGTAGAAACTCTATGGGTATACAGCAATATATCGTAGTAGTAGTGTCAGCAGTACTTCTCTTACTACATCTAAGAAAAGTAGTCATAATAATCATAATAATGGTCTGCAATGCAAAAGAAAATATTGAGGCCTGAATATGTTTTTTTTACCACTTTTCCTTGTGCTACTGTTTACCGACAGTGCTCAAGTACTGGTTATAAACAGGCAAATTAAAGCTTCTGGCTGGTACAAAAAGCTTTTACACCTCAGGCTGCCACCAAATGAACCATTCTAACTCTAAACTTCAATATCTTCAGAATACCATGCCCCTCGTGCCATAAGGACACTTTAGGCACAATTACCTTCTCTATATGGTGATACAAGCAAACTAAGGCAGCTTAACAGCATTTACCACATATTTACCTTGAAAAATAAACTCTCTAAGCCTGAAAAGCACCCCACCTCCGCTGTGTGGATCTCACCTCCTTATCAATGTTACATCCTCCTGCAGCTCAGTGCCCCAGCAACTACCCTACTTTGAACCTGTGTCAGCGTGAGAACCAAAGCACTGCCAAGGTCATCCTTTGCTTCTACACTGGGGACAACGAAAAGTCCCGCTGAGATCACTCAGCAAAGCAAACTCTAAATTGTACTATGTAAGCCCCCACTCTCATAGAACTCGTTTGTGGGTGCACTCATTAAAATAAGATTATTTGTCAAAATAGACCACCACCCACAATTTATGACCTACCTAAATGTGTTGGTCACCACGATCACCTTGATCACTGCAACTTCAGTGCTGTATGTGTTGCAAACCTTTTCACGCCCACTCATAGGGTATTTACCAATACGAAGTAAGTATGTAGAGGAGGTGGTTTAGCCATCCAATGGGATCTGGTGTCCATTTTACTTCTCCTTCAGGCCACTGCTAATTACATGTATCAAAAGTCTGACCAATTCATGTGTGCTGTAATCTATCACTCGGCAAACAAGGCAAACACTGCATTCCCCACTGACCTCTTAGACCCATACTAACAAACCAGATTTATGTCATAGGAGATGAGTGTCTAAGCTCTTGATATCGCGATTATATCATCAACATTTTATTCAGCCCTTCAACACTGATTAGCACCATTTTCTGTAAGAACATGCTCTAGTCTCCCAATTAGTTTGTATATTTCGTTCACAACTGGTTACAAGAAAAGGTCTATGATGTAAGTCTTCAATGGCATTTTGCACTTCTCTGCTGCTAAAGGTTGCTTAGTCAAAGGGATATGCTGAGGGAGTGAGGTTTTGTCCTGTTCTATTAAACTCTATACTTAATGGAAGTATTTTGCTAATATAGAACTTAGATGGATATCTTTGTGGCTCAAGTAATATATACAAATAAGCTACCTCATCTGCTAACCAGTCATCAGCATCTAGCAAACCACATGGGCAAATGATAAGTTATTCATTCATTCCTTAATAAATTTAGTATTGAATACATATTTTTTTAGAGAATCAGGCTTATTTAAAATCTAAAAGAATCTTAAACTAAGCAACAGATAGGTAAAAAAATATTTCCAGTCTTAATGAGGTTCCTGCTAGACTGCTTGTTCCTCCACTGCTCCCCTAAAGATGTCGTTTTTGTCCTCCGTTAGTAATACTCTGAATGTTCCCAACTTCAATTGCTTATTAATATATATCAATAAATTCAAACTAGCCAGTCCTCCCATGCAGAAATCATGTTGAGTCTTAGCTTCATTTAACCCAGGTAGAATCATGCTATGGGGCACATTGATCCAAAGGTATTCACCGCACACCTGCCATGCTTGTCAAACTCCTCCCTGAGCATGGTTAGAAATAAACTCAAAGTTTGCAGTGGTTCAATGTTGTGAATATGTATTTCAAAATGCATAATGTTGGACTTTTGGCCATACGCATGGTCATCCCTAGTCTTTTTGCCTCCTTCCTCCTGGTTTTTCTGACCTTTCGCTGTTGGCTCTAGGACTCTGAGCACTTTATCACTGCTGACCAGTGTTAAAGTGCAGGTGCTCTCCCATCTAAAGTTGGTATGATTGGCTTATACCTGATTGGCATATTTAATTTACCTATAAGTCCCTTGTACAGTGGTATCTCTATACCCAGGGCCTGTAAATTAAATACTACTAGTGGGCCTGCAGCGCTGCTTGCGCCACCCACTGAAGTAGACTTTCAAACCTGTCTCAGGCCTGCTAGCGCAGGGCCTGTGTGCGCAGTTTTCTGCCACAGGGACCTGGCATCTAAATTTACTTGCCAGGCCCAGGACTCCCCTTTTACTACATGTAAGTCACCCCTAAAGTACGCCCTGTGGGCAGGGTGCCATGTATGTAGAAAGGCAGGACATGTGCCATATTGCATGGCCTGTCCTGGTAGTGACAAACAGCCTAACTTGGTGTCTCACTGCTGTGAGTGCTGCCTTCTCATAGGATTGCATTAGAAATGCCCTGCCTTATGTGTAGGGGTATTGTCTGATTTATGAGGGCTAGCGTAGGCGTGTTTGGTATGGTTGTGATGGTGATAATAAATACTGCTTACTGGTGTGGGTGTATTTTTTATTACTATCACAGAAATGCCACTTCTAGAAAGTGCGCATTTATCTGTGCTTATGATTCTGGTGTTTTGCAGCTTGACTCCAATCCACGTCTGGGCAGAGTGACAGTTGGGGCTTTGTGCATACTTTTCAGACAGCCTGTACACAGGGAGGGTGGAGGTGTCACTGAGGTGCATCTACATACTGAATAGTCTTCCTGGGCTGAGAGAAGGGAGAGGCGGGGCACACCTACATTTGTAAAGGCTGTGCCCTGGCCTCACACAATAGGGTCGTTAACCCCCCACTGATGTTTGGAGCCTGTGCTGAAAGGAGAGAGGGGGCACTCCCAGAACCAGTTGTAACTGGCTGGAACCTCCTCTCCCTACCACTGTAAAACACTGTAAGAACTGACTATAAGTACAGGGGAATTTTCCCCACAATTTGAACATTCTTGGAACTTGAAACTGGACACAGAACGCTGATGAATGGACTCACCAGGAAACCGCCATGGACTGCTGCTGCTGTGCTGACCTGTGACCTGCCTGGTCACTAGGAGGAACTGCCACCATCTGCATCCTTTGTGCTGGCCTGTAGCTGGGCCCACCAGCCCTGTACCTTTTCCTGGATTATTGTTCCCAGGGGCAGGGTGCTGTGGCCCCTGACCCCTGCACCGATTTTCTATGACATTGTCTTAGCGCTTAGGGGAAAAGCGCTCTTATGGAAAGGCTGTAGAAGATCACCGCCGCAGCCCAGGCAGCATGAGTATCTTAGCGCTTTGAAAAGCGCCTTTCTTGTGCCCAGGGAACTCACCGCCGCAGCCCAGGCTGCACCATTGTCTTAGCGCTGTGAAAAGCGCTTGATGGAAATTCACCGCCGCAACCCGGGAGCCTCTTGATGCCTTTGCGCTCTCTACGGCGCCTTTTGTGTGCTAGAATCACCGCCGCAGCCCGGGCAGAGCATTTGTCTTTAAGCGCGAGGTCCGCGCTGTCTCCAGTGCCCCCGGGGCACGTACAAAAACCAAAGAAGGAGCTAGCACGCTCCTAGCGTGCTCCCGGGGTACGCGCGCTTTTCAAAGCGCCCCCGGGGCACCAACAGGCCCCACCTTGGGCCGCGTCGTCATCCGGACAGCGAGGGAGAGGAGGACGCCTCTCCCTCGCGTGCCGGAGTCCCGGAGGACTCCACTGTTACCTTGGGCCGGGCGGCTGCCTCGCCGGAGGCTCGCCCTGGCCCCCGGCTCCCTCGTTGGCCCCCTCGCGGGCCAGGAACATCCCAGTTAGGGGTCTCCCTTCGAGGAAGGGCCACGGAGGCCCAGGGAGACCCCAGAGGTTAGCGGGTCCCCCGGAGGGGCCCGTGTGGCAGCAAGGAGGGGGTGCGAGGCGCCCCCCCTCCCCTCTACCAGTATTGGGTGACCTGGGCCCCCCACAGGAGGGCCGGTGGAGGCCCGGGGGGCCCCCAGTGGTCGCGGGCCCCAGGAGGGGCCCGTCAACAGTACAGAGGGGGTGCGTGCCGCCCCCCTCTCCCCCAGGACTCTAAGGAGGCCCCCTCATTGCGCAGAGGAGCGCTGGGGGCCCCTTTCTTTCTTGTCTTCAAGGCACGGAGGGTGCCTCTATCCTTCACCAGGTACTTTTAAACGGACCAATAATATTATAATCCAAGTTCTTTCTACAGACCTTGCTAATTGTGATTTATTGCCTACCTGTTCTAGGATGCTGTTACATATATGTGCACATGTTCCTTTTATGGACATGACTTGCTAATATGTTTGCTTAACTTGCCATAGATTTTCTAATGTTCCTATTATGGGCGTTTTATGATATTCTTATGACAAGTGTGCTAATGTGATAACGTGTTTCCTGACTACTGCTTATGTTGCAGAATACTGAGTAACCTGTGTGTTATGTGTGACTACTGCTAGTTTGCAGAGTAACTAATGTGTAACGTTCTGACAACTGCTAAGGTAGCAGGATAGTACTGTTATGTGATGTTGGTCTAATAATTATGTTGTGTACAATACAGTGTATTTTCATATAATCTGGTGTTGTGTTTCCTTGGTGGTGGGAATATTGCGTCACATGTATGTGTGTGTTGTGCAAACGCTTTACGCATTGCCTCCGGGTTAAGCCTGACTGCTCGTGCCAAGCTACCAAGGGGGTGAGCAGGGGTTATCTTGGACGTGTAACTCCCTTGCCCTGACTAGAGTGGGTAAGTTCTGCCTGGCTGAGGTACATACCCTAGCCAACCAGAAACCCCATTTCTAACATTGGAAGTCAGCGGTGAGGATAGGACTTGCGCTTGCACAATACCATTGTGACTCATTATTTCACTACAAGGATTGCGTTTAGACCATTACATGTTTGGCTTCTCTTAACTTTCTCTCTTTGGTCATTTTTCCTGTTTTCAGTTCTCACGCTTGGGTATTGTGGTTGTCACAGTTGAGTTATTTGTACCTTTTCAAGATGGGGCTTACCTTTGATTTAGAGGACCTGCCGTTTTACACGCAGGGGGAATTAGAGGGGTTCTGTAGAGAGAGAGGGCTGCCTGTAGAAGGGGACCTCAGGAGATCTCTGAATTTCTTTGAAAGGTTTGTGACATTTACCCAGGGAGGGAGTGTGCGTAGGGGGTACCCAGAGGATCCTGAGTGTAGCGAGGGTTCCCAATGGGAGGGCTCCCAGACCTCATCCCTAGAGAGTGGTAGAGAGACTGATCAGGAGGGTGAGAATGACCGGTTGGGGACGCCAGTTGACAGGGAAGGCCCCAGTGATAGGGAGTCCCTTGCTGGGTCCAGTGTAAGAAGCAGGGCTACCTCTCATTCCATGACGCCTGATGAGCTAAGAGATAGGCGGGAAGAGAGGGACCTGAAGTTGCAGTTAGCGCGCCTAGCTGTTGAGGAGAGAAGGGCTGAGGTAGAGAAGGCCTTAGTACAGGAGAGAATGGCAGAGGCAGAGAGGGCCTTTGCCAGAGAAAGACTCGCTCTAGAGCGCAGTCTGAAGGTTCTGGACTCACCAGCGCTGCAGGTGGAGTCCAGTGGTGGCAGCAATGTACAGTGCTGTAGCAAAGATGTTCCTCACATACCCATAGATCTGGTACCTAGGTTCCAAGAGGGGGGTGACATACGTCAGTGGTTAAAGGAATATGAGAGGGCTCTGGTAGAGCGCAGGATCCCTGAGAAGGATTGGGGAACTGGCCTAGGGAGTTTTATTCCTGAGGAGGGGAGGGATGCCCTACTGACTCTAGAAGAGAGTGACAGGGAGGGGTACTCCGCTGTGAAGAACGCACTGATTGTGAAGTATGGTTTCTCCCCTGAGGAATACAGAAAAAGGTTTAGGGGTGGTAAGAAACTGTCCCACCAGTCTTGGGAGGAGTTTGTGGAGGCTTGCTGCATTGCACTAGATGGATGGGTGAAGGGTAGCACAGTAAACAATTTTGAAGGGCTGTTTAATCTGATTCTCAGAGAGCACCTGTTTCGTTGTTGTTTTTCAGAGTTACGCCAACACTTGTCAGTGTGTGAGCTCTCTGACTCCAGGGAGCTTGCAAAGGAGGCAGACTTCTGGTTGCGTACCAGAGGGTCTGGTGTGACATTAGGGGGTGTTCCTAATGAGAGTGGTCTAGGTGTTTCCCAACCAGGTGTGGTGGGAAAGGCTTGTGTCCCAGGTAGGTCCCAGTGTATTGGGGCGGGTAAGGCACCCCATGTCCAGTCTCAGAGGAGAGGGAATGGGGTTGGGCTGAGGCCCAGGGTACCCGAGCTCCAGTCCCAGGTCCTGGAGGGTTCCATGAGTGAACGCCAGGAGGTGAGCCTAGCCTGTGCCGTAGGGCCAGCTGTTCAGAAGGATCCCATTTTGTCATTAGGACTTGGGCGGGTGGCTGGTGATAGCGTTCCGCCGGTCCTGGTGTCTGGTAGTCTCGCTCTACAGCGGAGGAGGCGGAAATCCAGGCATAGGGTTGAGAGGGGGCTGCGGGCCCCAGTGGAGAACCTGGAGGGTCAGGGGTCGGCTCTGAGTGCAGAGCCCCCCAGGAATGACCTTGGTGAGACCATTTCTGGGCTGGGGGGAATCCAGACTCTGTCCGATGGGCAGAGGTCAGGAGACCTGCGCCAGCCAGACTCTTGTGTGGCCCTTGGGGAAAGTGTTTCCCTGATGGGGGGTAGGTGTGCCCCCCAGGAAGTCCTGGTGCGCCAGGCAGTGGTTCAACCGCAGGGTAGTGACTCTGGGTTGGATTGCCAGATTCAGGGGGTAAGCTCTGATCTGGTAGGGGGTAGGTGTGCTCCCAAGGAAGTCCTGGTTCGCTGGGCAATGGTCCAGTCTAAGGGTGTCGTCCCTGGACTAGATAGACAGGTTCAGGGGGTAAACTCTGACCTGGTTGGGGGGGCGGTTAGTGTGCTCACCCCCCTGTGTGAAACTTCTGGTGGCTTCTCCCGAGGTGGGGAGATGCAGGACTCTGGAAGTGGGGGTCAGGGAGGGGGAAGCCCGCCCCGGACCCCGGTGCAACCCAAGGGTGTCGTCCCTAGGTTGGGTGGTCAGTCGCCAGGTAGTGATCCTGGGCTGGCGAGAAAGTTGTGCAGGGCTGCTGTACCCAGCACCCTGGCAAGTGTGGATTCTGGTGATACCCCTCCTAGGAGAGGAGGGCGGGATCCTAGAAGGAGGGGTAGAGGGAGGAGAGCCTCGCCTCTAGCCCCTGTAGAACCTATGGGTGCGGACCCTAGGTTGGTGGATCAGTGGCAGGGTAGAGCCCCTGAACTGATCAAAAATGGAGTGGAGACAGGTTGCTTTGCACCTGGGGCTACCGCCCCCCACTCATTATGGTTTCAGAGACCAGAGGCTCCTAGATGGCCTGGGGCCTGGTTCTGGCCATTGGCAGCTAGAGAATCCCCGTGGGTTGGTCTAGGCTGCCTGGGACGCATTGACAGAGAGATCCCAGTGGAGTCAGGAAGGCGTAGAACTGGAACATGCCCCTGCTGTTGTGGGCCTGGGTCCTTGTTCTATCGCCCCAATCAGGAAAGTACATCAAGGTATTGATTGTTCTCCCCTGGATTTTGGCTGGTAGGGGGTTGTGTTGGACTTTTGGCCATACGCATGGTCATCCCTAGTCTTTTTGCCTCCTTCCTCCTGGTTTTTCTGACCTTTCGCTGTTGGCTCTAGGACTCTGAGCACTTTATCACTGCTGACCAGTGTTAAAGTGCAGGTGCTCTCCCATCTAAAGTTGGTATGATTGGCTTATACCTGATTGGCATATTTAATTTACCTATAAGTCCCTTGTACAGTGGTATCTCTATACCCAGGGCCTGTAAATTAAATACTACTAGTGGGCCTGCAGCGCTGCTTGCGCCACCCACTGAAGTAGACTTTCAAACCTGTCTCAGGCCTGCTAGCGCAGGGCCTGTGTGCGCAGTTTTCTGCCACAGGGACCTGGCATCTAAATTTACTTGCCAGGCCCAGGACTCCCCTTTTACTACATGTAAGTCACCCCTAAAGTACGCCCTGTGGGCAGGGTGCCATGTATGTAGAAAGGCAGGACATGTGCCATATTGCATGGCCTGTCCTGGTAGTGACAAACAGCCTAACTTGGTGTCTCACTGCTGTGAGTGCTGCCTTCTCATAGGATTGCATTAGAAATGCCCTGCCTTATGTGTAGGGGTATTGTCTGATTTATGAGGGCTAGCGTAGGCGTGTTTGGTATGGTTGTGATGGTGATAATAAATACTGCTTACTGGTGTGGGTGTATTTTTTATTACTATCACAGAAATGCCACTTCTAGAAAGTGCGCATTTATCTGTGCTTATGATTCTGGTGTTTTGCAGCTTGACTCCAATCCACGTCTGGGCAGAGTGACAGTTGGGGCTTTGTGCATACTTTTCAGACAGCCTGTACACAGGGAGGGTGGAGGTGTCACTGAGGTGCATCTACATACTGAATAGTCTTCCTGGGCTGAGAGAAGGGAGAGGCGGGGCACACCTACATTTGTAAAGGCTGTGCCCTGGCCTCACACAATAGGGTCGTTAACCCCCCACTGATGTTTGGAGCCTGTGCTGAAAGGAGAGAGGGGGCACTCCCAGAACCAGTTGTAACTGGCTGGAACCTCCTCTCCCTACCACTGTAAAACACTGTAAGAACTGACTATAAGTACAGGGGAATTTTCCCCACAATTTGAACATTCTTGGAACTTGAAACTGGACACAGAACGCTGATGAATGGACTCACCAGGAAACCGCCATGGACTGCTGCTGCTGTGCTGACCTGTGACCTGCCTGGTCACTAGGAGGAACTGCCACCATCTGCATCCTTTGTGCTGGCCTGTAGCTGGGCCCACCAGCCCTGTACCTTTTCCTGGATTATTGTTCCCAGGGGCAGGGTGCTGTGGCCCCTGACCCCTGCACCGATTTTCTATGACATTGTCTTAGCGCTTAGGGGAAAAGCGCTCTTATGGAAAGGCTGTAGAAGATCACCGCCGCAGCCCAGGCAGCATGAGTATCTTAGCGCTTTGAAAAGCGCCTTTCTTGTGCCCAGGGAACTCACCGCCGCAGCCCAGGCTGCACCATTGTCTTAGCGCTGTGAAAAGCGCTTGATGGAAATTCACCGCCGCAACCCGGGAGCCTCTTGATGCCTTTGCGCTCTCTACGGCGCCTTTTGTGTGCTAGAATCACCGCCGCAGCCCGGGCAGAGCATTTGTCTTTAAGCGCGAGGTCCGCGCTGTCTCCAGTGCCCCCGGGGCACGTACAAAAACCAAAGAAGGAGCTAGCACGCTCCTAGCGTGCTCCCGGGGTACGCGCGCTTTTCAAAGCGCCCCCGGGGCACCAACAGGCCCCACCTTGGGCCGCGTCGTCATCCGGACAGCGAGGGAGAGGAGGACGCCTCTCCCTCGCGTGCCGGAGTCCCGGAGGACTCCACTGTTACCTTGGGCCGGGCGGCTGCCTCGCCGGAGGCTCGCCCTGGCCCCCGGCTCCCTCGTTGGCCCCCTCGCGGGCCAGGAACATCCCAGTTAGGGGTCTCCCTTCGAGGAAGGGCCACGGAGGCCCAGGGAGACCCCAGAGGTTAGCGGGTCCCCCGGAGGGGCCCGTGTGGCAGCAAGGAGGGGGTGCGAGGCGCCCCCCCTCCCCTCTACCAGTATTGGGTGACCTGGGCCCCCCACAGGAGGGCCGGTGGAGGCCCGGGGGGCCCCCAGTGGTCGCGGGCCCCAGGAGGGGCCCGTCAACAGTACAGAGGGGGTGCGTGCCGCCCCCCTCTCCCCCAGGACTCTAAGGAGGCCCCCTCATTGCGCAGAGGAGCGCTGGGGGCCCCTTTCTTTCTTGTCTTCAAGGCACGGAGGGTGCCTCTATCCTTCACCAGGTACTTTTAAACGGACCAATAATATTATAATCCAAGTTCTTTCTACAGACCTTGCTAATTGTGATTTATTGCCTACCTGTTCTAGGATGCTGTTACATATATGTGCACATGTTCCTTTTATGGACATGACTTGCTAATATGTTTGCTTAACTTGCCATAGATTTTCTAATGTTCCTATTATGGGCGTTTTATGATATTCTTATGACAAGTGTGCTAATGTGATAACGTGTTTCCTGACTACTGCTTATGTTGCAGAATACTGAGTAACCTGTGTGTTATGTGTGACTACTGCTAGTTTGCAGAGTAACTAATGTGTAACGTTCTGACAACTGCTAAGGTAGCAGGATAGTACTGTTATGTGATGTTGGTCTAATAATTATGTTGTGTACAATACAGTGTATTTTCATATAATCTGGTGTTGTGTTTCCTTGGTGGTGGGAATATTGCGTCACATGTATGTGTGTGTTGTGCAAACGCTTTACGCATTGCCTCCGGGTTAAGCCTGACTGCTCGTGCCAAGCTACCAAGGGGGTGAGCAGGGGTTATCTTGGACGTGTAACTCCCTTGCCCTGACTAGAGTGGGTAAGTTCTGCCTGGCTGAGGTACATACCCTAGCCAACCAGAAACCCCATTTCTAACACATAATTATTGGTGAAGCAATATAATAAGACCTTATCACACTCTTATGTTGAGACAATTGAAGCTTGTGTTTACGTATGGTTTCTGCTACATATGCCTTGTGGCGTGTAGATTTGAGTAAAAACATATGATTAGATCGCTAGCACAAGTTGTAAAGTTTTTGATCACCATAATGTTACTTTTTACACGGTGGCGGACAAAGTGCTCTTGACGTGATTAGAATTGACATCTTTTAAAGAAAACATTGCCCACTTTAGTATTAACAAACCTTATAAATACTGTTCAAAGGTTGCATAAAGAACGTTTGAGAGTTATGATAGAATATTTGCAAAGCATAAACGAAAAAGCAAAATCTTCCTCCTGAAAAGTGTTCACTGCTGACAAACAGGCCAAGAACCATTCAACCACAACCTAAATATCTTTTATTCTGTGGAAAAGTACAAAAAAATAAGGTTGTTTTCTCCAAAAAATGTATAAACAATCGGAAACAAAAGGTTGTGAGATACTGGATTTTTTTTTTTTAGACGAAACCACCTGTTATACGCTTTCTACTAAAAAGTAGGACTTTGTATTAGGGCAGCTGAACTTCAGGACGAAAGGACCGAGTCCATCTACCCCAACAGTAACTACTGACCCAATTCCTAGCTAGCTCACAGTGCCTCGCCTGAAACCCCAACCTTCCTAGGATAACAGATGATTACTAACAGCTTCCAAAATATCACCTAGTAGTGGAGGAATCAGCCTAACCCCACACTGTAGGCGGGGCTCTGCCACATTCCAGTTCTTTGGCCAGCTGTTTTTTCAACAAGATGTCCCTCTTGCCCTTTATGTCCGTGGGAATACTGCAGGCCAGGAGGTTCGACCCGTGGGGTGTCGCGTGGGCTCTCATTATCCTAAATGAGACTACTGGATTTCTAGTTAACAGGGTCGTTCCGGTTGTGGGGGACTGAGTCTGACCCACTTCGAAGGACCTCTGTCACCTTCAATCCGGTTTTGCTCCGGCTAACTAGCAGTGCCTCATCTCTCCCAAGGGGGAGGGATGATTGGGCAGCCGAGCGCATGACATCTTTAGAACTTCTCAGGGAAGTCCTGGTCACTCAGGTCCCAACCAGCTCTCTCATTTACAGTATGATCTCATATACAAATGA
Organism: Pleurodeles waltl; assembly: GCF_031143425.1. Taxonomy (NCBI): domain Eukaryota; kingdom Metazoa; phylum Chordata; class Amphibia; order Caudata; family Salamandridae; genus Pleurodeles; species Pleurodeles waltl. Next base: position 98,077,016 of record NC_090440.1, on the reverse strand, counting down.
CAAAGGCAGTTTAAGTTTTATAGATTGTTTTTAATAAAACGACTGCATTTTAGATAGTAAGGCATGAGCCGCAATAACCAGAACCATACAACACAGTAGGATTGAAATAGTCACGAGGAGAGTGAAACATAAGAACAACGCTATCATAGTGTTAATAGGTTACGTTCTCTCTAAGTAAGTTTTATTTCGAGCACAGTATGTTAAGCTCTAAACTTGCCTTTCAGATTCCCTGGGAAGACATCAACCCTCATACCTGAGCAAAGGCCTGTGATCTGGATCAGCATCTGCAACAGGGCAGTCAGCGTCTAGTTGTGGATCCCTGGTCGGACTCTCCCTCTCCCGTGTATTAGGACAGGGAAGTGTTTTTATAACTAACATGTCAGTGTGATCACAAAATGTCCCTACGCAAGCAATTCAAAGACTAAACTCCTACCACATCTATCGGCAATGTACCAGACTGTATCCTTGACTGAAGCACAGAGTGAACAAGAATGTGTTATTGAACTCCAGTGCTGAAGTAGGCTAAACAGTGTGATATAAAAAATAAAACAAGACCGTAGAACTGGCTATTTGAAAAATAACAGTACGAAGCTGAATAAAATGCATTTAGAGCAAAGTGCACAGAGGCTCTATGCTGCAAGCAAAGGAATAAATTACATCCAGGGCAAAGTGCACAAAGGCCTAACGCCTGAAGCAAACGCGCAAAGAATAACCACACTACAGGGGAGCAATTACAAAGGTTGGGTAGAAGGGGAAGCAGGATTCGAGGCTCTGTCCATCTTCAACATGATGCAGACTCCAAGCTGTCCCTCTTCTAATCCTGTCCAAGTGCAGTTGTTTTAAGATATTCTGAGAAGCAAAGAAAGCTCCCAACGTAAATCTAGTCCTCTTATTTCAATAGTTCTTGATGCTTTACTGCAAACAATACTAGAATCCCCTGCTCTGTGTGTCTTTGAATATGGAAGCCCTACTTGCATTGTGTGTAGAGTTCCCCCACAGGGGCTGTTCTATTCAAATGAGGAATCTCCCCTATAAATCCAACCATAGCTAATTCTGAGCCCAGGCCACCCTCTGTGGAGAGCAAAGACACGTCAGCTGGGTACAACTTACCCTCAACATGCTACGTGTTGAGCATTAACATGTTAACACTGAGGAACCCAGACAGGGCTTTGTGATGCCACCTGTTGTTTCTATCCACTGCACTCTCCCACACTTTAAGATAAGTAGAGGTCTACCTTCCAGCTAGAAGGTCAGTGTCACCTGTTCTTCCCACAGTGGCATTTAACACCTATTCAAGGAGTTAATTTATCCCACTGGTAGAGGGAGAGCCCAGCAGAGCTGGTTTAGTCCACGCTTTCAGCCACATAAAGACTTGTTTGGGGTAAATCATCTTTGCAAGATATTTACAAAACAATCTACATTCACTAGTGAATTAGAGGTTGACTTAAGTAATAATAAAAGTAGGTTGCTCCACATGTCAAAAATAGGTTACTTTGGTTGAGGGCAAAAGTAGGGCCTCTTTCCTAGTACTTTACCACTGATGATTCTACAACTGCATTGTTCATACCGTTTTATGCTCCTGTTACTGTATGTGTTCTTAAGATATTGCTCATTGGCAGGGAAGTATATGTGCATGCATATCATTGTGGTGATGTTATGTTATCTACTGACCAATGGCTAATAAAAGGAATTTTGTTTACAAAAATAGGTTACCTCGACATGTGGTTTTGTTGTTTTGTGGCTATGGCCATTCAAGGCTGCAGCAGTCCTCAAATCAAGTTTTGAAAGGCACTGATGTGGGTGGTGTAAACTGCAGTACGCGCGCCATCTGGTGTTTACGCCAGTGGTGCTCTCTTCTGCTCCATATTACTGCGATCTGTTTGAAAACTTAGCCAGTTGCGTTTAGCTGATCTTTGCTGGTTTAGGGTTCAGGCCATACTCACCGGCAGCTGCTTAGCAGTGTCCAAGTACCCAGTATCAAAAAAGCCTATACATTTAATGCCATAAACACAAAAAGTGGGACGGACACCATACCTTAAGTGAAACTTACAACCATTTAGATGGAAATGCCAAAGCTGCCCCAAAACGTTAGCTTGGAAAACACATCTTTGACAAACTTTGGAAGATAACACAACTTTAGTTAGACCTTCTTATCCAAATAAAATTTAATATGATAGCTGGGGCCTCAGCATGTCAGTGTGCACTCGACACTCACCTTGCTGTATGGATTGGCGGCCACCTTTCTCGCTTGACTGCTGTTTCAAGTAGGAAGATAAAAACGCAGAACGTAGCAGTTATAGATGGTACGGTTGAGGGGAATACGGAGGCAAATTAAAAATTGCTGTGGTTGGCAACTGCACCTGTGTGAAGTTCATCTGACTCTTTTGTCTTGAAAAGCAATTTGGGCATTGTATTGCAATACCTTGTGAGGCTGTGCCATACCAGTCTCTGATTTTATTACCTCCAGGCCCTCATCCGCATACTGCCCAAAAAGTTTTCTCCGTCAAAAGGCATGTCTAAGATGCTATGTTTTACTTCTGGGCAAAGAAATAAAGACTAGACTACTCTAATGTTGTAGATCTGCTGCCCGTGCAATTAGGCACAAACATGCAGAAGCCATGTACATCAACCAATTGATCATAGCCGCAGAGTACTTCTCCCCTTCTCATTAGATTGCTTTTGTTTCCTCTTTTCCTCAGGCAGAACATCTATATACGGGGCTATGTCTGCCCACATCTGCCTACCCTATCCTTTGATAATCGCTTAGTAGTTGCAGCCTTGATGAAGGTAGTTGCAATGGTAGACACCCTTCTTAAATAACTGCCCTTCTTAGAATCCTCGCTGTCAGGAGGGGCATGCACAGAGACGTGGGGTGTGGAAATGGTGCTGCATAACCAGGCAAATGGCACATTAATTCTTCTTTGGAGGACAGGGGGACACGTTACTGGGAGGCATATCCTAGGATCTAAAGATGGAATTCACTTTCGTACATTGCCCTGACAGAGTGACAGATGCCCATGACATGGACTATGTTGTCCTAGTCCCTGTTGATGCTTTGACCAACAGGAGGTTGACACTGACTGTGGGTCTGTCGTAGATTGAGGAGTAACGAGGATGAGCTAAGTTATCGATAAAGTGTGGACGTGTCACAATTTATTCGTTTGGGATAAACTTAGTGACAGCGCTTCGAGGATAATTCTCCAGTCCTCTTCACTTAGGTGACTAGAAACTCAGTGTTATGATTTGACACCATAATCAACACAATCTCTCGAAGGGAAAATGGGAAATTATGAATGGGGAAAGGAGCGAGAAACCCAGCAGACCTGGCTTGCCTTTCCCATGCCTCGTACACTGTATTATGTAAGTGACACTCTCCAAGGTGCGGTCAGTGAGATGCTTGTCAGTTGAGCTATATTTCCATTACAATAGTCATAAAATTAAATGTATATGTATAGTTGGAGAATAATCAGAGCCTCATCCCCAAGTGGAAGTAGCTTACTTGATGCCCTCATGGCCGCAGCAGGTAACAACCCTAGAACGTGCCAGGAAGAGCGCCCAAGCTCAGTAAACCACAGGAAGTCCTAGTGGAAAGCACAAAGAGAAGGCGGTGATAGCTGAGTAGTCCTCCCGGAGAATCTTGATTTGTAGAGGTACGAGGATAGTAGGAAGGGAAGGAGAATATGCAGGGGGAGAAGGACGGAGCAACAAAATGTGAGGTACATATACATTGAATGAATGAACATCAGCGGAAACCATACCACTCGTAATGGTGCTTCCTATGCTGCACCGGAAGTGCTCTGCTTTGTAGACCAGCAGTTTGGATTGATCTGTTTCCTTCAGTGAGGAAACTGCCTTCACTATGCAGGACCTCTCCCACAAAGTCTTTACCAGGCAGGCAAGTACCAAGCAGGTAAAAATGTGTACCTTTACCAGAAAAGTAAGGTTTTTTTTAATAACATAATTGTTATGTTCTTTAAAAAAAAGGGGGTAAAGGAAAGTAATGGTTATTTTAGGATTTAGGAGTGGGTAGAGGTGAAGGGAGATAAGGGTGATTTTAAGGTTTAGGACTGGGTAGATGTAAAGAGAGATAAAGGTTGTTTTAAGGTTTAGGCATGAGTAGAAGTAAATGGTGATAAGGACTGGTTTGAGGGCGGGTAGATAAAGATAGGTAATATGGTTATGGTTTAGAAGTAATTACACGTAAAGAGAGGTAAGGGTAATTTTAGGGTTCAGGCGTGGGCTGCTGTGGTTGAAGAGTTTACCTTACCCACTTCAGTGGCTGCTTTTAACACTGCTGATCGTCTGGCTCCTATGCCCTAATGGGCTAGGGACCATAAGATGTAAGTTGCCCCCAGTCGGTGTACACGGCCGTCTCACATCATTAGGCAATGTATGTAACGAGTGAGGGTCCCAAGCTGCAGATGGCATCGTGACTGGCATCAGCTGGCTTGGCCCGCTTTCATGTGATAATTATCAGGGTGGGTGGAGGACTGAGACGCGCACCCAGAAGCACCAATAGCTCCATGTTTTGTGCCTCCAAGCACTGCCTTTGTTGTTAAGAAGTTATGCAGCTGCAGAAGGGTTAAGTGTCACGAGGAGGTGGGTCATGCAGAGATGGCAAGTCATTTGGGGCTAGAGGGCATCACATGAAGGCAGCGACGCACGTGCGGAGCCCGCCTAGGGCAGCAAAACTGCTTGCACACTCCCTGATAACTGAGTGGCACATGAAGGGTGCAGACGCAAATCCCACAACGCACTAGAATGTATGTTAAATAGATTGGTTATTTCCATCCCCTCCATTACTCTCCTTTTATCCCCTTACCCAACACCCAGTTACACTTTCTGTGAAATGTTAACTTGGACCAGTAATTCTATTTCAGCCAACATAATGAGGCCAATGTTTAGGAAATAAATCATTTTCAGAGCTGTGTACACCTCGCAGCTGCATGCAACAGTCAGTGCCTGCAAGACTGCGACGCTGCTCTATTAACAGACTTGGGGACTGAAAAGGAAGTAAACACCTAGATTCGAAAACCAATTAATCACTGTACGCGTTCTTCTGTGGGGGAGCCGGGGGAAGTTTGGCGTCCCATTTACAATATACAAAGATGCTTAATTGCAGATTTTACCATCCACGCAGAACATAAACTCACTACGTTTAATTGGTTTTCTATTTAACAGAGCTCATATGAAGCACCCGTTCTTGGAAATCTATAACCAAATGTGTCGGGCAGGGAAAAACTGAATGGACCCTTAATAACTTTGGGATCATTGTCATAAAAGTTCTAACGATCTGATCTCAGAGTAGTTGGATGGGTTGCTCCATCACACACGTCACGGCTATCGCATCAGCATTTTTTATTGGTCATCTGATATAATGCACTTTTAATAAGGGGGACAGGATATCCCCTTCAGCAGGCCCTGGTGTTTCCTACGCAGCTGACGGCTTTACGCTTCCAGGAGTATGTGTGTACTTTGTGCTTGACTGGAGCATCACCGCCCTTTATTCGGCCGCGCTTCGGCGCTATCTTTGCATCGAAACGCAAGAGAGTGCATAACGCCGAGCCTGATCAGAACAATAAATCAATGTCACGTAGATATGGAGTGACTGATGTCTTTGAGCAGCGGAGGGAGCTCTCCCAGGGGCAGAACGGCGTCACCTTGTCCTTATCACACCACGTCGGCTGTGTCAGTAGCGCTGCGATCAGGACAACACTGAATACATCAGAATCCTATTAGTGTGGCGTGCCTCTCCGGGCTTAGCGCCCCCTAAAACTGAAGGACTCAGCTATGTCGGCTGAGTACAGGGTTTGGTACTAATTGTGTCCTACAGCGTCATACAGAAGTAAGCGCGAGTAATGCTGTATCATCAACTGGGATACCAGGCCTGCCCCTACCACTGGCAGCCACTGCGAGTCTGGCGAAATTGCGCCTCGAAAGATATTCCAGGCAGTAAGAAAATAATCTATAGGTATTCCGAGCAATAAAAACGAATATCTGACCACCAAGAGGTGGATAGCGCTTAATTCGAAATTCTGTGACTTAATTATTATAATCGAGGGAGGAGCAGAGATACAAAAGGAAGAAACCACAGAATCGGTGAAATGATGGGCTAACGCGGCCTCTGGTATTAGCTATACTTCGGGGTGCGGTAATTATCGGGTGCAGCATTGACATATGACTAGTCTTTCACTTGACGCTTGCACAGAGATTTCCCCTCTTTCCGATACGTGTCCTAATTCAGTTTGGCGGGATTTCCAGTTGAGCTCGTAAACTCATTACCCCGAGGGGGAGGAATCGCATTCCTTCCTGAATAGGGGACAGACAGTACTCGAGAGGCTCCTCCCTCGCAGTGTAGGTTACACCCGCTCCTGGTTACTATTGTTGTTACTGGTCTATGCTTATGGTAGGGTGCAATCTGCCATTAGGACGTCCCTGTGGCGCTCCGAAAACACTTAACATCGCGCTGCTTGGGTTAAACAGGGATCCTAACACCATGAGGAAGAAAAAGCAGTTTGAGTGATGGATGGCCCGCATAGACTTCTGCAGGAGTAGTTGTCACATGACAGTGGCGTTGCCATCATGCGTCTTAGTCCAAGTAAGAGAATGCTCCCTCTGGCCGCTGCTTGAACTGTAAAATGAAGCAATAATCGGGGTTCAGTGAGCACCTGCGGGCCCCGGTGCCACTGCACCTGCTGCATCAAACGCCCGTCACCTGGTACAGTACGATATCGTGACAACCCTTCCGGAAGGCTTCACGGTACACAAAGGTATCAAGACCAACACCTTTAAAAGAGAGGGGAAGGGCACTCCTTGTCTGTAAAAATGGGGTAATAGGGCGGGTATCAAGCCACTAGCTTCCTTCCTCCGCCTTGGATACAGGGATGGACTGTCTAGTCCTCCGCTCGGGCCTTTGCCCAGGATGCTGCGGTGTAGGGGCCTCCCATCCTACAGAGCGGGACGGGCTCCGTGGCCCACGAATGTCCCCGCAGCTCCAGCCTTCCGCGGCGTGGGGCTGGGTTGAACCCGGGCTGCTGCTGGCTGTCCGGAGCAGGCCGGCTTGTAACTCCTCCCTAGCGTTCTGAGGCTAGCCCACGGGATCAAAGCGCTTGACAAATAGCACAAACACATAACAATAATTCCCATTTTGCGATGTGGATTGGTCTCGGCTGATGTCACACCAGGGTAGAGAGGGGGATGGGAGGTTGGTTTGCTATTTGTCTGATTAGCTGCAATATGTATTTAGGATCCATGTTTTTGACATGCTCACACTGAGTATATCCCGGGGAGGGGTCAGGGATGGGGGATCTCACTATCATTCTGGCTATGTTATGCTCAGCTTCCTTGTACCGAGTGATATGCGTTTCCATCTACTATAATATAAAATGCTTAAGGGTTGCAAGGATGCGTCTAATGTGAAATTGTATGGTATTGAAATATCAATAAAAATATTTAAAAAACATTAACTCCCATTAGCAACTCGAGACAGTTAGTTGCCAAATGTGGCTCCCACTGAAATGAGTAATGAGAAGCGAGAGCTCGATTTTTTGCACTATTTTTGTTTTGCGGCACAAACTCCCTCTTTAAAATGCACACGTAATACGATAAACGCCAATGAGATTTTATATCCACTGCAAAGCGACATCAGAGCGTAAACCCAGAGCCATGAGCAGTTTTACTGCTAATGGAGCTTTTCTGCGTGCGGATTCTCATTCCCAGCGTAATGCATGGTTATTAAAAAGGAGTCACTGCAGAGCGGGTTTACAGCGAGCCCCATGATGGCGGCTTCATTTATTTTGCGAGTTTCTGGGCCTTTATTAATCTTTCCAAAGCCGTCTCAAGCCACCTTCGGCGGAACTGTGCAAAATGGGCATCGCGCTTTACTATCGATTGTGCGTCGGTGCGCCAGAGAGGACGACTCCGGAGAAACAGGATTGATGGGGCTGGCACACAACTGGGCAAGCAAAGCCACCTGACAGCTGCAGAAACACGTCCACGCCGAGCTCCAAAACAACAATTTGTTTTATGCCCGCGGAAAAGTATTACGAGCTGGTCTGTCTTCTATCTAATCAAAACACAGCCATTATTATTGTTTACTTTACAACCTACATCGATCAAAAACTGGTAAATCTTCGGATGAGAGACTGCAGATGCCTGACAACAGGACAAGGAGCGTGTCCGGCGCCCTCAGACCAAACTTCATGTTGTTCCAAACACACAGGCTCCATACACAAAACTATTTGCGCTGGGACGTTCGACTTAGGAGAGCAAATTCATGATTTGCTTTTGAAAATAACACACTGCAGGGCCTTGAGTTGGCCGGGTCCAGGGGGTGGTCAGCACCGGCAGTTCTAAAAAGCAGGTGCTGAGACGGGTCCCCGTCGGGCTCTCCATTTCTGACCTCACCCCTCGGGGTGGAAAAAAACACGTAACTCCGAACCAACCTGCGCTGCCTTTGATGCAACTTCTAAGAGACGCGGTAGTTCTTTCACAGTCTCATCATTTCAGGAACGAAGCATGTAAAATATTGTATGCTAAGAAGCCATTGTTCTGGCTTATTTATCTTATCCAACTAACAGCCATTGACAAAGTCAATAGTCCTGGCTTGTTGTAGGTGTAATGTTACTTGCTGTATTATATATCTGGATGTAATGAGGCAGCAAAATACCTGTCGGGAGGCACACAGATTTTTAGCCTATGTGTTTTTCCACCACGCCCCTAAGTACATAGGGTACGCCCCTTTGAGAGACCCCCCCACCCCCCCATTTTTCATCCTACTTAAAGCCCGGACAACAATTATTTGCACATTAAAAACATGTACTCTTGTCATGGGCAGGCGAACTCATGCATCAGGGCGGCAACGGGGTACGTCTACAAAAACGGGAAGGGGGGGTTCGGGGGGCTATGAGCGCAGGAGAAGGCATTGCTCCGCATAAAAAAGGGTTTCCTCGAGAAGAGCCTACACCTACACCTTCCTCGTCTGAGTGACTAGAAATTCACAAAGGAATTTCCTAACAAAATCCTTGGAAACGGAGACCAATGGAAGTTCCCCACGATTACTCCTAGAAAACATCACACACTCGCAAAAAATCCGAACACATGCATGAACTTACAAGAGTACCTTGAAGAATTTTATGTGTGAGAACGACACGTTCAAAAGACGGTTTTGTAGATTATTGTCATACTACTTGACACACCTAATGGTTTCCACATAACAGAGCATTGGTAGTGTAGTAGGAGGGTAGTATTCGGCTAACATTTTCGCTGTTTTCTCCAAGCAGAAGAAGCAAAGAATATGCAACAAAAAGTAACATTTTCAAGGAGTGGTTAGGTGTGCATTTGGGCCACTAACGTGATGACCCCACAATGACCATTTGAACAGTGATTGATTTTCAATGTCTCCAAGGGTAAAAATCTTGACCGGGTCACTCAGAACATGCAACAGCTGTGTGTGGTATTCATGTAAAATAATTAACATTCTCCCTTGAAATGAAATTATTGTCACTTTACAAAGCATACCAGCTTCCTCTGCAGAACTCCACGCACCAGACACCACAGACCTCATGACTTTTATTCAAAGCATTGTTCACCTGCAAATCCTCACATATCCTAGCCATCCTTTCTATGGGCTATACAATGTATTGTGTGGACCATTCTCATGCAAGGGAGGGTACCTCGCTGTCATCTATGAGTCCTTCTGGCGCTCCAACCTCGGTAAGCAGTTAACACAACTCCATGGAGCTACTGATCTGACATTTCCCACTCTCTGCAACTCAAACTGCCGATTTCCATGTCGCCTACAGGCCTCCTGATTAGAACAAGCACTCCACTGATGAATTCTCAGATCTCCTCACCCCCTCATCCACCCAACATGCCCACAACCCCATCTTGGGTGACCTGAACCCACCAGATAACACAACCTAAAAAAAAAAAAATACCCCCCCCCAATCTAATCAACACAGTCAACGTGGTACAGCAAATCACACAATCAACACACTCCAAAGGCCCCATCCTCAAACATGTCTTCTCAACATCACTAGCAATTCAATGTAAACAACCCATAAACCTGGACTGGACCAATCACTTTGCCATTCCCTGCTAAATGTCCAATAAACAAACCAAAGTCAACCTTAAAGAGAAAACAAAATCTACAAACAATATAATTCCTGGACTCATCTTTCATCCTATTCCTCATCTTTAACCCTATCGGCTCCCCATTCAACACCTGCACTCTTAGAAATAGCTGCGACATCTTTTTGAAAAACGATGTGAACACTGATGCACTAATTTAAACATGCAAGTAGAGCTGGTACTAGTACTAAGGACTTTGTTGGCAATAAATGATCCATCCACAGACAGGAAAGAAAATGGAAGAAAAACTCCAGATCACCTCATGATACTGAGGTCCCTCCGCACAACACACAGACAGCTCATCACGGTCAAGGCAAAGTAATTTACCACCACCATCAATAAAGCCACCAACAGAAGTAGAATGCTTTTCAAGCCTACAAAGCACTGCATCAGTCCCTTATTAGATCCACCTATTCCTCACTCCACAGAAAAGTACAATGATATCAATATTTTCTTCAGTAAAAAAAATATAAAGCACACTGGACAGTAAATTGAAAATACTAAACCTGATTAATTTCTTACGTCTACACCCCTTTCTATTTCCGTAGAATCCCCCAATGCCCATTCTAATAGACCTACTGCTTGTGTATCTCACTGACATACACAACTCCCTCAAAACCACTTACTACAAAGAGAATGTCCTAAACTTATCCTTCATCAAAACTATCTCTGAAGAAATTCTCTAACCCATACTCACTACTGTCAATATTTCCCTCACCCAAGACATCTTATAGGAAGCTCTCAACACAGGTCAGATAATTCCACTCCTAAAGAAACCTATGGAAGATGCTGATGACCTTCCCAACTATCGGCCCACAATTCACCTAATCAGTCATCAGCAAGTTCATTCCAAAAGCAGTCTATGTTCAACTCCAAGACCATATTAATGCTTATCTTCTCCTGCAAGACTATTAGTTTGGTTTCAGATCATGCTGCAGCATAGAGACCACTGCTTTTTACACATCACAGATAATGCTCTTCTGACCCCACACAAAGATGACCCCTGCACCCTCATACTACTGGATCTTGCATGCCTTCAACACCGTCAACCATCTCACCCTCATATCCAGCCTGGAGACTCAAACTGGATTCACCAGTAATATCCTTCATTAGTGCTCCTACTGCCTTCCAACAAACATCAGGTTCCAAAAGTTTGCCACCATCTGCTGAATCCCCCGTGGTTTCACAGTGCCTTCTGTTCCGTGCCACGTTCAACCCACACATGGAGTGGCTTTGTGCTCTACTCAAAGATAACACAAGTCTTACCAATATACCGACGATACACAATTGTACTGATTCAATACATCAAATGCTATCTGCACATAATCCAAATCTTGATGATCAGTGGCTCCCTGAATTTCCACAAAATGAAGACAGAATTCCTGTTATTTGCTATCAACAAACTCTATACAGTAAGAACGTGGCTCAATGACAAGAATCTTGACTGCTTTAAACCCCAAGTTTCACTGAATAGCAAGTCACTTGGATTTACCCTGGGCACCAACCTCAAATCAAACACGGTGTGGTACCAGTTCTATATTTTTAAGAAAGTGAAACTTTTTCTGCTAGAAAGTGACTTCACAACTGCTGTTCAGAGCTAATGTCCCAGTTTATGGCCTCACATAGTCCACACTCACACCTCTTAAGGAAATCCTGCACACCACATCAAATGCCATCAAGGACCTGAAAAAATATCATCACCTCACCACCATCCTGATAGAATTCCATTGGCTTCCCAAGCCGGTCGACACAATCTTCAAAACAAGCTACATCACTTACAATACCATCATGACCAGCACCCCGCTTATCCTGCAGCCAAGCACAAACTTTGGTGGTTCTCAGCACACCCGCAACCAGGACACCATCAGACTACACTCTAAGAAGCATAAAAAAAGAAAAAAACAAGGCAGTAGGCTTTTTCCTAAGTATGCATTCAAAGTCTAGAACAACAGCCCATATTGATCAGGACCACCACAATGTTGTTCCAATTTAAGAAAGAGCTGAAGACACACCTTTTCACAGAACACTACATCACAATTGTAAGGAACTTCAATATTACTTGAATAAACAGTATAAACCTGTGCTTAACCCTCTGGCTGTTTGGCACCAAGTTCAAAGTATCTCTCTAGGAAGTCCTCAACTTCAAGGGTTTACTACTCAGCGTTGCTCCTGGGGAAGCCCTTTACGTTCTGACTTAAAAACTTTTCTGGAAGTCAGAGCTCCTCCAGTGGGCGAACCAGCACGTCGCCAACTGTGGCTTCAACAGTGGTTCCAGGATCCGACGGATTTCCAACCAGAAAGTTGGCAAAATGTTTCTAAGACCCACTTCTTGCAGTTTGGAGGACAGGAACAACAGCCAAGCAAGGTTTCAGAACCTGGGGGGCACCACTTGACGGTTAGAACTCACTCCAACAGAGGCCAACAGCAGGGTCCACAGGATGTCCAGTTCGCACAGCTCAGCTGGGCAGTTGCAGCGAAAGACCTCTGGAAGCTTGTTGTGTCGCTCAAACAGGTCAACCAAATGACCCTTGGAGTCTCTTCTGGGGTCCTGGGGGCAAGCAGACCCATTCTTCCTTCAGGTTTCAGACAACAGTCCTTCTTCTGAACTTCACAGGTCTAGGGGAATTCTAAGGAGAGGTCTGTGGGCTCCACTTTTATGCCTAGTGCCAGTCTGTGAGTGGAGGCTTAGCCTTTGACCACTTCCTTCCCAAACCATTTCTTGTCAGTTTCTCTACCCCCACTGGGGTTTGTGCCATCCTGACTAGAGAGAAAAAGGGGACACAGACCTGTGCTCAAGCTTCATCTGCCAAGGATAGGGAAGGCATTCTTTGAAACTCAGGAAGGTGCTGGACACAGATCCCAAGCTCAAATCCGCACAATGTTCTATACTTTATAAAGTACACATACAGCTTGACATACAGCTTTAAGTTCAAAACTGTCTCAACTGTCAACATGGGCGTCTTTCAATTCACTAATGAGAGTGTTGGAAATGGCCCTTGTTGCAGGGTCATCACTAAACTTTTGGCCTCCTTCCTTCTATTTTTTCTGACCTGTTTTTGTCGGCTTTAGGGTTCTGGGCACTTTACCACTGCTAACCAGTGGTAAAGTGCATATGCTCTCTGTGTAAATTGTATTGTTGACCGGTTTATCCAGGATTGGCATATTTGATTTACTAGTAAGTACCTAGTAATGTGCACTAGAGGTGCCCTGGGACTGTAAACCAAATGCTACTAGTGGGCCTGCAGCACTGGTTGTGCCACCCACATTAGCAGACCTGTAAACATGGCTCAGACCTGCCAATTCAGTCTAGCAAGTGTACCCATTTGCCAGGCCTAAACCTTCCCTTTTTTAAGATGTAAGGCACCCCTAAGGTAGGCTCTAGATGGCCCCAGGGCAGGGTGTTGTGTATGTTAAAGGTGGGACATGTACTGATGTGTTTTACATGTCCTGATAGTGAAATACAGCCAGATTTGGTTTTTACTGTTGCAAGGCCTATCTCTCTCATAGGTTAACATGGGAGCTGCCTTTAATTATTACTAAAGTGCAGATTCCCTTCCAACACAGATATAAATGTGGAGCTTGGGGTCTCTCAGCTCACAATTTAAAAATACATATTTTAGTGAAGTTAGTTTTTGAATTGTGAGTTTGAAAATGCCACTTGTAGAAAGTAGGCATTTTTTTGCTTAAACCATTCTGTGACTCTGTCAGTTTGTGGATTCCCTGTCTGGGTCAGTTTGACAGTTGGGCTGATTGCACCTCACACTAGACAGTGTCACAAAGGGAGCTGGGGTGTAGCTTGCATATCCTGATGAGCCATCTGTGCTAGGAGTGGAGGGAGGGGTGGTCACTCACATCTGAAAGGGCTGTTTGTGCCTGCCCTCACACAATGCAGTCTCCGACCCCATGGTGTGTGTCTGGGGCCTGGACTGGGCAAGGCAGAATCTTGGAAACAACAGAGACTTTCCTTTGTGACCTTCAAAGGCAGAAATGGATACAAGTAGTGGACCCAAAACCCCAGACTTTAGATTTTCTTCAAGATCACTTCTGAAACCAAGAGGAACCTCTGCCAAGGAGAAGAGCTGAAGAGAAGTGTTGCCCCTGCCTGTGAATGTGCTTTGTTGGGCTATCCTGCAGTGGCTGCTTCTGATTGTTGAAAGGTGACAAAGACTGGACTTTGTTGTGCATTCCTGCTTGTGAAGAATCTCCAAGGGCTTGAGTTGAGCTTGCCTCCTGTTGTGAAGTCTCAGGGCCATCAAAGACTTCCTCTGCTAACATCTGGACTCTCTGCTGAGACTCCTCCCCTGCCAAGTGGTGTCCTATCCAGTCCCTGGGCATTTGAAAGGTGAAGCTGGCAGACAAGAGCTGAAAATCCATGCACAGAACGACATGCAGGGAAATTTGTGATGCACCATCTACAACGCGGCTGATAAACGATGCGCAGCCAGCCTTGCGGCTAAAATCGACGCTCCACCTGCGTCGCGGCTGGGAGATCGATTGTTAGAAATGGGATTTCTGGTTGGCTAGGGTATGCACCTCAGCCAGGCAGAACCCACCCACTCTAGTCAGGGCAAGGGAGTTACACGTCCAAGATAACCCCTGCTCCCCACCTTGGTTGCTTGGCACGAGCAGTCCGGCCTATCCCAGAGACAATGTGTAAAGCGTTTGCACAACACACACAACACATGACGCAAAATGTACACCACAAAGTAAACACAACACTGAGTTGTGTAAAAATAAACTGTATTGCACAAAACATAATTGGACCAACATTACACGTAAGTAATACCCTGCTACACAAGTTACTAATACTCTGCAAAAATAGGCAGTTGTTACATCAGAACACGTAAGTACTCAGGATTCTGCAACATAAGCAGTAGTCAGGAATTACCATAAATAATTCTATGCACTTGTCATGAATACCTCGTAAATACCCATAAAAGGAACATTCGAGAACATATCACAAGTCATAAAAAATACATATTGTTGGACTTTTGCTTATGCAGGGTCATCCCCAGTCTTTTTGCCTCCTGCCTCCTATTTTTTTCTGACCTGTTGCTGTCGACTTTTCAACTCTGAGCACTTTACCACTGCTAACCAGTGCTAAAGTGCATATGCTCTCCGTGTAAATTGTATGTAATTGGTTTATCCATGATTGGCATATTTGATTTACAAGTAAGTCCATAGTAAGGTGCACTAGAGGTGCCAGGGCCTGTAAATCAAATGCTACTAGTGGGCCTGCAGCACTGGTTGTGCCACCAACATAAGTAGCTCTGTAATCATGTCCCAGACCTGCCACTGAATTGTCTGTGTGTGTATTTTTACACTGTAAATTCGACTTGGCAAGTGTACCCACTTGCCAGGCCTAAACCTTCCCTTTTCTTACATGTAAGGCACCCCTAAGGGAGGCGCTAGGTAGCCCCAAGGGCAGGGTGCAGTGTATGGATAAGGTAGGACATATAGTAATGTGGTTTATATGTCCTGACAGTGAAATACTGCCAACTTCGTTTTTCACTGTTGCAAGGCCCGTCTCTCTCATAGGATAATATGGGGGCTACCTTTAAATATGATTAAAGTGTAGATTCCCCTAGAGAGTAGATGGACATGTGGAGTTTGGGGTCCCTGAACTCACAATTTAAAAATACATCTTTTAGTAAAGTTGATTTTGAGATTGTGCATTTGAAAATGCCACTTTTAGAAAGTGAGCATTTTCTTGCTTAAACCATTCTGCGACTCTGCCTTGTTTGTGGATTCCCTGTCTGGGTCAGTTTGACAGTTGGGTTGTTTTTCACCTCGCACTAGACAGTGACACAAAGGGGGCTGGGGTGTAACCTGCATTTCCTGATTAGCCATCTCTGCTAGGAGGGAGGGGTGGAGTGGTCACTCTCATCTGAAAGGACTGTGCCTGCCTCTGACAATGCCGGCTCCAACCCCCTGGTGTGTGTCTGAGGCCTTGCCTGGGCAAGGCAGGATTTCACAAGTAGGTGTGAGTCCCATTTGAAGAAAGGTGACTTCAAAGACTAAAATGGGTATAAGAAGGGCACCCAAATCTACAGACTTTAGAAACACTTCTGTTTCTGTCTTCCCCTCGCCTTCCCCAGAGTCCTGCTGTGTAGATTTGGAGATCGGACCTCCCCGTATTGATCCACTAGAAGTAGAGGGTGGCTGTTGCCCCGGGGACGCTCCAAGGAGCCGACCGTGCCCTGGGGGCGCCAATAGGAGCACGCTTGCTCCGCTTTCCATTTTCTCGTGCCCCTGGGGGCACTAGGAGATGCGCGATCCTCACGCTTTGTGGAAAGAGAATGCCCGGGCAGTGGCGGTGATTCCCCAGTGACGCAGAACACTTCAGAAAACGCGAGGGGCACCCCGGTACTCCAGGGCTGAGGCGGTGATTTTTCCAGCAGGCAAGACGCGCTTTTCAAAGCACTGCGACCAGATTTGCAGCCCTGGTGGCGGCAGTGATTTTCTTGGGCACAAAGAGCGCTCCAAATAGCGCTTCTCAGTACTGCGGCACTCCGTGGGCCACAATCAGTTATTACAGAGGTCAGGGGCCAAGGGACCCTGCCTCTGCAGACGACCAAAAAAAGGGGCCCAGGGCTGGTGAACCCAGCTGCAGGCCAGCACACAAGGGGATATCAGCAGTGGCAGTTTCTCCTAGAAACCAAGCAGGTCACAGGTCAGCACAGCAGCAGCAGTCCAAGGTGGTCCTAGTAAGTCCTCTCAATAGCGTCCTGTCCAGCTCCAGGTAAGGTTCCTGGAGTACCAAAAATGTAAAACATTATGTCTAAATTGTGGAGAAAATTCCCCTGTACTTATACTAAGTTTACATTGTGTTTTGCAATGGAGAGGAGAGGGGGTTCCAACCAGTTACAACTGGTTCTGGGAGTGCCCCTTCTCTCCTCCAGTACAGGCTCCAAACATCAGTGGGGGGTAAACAACCCTATTGTGCTAGGCCAGGGCACAGCCTTTACAAATGCAGGCCTCTCCCTTCTCTCAGCCCAGGAAGGCTATACAATATGTAGCTGCACCACTGTGACATCTCCACCCTCCCTGTGTGCAGGCTGTCAGTCTGCCCAGATGTGGTTTGGGGGCAAGCTGCAAAACACCAGAGTCATAAGCACAGATGAATGCACACTTTATAGAAGTGGCAATTCTGTGATAGTAATAAAAAATACACCTACACCAGTAAGCAGCATTTCTCATCACTATCACAACCATACCAAACATGCCTACGCTACCCCTCATAAATCAGACAATACCCCTTACACATAAGGCAGGGCATTTCTAATGCAATCCTAGGAGAAGGCAGCACTCACGGCAGTGAGACACCAAGTTAGGCTGTTTGTCACTACCAGGACAGGCCACGCAACCTGGCACACGTCCTGCCTTCTACATACATGGCACCCTGCCCATAGGGCTAGCTAGGGCGTACCTTTGGGGTGGCTTACATGCAGTAAAAGGGGAGTTCTGGGCCTTGCAAGTAAATTTAGATTCCAGGTCCCTGTGGCAGAAAACTGCACACAAAGGCCCTGCGCAAGCAGGCCTGAGATAGATTTGACAGGCTACTTCAGTGGGTGGCGCAAGCAGCGCTGCAGGCCCACTAGTAGCATTTAATTTAGAGGCCATGGGTATAGGGATACTACTTTACAAGGGACTTATAGGTAAATTAAATATGCCAATTAGGTATAAGCTAATCATACCAATTTTTTAAGGGAGAGCACATACACTTTAGCACTGGTTAGCAGTGAAAAAGTGCTCAGAGTCAAAACGTCAGCCAACAAAGGTCAGAAAAATAAGGAGGTAAAAGGCAAAAAGTCTGGGGAATGACCCTGGAAAAGGGTCACGTCCAACATCGATGCATCAAGGCTGGAGAAATGACACGCAACAACCGCTTGCGGCTGCTGATAACGACGCAAACCCTAGGCAGCACGGTTTTCTAACACCGTGCAACAGAATTTTTCAAGCGCCGTCCCTGGGAATCAAAGTCAACCAGACTGTGCGGATCTGAGGTGCCCCGTCTGGAAATCGATGAATCGCTCTCTTGCGAGGGAGAAGAAATGACCCTTCACCGACCCCACCGGAGAAGAAAACAATGCACGGCCTCCCGTGCGAGGAAAGAATCAATGCATTGCTGCCTTTTCGGACACATGCTTGCCCGTGCAGCTTTATTTTTTACGCTAACCAGGTGCTTTGTGTAACAACAGCATTCGCACTGATTTCTAAAGATTAAGACTCTTATTCTTTTGAAAATTCATATCTTGACTTGTGTATGTTGGATTTTTGTCGTTTTAGTCTTGTTTGATTTAGATAAATATTACCTATTTTTCTAAACTGGTGTGGTGTCCATTTTATAGTGTTTTACTGTATTACTGTGTGTTGGTACAAATACTTTATACATTGTTTTTGAAGTTAAGCCTGCCTGCTCATGCCAAGCTACCAAGGGGGGAGCGGGGGTTAACTGAGGGGGATTTTCCTTTACCCTGACTAGAGTGAGAATCCTTGCTTGGATAGGGGGTAACCTGACTGCCAACCAAAGACCCCATTTCTAACAGAGGGCCATTTTTATTTTGGTGCACGGATCGATTTTCTGTCCCAGTCCGACACTGATAATTTCACACTTTACAGCTAAATATTCTACAGCTAAATTGCAATGTAGTTCTACTGGGGCTGCTCGCTCAATCTTTGATCATGTGCATTTCCTGGTTTAGTCAAATTAAAGCACTGTACAAGATCAGCTGGGATTTGATATACTCTGTGATGACTCCCTATTTTTTCCCCCTAACAACCAGGTGCTTGAGGAAGGAACCGAGTAAGAGAAGAGAGTATATAGAGAACAGTTAAGAGCAAAATGTTTCTAGTATGGCAGCCAGGGTCCCAGTCATGGCTCGTGGAAGGGGTGGGGCGGCGCATTTGGTGGGTTAAAAAATAATTTAAAAAATAAACACCTCTATCGCCGCCGTAGCACTGCTCCATCCGCTCCTCTGCTGCAGGCACAGGCTCCCAGCCTGCCCTGCAGCCAGTCCTGACACGGCTCAGAGCAGCATTAGGACTGGCTGGGAGCACCCAGCCAGCGTGTTCCCAGGCAGACTGGGATCCTGTGCATGCTCTCTCTAGCCTGGCAACTGTGCTGCTGTGCTGGAAAGAGCCTACTGCTCATGTGTGTTTGGCCGGCCCGAGACGGCTGGCCAAACATACATGTGCATTGAGGGGGAATGCTGTGCACTTCCTCTCACTGCTCGTCATCCCCGTGGCCCCGCCTCTTTACAAGAAAACGATAATAAGCACAGCTTATTATCGTTTTCTTGTAAAGGTTTTGCAGCTGCTGCTACCTGCTTGTAGTTTCGCATCCGCCAATTCACAGCAGAGATGCAGCTTCTAAGCCAATGCCAATTCTGAAACATCCCAAGTCCACTGTCCGCCATAGGAGCACTAGTTCCCATCCAGGTGATGGCCACCCTCCTCCTCGCCAACACTAGTGCCAGCTAGAAGAAGCGATAAGCCATCTTACACCTCATTGGGCGCCCAATATTCCCAAAAGTGTAGGGAGTAAGGTCACAAGCCAGGGCAGTAGGCCTCCGCAATATATCCACCACTACAGACCAAAAAGCCCCCACCAGCAAGCAACCCCACGCTATATACATAAAATCAGAACCCTCGGTACCACAGGAGGGGTAGGCAGAGGACTGCTCCAGACTGAGCCTATGCATGCTCACCAGGGTCATGTACATACAATGTAAGAAGTTAAAGTGGATCAACCTGAATCGGGCATTGCCAGATACAGATTTCAGTAATAAACACATCCTGTCCCAATCAACATCCGATATGGGAGCCGCAACATCCATCTCCCAAACCCGCCAAGCCAGACTCTCTGCGTTGCCTTGTACATCAAGGAGACAAGATGACACCTAGAGCCCAGCAACAACGCTGCTCCTAACACAGCAGACTCTGTCTGCTCCTCCGGAAATGACAACCAGAGCTGCTTGACAGTCTCAGTCAGACTTGCATAATGTAAGAATTGTCCAGCTCCCACTTCAACTTGTGACTGTGTGAAGGTATTATTGGAATATAGATCCCTTCCCAGCTCACAGCCCGTCATGCCAGTCCTGAAACGGCATTATCGACTCTAACTGACAAAACGGAGCCAACAACCAGATCGGCACCTTCCTATGGAAGCGAGCCTTCCTAATCACTACAGTACCCACTCTCTGCAATATTGCAGCTGTCTGGCGCACAATATAAGGAGCGCCTGCTGGGACGTCCTAGCCCACCATCAACAACTCCAGCAATTTACCTTCATCCACCATTCCAGACAACAATATTTTTTCTCAATTACATCCCTCGCCCAGCCAGCTGGACGCGTGTTTCAAGTGGGATGCATAACAGTAAAATTCTAGATTTGGTACTCCAAACCCTCCATCCTCGTACGCCCACATCAATGTCCTGTGGCTCACTCTGTTCTGCTTACCCGCCCAGTAAAGTGAGGTGAACTGTAGATTTAGCCTGCGAAACACTCCAGCCCGAGGGGGCACAACGAGTTCCAAATGTTGTAAAAACAATGAGGGAGCAGCACCAGCTTGGCCACTGCTATTCTGCCTATGAGGGACAATGGCAGAGTTTTCCAGAACCATACTGAGGCCTGAACGGAGTCCAGTACTCTCTCAATATAATACCACAGTTGCTTTTCCCTTGGTGTGCGCCACCATCATCCCCAAGTATCAGAAGCAATCAAGTTCCCATCGCAGTCCTAGGTCTTGGAGGCACTCTGCAGGAACCTCCACCAGTGCCACCACTGGGAACCACAGTGACTTCCTTCTGTTGTGACAGAAACCGGACACATCACCAAAGGCCTCCAAGAGCTGTTGTAATACTGCCAAAGATTTCCTAAGGGCACGTAGATGAAACAAGGCATCATCAATGTAAAGGGATATAACATGCCTTGTCTGACTGTACCCTAAACCCCAATCACGCATGACCCGGCGGACAGGGATGGCGAGTGGCTCCACCAACAAGGCGAACAAGAGGGGCAACAATGGAGAACCTTGCCTGGTTCAGGCAGGTACTCAGCAATATTAAAGAGCAGGCCACGGACACAGGACTGACCCTGCAGAAGTCGTGCCTGAGGATCAGTGCATGTATAAGTAACTGCTGGCTGCCACTAAGAGGTTTGAGAAGATGTATTTGACTGGGCAAGGTGTGTGGTTGCAAAATACCTTTTTTGGCCTTACCAAAACAAAATTAGTGAGCTTACAACTTGCCTATTGCTTACTACAGATTGGATTTAATGTCACTCTCATTTGCTTGGTACTTGTTTAATGCGTTTCGATGCCTTTCCATGTCCTGTCTTGTGTTTGTCCCTCTTTACCATCCTTTTGACTGGCTGACTTGTAACTTGCAACTTCTCACTTTTAGGGAACTAGTTTTTTAGTTTTGGTTAAGCACTCTATGAGTGTACATATATTTTCCATCTCTCTCTTTGCCCTCCTTGTCGCTCTCTCTGGAGTGTTCTCACTCTGTTTCCTTAGACCCTTTGAAATCTGTGTTACGATCTCCCTAGTGTTCGCTCTCTTTGTGCCTCTCTTTTCCTAATTTCCCCATTTCAGTGCTTCCCTCTGCAAAACCCACCATACTTGATGCCCGCCATGAACAGTGATATCATCAGTGATGTCATTTCAGATGTGGCAGTAATGTCATCAATGATATCATAGAACATGGCATGAGTGATTTAATACAGTAGGTAATTAGCAGTGCATGGCAAGGGCACAAGTTACAGTTACATTAGGGAACAAGTTATAGTTATTTGAGATAACCATAACTTGAATTTCAGTTCTTTTGTTCTTGGTGGTATGTTTTAAGTGACATTTTCACTTGCCTATAACATCCATTTAACCCATTTTTTCCTCAGTGAATTTGTACGCTTTTTAAAATTTTAAATAAGCTATAATTATAATTCATTACTATAACATCACTTTAAACTTTGGTTTCTTCAGCAAATTTCTATGTCTTTTTTTACAAAAAGTAAGTTGTCCATCGTTGTGTGGCCATGCCCTGAGCCCAACACCACGCTACGCACGTCTTATCCAGGGCACCCCACAGCATTTTTTAGAGTGGGGATTTTGTGGGGGGGGGGAGCCCCAAGGTCTCTGCAGCCTTGCCAGCACATATGCTGGGTGCGGCAGGGGCCGGTATCGCTCCCACCCAGCGGCAGCAGCTTTTCTCTCTTCTCCAGCTAGTTGGGAGATATTCTGTGATTTCCTGCCTGCACGGCAATAATTTGTTGTGCTTTCTGCTTCTGCCAAGTGAAAGCACGTAAGACTTCCTTTCCCGAACTCCTTCAGGCAGGGAAAAGGTGGCATCCAGGGCATGGAGTATCCAGAACACCATCACAGAGCTGGCCTTGGGGGATGGGGTCCCCCTCCCGTTATTAAGTTATTAGCCATTAGGATCGGGTCCCCAAAGCCTCAAGGAGGCTCGGGGAGGGGGCGGGGGGAGCCACAGTTCCCTTCCCCTTTAAAACATTATGCACCACCTTCTGTAGGAGGCTGGCCTGGCTTATAGTGAGTACCTAGTAGCACTTACACCTTGTGCCAGGTCCAGTTATCCCTTATTAGTAGATTAGAGATGTTCTAGCAGCTTAGGCTGATAGAGGTAGCTATGGCAGAGCAGCTTATGCTGAACTAGGAGACCTGCAAAGCTCCTACTATACCACTTATATCACTTAGCACTATATCATAAGAAAACACAATACTCAGAGTTACTAAAAAATAAAGGTACATTATTTTAGTGACAATATGCCAAAAGTATCTCAGAGGATATACTCCCTTAGGAGGTAAGTAATATACACAAAATATACACACACAAACCAAAATCAGGTAAGTAACAGTTAGAAAAGCAGTGCAAACACTGTAGAACACAACAGAATGCAATAGGAGACAATAGGCCTAGGGGCAACACAAACCATATGCTCCAAAAGTGGAATGTGAACCACGAACGGACCCCAGGCCTAGTGTAGTGTGTAGAGGGTCGCTGGGAGTGTAAGAAAACACTAAGGGTGTCCAAGATACCCCACCCCAAGACCCTGAAAAGTAGGAGGAAAGTTACCCTACTACCCCAGTAAAGTCGAGATAGGGGATTCTGCAAGGACAACAATTGACTGCAAAGCACTGAAGACGGATTCCTGGACCTGAGGACCTGTAAAGGAAGGGGACCAAGTCCAAGAGTCACGCAAGTGTCCAAGGGGGGGCAGGAGCCCACTAAACCCCAGATGACGGTGCAAAAGGGCTGCCTCCGGGTGGAAGTAGCAGAAGATTCTGCAACAACGGAAGGTGCCAGGAACTTCTCCTTTAGTCAGAAGATGTCCCACGGCGTGCTGGAGGATGCAGGGTTGTTTCCACCCAGAAAGACCGCAAACAAGCCTTGCTAGCTACAAGAGTCGCGGTTGAGGTTTTGTGGGTGCTGCCAGGGTCCAGGAAGGACCAGGAGGTTGCCCCTTGGAGGAGGAGACATAGGGTGCGCTCAGCAACACAGAGAGCCCACGCAGAAGCAGGCAGCACCCGCAGAAGCACCTGAACAGGCACTTAGAGGTTCTGAGGACAACGGTTGACTAAGAACAACAAAAGAGGGTCCCACGGCGTCGGAGTCCAACTCAGCGAGTTGTGCAATGCAGGACGGAGTGCTGGGGACCTGGACTAGCCTGTGCACAAAGGAAGTCTTGCATAAGTGCACAGAAGCCAGAGCAGCTGCCGTTCACGCAGTACACAGGATTACTGTCTGGCGTGGGGAGGCAAGGACGTACCTCCACCAACTTTGGACAGACCAACTTATACTCTCCCTCACCAAGGACCCCGCCAGCGCCAAGACCAACCTACAAGAGGGTATGAAGGACGTCGCAGATTGGATGAGGCTCAGCCGCCTAAAGCTGAACTCTGAAAAAACTGAAGTCCTCATCCTCGGCAACACCCCGTCCGCCTGGGACGACTCCTGGTGGCCCACGGCCCTCGGCACCGCACCGACCCCCGCAGACCACACCCGCAACCTCGGCTTCATCTTGGACCCCCTTCTCACCATGACCAAGCAAGTCAACGCCGTGTCCTCCGCCTGCTTCCTCACCCTCCGCATGCTCCGCAAGATCTTCCGCTGGATCCCCGCCGACACCAGAAAAACCGTGACCCACGCCCTCGTCACGAGCCGCCTGGACTACGGCAACACCCTCTACGCTGGGACCACCGCCAAACTCCAAAATCGCCTGCAACGCATTCAAAACGCCTCAGCCCGCCTCATCCTCGACGTACCCCGCAACAGCCACATCTCCGCACACCTGAGACACCTGCATTGGCTCCCAGTCAGCAAAAGGATCACCTTCCGACTTCTCACCCACGCACACAAAGCCCTCCACGACAAGGGACCGGAATACCTCAACAGACGGCTCAACTTCTACGTCCCCACCCGCCCCCTCCGCTCCTCTGGCCTCGCACTCGCCGCCGTCCCTCGCATCCGACGCTCCACGGCGGGTGGGAGATCTTTCTCCTTCCTGGCGGCCAAGACCTGGAACTCCCTCCCCACCAGCCTCAGGACCACCCAGGACCACTCCGCTTTCCGGAGACTCCTAAAGACCTGGCTGTTCGAGCAGCGATAACCACCCCCTTTGTCCCTAGCGCCTTGAGACCCGCACGGGTGAGTAGCGCACTTTATAAATGCTAATGATTTGATTTGATTTGACAGAAGGGCCACTGGACTGGGCTGCCCAGGCCCCGGGGGGCAGAAACCTGTCTGAGGGTTGGCAGCAGCGGTAGCTGCAGAGGTGACCCCGGAAAGCTAGTTTGGCAGTAACCGGGCTCTATGCTAGAGACCCGGGGATTCATGGAATTGTCCCCCCACAATTCCATGATCCTAGACATGTTACATGGCCATGTTCGGAGTTACGATGGTGACGCTACATATAGGTATTGACCTATATGTAGTGCACGCGTGTAATGGTGTCCCGCACTCACAAAGTCCGGGGAATATGACCTAAACAATGTGGGGGCACCTTGGCTAGTGCCAGGGTGCCCACACACTAAGTAACTTTGCACCTAACCTTCACTAAGTGAGGCTTAGAAATATAGGTGACTTATAAGTTACTAAAGTGCAGTGTAAAATGGCTGTGAAATAACGTGGACATTTTTTCACTCAGGCTACAGTGGCAGTCCTTTGTAAGAATTGTCTGAGCTCCCTATGGGTGGAAAAAGAAATGCTGCAGCCCATAGGGATCTCTTGGAACCCCAATACCCTGGGTACCTAGGTACCATATACTAAGGAATTATAAGGGTGTTCCAGTGTGCCAATCAGAATTGGTAAAATTAGTCACCAGCCTGCAGTGACAATTTTAAAAGCAGAGAGAGCATAAACACTGAGGTTCTGGTTAGCAGAGCCTCAGTGATACAGTTAGGCACCACACAGGGAACACACACAGGGCATACTTTATGAGCACTGGGGTCCTCGCTAGCAGGATCCCAGTGACACAGGCAAAAACAAACATACATACAGTAAAAATGGGGGTAACCTGCCAGGCAAGATGGTACTTTCCTACACCTTCCAGTTTCCTGGCTGACCCTTTTTTTTCTGAATAGCCTGCGTATTTTTTTTTATAATACATTTTACTGTAGACCCTCCATAAATATGCAGTAACATTGCTTTTTTTTAAAAAGAAAATTGCTTTTGGACACAGAAATGGCCCTCTGAGACTCCCTCCAGTCCTATGGGGGCAGGGTATTTGTACCCTGCTGCTGTATATGTTTTTGTAGTACAGGGGACTGATCACCCGAGTCCTAAAATGATTGCCATCACATCTTAGTTGATCTGGTGGTAGCCAATCGAATCCTATCTCTAGAACCGGAAGCTCTGAGGATTCTCAGGGGTATGAAATGTCTATATTTTTAAACCTTAACTTTCTGAAAATTACTGAACTGAATTACACCAAATCACAAAAAGCACATTTTCTGTCCCAAGATCTTGCTTTTTGCCTAATTTAGTTTAACTGCATTCACTCATTTTGGCTACAGCCGTGTCTAATTTTCCTTAAGAAAAATGAATGGGGAAAACATGTTTTAGGATCCCTCTCACATTTTCCTCAGTCGCCCCGTATGACAGATCAACCCAAAACTTTCCAGAAGGAGCTGAGGTGAATAATAAAAAAAAAAAAAGATTTGTTAAGATTCAGCAAAAGGCACTAAAGTTATACGGAAACCAAAAATGCTTTTCCTTAGGAAATGTAGTCCTAATATATATTATATATATATATATATTATAATATTATTGTAGTATATAATGTAGTCCTAATATATATTATATATATATATATTATAATATTATTATAATAATATATATATAATATATATTAGGACTACATTTCCTAAGGAAAAGCATTTTTGGTTTCCGTATAACTTTAGTGCCTTCTGATGAATCTTAACAAATCTTTTTATATATATCATCTCCTACTTGAGGTTGCCATTAGGTAGTTATAGTTAGGACCTAGTTTCCATAGGAAAATAGTTTTTTGTTTTGCCAATAACTTTGGCGCCTTTGGACGAATCTTCACAAAAACTTTTAAAATAGTTTGCCACTCACTTCAGGTGCTGTCTTGAACGTTTTGGGGTGATCTGTCAATTGGGGGCCCGAGAAAAAAGGGGCATCCCAAAATGCCTTTTCCCCATGCAATTTCCTACACTAAATTTGACAGAAAGCTAGGTCTTGGTCCGGAAAGCGTGCTTTTTTATGATTTGGTGTAAATCTGTTCAGTAGTTTTTGAGATATTAAATGAAAAAGAAGGTTGTAAATCCTCCTTGGATCTGACAGCCCCGTGCTGAAATCTAATCGGCTGACAACACTTTAACCAAGAAGTGTTGGCAGCCATTTTGGAACTCGGACTCAGTAGAGTCCCAAAAATAAAGTAAAAGAAAAAGAAAGCAAAAGGGGGTGAGTAGGAATACCATGACCCCTTAGCCCTGGTGCTGGGGTCCCCTCGGGATCGTGCCAGGGCATAAAAGCATTTTTAAAAATCTGCAAATCTGAGGCAAATATTGTAAAAAAAAAAGAAAAAGTGCGGTCTCCCACGCTTGTTCTTTTTTCAGCCCCTGTTGGGCCAGCTACCGGGGGCATGCTTTATTGAAACAAAATGGGAGGGGGTGCATGCAGTCCCCCTCCCCAAGGACAGTTTTAACCCCCGGGGACCACCACCTCCCCAGGGTTTATTTACATAATGGGAGTAAACCCTCAGGCCTTTAAAGGCCTAGGGGACCACAGCCTCCCGGGAAATGTGAATTAAAAAAAAGAGAGGGGCAGTACAGACCCCCCTCCTAGTTACTAATTGCCCCGGGGACAGCCACTTTTCCAGGACACAAAAGTACTCAAAAAGGGGTAGGTGACCACCACCTCCCTGGGGCATGGCTAAATGCAAAGAGGGAGGGGGGCCTGCAGCCTCCCTTTCGGGCCTTTTACTGCCCCCGGAGACCACCACCTCCCCATGCCAGCCTGTGCAAACTGAACGGAGGGGGGCCTCACTGCCCACTCCTGGAGCGATTAAGAGGCCTGAGTTTCGCCATCCCCCAAGGCCAGCTCCCTATCTCCAGACATGCCCTCCCTCAGGCGATAGCAGTACACTTTCACTTGGCAGGAGCTTTGGCAGCTCCCACCAACCGAGGGCAAAAGGTAAGTCTGCTCCCAGTGGGCAGAAGCAGGAAAGCCGAGATTGCAGGGGCCTGGGAGGAGAAAATAACTTTAAGGCCCTCCCCCCCAGTCCCCGTTTGACCCCGCCGCATATACTTTAGTAGTATGCAACTTCTTCCCGCCTTTTACTAGGATAATAGACAGCTTACCAAAGCTGCTGATTCGGGAGATGTGTTTTTAATGCAGAGTAATATGAGCACATCTACACCAAACAAAGAAGCACTTTCTATATATAATTAAAAGGAAGTACCCTTATTTGTTGGAGATTTCAACTCTTTGTAGTGTTGTCTTCTGTACATGAAGATTCATGTTATTGCAGATTTCTGTATGAAGACGCGTGAGGAAAACTCACATTGCCAAAATTACAGACACAAAAGGTCACTGGAGTCATTACCTTGGGTACGCAGCTTTAGTGTGGAATATGCACTATACATTTACCCAACCGAATAGCACTTACTAATTAGCCAGTAGAAAGTACTCCAGTTGGGTAGACATATTTCACAAAACTCTAACCTCTTCTTGGATGAATAAGCAGGTCAGGATGCATTCTGGTACCGGTGCGCATTTCACAGAAACTAAACCTCAACCCCAGCCGTGCACAGGTTAGATGCCTAGTTGGGTGCATCCAACCCCAAGCTGCGTTAGTTAGGTTTTGAATTTACACACACAAAACAATACAAATTCAGCTATCATAATTAATTATTTCTAGAAACTATAACTTATGCCCTAAGGTAACTATAACTTGCGCCCTCGCCATGCACAGCTAATTAACGCACATATTCCATCAATGATGACATCTTCTATGGCATCATTGATATTATCACTGCAACATTTACAATAGCATTTTTGAAGCAAAAACTATGCATGGCAGCGGCGTGAATTATAGTTGCCTTAGGGCACAAGCAATAGTTACTTGGAATAATTAACTGCTGAATTTCTATGATTTTGTGCATGTAAATTCTGAACCAAACTATAACGTCCCTGTTACCTTTGTTTTTTTCAGTGAATGTAGATATGTCTCAAAAGACAAGACGACAAGGTGGAATAATTAATTCTGTGAAATCAATTCATCTTTAAGATGATGTCTTGAATATGAGACAATTAACTAGGATACCTATATTCAATTTAAAGAGGATGATGTATCGCATGATGTCCGGGGACGTAAAGAGATTACACATACTCCTGTGAGCACATTAAGAGCAACCCAGGGAATGTTCTGCAGGACATGTTGTCTTATCTAAATAAAGGCCAAAACACTAAGGGCTAATGGCACAATTCCACTGGACCATTATATTCATAAGACAAAACAGTTTATCACTGATATTTCCTCTTCTAGATATTCTGAACATTCATAAACACTGCAACCCCAATGCGTTCAATAGCCAGATTTCCAAACCGGAAAACAGCAATGCCACCATAATAGTGGGAAATGATGATAGACGAACTATGTAACTTATTTCACTCACCAAGTCCTACAGCAAAAACAATGGCCATAAAACAAAGTACAGAATAGGACTGAACTGTTAATATAGAGTTACTATTGCTTTTTCAATACAAAAAAAAAGATTTAAGGTCAGGGTTGCCAGCATGACAGAACACATTAAACATCGAGTCTGAGCAGTGTATAAAATCTGCCACGCTATCTGAGTAGTGTAGAGAAGAACAATAGTGTTTTTGCAAGGCTGCTCAACTCCTAAACAGCATCCGGATGGAGCAAGTAAGATGATGCTAAAAAAAATGTAAAACTCTCTATGCCATTTAGATTACACAAATTTGAAAATTGTAGGTAAATCTATAACTTTCCAGGATCTACTGCCCGCATCACACCTAACCTTTTTGCTTTTCACAATATTTTATTAAACTCAATATTCTGCAGTCTTCCACTGCACTTGCCCACAAAGTAAAGAGCCAACTCTGTGATGCTCACATTCGATGATAAGCTTGCCCCAATCATCTCTAACATGGAATAAATCCCGCACCTAAGTCTCATAAACTCCGAACGCCATTCTCACTGAAGAAAACCATCCTTAATCCCAAAGTTAAGCATACATCAAGATCTGGAGTTAGGGCAAGATCTAGGTGTGGAGCTGATGGACCTGGTAACCAGTGTGTTTACTCTGTAATTAAAACTGAATGAAAACAATGGACTGTCAGGAGCACCAACAAACATAATGGGTGGTGTAAGAAATTTGCCTTTCTGCATGGGCTCCCTGGATTATTTCACATTTTGTAGACTATTTAATGCCATGTTTTACTTTAAACACTCCCTTTCTACTCCTGCCTCCCAGTGCATGTGCTCTAACTCTTTGTATAAAACTGAAGCTCAACTGGCATATTTAACTTTTAAGCAAGGAAATATTAGCTTGGCACAGGATATGCACCAGTGGCATTAACATTAAATAACACCTGTGGGCCTCAGTGAGCATTCACACCATCTATATGTCTGAATGTAGAAGGCTGCCTGCAGCCTAAAACACTGCGGCAACACCATTTTGATGTACAGAACAGCTAAATTTCAAACATTATCTAGGTCACCTCTGAATTGTATATCACAAGGCAGGCTGCTTAATGGATAAAAGTGACATTTGTTAAATGTTGGACACTGACCTTTCTAAAGGGTCGAACTAGATTTTTGCCTTCCTTTGCTGAAGCCGTTTTTCTTGGCTTTTAGGAGTCTGTACACTTCTTCCCTGCTACTCACTGGTTAAGTGCTTGTGCTCTCTCACTTTAACAAGGTGAATTGCCTAGCCCTGATTAATACATTTACTTTACTTGTACCTTTCTAGTATATGGTACTGCATGTACCCAGGGCCTGTCAATTAAGTGTTACTAGTAGGAAGCAGCACCCATTTTGCTATTCACTAACATAACCGTTTAAACATGTCAACACAGCCACCAGAAGTGGAGTTTTAAACTATTATTTCGACCTGGCAAAATAAATCTTTTATCAGACCTACACCTTTCTTTTAGGTAAGCTACAGGGATACAACAAGCTTAAAAAGTCCTCCCTGCAACTGCCCTGCTACACAGCACCAACTTGACCTGATGGAGCCCTGCTGCTGGTCTCTGCTGGAGTGAGTCCTTATCCCTAAGAGGTGCCCTCAGGTCCTAAGCCCTATGCTGGCATCAGAGTGTACTTTTCCTGAAGAAAAGGTGTAGATACAGATGTTTTGGGATCCTTGAGACAGCAAAGTGACCTCTTTGCACGAATGCAAAGCTCCAGCAGGATGTGCTTTTCGGGCTGACACTGACATCCTCGATGACCACGAATGCAAAGCTCCAGGGAGAACTGCTCTTTGCAGGAACAGCCCGTGGCAACCACCAATGCAAATCCCCAGCAACTACTGGCTATTCCCACATCAGCAACGGTTCATGATGTCTAATCTGCGCTTTGTCCAGATAATATCCTCCTTGTGGGCGTGTCAACACGAATGGCACTCTTTGCTCAGGACTTGAGAAGATAATTCTTGAGTGGAACTGACCTGGTTCCTGTATCCAATCCATACTCGATCGAAGACAGCCTGAACAATTGACTTTCCTCTGACCCAACATGACTCGATAACCGCGAGTTGCGTTTTATGCTTCTTGCTGCCATTTTCACCTAAAAATTTAAAAACTCCCATCTCCCCTTTTACCGATTGAATTTTGTCATTTTCTTTATGTTACTTTATTTTTCTAAATTGGTTTGGGATTTTTCTTGCGTTGTGTTTATGTTTTATTGCTGTTCGAGTGCTGCATAAATACTTTACACACTAGCTCTAAGTTAAACCTGACTGCTTCTGTGTCAAAGTTACAGATGGTTA
Organism: Pleurodeles waltl; assembly: GCF_031143425.1. Taxonomy (NCBI): domain Eukaryota; kingdom Metazoa; phylum Chordata; class Amphibia; order Caudata; family Salamandridae; genus Pleurodeles; species Pleurodeles waltl. The sequence continues at coordinate 98,045,385 of NC_090440.1, read as the reverse complement.
AGCACATGTTTATTTAGTGACTTTTGTGGGTCACCCTGACAAGGATTGTATTTATTATATGAGTGGGGCTTCTACCCCTTTCAACTACCCACTTCCTTACAACTACATTTTAAAGAAAAATATATTTCTACATTTTGTTTAGGACTACAAAGCATTATTTTCACTGTTTATGATGTTGTGGTGTTTGGTGTGGATAAGATGACTTGAAATTAAAAGTCACATTTTCACGCAGAAGGCTAGGAAAATCCAAAACGTTTATTTTAAAGTTTATTTCTGAATATTAGTCATTATTTGTCAAAAATGTAGCTCCCCTATACAGGTAGATTTTCGCTAAACATACTTTAAATGTGTTTTTTAGGGAAACCTGTTGTGTGTTGCCGGATGTTTATCATCATTTTTTTCTGTTCTGCTGGGTATTTCCTCCCAACAGTGATTAGCCTATGAAAAGGTGCAGAATACTTCAGTGGACCAGAGACAATGGAGCTGGCTCTGTCAAACTGAAAGATGGGAGTAGTAATAACTGGGTACTTAAGCTGGGATGTGGGTGCCCGAATGGGACCAGAACACATGTTTCCTCACCACTTCGCCCATTCGACATATCCACACCACCATCTTGGGTGACTTCAACCTTCCAGACAACACACGCCTAAAAACACAAGACACACCCTTTTCAATCTCACTGATACACTCAACATGGTAAAGCCTGACACACACCCAAGGTGCTGCAAAAGCTACACCCTCAACCTTGTCTTCTCAGCCTCACCAACAATCCAATGCAAACCACAAATACCCCTGTACTGGACCAACAACTTTGCCATACTTATTTCTATGCTCAGCCCCCTATCAGCAAACTAAGGACAACAGAAAAGAGAAGACAAACCCTACAGATCCTTCAAAGATTTTGCCTCCATGGATAACCTAATGCATGATCTTATCCCTACCCCTATCATATCCACACCTGATGCCAACACAGTAGTAAACAACTTTAATACATTTTTGAAAATATATGTGAACTTCCACACCCAAATTACAAGAAGTGCAAGCTAAAGCCTTCAGCATCCTCGAACTCTAAAGAGCTTGAAAGAATGAATAAATGAAAGAGTTGTGTTATAAAGTGCATGGCTACTCTGAGGAAAATTCAGGTGCTGTGGAAACTGAACAGAAGTTGGCACTCCAAGTCACTGGTGTGATGCAAATACAATGATTTTAAGAGCTTTTCTGAATTGCATTTCAGAGGAAATGTCACAGTGAGTCAGAGGAAGCTGATTCCATTCTTTACCTTCAAAAAATGAGTAAGACCATCCTCCGTCTGACCCGACAAACATAGGTATTGCAACTAATAACGCAAAAGCGGACCTAAGGTTTTAAGCTGACTGGTCGGGAGTAACTCTGTCAATAAGATATTTATGGCTGACCTTATAGAAGACGCAATGAGCGATGATGAGAGATATGAATGAAATCCTTTTTTTTTTTTACTGGAATACAATGCAGATCACACGAGCATTGCGAAATCGAGTGCTGCTTACCTATGACCAGAATTAAGAAAGTAGCAGCATTTTGTACCACTTGAAGTTTTCTAATCCATTTTTCAAAAGGACCAAGATACAGAATGTTAAAAACATCTAACTTAGAGGTTATCAGTGTTGTGTTTCTGACAAAAACAATCCATCTGCATACAGGAAAGAAAATGGAAGAAAAACGGACCTTTGAGCATTACTTAAGACAATTTGCTCAACACAGAGACAGCTCATCACATCAGTCAGTGCAAAGTACTATACCAACACCATCAATGAAGCCACCAACAGAAGCAAAATGCCTTTTCCATGTATTCAACCATCCTTGAGCGGAGGCTAAGCACATCTTGTTTGGGCACATGGAGAGGTCTCTCCCAGCCTTCTTTTACATGTGCTAGTGGTCCCCTTACAGGGTGGCCAAACAGAAGTTCAAAGGGAGAAAACCCTACTCCCTTTGGATGCACCTTTTTGTAAGCGAAGAGCAGGCATGGCAGGAAGATATGCGATCTCCTTTTAAGTTTTTCAGGGAACCCCATGATCATGACCGCCAATGTCTTGTTGAATCTCTCAACAAGCCAACTGGTTTGTGGATGGTATGGTGTGGTGAATTTGCAAGTCACCCCATGCTAATTCCACAATTTCAGGTACGCTGACAAAGTTTGTACCTCTATCAGAAACCAGTTCCTTAGGAAACCCCACTCTGGTAAAAATACCAATCAGGGCCTTGGCTACTGCAGGAGCTGTAGTAGACCTAAATGGAATTGCTTCAAGGTATCTGGTAGCATGATCCACTACTACCAGTATGTACTGATTCTCTGAGGCTGGCTCAAGTGGACCCACAATGTCCACACCATCCCTTTCAAAGGGAACCCCCACCTCAGGAAGTGGAATGAGGGAGACCCTTGGGTGGCCACCTGCCTTACCACTGGCTTGGCAGGTGACACAGGAACTACAAAACTCCTTCTGGGACATATTGGGCCAGTAGAAGTGGTTGACAGGTCTACTCCATGTATTTGTTTGTCCCAAATGCGCAGCCAGGAGGATGTCATGGGCCAAACTTAAGATAAACTTCCTAAACTGCTGAGGCGCTACCACTCTCTTAGTTGCGCCAGGTTTGGTGTCTCTGGCCTCAGTGTACAGGAGTCCATCTTCCCAATAGACCCTGTGGGAGCCACTGAAATCTCCCTTTTCTTGTGTAGCTGCTTGCTGCTGCAGGCCTTCACGAGTGGGACAAATCTTTTGTCCCTGGCACAGCTGTTCTCTTGAGGGTCCTCCTGTGCCCAAGAGCTCTACCTGGTAGGGGTCCAGCTCCATGGAGTCAGTTCCATCAGGAGACAAGACATCTTCCGGACATGAGAGGTCTTGCTTCTGTTGCTGTTCAGAGGCTGGTCCCCCAGTCCTCTTACCCTTTCTCTTGGAAAGTTGGGCCATTATTCCAAGCTTCAACACTTCTTTTTCACCATGTGCTCTGCTTTGTGCTCTTGCTTTCACACATACCAGTTCAGGGATTCCCATCATGGCTGCATGGGTTTTGAGCTCTACCTTAGTCCAAGCTGAGGACTCCAAATCATTTCCTAGCACGCATTCCACTGGGATTGCAGAGGCGACCACTACCTATTTCAGGCCAATAACCCCTGTCCATTCTAAAGTCACCACAGCCATGGGATGGACTTTAGTTACATTGTCAGCATTGGTGACTGGATAAGTTTGTCCAACCAGATACTGTCCTGGGGAAACCAGTTTCTCTGTCACCGTGGTGACACTGGTACCTGTATCCCTCAGGGCTTCTACTTCTACCCCATTTATTAAGAGGTGCTGTCTGTATTTTTGCATGTTAGGCAGCCAGACAGCAAGTGTGGCTACATCCACCCCATCCTGAGAGACTACAGTAGCTTTAGTGTGAACCCTGATTTGCTCTGGGGACACTGATCCCACCTGGAGACTGGCTATACCAGTACTAACTGGAGCAGTGATAGGGGGATTCTTTTGGGACAGGCCAAGTCTCCAGTTTGGTGTCCATGCTGTTTACAGATGTGACACCAGGCCTTTTTAGGATCAACGTTTTTACCCTTATACCCACTTGTGGACTGTGAAGAGGCTTGGAGCCCACCCTCCTGTGCAGGTTTTTGGGGCCCTTGTGAAGACTCTTTGTTTTTGCCCTTAGGTGTCTCACCACCCTTCCCTTGGGGAGGCTTTGAGATCCTTTCTTTTGGTCACCCCCAGTGAAAGTCTTGGTCACCCTTGTCTTGACCCAGTGGTCTGCCTTCTTTCCCAATTCCTGGGGAGACATTGGACCTAGGTCTACAAGATATTGATGCAACTTGCCATTGAAGTAGTTACTTAAAAGATGTTCTTTCATAAACAAGTTATAAAGCCCATCATAGTCATGCACTCCACCACCAGTTATCCAACCATCTAGTGTTTTCACTGAGTAGTCTACAAAATCAACCCAGGACTGGCTCGGGGTTTTGTGAGCCCCCCTGAACCTAATTCCATACTCCTCGGTGGTGAATCCAAAGCCTTCAACCAGGGTAGCCTTCATGTGGTCATAGGATTCAGCATCTACACCAGTGAGTGTGAGGAGTCTATCCCTATACTTACCAGTAAACAGTTACCAAAGGAGAGCTCCCCTTTGAGATCTGTTTAGTTTTCTGGTTGCAAAGGCTCTCTCGAAAGCTGTGAATCATTTTGTGATATCATCACCTTCTTCATATTTTGAGACAATCCCTTTGAGGATTGTTTGGATATCAGTATTCTCTCTGACTCTATTTATGTTGCTGCCACCATTTATGGGTGCTAAGCCCATTTCTGCTCTCTCCCTTTCTATAGCTAGGAGTGGTTGCTCCAAAGCTAATCTTTTGGCCATCCTTGTTAAAAGGAAGTCCTCTTCATTGAGGCTGCCCTAGTTTTGTGAAAAGAGTGTCAGCCATGTTGAGGGGCTCTCTCTATCCTCATGCAGAGTTCAGAGGTATTCATGTTGCACTGCCTTCTACCAGGAAATAATATGTTTGTGGTCACAGAAATGATGCTACATAATTAACTGGGGCCTCAACATTAAATTATTCATCTTTCCTAATGTATTTGTTGTCCTTCACTGATACATGCAGCTATTATCTTGTATGGGCAAATCTAGGAAGCTGAAACTTTCTATCAAGCCTTTATCACCTGCACCTTCCGGGTCTGTCCTCTCCACTTTTTTACTGGTCAGGTCCTCAACAATAACTTCACAAGTTTTGAACAAAATATCTCACTCCGTCATTCCACGACCCTCTTCTTCTTCAAGTTCATTAAAGCCTGGAAGTGCCTCCTCTGCCAGCAACAGACTTAAGCACGATCCTCCCTCACTGGAGAAACTGCCATCACCCATTTCTCTGGAACTTTTACTGGAAGAAATACATGTTTTGAGACCTTTTGTTGAAGAGACCAATAGGAGGATTCAAAATCTTGATGACAAGGGGTCAGTTATGGAGGTCAGGATGTCTTCTGCTGCACAGTGAGTGAGTGCTATCCAAGATGAAACAAATAAAATGTGCTCCTTAGAGAAGGAAACTGCTCTTTTGAAGCACCAAGCGGAGCATTTGGAAAACAGAAACTGAAGAAACAATCTACATATCTATGGTCTGTCAGAAGGCCTGGAGGGACAGTATCCTTTTTCGCCTCACGGTTACCACAATTCTTAGATATGTCGCCATCTACTATACTGAATATTTAGAGAGTGCATAGACTTGGACAACGTTCTTCTGCAACATCAACTGTTACCAAACCTAGAGGAGTTATTATTTTCTTTCTGGAATTCACTAATCTTTTTAAAGTACTTAATGCTGCAAAACCAAAGAAACATTTACTTTGGTCGAGAAAAATATCTACTCAAGAACACTGCCGGCTAGACAGAAGACGTTCCTGGACCTTTGACCAGTGTTTCCATCTTTGGGTGCACGTTATGGCCCATTTCATCCCTGCTCCTTCAAAGAGACATATTAACATGACACTACAACTTATGAAATCCCTCCAATCACACTCGTTTGACAAAATGGATACTGCAGGACAGTCCCATCTTTGAGACGTTTGGATACAGATCATCAGCAATTGTTGTTTTTTGACCTTTTGATTATAGTTCTGCACTGGTAGTTTTATGTCATAACGTGTTGTTTTTCCTAGGGTTTTCATGGTATTATTTTCTATGTTAACTCCTTTTTGTTTTTGATCCAGAATATTCTCAATTTCTGTTATCATGCTCCGTCACTGACATGTTTTACTCCATAGATGTGTCACTTCATTCTGTATTACCTCTATCCAACCTCTTTTTAGTTGATTTATTAAGGTACGTTATTTCAGTCATCACTTGTTTGATATTGTTAGCACTGTCAGCTCTTGCCACGGTTTCCTCTGTCTTTTTGTGCAAGAACTCCCGGTGTAAATTGGGTTGGTGATTGGTTTCTCCCTGATGAACAAGTTACTTACCTTCAGTAACAAATTATCTGGTATAGACTCTAACTAGCTGAACATTCCTTACCTTAGAATTTCCGGGCGTCAGCTTGGAATCCGGAAGTTTTGCTGAGCAATGTTATTGTGCGCGCCGTCGGGTGGTGTTGTGTCGTTCGGAGCCTTCTGTGACGTCACAGTCACCTTTTTAGGCACCACCCAGGCGCACGTACGTCAGTTCCTTTTCCACTAACTTCCACACTAGAAGAGCAGAGCTATAGAAAGAACTAACATTTTGTCTGTGCAAAAATGAGGGCCCTGAAAGGGACAATCCCTGACCCTACTAGACGTGTCCGCAGAGCGGGGAGGCATGGGTGGATGTAAGGAATTGGCAGCTAGATAGTCTCTACCATGTAATGCGTTACCCAAGGTAAGTAACTTGCTCATCTGATAAAGACTTCTAGCTTCAGATTTCTTACCTTAGAATAGATACCCAAGCCCTAACCTCCTGCCGGTGGGCTGCAGACCGATCTTCACACTAAAAAGTCCCGCAGGATCGAATCCGTCTCTACGGTCCTGATTGTCCAGGCAGTACTGTCTTGCAAACGTGTGCAATGATGCCCACTTTGCTGCCTAACAGATATCCAGGACTGCAACACCTCGTGCTGGCAGCCTTGCCTCTGGTGGAATGAGCTCTCAAGCCCTCAGGAGATTGCTTCTTGGCCAGTGCATAGCAGATCTGAATGCAGAGAACGACCCAGTGCGAAATGGTTAGTTTCTGCACTTCCCGGCCCTTCTTTGCTCCGACGTACCCCACAAAGAGTTGGTCATCCACCTGGAACTCTTTTGTGCAGTCAAGGTAGAACAACAATGCTTTTTCTGGGTCCACCTGGTGGAGTTGCTCTTCTTCTTTAGAGGGATGCAGTGGAGCAAAAATGGTAGCCAGGGTTTGTTTTGACCCAGGTGAAATGGGGTCACCACCTTGGGGAGGAAAGAGGCACGACTTCTAAGAACCACCTTGTCCGGAAACATGGTGAGATATGGCGGCTCAGATGAGAGAGCCTGCATCTCACTCACCCTCCTGGCAGATGTTATTGTCACTAAGAAGGCTGCCTTGATGGTGAGCAGCCAGAGGGGGCAGTTATGTAATGGCTCAAAGGGAGCACACATGAGAAATGTGAGAACAAGATTTAAGTCCCACTGAGGCATAACAAAGGGCGTAAGGTGAAACATATGTACAAGCCCTTTGAGTAATCTATGTACAATAGCTGATTTGAATAATGAAGGTTGATCAAGCAGCTGAAGGAACACCGATAAGGTGGAAAGATAGCCTTTGAGAATGCCCTAGGCAGAACCCTGCTGGGCAAGGGATAAGATAAAGAAAAGAATGTCAGAGAGGGAAGCAGAAAGAGGATAAATAGATCATTCTGTACAATAATTTACCAAGTGTTCCCAACAACAGGCATATGGGGGGTCATTCTGACCCTGGCGGCCGGTGACCGCCAGGGTCACTGACCACGGGAGCACCGCCAACAGGCTGGCGGTGCTCCCAAGGGCATTCTGACCGCGGCGGTTCAGCCGCGGTCAGAAAGGGTAAACCGGCGGTCTCCCGCCGGTTTACCGCTGCCCCATTGAATCCTCCATGGCGGCGGAGCGCGCTCCGCCGCCATGGGGATTCAGACACCCCCTACCGCCATCCTGTTCATGGCGGGAAACTCGCCATGAACAGGATGGCGGTAGGGGGTGCCGCGGGGCCCCTGGGGGCCCCTGCAGTGCCCATGCCAATGGCATGGGCACTGCAGGGGCCCCCGTAAGAGGGCCCCACAAAGTATTTCAGTGTCTGGTTTGCAGACACTGAAATACGCGACGGGTGCAACTGCACCCGTCGCACCCCTGCAACTACGCCGGCTCAATTCTGAGCCGGCGTCCTCGTTGCAGGGGCATTTCCACTGGGCCGGCGGGCGCTCTTTTGGAGAGCGCCCGCCGGCCCAGAGGAAATGTTTGAATGGCCGCCGCGGTCTTTTGACCGCGGTGCGGTCATTTGTCGGCGGTACCTTGGCGGACGGCCTCCGCCGTCCGCCAAGGTCTGAATGACCCCCTTGGAGTCTTAGTGGAGGGACCCCTGGCTGCTAGAATAACTTTACAGACTTTGGGAGGAAAGTCGAAGGCTGTCAACTGTCGCCGCTCAATCTCCAGGAATGAAGGCCAGAGTTGACTGGTTCGGGTGGAGAACATTCCCCTGCTGCTTCGACAGAAGATCTACCCGAAGAGGCAGCCTGATCGGAGGATCGATGCTCATTTTCAGAAGCTCGGGATACCAGACTCTTCGTCCCCAGTCCGGAGCCACCAGGAATACTTGGGCCCGGCTGTTCTTGATTTTCTTGAGAACCCTGGGCAGAAGTGGTATGGGCGGAAAGGCGTACAGGAGGCTTGAACTCCACTCATGATGAAAAGTGTATTTGAGCAAGTGCCGCCTTGGAAACTCTAATGCGCAATACTGTTGACATTGCGCGTTCTCTGCGGAGGCGAACAGATCTAACCAAAGCTCTACCCACTGCTGAAAGAGTCCTTGTTCCACATCTGGTGGAAACACCACTTGTGATCCGCTAAGCATCCATAGCTGAGTTTGTCTACCCGGGCGTTCAGAGAACCTGCCAGGTGTTGAACCAGCATGGTTATGCCCTGCGGTCCCAGCAATGTCCAGAGACACAGGGCCTCTTGACAAAGGGTCCACAAACTCACACTGCCCTCCTTGTTGCAGTACCACCATGCTGCGGTGTTGTCCAAGAACACATTCACCATCTTCCCTTTTACAACTGGAAGAAATGCTTCCAATGCCAGTCAGATCAGCCGGAGCTCATGGAAGTTAATATTGAGTCCGGATTCCACCGGAGACGAGAGCCTCTGATCTCCACCTCTCCCAGATGGCTGCCTCATCCCAAAAGTAAGGCATCTGTCACTACTGTGAGATCTGGATGCCTCTGATCCAATCGCAGTTCACTTACCACCACTGCAGATCTTTGGCAGTTCCCTCCAAGATCCAAACTGTGTTGGTGAGATTCCCCTGATGCTGTGCCCATTGGAACTTCAGATCCCACTGCAGAGCCATCATCTGCCATATGGTATATTGAACTAACAGGATGCAGGAAGCCATGAGGCCCAACAGCCTCATAGTCTGTCACACCAAAATCCAGGATAGAGGCCAAAACATCGGAATCATAACCTGAATATCCTGGACTCGCTGCTCAGGAGGGTAAGCCCCTGATGAAAGGGAGCATCTGAGATAGAGCCAGGTGGACTTCGGCACGTTTATAGTGAACCCCAGCAAATACAGGAGGTTCGCCGTAGTCTGAAGGTGGGTGACAACAGCCTGGGGCGAAGGAGCTTTCAACAGCCAGTTGTCAAGGTAGGGGAAGACTGAAACCTCTAACCTGCGCAGATGAGCTGCTACCACCGCCATCACTTTGGTGAACACCTGAGGCGCACTGGTGAGACCGAAGGGGACACGGTAAACTGAAAGTGCTCGTGGCCCACCTTGAACTGCAAGTACCGCCTGGATAGGGATGTGAAAATATGTATCCTGCAAGTCCAACGCTACCATCCAGTCTCCTTGGTCTAGGGCAGACAAGACCTGAGCAAGGGAGAGCATCTTGAATTTCTCCTTTTTGAGGACAAGATTGACATCCCTTAAATCCAAGATAGGACAAAGTCCCTTGTTCTTTTTGGGTATCAGTAAGTAGCAGGTATAACAACCACTGCCTACTTCTGACATTGGAACCCTTTTTATGGCTCTCTTGGCCAAGAGAGACGTAACTTCCGAGTGGAGCAAGAGTATGTGATCCTACATCAGCCATTCTTTTAACTGAGGCATAGAGGGAGGGAAAGACTGGAAGGGGAGGGAACAGCCCTTCTGTATGATCTGCAAGACCCATTTGTCCAATGTTATGGACCGCCAGTGAGGGAGATGAAATTGAATCCTTCCTTCAATGGTCTTGCAGAATCACATTAGGAGGACTTGAACGCTGTGGAGGAGGGGGCTGGGTGGTTGCCGACTTCTGTTGAGACCCTCTGGGTCTGAAGGTACCACGACCTCGTCACCGCACATGATGCTGACCTGACTGAGGAGGGTGGCTGGTCTGTGGATGGCGTGGTACCCCACCCCTTCCGAAGCCTTGAACGGGGCAAAAGACAGACTTTTGGGGAGGGGTCGCTGAGACGCCCAAGTACTTGGCCGTAGCCCGAGAGTCCTTAAAGCATCCCAGTGCCGAGTCTGCCTTTTCATCAAATAGGCGGGACCCATTGAAGGTTTGCCTGGACATCCCCCAGAAAGCCAGATGTAAGAAGGCAGGAGTGGCGACAAAGGGCCACTGTTAGACTTGGCATCCTTGGTGTGGTCTCCCCTAACTTTTTGCCACTGTTCCCCAGGTTGTTAATGCGTGTTGGACTCTGTTTTTAGTGTTTTTGATACAGTGCTAACCAGTGCTAAAGTGCAGGTGCTCCTGTGTAAAATGTATGTATATTTGGCTATACATGATTGACATATTTGATTTACTAATAAGTCCCTAGTAGAATGCACTTGAGGTGCCCAGGGGCTGTAATTCAGATGCTGCTAGTGGGTCTGCAGCACTGGTTGTGCCACCCACATTAGTAGCCCTGGAAACATGGCTCACACCTGCCACTGCAGTGTCTGTGTGTGCAGTTTTAAACTGCCAATTTGACTTGCCAAGTGTACCCACTTTCCAGGCCTAAACCTTCCCTTTCTATACATGTAAGGCACTCCTAAGGTAAGCCCTAGGTAGTCCTATGGGCAGGGTGCAGTGTATGTTTAAGGTGGGACATATACAGATGTGTTTTACATGTCCTGACAGTGAAATACTGCCAAATTCTTGCAAGGCCTTTCTCTCTCATCGGTTAACATGGGGGTTGCCTTTAAATATTATTAAAGTGCAGATTCACTTTGGGAGCAGATAGAAATATGGAGTTTGGGATCTCTGAGCCCACAATTAAAAAATACATCTTTTAGTGAAGTTGGTTTTTGGATTGTGAGTTTGAAAATACCACTTTTAGAAAATAGGCATTTTATTGCTTAAACCATTCTGTGACTCTGCCTGTTTGTGGATTCCTGGTCTGGGTCAGTTTGGCAGTTGGGCTGTTGCACCTCTCTCTAGACAGTGACACAAAGGGAGCTGGGATGTAGCCTGCATATCCTGATGAGCCATCTGTGTAGGAGGGAGGGGAGGAGTGGTCACTCACACCTGAAAGGGCTATGCCTGCCCTCACACAATGCAGTCTCCAACCCCCTGGTGTGGGTCTGGGGCCTGGCCTGGGCAAGGCAGGATCTTGCAAACAAGAGAGACTTTGCTTTGAAGTCAACTTCAAAGGCAGAAAGGGGTATAAGTATTGGACCCAAAACCCCTGAAAATCAGATTACTTTAAGGATTCAAGAAGATCCTCTACCTGGAGAAGAGTTGAAGAGCTGAGGAGAAGTGCTGCCCTGCCTCGGACTGTGCTGTGTTGGGTTATCCTGCAGTTGCTGCTTCTGCCTGTGCAAGGGGACAGAGACTGGACTTTGTGTTGCAATCCTGGTTGAGAGGTATCTCCCAAGGGCTTAGAGTAGAGCTTGCCTCCTGTTTTTGAACCCTCAGGGACAGCAAAGGCTTCACCATCCAGTCCTGAGTCTGCCTGCTGTGGACTCTAGCTTGCCAGAGGGTGCCATTCCAGTTCCTGGGCCCCTGGAAGTGAATTTCTGTTAAAAAACCTGTCTAGCGATGCCGGACGACGCCATGCGACTTTGTAAAGGACGCTGCTGTCCGGAACTGCAACGCCGCCTGCCCCGAGGCCATGGACCTCGCAGAAGTGCGATGACCCGACCACCCTGTAGGCTTTGCGTTGCTGATCCTGCCCGACTTTGCTGAGTTCGAACTGTTGTAAGTCTGACGACTGACATCCAATGCCATCTCAACGCCTGTGGCCCTGTGACGTCATCGTGACCCTGTGAGGTCGCCCGCAGCATCGTGACGTCGCCAGACTTCATGCCTGCCGGAACCAAGGGACGGACTTCAAAACCGACGCCGCTTCATCTCCACCGCTCTGCAGTAAGGACCTGACGCCTCTGCCCTTCTGCCCCGTAGCACCGGAACCGACGCCACATCGGATCCAGCGACGCCTCGCTCTCCGTGCATTGGCCTGTTTTCTATTTGTTTGCTATGGTACTGTACATGGGGGGGTCAAAGAACTCCATAAACGGTGCCACTGGTGTCGCATTGTAGGAAACGACTGTCACAACGCCGCTTAATACCAATTTGCAAAATTTGTGTCTCTAGGCACTATTTTTGTGCTTTTAAGTGCTAAATTCATATTTTTAACTGTGTATTGTGGATTTTTATTGTATTTGGTCTTATTTACTTAGATAAAATATTTACTATTTTTCTAATCCTGTGTTGTGTTATTTTGTAGTGGTCCACTGTATTACTGTGTGTGTTGGTACAAATACTTCATACACATTGCTTCTGAGTTAAGCCTGCCTGCTCGTGCCAAGCCACCAAGTGGGTGAGCGGGGGTTAACTGAGTGTGATTCTCCTTTACCCTGAAGGTCCTTGCTTGGACAGGGGGCAACCTGACTGCCAACCAAAGACCCCATTTCTAACAGCCACTGTCGACTAAATCTAACCAGCGAGTCAGTTGTGTCCAAACCACACCTGATAATAAACCTGGCTGCATCTCTCCCATCTTTGACTGCTTGTGAGAGAATGTCCTGCTTGCTCTCTGGGACCTAAGGCAGCACCAGCGCCACTGTATCCCATAAAGTACGGGAAAAACAGCCCAACAGGCATGAGGTGTTTACTTGACCTCAATGCCAGGCTGGAGGAAAAAAACATCTTATTCCCAAGCTGGTCCAGCCTCTTGGATTCCCTATCAAGGGGAGCGGAAGGGAAGGCGCCATGGGAGTAGGGTGTTGTGGGAGGAAGCTAGGATCACTTGGAGCTGGGCGATGGCGCCGGCCTACTGTCCAATTTACAGGTGCCCCTGTGCTGGGTTTTGACCACATCCCCAGCAGGACATCCGTGAGGGCTTCATTAAAGGGTAATATCGGTACCAATGTGGAAACCGCGGGCTGAAGCACCTCAGGTTAGTCCTAACCGGCAACATAGGCAGATCTAGGTCCAGGACCTTAGCTGCCCTACCATGATACCATACAATGCTACCTCCTCTTTAGCCACCATAAGAGGTGAGAGCATGCCAGTATCTGGAGATGTGTCCACTGGCCTCTCGTAACTCCTTATACCAGTCTATTTGCTCCAACTGAGACTCCAAAGGATCCTGAGACCCCTCCCATTCCTCACCAATGCCTGGCTAATCATTGAAAGATTCAGGCAATGATCTTGCACCTGTTGGCGCCGGAATCGGAGTCATGCGAAGCAGTTCCAGCTCCAGATCATCAGGTATTAGAATGGGGCTCGCGTCTGTGGTGCGGGGAGCATCAATGACGGGAGCGACGCCGTAGGAGGCTGACTGTGTGGACTTGGGGTTGTTCCGGATTCAATATCGGACCCAAGAGACCCCATCAGCACCAAAGCCCCCAGCGTGGAACCGGATGGGGCTTCTGTTGATCCCACTGGGCCCTAAGGGGCGCTGGTGGTGTCAGCCCGCTCAAATGGCCTCATAAAACTTTAGCAGGGGTTGCTCCGGCTGCCAGAAAGGGGGGAGACACGAAGTCGGCCCTGGCAATGGCTCCGCAGAACCGTGCTTGAAACGTCGACGTTCCCGCCCCGCCTCGTTGGCTGGTGGGCAAGGTGAAGTCGAAGTCCGCTTGGGCTTCTTCTTCTTCTTTTGCCTCTTCCCTGAGTTCCCGGAGGACCTCGAGTGGGACTAAGAGGAGCTGGGAGCTCCTAGAGCAGTCCGCGACCTCCTCCTCGACTGGGACCGTGACCTCAGAGTCAGCTGACATCGACTGCAGGGCCATCATGAGCTTCAGGGACTACTCCCTCAAAACTTTCGGAGCCATGGCCCGGCAGTCAGAACACGACTTTGAGTCGTGGTCTCGGTCTAAACACCAGATACATACCTTATGGGGGTACGTCACTGACATGGCGCAGTGGCAGGGGCAGCACGGCTTGAACCCCGTCTTTCTAGATGTCATCCTTCACACAGACAACAAAAATATTTGACAAAAAGCCAAAAAAAAGCCTGTCGAAAAAGACAGAGGGTAGCTTGATTCCAGATCTGCACTTTAACCAGCATGGAAGGAAAAGAACTGACTTAAGCATGCCTGGGTGGTGCCTTCATAGGCGACCGTAACCTCACAGACAGCTCCAATGACAACGTCGATCTGAACGACGCCACCCGATGGTGTGCGCAAGGATATTGCTCAGCAAAACGTCCAGATCCCAAGCTGACACTTGGAAATTCTATGGTAAGTAATCTGCAGCTAGAAGTTTCTATCAGATTGGCATATTAGATTTACTAGTAAGTCTCTAGTACAGTGCACCAGGTGAGCCCAGAGACTGTGAACCAAATGCTACTAGTGGACCTGCAGTATTGATCGTGCCACCTACACCCTGCAAACATGTCTCAGACCTGCCATTGCAGTGTCTGTGTGTGCAGTTTTAAACTGCCATTTCGACCTAGTAAGTGCACCCACTCGCCAGGCCTAAACGTTCCCTTTTATTACATGTAAGTCACCCCTAAAGTAGGCCCAACGCAGCCCCATGGGGAGGGTGTCGTGTATTTAAAAGGCAGGATACGTACTGCTGTGTTTTACATGTACTGATAGTGAAATACTGCTAAATTTGTTTTCACTATTGCAAGGCCTATCTTAGAGTAACACGGGGATTGCCCTGAAATATCTTAAGTGTAATTTCCCATTGGGAGCAGATAAAGATGTTGAGTTTGGGGGCTCTGAACACACAATTTAAAAATACATCTTTGGTGAAGCTAGTTTTTCAACTGTGAGTTTGGTTTGAAAATGCCACTTTTAGAAAGTATGCTTTTTTTTTGTTTAACCATTCTGTGCCTCTTACTGTCTGCTGAATACGCATCTGGGTCAGGATGACAGTTGGGCTTTTTGTGCATTCACTCTTGAAAGTCACACAAAGGGAGCTGAGGTGTGCCCAGCATGTCCTGATGGCCATCACCAGGCTGATGGACCTTCCTGAGCTAGAGTAGTGGGAGGATCTGACACCTACACCTGAATAGGGTTGTGCCTGTCTTCACACAAAGCAGTCTCCAGCCCCTG